>NC_060140.1:603458304-604058304 GCF_021461385.2 Schistocerca piceifrons
TATAGAATGTTCATTGGCCTGATGAATTGCTGTTTATTTTTCTTCTCTTTTTTCTACTTCATCATCTTCCTCATATTCATCATCTTATTTTCTTTTCTTTTATACTCCTTTCTTTACCTTTTGTCTTGTTTCTCATAATGTGGCTTAAAGACAACTAATTTTGTATATTTTGTGAAATTTTATAACTGTTAACTTTTAGAGCATTTCCTCATAAAAATTCTTAAATTATCACAAATGTTTGCTCATATAGAGCTAGTAATGACATATTTTCCATGCCTGAGTTAAAATAAAATCTATAACTTCCTGAGTATGAAGCAATGATGTTAGCATGACAACACGCAGGCTATGAGGAGTTGCAATACTTGCTGGTAGATGATGATGGCAGAAAATATATACTTCATCAAGGAAGGTATAGGTAAGACTGGTAGTAATGTGATAATATGGGAAATATTTACACCCCATGAAATGGATCCCTGATATATCTTTCATTGTTTCTCATAGGCTAATGATAAAGGGCTTACCAACAAACAATAGGACCTCATTGATCAATAGTGCCCAAATATTGTTCTGTACATCCAGCAACACAATATATGGTGGTATACCTCAAGAAATGTGGCAGAGTGGCTTGTTGAAGATGCCTTTGATGTAATGGTGTTAGGCCAGCCTATAAACCTACCTGAAATGACCAGATTGAGGATGTGTGTTCCTTGTACTTTACTCTAGCTAATTAGTGTTATGTTTTCATGGATCAGCAAGTCTCCACAAAACATTTTTATGTCACTAATCAATGATAAGTGGCCACCATGCTCAGTTAGAAAGAAAAGAGACCCACATAAGCTTACAGAACGAAAAAAAAGTTACTTTTTTGAAATAGCACACTGGAATAGTGTGTTTACATTCTGCAGTGGGCAGTTGCAGCTGTAGCAGTTATAAAGCTAAGTAATGACAAAGTTATTTGTGCACTGTTATACAGTAATTAAATTTAATAGTTTTCAACAGTGTTTCATGCTGTTTGTGGCAAAATAATGATTTAATAAACTATTGTAAATGTTCGCTCACTGTGTTTTTTGGAGTTTTCTGTGCATTGAAGTCATTTAGTTAATTTCATGCTTTAGTTTTCAGCCAATGTTTCTTATTGTTTCTAGTGAAATATTTCATTAAAATTTTCATTCACTGTTTTAACTTCATTGAGGTTTCCCATGGCTGCTTGAATTTTTGGTTTTAGCTAATAATTTTATAAAGTTTTGTTGGTATTGGTATTAGCTGTAGTGCAGTAGTATTAATGAATGTAGTTGCTTTCTTCATAGACAGAGAATTTTGAGACCATTATTGTCACTATAAATAGTTCTAGAGGTGTAACTGAACTTAGGAAACATATACATGTAGTTTTCTTCAGTAATTGTAAAATTTTACCATGAGTGAGAAGCATGGGCTCTGTCATAGGTTTCTGAGTAGTGGGTTATGATGTTGGATTTGTTCAAAGTTTTTTCATGCGGGGAATGCAGTGGGGAAGCCAGTGGGCTTTCTAGTGAGATCCTCTCCTGGGAATGCAGAATCTGTATTAGAAATAAGTTGATAGAGGAGCAGGAGCGTAAGATCTGTGCCCTTTACATGCAGTTGCTACACGCAAAGGAGGAACTAGATAGGCTGGGAGGGTGACAGGTGGTGGGGAATGAGAAGTGGCATTTGGCAAGAAGGCAGCCAGGAGGAGGAGGTATTCAGACAGTTATACATTGTGTATATGTAGTAGATTTGACCAAATGTCAGAGCTGAGTGGAGAGGAGCCTCTTGTAGCTGTAGGTGTAGGGAACATGCAGCAGTCCTCAGCAGTTAGAAGGCCTAGGTCAGTTGCAAAGTCTAACAGAAAGAAGAAGGTTCTGCTGCTAGATAGTTTGCATGATAGAGGTGTGGGCCATCAGTTGCAGGAAGTGTTGAGGAGTGAGTACCAGGTCACCAGCAATGTGAAGCCTAGTGCAGGGGTGGCCCAGGTGACTGATAGCATAGGGGAGTTATGTGAATTTTATGAAGGAGGATCACGTAGTGATTGTGAGTGGAGTAGGGAACAGTCTTGATAGGGATGGGGAATATGATGTAGGTGGTGACCTGGTAAAGATAGCTACTCAAACTGGTGGCACAAATGGGCATTTTGTGCAGCTGTTTCAGCATCATGATCAGCCTCATCTTAATGCTGTTGTTAGGCATGTTAATATGGGGCTGGAGAGGGTGCTGATGGCAGAGGGCATGGGTCACATTTCAGTGGTGCTAGTTGCGTCTATCAGTAGATCAGGTTTCACTAGGCCTGTCCTGCACCTCAATAAGTATGGGAAGGGGAGGCTGGCATATAGGTGACAGTGTGTGGGTAGTGGTGGGATCACTCATGGAAAAATTCTTATAGTGGTTGGTGTTAGAGCTGCTACTTTTTTAGACTGAAGTAAGCTGATAGGTATACCTGCTTAAAGGAAGTCCCTCTAACTAAGGGCGCACCTTTTGAGGATGTCATGTTTCCAAGTAGGAGCTACCATATTTCATCAAAATATAGGAGGTATTAGAGATAAAGTTAGTGAACTGCTTATAGATGTTGACTCTGAAATTATTGGTATGTGTTGGTTCACCAGTTAAATAAGTTCACAGTTCAGAGGCTTCCTTTACCAGGATCATCATCATCATGTCCTCCTTGCCGTGTCCAGCAACAGCAACTACATCAGTCATTTAATCCATATTGAGGTGGGCTCAGATGTGGCTTTCAAAACCAAGGTTTGCTTCGAAGATCTAGTCACACAAAGTGCAATACAGTTGCTCAGTGGAGTTATACATATAGATGTAATTAGGCTTGAGCTTAGATTTGCGGAGCTTTCCTTTATTGTCCAGGCTCTTTAGGCAGATATGCTTGAATTGTTCACACACTTGTGTACAGTTGAGCACCACTCTGATCAGTGCAATGCAAGCTCTCTCCTACATTTGCTTGGAATGCCACAGGCTGTGAGGTGTTGTTTGGTGGTGTCTTTGTATCGCAGGTGTTGGTCACCTTGCTACTGCTTTCCACATTAGAGCTCTGAGTAGAACACTGCTTTGGGTAGTCTACTGTCATCCATGCATATGATATCGCCACTCCATCTCAGATGGTGTTTCATTAAGAGAGCGTCAACACCAGGCAGTTTCATGTGATGCAAAATCTCCATGTTTGCAACACAGTCTTCCCATTTCAAGTGGAGAATTGATCTCAGACAGCAAAGATGAAAGGTATCTAGTCTCCTAATGTCAGCTTTATAACAGCACCAGGTTCCTGAGGTGTAGAGTAAAGTTGGTAATATTATTGCTTTGTAGACCGCAGTTTTAGTTTGTACTCTGAGATCATGTGATTTTCATACCCGGTGATTCAGTTTGCTTAAAACTGAGGCTGCATTGGATATGCAAGCAGCAGTTTCTGTTGTCAGGTTGTTGTCACTTCTAATTTGCCTACCTACATATGTAAAGTGTGACACGTTTTCCAAATGTTGGCTGTCTAACTTAATACTACAGTCGTCTGTATAAGTGGTTGTTGAAGGACATGCGTCTTGGTGATGCTGATGACTAAACCAAATCTTCTGCAGGAGTCATTTAGCAGGTTCATGTATGTTTGGAGAGATTCAGGAGAATTAGCCATCATGCATACATCATCTGCATGAAGAATTTCTGAGATAGATATTTTAGTTACGTGACTTTTTGTTGCGAGGCGAGAGATGTTGAAGACACTTTTGTCTGTTCTCGAGTCAAGTCCCATTTGACCACTGCAGGCTTTGGTTGTGTCTCTCATAACAGCTGCAAAATAAAGTGAGAAGAGTGTGGGACCCAGTACACAGCCTTGTTTTATACCACACATCACAGGAAACTGGTCTGAAAGCTCGTTTTCATGGCGGATTTTTGCCATCATGTTCTCATGAAACTGTCTAATCAAGTTAACAATTTCATCAGGGCAGCTGGTTTTCTTTAGTACTACCCAGAGAGCTTCCTATGGGACTCAGTCGAATGCTTTTTCTAGGTGTACAAATCACATGAACAGAGGCTGATGTTGCTCTAAGCTTTTCTGTTGCATTGTTTGACAACAAATATGGCATCCACTGTGCCTCTGTTTGGGCGAAAGCCACACTGGGTCTCTGGTGCTTTAGCCAGTTGTTGAGTATGTGAGCCACGACTTTTCCTGCTGAAGAGAGAAGAGATATTCCTCTGTGAGAACTGCAGTCAGAAATGTCAACTTTGCCTTTGTAAATCTTGCAAATCTTGTGGAATTATTTTGCACTCCCAAATCTTTGAAATTAGAACAAACAGTGTGTTTGTAATTTTTGATCCACCACCTTTATAAAGTTCTGATGGTAAGTTATCTAATCCTGCTGAACTGTTATTTTTCAGCTTAGCCAATGCTGAAATGAATTCACTGAATGAATGGGCATCAGTAAGTTGTTCATTGACTGGCATGCCTTCAAATGATTCTATGTATGGAATATAAGTCATCTGATGGACTATACAGATGATACAGGATACAGTTTAGCTGGCTGTTTTTCAAGGAGTTTCTTGTGGGGTGGGGGAGTGGCTATGTATGTAAAAAGCAGTATTCCATTTGTGTCCATAGACGTATCATGGCACAGGACTGAACAGATATTTGAATGTTGTGCAGGTGCAGTTGAATTTAGTGAAACTAAACTTCCAATTGTTGTTTATAGGTCCCCTAATTCTAACTTCAGAGCATTTCTGCTCAAGCTAGAGAGGTTCTTGATTCACTTTGTAGGATGTACCAGAAATTAGTTATATGTGGTGACTTCAATATAAATTTTTGGTATGATGGTGCAAGAAAAAGGATGTTGGTAGATGTCCTAAATTCATATGATCTGATGCAGACTGTGTTTTTTTCAACTATGGTGCAGGGGAACAGAAGCACAGCCATAGACAACATTTTTATTCATTCTTCATTATTAGATGGGTGTTCTGTTAGTAAAAGGGTGAATGGCCTTTCAGACCATGATGCACAAATTTTAACACTAAAAGGCTTTTGTACTCAAACAAATGTCACATGTGATTACAAACTATGTAGGGAAGTTCACCCAACAGCAATAGAGAGTTTTTTAAGCCTTTTCAAGGAACACAAGTGGCAGGACATTTATAGTGCCGATAACATAGGTGATAAATATAATGCTTTCCATAGCACATTTCTCATGCTCTTTGAAAGTTTCTTTCCATTAGGACATTCTTGATGGGGTACTAGCAGTAATAGGAATCCCAGGTGGCTGACTACTGGGATAAGGGTATCATGTAGAACAAAATGGGAATTGTATCAAAATGTTAAAAGTAGTCACAATCAAGCTACAGTAACCCATTACAAACAGTATTGTAAGGTGCTTGAAAATGTTATTATGAAGGCAAAGAGTGTATGTTATGCAAATAGAATAGCTAATTTAGAGGATAAATTTAAAATCATATGGTCAGTTGTAAAGGAAGTGTCTGGTCGGCAGCACAAGGTTGATGATTTAAAGTCAGTTTGTAGTAAAAATGTATCAGTTACTGATAGGTCAGGTATATGTACAGTATTGAACAAACATTTTCTGAGCATTGCCAGTGACTTAAATAAAAATTTAGTTTCTACAGGGAATCATATAACTTTCTTGGCAAATGCCTTTCTGAGATTGATACTTAAAATATTCATCTGTGATACAGACAAGGGGGAGTAAGTCAATAATTAAATCACTAATGACTAAGGACTCTCATGGTTATGATGGAGTGCCTTGCAGAATATTAAAGTACTGTGCTGCATATATTAGCCATATTTGTAATTTTTCCTTGAGGAATGGTCAGTTTCCTGAATGATTAAAGTACTCAGTAGTAAAGCCACTTAATAAAAAGGGGGAAAGGAATAATGTAGACAATTGTAGACCTATTTCCATGCCTTCAGTCTTTGCTAAAGTTATTGAAAAGGCTAAGTATGTAAGGATAATTGATCATTTTATATCACACGATTTGCTATCAAATGTAGAGTTCAGTTTTAGAAGTCATTTAACAACTGAAAATGCTATATTCTCTTTTCTCTGTAAGGCACTGGATGGGTTAAACAAAAGGTTTTAAACACTAGGCATACTTGTTTTATTTCAATAAGGTGTTTGACTGTGTTGATCACAAAATATTGCTCCAGAAGTTGGACCATTACAGAATATGGGGAGTAGCTCACTATTGGTCCACCTCTTACTTTAGCAACAGACAACGAAAGATCATTATTCACAATGGCTGAGATGTGGGGTCTAAGTGGGGTACGGTCAAGTGGGGGGTGCCCCAAGGATCAGTGCTGGGGCCACTCCTGTCCCTTATTTGTATAAATGATATGCCCTCTAGTATTATGGGTAAATGTAAAATATTTCTGTTTGCTGATGACACTAGCTTGGTAGTAAAGGATGTTATGTTCAACATTGGCTCAGTTTCAAATAGTAAAGTTCTTGACCTAAGTTCATGGCTTGTAGAAAATAAACTAAAACTGAATCACGGCAAGACTCAGCTTTTACAGTTTCTAACACACAATTCAACAAAATCTGACGTTTTAATTTCACAGAATAGGCATATGATTAGTGAAACTGAACAGTACAAATTTCTAGGTGTTCAGATAGGTAGTATACTGTCATGGAAAGGCCATGTTCAGGATCTTGTTCAAAGACTTAATGCTGCCATTTTTACTGTTCAACTGATATCTGAAGTGAGTGATCATTTGCCATGGAAATTAGTCTACTTTTCTTACTTGCTTATTTTCATTTGGTTATGTCATATGGTATTATATTTTGGGGTAACTTTTCACATTCTAAAAGGATATTCTTCACTCAGAAATGAGTGGTTTGGGCAATAACTGGTGTAGGTTCACAAACTTCCTGTTGACCCCTGTTCACGAGTATGGATATTTTGACATTAGCCTCTCACTGTATACATACATATATATGTATTCCTTACCATCATTTATTGTTAACAATATTAGCTTATTCCCAAGAATGAGCAGCTTTTACTCAGTTAATACTCAGCAGAAATCAAACCTGCATTTGGATCGGACTTCCTTAACTCTTGTGCAGAATGGTGTGCAGTATACTGTTGCATCCATTTTCAATAAGTTACCACTTGAATTCAAAAATCTTAGCAGTACTCCATGCACTTTCAAATCGAAACTGAAGAGTATTCTCATGGGTTACTCCTTCTATTCTGTCGAGGAGTTACTTGAAAAATTAAGCTGATTCTTGTTGTATTGTTGATTGTGTTTACTTAAACTTATGGATTGACTTTTTTTGGGCTCATAAACATATTATTTTTATCTGTTATTACTTTTAAGTAGTAATTTCATGTACTGACACTTTCCATGACCTTGGAGATTTGCTCCTCAATTTGGTCCTATGGAACTTGACATGTAAATAAATAAATAAATAAATGAATGATCGCTTTGTAGTGCTGTTGAAGGCATAGAACTGCTATCAAGATGGTAATAATGTATGTGAATTCCTAAGGAACCAAACGGCTGAGGTCATTGGTCCCTAGACTTACACACTACTTAAAGTAACTTATGCTAACGACAACACACACACCTATGCCCGAGGGAGGACTCGAACCTCTGGTGGGAGTGTCTGTGCAACAAAATGCTCATATGACCTTACACTGGTAATATAAGTTATGCCAGTTGTTATGTAACAGACCAGTACTCACCAACAGAAGTACACAATATGTCTGTACAATCATGATACACTATAGTTGCATTGCATACCAAATGTTTGTGGTTATGTCATTTTGAACTTAAGGTTATCATTGTATAACCAAATTGGCAATGTTAATACACGTAAAGAATAAAATAATTAGACAGAAATTTCATAAGATGAGGGAATATTATTAGCATCATGTAAACAAATGTTACTTGTGTAGCATTCAGCATGCAATTGAGAACTTTTATCTGCATGGAATTAAAAAGACCTGAAATTGTAGAGTGTTGTTTCTGATGAGATCTTAGGTATTTATTTATTAATAGTTAAACGAATTTATGTTATGATATTTAACACAGAAAAATTTATTAATTGACGAAACTATTACTGAAAAACATGTACACATTTCATCTTGACCACGATGTCACTTGTGAAATCATTTATATTAATGTTTTTCTATTGTAACTGAAATTAAATACTAATTGTAATAATACTAAAAGTATGAGGCATTATCAAAATTCTATACAAAGACCGGTGTCAGGCCAAAGTGATTAGCTGTTGTATGGCAGCAGTTGTTGTAACCAGTATGTGAGATGACGGAAGTGGAGACTAATAATAAAAGAAGAATATGAAATCTCTTCCACATTATCTATGTAATTAGAATACAAGAAACCTAGCTGTTTTGCTGCAAAAACAAAATGAATAATTATGAAAATCAACAATCATTGATTGCATCAATTTATTAAAGTTAAATATTTAAAAACTCTGGGTATGTTTTCCACATCAAAACAATGAAGATACTGTAAAAATTTTATTTAATTACTCAAAAACAGAGCAATCTGAGATTACAAACTTTACTGTAATTTTTCGTAAATATATAGGTAACAGGAGTGTTAAACAACATAGTGGTATGTAAGTGGCAGTTGGTTTTATGGAACCAGTGCAGTTAGATGGATTGATATGAGATGTGACAGAATGGCAGAGAAAGGAGGGATTACGTTTTGACATGTGCATGTCCACATCATAAATGAATTTGCCCAATTTGATGATGTATGTAAAGATAGCCCACAAGGAAGGTTATAGTGATTGCAGCCATGCACTATAGGAAGGACAGAAGATTAGAGTTTAATGTCTCATTGACAGTGAGGTATGCATGTAATATGGCGTAAGAACCACAATCATAAAAATATTGTTAGGGACCAAAGATGAGAGTCACTTCTTGTCAATGGCAATTGATATTAAACACAGCAGCAACTGCTGCTGTTATTAAATACAGGTTGTAAAGTAATGTACTGAGATCCATCTGCTGTAGTATGTGATACACCTTTCTACTTAATGACAGGATACAGGATTACATGTTTTTGTTGTGTAGTTATGCAATTTTCATCATGGCTTAACTTTCAAGTAACAATAATCATGATATAATGTAGTGGAGGTAATACTTAATTGTCTAAAGAAAATACTTTTACTGAAATCTTGTCTAAGTCTTATGAAATAACCCAGAATGTTTTACTGATTGTGAATTGTCTTATAAGGTGACATTAATACTGTAACAGGTTATTCAAAATGTAAACAGTCATTTCATTCCTAGTATTCTACACTACTTGAAATGTTTTACTTTGTATAAGATAATAAAGCTTTAGTATTCTTTCATGAACACTGATGGGAGTTAGAATACTTATATTTATTTCCAGTGAAAATGTATGTATTTGTGTATTATTGTTACAAAGATTTTTTCTATGAAATTTAGCATAGAAATAGTTTGTGACAGTAAAACTGTTACTTGAAAACATTTGTATTTCTTCTCCACCTTCAACTCAGGTGAAATTATTTATACTATTTATCATTGTTATTCAAATAAAATGTGAATTATAATAATACTAAAAGCAGGAGGTGCTTTCAAAACTCTACAAATGCTGGTGTTAGGCAAAAGGAGTTCAACAGCTATTGTTAGGCAGATGTCAAATTTATTTGAAAAGTATAAAACTTTTTCCACTTCACTTACATAAAACTGACAAAAAAAAGATAAACAATCACAACTAACAATTGTCATCAGCATACTCCTTTCAAGCTAAATACACAAAAGTAATGTCATGTCTGCCATTTAAAAAATTTTAAGGTGTTATAGTCATCTCATTTAATTACTAGAAATACTGCAGTTTACAGAAAAAAATTGTGTCAAATTTAGGGTTTTGCACCTCATCCAGTAAAAACGGAACCCTTATAGGACCACTTAGTTGTCTGTGTCTCAATTTGTCCATTTGAATATTAAAAACCCAGGGATGGGAGAATATATATGAAGCTGAAATGAATAATAATGAAAATAATGTTTTATTACCCCTATTCCTTCCATTTCAGCCCTTCTTCCGGGAGAAGGAGCCACTGGCTCCAAAAGCTTGCATAAACAAAACCTTTTTTTTTTTTGTGTATGTGTGTTCTCGTGCTGCCACTTGGTGAGTATATTTTTATCTACATAAGTTGAAGTGTGTGTCATATACTAAGCTATACAGACCCTTGGTAGCGTAAGATGCTGAAGCTTTCAAGTTAATGCAATCAAAAGATACAGCCATCTATGCCACATATTTTGATACTCGAAAAGACATTCATCAAAATCTATAGGCTACTTCCTGTTGACCAAGTACCATGAAACTGGACGGTAAGCAAAGTTTCATAGTACAACTGAACAAAAATTCTGGAAATTGTTTATTCATAATTTTATAATACAAAAAGATTTGTCATTTGTTATCAATCTGTCTGTCTGTTCATCCATCTTTCAAAATCTCTTTTTCTCAGGAATGGGTAGATATACCAAATTGAAATGTTTCAAAGAAATCTGCATGAAATGGACATTTGGTGTCAGTAAATTGTAGATGACCTTGCTCACAGGAGCATGTGAAGCAGCTTGTCTTCGTTGGACCAGACAAAACAGAAAATGGACAGAAGCTGACTAACAGCACATAGTACAGTTCCATTAGGTGATTTTACCTCTTTTCAAATGTTGCAAGTTGTCAGGTGAATCAATGGCCTAACAGGCTATTTCACACACAATGCGTGGAGGTTTTATGTCAAGTTGGAGATTATTCTCTTCTATGTTGTGGGTGTTTCTCATACCATGGCTTGTGACCTCATTCAGGTTATTGTGAACATGAACCAGGAAGTTTATTTCAACATACTTTTTCCTATGCAAATTCATGATAAATGTTAAAATTTTGTTTTTGTGGGGATCCAAGGCCTCCAAATGCTTAATAAAATAAAACATGGTCCACAGTAAGCTATATTGTAGGTAATCTTTATTTAAATTGTATCATCAGCTAATTTTGATGACTTGTAGTTTTCAAGCAGTTGTAAAAGCAACATGGAAGTGTGTGGAATTGTCTGCATACATCTCCACACATTGCCATGTACAAGTAACAAATTATACAACTCACATTAACATACCACCTTACTGTGCAAAATTCCTACCAACATGTCTAATATTATGAGGGTTGACTGAAAGGTAATGCCTCCACCTTCAGAACTCTTCAACATTTGGCACCATTGGTGCGCAGCAGGTACTGGCTTGTTCTGTAGCCTCTTCCCTACAGCTCCAGTTAGCAGGAAGCCTTAGCATTGAATGGTTGTGTTGTTACAGTGTAAAGAACGGAGCCCTGCACAGATGGTCTGTCAATGCAATTTAAGCAATGTGCAGTCATTGATTTCTTGACAGAAGGTGTCACCCCAAAGGAGATACATCAGAGAATGAAAGCAGTTGCGGTGATTGCATTGATGCGAGTACTGTGCATTGTTGCATGAGTAAGTTTAAAGATGTTGAGCCAGGAACATCTGACCTGCATGACAAACAAAGATTTGGACATCCTGTGACTGCAACCACTGAGTTTCACAAGCAAAATTTGACGGGCTGATTCAGGATGATCGTCGTATCACTCAGAGAGAAATTGCAAGCACAATTGGCATTTCAAAAGAACATGTGGGTCACATTATTGCTTTGCTTGGCTATTGGAAGTTCTGTGCACTATGGGTACCCTGGATGCTGACTCCTAAAATGAAAGCACACAGACTTGAAATTTGCTGGGAACTCCTCTTGCATTATGAGAATGAAGATGATGCCTTTCTCATTTCAATTTTGACAGGAGATGAAATTTCAGTCTCTGGAATATTGACACAAAGACTCACCCCAGAAAAAGAAATTCAAGAGGCAGTCCTCAGCTGGAAAAATCATGGCCACAGTGTCCTGGAATGCAGATGGTATTATCCATGTTGATTTCCTTGATCATGGAACAACAATAAATTCAGAGCATTACATCACAACACAGTGAATAACAACTAAGAAGGGTCCAAAATAAAAAGGGAAATGTATTCCTGCAGCATGACAATCCCAAACCACACACTTCAAGTGCCACCACAGCAGAGCTTCAGAGACTGAATCTCATCACCACAAGGCATCCTCCATACAGTCCAGATTTAGCACTGTCAGACTTCCATCTGTTCCTGATAATAAAAGATGATCTGCAGGGACATCATTATGCTTCTGATGAAGATGTTGAGAGAACTATGAGACTGTGGTTGTGGAAACAGAGTGTTGACTTCATCCATGATGGGTTCAGGAAACTTGTTCATCATTGGCGTAAATATATCCAATTGGCTGGTGATTATGTGGAAAAGTGAATATCGGTAATTAAAGATCACATTGTAAGGATTATTTCTGTGTTTGATTATTAAAATATTCCTATCCAAACCCAATTAATGAAGGTGGAGGCATTACTTTTCATTCAACCCTCATACATATTACGTGTCATAATTGTCAAATAATTATTATTTGACAATTATGATATGTAAGCCCATAATTGCAGTGTACTTTTTCTATAATATCCCATGTATGACATTTCAAATGCTATAAGTAGTTGTAACATATATATTTTCTGTCTACAACTCTGTGCTCATCCTGTTTGCTACATAGAGCTGATTTTTGTGGGATAGGGGCTTTGTTTAGTCTGGAGATGAGATGTCAGTTTTCCTCCAATCTTTCTAAATTGGTTGTTCTCAGAGCTGATTAGTTTGTGTTTTCCTACAGCTGTCTGAAAGTTCCGGCAAGGAACAGTACCTTACAGAAGGTGCTATTAATGGAAGCAGGAAATAGCCATTGGAAATATCCGTATTGTGTTTCTGAGAGAGACTGGCTACAAGAGTTAAATTTGAAATAATGCCATGGAGAGAGTTGAAGTTTTTGGAACTGAAGATCCATTACCATTTAGCTACAATATAGCAGGTCAGCAACTGGAAGCAGTTAATTCCATAAATTATCTGGGAGTAGGCATTAGGAGTGATTTAAAATGGAATGATCACATAAAGTTGATCGTCGGTAAAGCAGATACCAGACTGAGATTCGTTGGAAGAATCCTAAGGAAATGCAATCCAAAAACAAAGGAAGTAGGTTACAGTACGCTTGTTTGTCCACTGCTTGAATACTGCTCAGCAGTGTGGGATCCGTACCAGATAGGGTTGACGATAGAGAAAATCCAACAGAGAGCTTCGTTACAGAATCGTTTAGTAATCGCGAAAGCGTTACGGAGATGATAGATAAACTCCAGTGGAAGACTCTGCAGGAGAGATGCTCAGTAGCTCAGTTTGGGCTTTTGTTGAAGTTTCAAGAACATACCTTCACCGAGGAGTCAAGCAGTATATTGCTCCCTCCTATGTACATCTCGCGAAGAGACCATGAGGATAAAATCAGAGAGATTAGAGCCCACACAGAGGCATACTGACAATCCTTCTTTCCATGAACAATACGAGACTGAAATAGAAGGGAGAACTGACAGAGGTACTCAAGGTACCCTCTGCCACACTTATGGATGTAGATGTAGATGTAGAAGGACAGCCAATGGTCCTTGTGGGGTTAGGAGGAGATAACTTGTGTCCTCTGTGGTGAAGTGGTGTTTTGAAGTGTTTGTGTTTTCTGAACTCAGGAGGTAGCAATAATTTTCAAATAAAGGAAGACTACATGGACCAGAAGTGTGTTCCCATGCACAGCTATGGAATTTGTTTAATTCTTTATCTGGCTATCTGGCTATCATAAATGAGTGTATGTGCTAAGCAGGTAGAAGTGCATATGCTACCCATAAGTAGGCATGAAAGATGCAGACTTGGTGAGGTTTAACTGAAGCCTTTGAATTGAATTTATTTCTATGGAAATTTGAGGGTGATACTGTTGCCTTTAAACTGTATTCCTGTTTGGTGTTTGTGGAGATTATTGGCCCAAGTGGCTAGAAGTCAATGCATGAGCTGTTAGCAGTGTATATTTTCCAGTGCAGTGGTAGGATCTAGCAACATTTCTGAATCTATTTTGGTAACCATTATAAATACTTTAACATACAACCACCAATATTAGGTACAGGATAAGTAATTTTGAGCAGGCAGTTGTTTATACAATATGGTGTGTAACATGTGAAATGAAATGTATAGGACAAATCAGTAGGAAGTTTCAACAAGATACAGAGAACATACAAATGCTTTTAGACTGGGCTATTGTGGCAGATTAAATGGTTGAGTCACTCCCTGAATGGCACAGAAGAGGAATTAGAGGTAGATATAACCTGAAGGTAGCTTGCCTTGCTTGAGGAATCTGAAACAGCCATACAGTGGACTAAGTTTGACAATGTCCATAGTAGGCTTAACACACAAGCTGGTGAGAATGGTAATGCCTTCTTCAACAGTTTTTTGGATGTTTTTCAAGGCGTTAGTATGATAAATGTGGAGAATTTTGCACAGAAAAACATTGGTATGGTGTCTCTCGATGTCTTTTGTAACATATTTTGACTGTTATAGAATGGCTTATGACTAAGTGCAATCTTTCAGAGCCATACACATATTTACAAACTAGCACTTCATGGAAAGGCAGCTGATGTAACTGGTGCTTACCAGTTTTTGGGAAGAATGCTTTGGTGGATTGGAAGTCTTGTGGATAAGTGGAGTAGAGAATCTGGTATTGCCATTTTTAAAGTAAGACAAAGACTTCATGTCTAAATAATTTTATTTGTTTCTATATTTCGGCCATGTGTACTTTTAAAGTGCATGTTTATGCAGAATTATGTGAGACAGCCAGATATTGAAGATCGATTCGCAAAATACACTGATGTGGATTATGTTCCTAATATTAGTGCTTGTTTCTAAAGTACTAAAACAAACATCTGAACAACTGCTACCTGGATAGCTTAAGATGGGCAATACTGGAATAGTTTGGTAGTTATAGGGCTTTTAATTATGAACTTTGGAGTAATGAGTGCTCTGACCCTGTCAAATGGGTCAAAGCAATGCTGTCAACCTTTATTTACATTGATAGTGTTGGCATATCAGTGAAGAAAATTAATCTGGATCGATGATAAGCATTTCTGATCAAATGTGGGGAGCAGAATGGCAAAAAATTGTCTCACATGCCTGACCTCACTCATAGTGCAGGGCTTCCCATCCCAGATATGAGAGGGACTTTGTGTGATGGCATGTAATCTCCAAGGATGCATGAAACAAACGTTTCATAGTTTAAAATGCAAAATGAGACTGTGGAGCTGGAAACCTAGTAGTGAAGTCTGGCATTCAAAACAAAATGAAAAGAAAAAAAAATTAAATTAACAAGTCTGTTCAGAAAGAGAACTGGGATCTTGTAAAACAATGGTAAATAGATATTTACATTAATTTTAGCTCAGCTCTTGTTACTTTCTATGATAATCAGACTTCAATCTGTTTTGATTAAATTGGGAAGATAAGATGAAGATTTTCCATAGAAAGTGATGATGCTAAATTGTATGATTCTTCATATTTAAGAATATGATTTCAAAAACATTAATAATGGAAATAAATTGTCTCAATGAATCTGCAATGGAGATTTTGTGAATAATGCCTTCTAGAGCATCCAATATATTTCTTTAATTATCATGTCAGTTTGATTACTGCAATCATGAGATCAAAACTTAGAACTTGTAAAACAACAATGAGCATCAGTATGAGTAGAAAAGAAAACTTGATTTCAAATAATTAATGTTACAATAATTAAGTTATTTATGTAATATGTTAGATTTTAATTCAAAATATTCTTAAACCTAATGTCACAGTGGGATGGCTTTATGTGTTCAAACATGACACAAGTAAATTGCAATAGAACAGTAATAGTTTTGTGTTTTGAATCTCAAAATATGATCATTTTTCAACTAGAAGTAACAAGAATCATTGAACATGATGAGCAAATGTTGCCAAAGAAAAATGTTTTTCTTATGCAATCAATCAGATATTGCTGGAAAGGGGAAACATTCACAAAAAAAGTTGAAGATCCAGTTTCCATGAAGTGCAAGGCTCTCTGAAACAAAATATTAACTTGGAAAGAGTAAGAGAGACAACAGAGTGAAAATATTGATTGCTGTTAAAAGATGAGCTAGGTACTTGTGAAAACAAAGACAGAAAAACTTAATTATGAATGAAATTTCACTCTGAAATATAATATGATGTGTGCAATGTCTATGCAAATTTCATGATAAATAAGAATTAAGGCTGTTCCAGAAGTTTACTTTCCTTTTCAGTTGGCATATTAGGTATGTACATGGTGATTCCAAGATGATATTACAAACTTTCAGTAATGATCAAGAATGGTAAATGTACCAAGCTGAGGTAAAGGACTCTAGTCTGGAAACGCCCAGGTCAAAAGGTACAAGCAAAAATCGACTCAAGTTCCACCTTAGCTTAATGTAGCATTCAGACTAAGGATCCCTATTCAGTTGCTTTAGACCTGTAAAGTTTGATTTAGTGAAACTTGCTGAGCCCTGATCATTACATACAGAATTTCCATTGAATACTCCCTAACAACCTCAGATAATTTCCTCTGATGATGGACTAGTAATTGCGTATGTAACTTGATGTGTGAGAGACCAAAAATTGTAAGTCTATGGTTCAGTAATAATGAACTCCATTTACCTGCACAAGTTTCACAAGCTGATACATTTCCAACAATTGTAAAAAATGGCATCCCCCAGAGTCAATGCAGTTTCCCATTTAATAATATTCGAAATGTCTTAATTTTATTATCAAAGGTGGTACTCTCGGATGTAATGCACATACTGTTTTGGATCATTAATCCTTCTAGCTATAAGATACATTCCCCTTTTCTGTTTACAAGACATTTTTATCCCTTTAATAAGCCCAGGTTTTTAGATGGTTTCTTATAATTATGTTTCACTGTTTTCTTAGAGAAACTATTCTCAAATATACTCACAAAGGTATCATGAAATAGGTTAAATTTTAAATTAGGATCAGGTTTCCTGTACACATTGCCCCAGTCTAACTACTGCAAGTTTTCCATAAAATTTGTGATAGTTAAGATGCTAACTGAACACACTATTTTGGAGGACTGTTTTGCATTACTGTATCGAGCTATGTCATATATCATAACTAGCTGTGCATCATCATCAGAAAGACCCTTTTTAACAGGAAAATTTTTATTTGGTTAAATTTATCTTTATCTATAAAAACATTATCTATCTGTGTGCTGCTTCCCTGTACCATCCAAGTAGGAAAACCAATAACTGGTGGAAAACTAAAAGAACCAAGCAATACTTCAAGGCCATTCTTTCTATCATACTCTTTCAGAAAATCTCCCACAAACAATAATTTTTTCCCTCTGTCTGACAGATATCACAGCAAACAATCCAAGTTTTTCAGAAATAGCTGAAAGTTTCCCAGACAATTAAAAAAGTACCATTATTTAGTTTAAACTCACAGCTACATGCTTCTGTATGTTGATCTATACAAAAATTTGTAGTTTCTAAATTTTTCAAACTATGATAAATTTTAACATATATGGAAACTCCTCCTCTCTCCGTAGTGGCTCTACTTGCTTGTGCTGAAAGCTTATGTCCACCTACATTTACCTTTTCCATATCTGTGACTATATGATGTTCAGACAGGCATAGTATATCTGCTCCACTCTCAGTTTCTAAATCTTCTAAACAAACAAGAAGCCTATCTATCTTGTTTTTTAGTCCCCCTGGCAGTCTGATGCAATATACTAATAACATTTTTGACTGTAGTTTTATGAGAATCTGGTGATATACTAACATTATTTTTCACAGTACTTTTACAAGAATCACGTGTTATTTTAATATCTGTAGTACCTTTATATCTGAGCTTCTCACTAAGGTTAACTTCATTCAATACTGAATCATCAGACAGTGATCTTAGTCAAAGAAAGAGGTGCTCCCATAGTTTCAGTGCCCCCCCCCCCTCCCCCTTTAAAGATTTTGCTAGCTTCTGAGCCAATTTACATTTCCCTTTCCTATGAAGATGCAGGCCATGCCTTGTGAAGTCAAACCTACCAATAGCATCAACAGGAAACAAACCAATGCCTGACAAAGTAGCTGCCCAAAGCAGCTGATGTAACTCCATACTGACCCTCCTGACAGAGCTGTTCAATTGGGGCCTATCATACCCCATAAAAACAAGAATGAAACCAACATTTGTATGGTTTGTTGTAGACACTATTCAGAAGGTCACACTCAATATTGTAGCCCTGATCCCTATAAATACTGTTTCCTGCTCCACCTACTATCACAACATCGTCCTGCTTTCTAAAACACTTGCACAATGATCCTATATCCTCTATCAGCTGGCTAAGACTTGCACTGGGCTTGAAACAATTTGTGGCCCACACCTCGTATGTGGTTACTGATAACAGAACTTTCCGTACACTTTCTACTTTTCTGGAAACAGTTGGTTTCCTCGTGGATGTCTGCTGAGTATTAAATACACTTACATCTACTTGAGCCTGTTCCCTTGTCAACTGACATAGTAATGCAAATCTGATGTTTGTGCCAACGATGGAACTCATCAGTTCTTCAGTAGCACTATCCAGTTCCTGCTCATCTGTTAATTGTATGTCACACAAATGAATTAAAAAGAAAACAATCGACAAAATTCTTGTACTATGTCTTCATTCATAATCAACTGGAAGCTCCAGTTATCCTAAAAGTGGTCTGCTTTGCAAAGTTAGCCTCAAAATTATTGCCAAAGCACAAAATATTCAGCAACACTAAGGATGTTTTTTTTTTCCTGAGTGAGACTGTTACGAAAAAATATTACTGTTGCATACTCGTCTTCACAAGATGATTGTGGTTTTCATAATTACTGCATTTTGAAAGTTTCTACAATCATTATCATCCAAGGGAAAGCAGAAAACCTTCCTTATGAATAAACTTACAAATACAAAATAAAAATTAATATAAGAACTGATCTAAGAGTTAAATATGAGAATAAGAGAATTTAAAAGGATGTAACCCATGAAAATACCATACACACATATATTATATAATTAATATATTTTACAACTGATATAACACACGTTGTATCACCTAATTTTCTATGGATGTGGATAGACAAACGAAAACAATGAAAATAAAATAAAAAAAGCAATGATCAGGTTTGAAACATGGGGCACAAAATTGAGAAGCCACTACACTAACCACTGTGCCATTATTTCAGTTGAGTATGTTGTTGTTGTTGTGGTCTTCAGTCCAGAGACTGGTTTGATGCAGCTTTCCATGCTACTCTATCCTGTGCAAGCTCCTTCATCTCCAAGTAACTACTGCAACCTACATTCTTCTGAATCTGCTGAGTGTATTCCTATTTTGCTCTCTCTCTCTATGATTTTTACCCTCTATGCTTCTCTCCAGTACTAAATTGATGATTCCTTGATGCCTCAGAATGTGTCCTACCAACCGATCCCTTCTTCAAGTCAATTTGTGCTGCAAATTCCTCTTCTCCCCAATTCTAGTCAGTGCCTCCTCATTAGTTATGTGATCTACCCATCTAATCTTTAGCATTGTTCTGTAGCACCTCATTCTGAGAGCTTCTATTCTCTTCTTGTTTAAATAATTTATCATCCAAGTTTTACTTCCATACATGGCTACACACCATACAAATGCTTTCAGAAAATACTTCCTGACACTTAAATCTATACTCAATGTTAATAAATTTCTCTTCTTCAGAAACACTTTCCTTGCCATTGCCAGTCTAAATTTTATATCCTCTCTACTTCAACCATCATCAGATATTTTGCTCCCCAAACATCAAAACTCATCTACTGCTTTAAGTGTATCATTTCCTAATCTAATTCCCTCAGCATCACCTGATTTAATTCGACTACATTCCATTATCCTCATTTTGCTTTTATTGATGTTTATCTTATATCCTCCTTTCAAGACACTGTCCATTATGTTCAACTGCTCTTCCAATTCCTTTGCTGTCTCTGAAAGAATTACAATGCCATTGCCAACCCTCAAAGTTTTTATTTCTTCTCCATTGATTTTAATCCCTACTCCAAATTATTCCTTTGTTTCCTTTACTACTTGCTGAAAACACAGATTAAATAACATTGGAGAAGGGCTATAACCCTGTCTCACTCCCTCCCCAACCACCACTTCCCTTTCATGCCTCCTCACTCTTATAACTGCCATCTGGTTTCTGTACAAATTGTAAATAGCCTTTTGCTTCCTGAATTTGACCCCTGCCACTTCCAGAATTTGAAAGAGAGTATTCCAGTCAACATTGTCAAAAGATTTCTCTAAGTCTACAAAAGTTAGAAATGTAGGTTTGCCTTTCCTTAACAATAGAATGGTGGAAGGAGTCAAAAGGATCCCTGTCATACATTTTTCATTCATTGTCATATCCAATTTATTTACTTTGTTAATAAAATTATATGACTTTTTCTAATTTTTCTCCTATTTCTAAAGATGTTTTAGTATTTACAAAATATTTTAATTTTCTTTTTCCACTTCATTCAGTATACCTAGAACAACAGAAGGGATCAGTTTGACCCTACTGTAATTTCTCTTCTGAATGTAAGTAAATTATCCAACAATACAGTGGCAACAGTAAGCAGTAACACAGAGCAGTTGCTCCTCATTGTTGCAACTTGGCATGTGTACACTCCAGCCCACCACAGCTTATGTTGTGTCACACACACAGACTTTGTCCATGAAACACATTTTTGAACATGTATCATCAGTGTGAACTTTCTGATGAAAAAGTGTTAACATCTCTTAGAGAATTCAGAAGTTAAATCGGAAATTGACTTCACTGATGAAGATGATGATTATACCTGACACAAGTGAAGATGAAGACATTGTGAACGAGAAACGACTAGCGGAAGAGGATTCAGATGCTGACATATACCAATCATCACCTCTTTCACCACAGAAGGTACAGTTGGAAGCATCTACAAAGATGATTGCAAGGGATGGAACTGTGTGGGAGACTGGAATCTTCTAGAAGATGGTCAACTGTGAATGTTCTGAAGGAGAGAGGAGATCCCACTGTTTATGCTTACCAGAGAGTAGACAGCTCTGTCATCAGTGCATTCCATCTTATTTTTGATGAAGCAACACTACATCTCATGGTGAAATACACAGAATCATTGCTTGAAAAGTACTAAAAAACAATGACTGGACTGTGTCACTTGAGGAACTGGAAAAACTGATAGCCAACATGTATGTTCAAGGCGTATTGTGCACAAAAGGTATGTGTGTGGATGGTGTCTGGTCATACTCTTGCAGGCCTGCTTTTATCAAGGACATTAGGCCAAGGGACAGAGTCCTCTGTTTTGATGAAAAACCATCCTGGGCTGAACGTATGGCAGCCAACAAATTCGCTCTTGTAACTGAAATTTGGGGAAAGTTCATTGAAAACAGTATTCACATTTACCACCCTGGAGAAAATATGACTATTGACTAGCTATTGTTATCAAGCAAAGTAATATGCAGGTTTACTCAAAACATGTCCAACAAACCAGACAAAAATGGTCTCAAATTCTGGTTGGCTGTTGACGACTAAGTATATACTGAAATAAAACAACTCCTTGTTTTACATTCCTTTTCGATAACCTAATGAAATACTCTCCAAAGATGAAATTCATTGAAAGTTTCAGTTTACATGCCAGATGACTTGATCGAAGAATTTTTTAAGTATGTGTATAAGTTAGACTAGGCATGGCAAAATCCTGACAGGTCAAACAATCAAAGTAGTGGAGAGCATCACTACCAGAATGGTGGGTTTTCTCAAAATCAAAATTATCATAACAGTAACAGACAAAATAACTATCGTAACAGGAACAGTGGTCAAAATAGCAATGATTACAGACAAAATACCAACTCAAATCAGAACAGGTAGTACAGACAGGAACAAGTAACCACCTCATTGGGGGCATGTCAGTTTGAAGTGAGGGGAAAAACTCATAACCAGGCCAAGAGCAGGAGAAACAGACACATATCACACCACCAACACACACAGATCACAGTAGGACTGACCACATTAATAATATAAATAAGCACTATGAGTTTTGGAACTACATGTTAAAAGAAATGAGTAACGATGACACAAAGACACAAAATAGTTATGAGCTTAGTGAAGAGGACCTGACAAATTTATTTAACAAGTGTGTATCCAAGGATAGTTATAATGATGATTATAATATTGCTAGTTTGTTTGTTAATGATGATGATCCAGTTTTGTTCGATGTAGTAGTAAGTCAAAATACACTCCTGGAAATTGAAATAAGAACACTGTGAATTCATTGTCCCAGGAAGGGGAAACTTTATTGACACATTCCTGGGGTCAGATACATCACATGATCACACTGACAGAACCACAGGCACATGGACACAGGCAACAGAGCATGCACAATGTCGGCACTAGTACAGTGGATATCCACCTTTCGCAGCAATGCAGGCTGCTATTCTCCCATGGAGACGATCGTAGAGATGCTGGTTGTAGTCCTGTGGAATGGCTTGCCATGCCATTTCCACCTGGCGCCTCAGTTGGACCAGCGTTCGTGCTGGACGTGCAGACCGCGTGAGACGACGCTTCATCCAGTCCCAAACATGCTCAATGGGGGACAGATCCGGAGATCTTGCTGGCCAGGGTAGTTGACTTACACCTTCTAGAGCACGTTGGGTGGCACGGGATACATGCGGACGTGCATTGTCCTGTTGGAACAGCAAGTTCCCTTGCAGGTCTAGGAATGGTAGAACGATGGGTTTGATGACGGTTTGGATGTACCGTGCACTATTCAGTGTCCCCTCGATGATCACCAGTGGTGTACGGCCAGTGTAGGAGATCGCTCCCCTCACCATGATGCTGGGTGTTGGCCCTGTGTGCCTCGGTCGTATGCAGTCCTGATTGTGGCGCTCACCTGCACGGCGCCAAACACGCATACGACCATCATTGGCACCAAGGCAGAGGCGACTCTCATCGCTGAAGACGACACGTCTCCATTCGTCCCTCCATTCACGCCTGTCGCGACACCACTGGAGGCGGGCTGCACGATGTTGGGGCGTGAGCGGAAGACGGCCTAACGGTGTGCGGGACTGTAGCCCAGCTTCATGGAGACGGTTGCGAATGGTCCTCGCCGATACCCCAGGAGCAACAGTATCCCTAATTTGCTAGGAAGTGGCGGTGCGGTCCCCTACGGCACTGCGTAGGATCCTACGGTCTTGGCGTGCATCCGTGCATCGCTGCGGTCGGGTCCCAGGTCGACGGGCACGTGCACCTTCCGCCGACCACTGGCGACAACATCGATGTACTGTGGAGACCTCACACCCCACGTGTTGAGCAATTCGGCGGTACGTCCACCCGGCCTCCTGCATGCCCACTATACGCCCTCGCTCAAAGTCCGTCAACTGCACATACGGTTCACGTCCACACTGTCGCGGCATGCTACCAGTGTTAAAGACTGCGATGGAGCTCCGTATGCCACGGCAAACTGGCTGACACTGACGGCGGCGGTGCACAAATGCTGCGCAGCTAGCGCCATTCGACGGCCAACACCGCGGTTCCTGGTGTGTCCTCTGTGCCGTGCGTGTGATCATTGCTTGTACAGCCCTCTCACAGTGTCCGGAGCAAGTATGGTGGGTCTGACATACCGGTGTCAATGTGTTCTTTTTTCCATTTCCAGGAGTGTAATAATCTTGTACCAAAAAGTATTGATGCTTTAGTAGCTGATTCAGATGATGATGTAGCAGTAGAGAGATTTGATATTGCAGCTGATGTCCATGCAGATTCCTGTGAGGTGCTTGATAGGATGAATTTTGTAGAAGTATATGGAGATGAAGTTAATAATAGTCAATTAGTAGGTATAGATGATTTGATGAGTGGCAGGGTACATGGAAACCAGTGGTCTTCTATTGATGTCAGGGAGATTTTGGCTAAGAGTAATGATAAGAATGAACAAACTACGCATATAGGTTACAATGTTTTAGAGGTTTTAAATAAGCAAGAAGTCAGTGATGTAAAATGTAACTGTGATGATAATTATTTGGAATTTGGGAATAATGAAGTCATGCAACAACACACACCATAAAACAATGAGGTAATAATTCAGGCAGTCAACAAGGTATAATTCGTGAGACCTCTTACACAGAAAGCAGTAGTTCATCAGATTCTGAAGAAATTTAGTCTATTGGTGATATGTCTTTGTGTTTACAACAGTTTCAATGAATAAGCAACAATTATGCATTAATTTAGCTTTTAAAGAAATAGAAGATGATTTATTAACAGAGGAAGTGAAAGTTGATAAACAAGAGGTGTATGGTAGTCCATATTTTGAAATAACAAATGAGAATTGGAAAAGGCATGTGTCTAATAGACACGGGTAGTCCTATTTGTTGCATATCTGATGAATTAAGAGAAAGGTCGAATAACAGTGCTTCATACATAGAATTTCCTGTAACAAGTGTTAAGGTTAAGGGAGCTACAGGTAAGTGCAGCAAACCAATTTCCAAATAGGTTTTGATTTCATTTTTAATTGGGGATTTGTTGTTTGAACAAGGATGTTTTGTGGTGGTAGATCCAAATGAAGATATTCTGTTGGACATGATAATAAAAGCAAATGGAATTTTTGATTGGGAAAACTTAAAAATACGTTTCATGGAACCAAAATCTAGTCGTTCTGGTGAGGCCATATTACACTTAAAGTGAACATAAAATTGCAGTAATCAGATGAGAGAAATTTAATTTTCTGATGGCAGGTGCATTGAAAGTTTAGAGGAGAAACAAAAGGAAAATTTTGGAAGTAATAGTTTTTCACAGTCAGTCAGTGATAAAGTAAACACTGCCGATAGTTTATCTGACAGAGAATATTTAGATCAGTTTCTGTGGGAATATTGTGACATTTTTTGTAATAAGCCAAGAAGAGTTAAAAATTATGTCTGCAAATTAAAAATGAAACAGCATGATCCACTTTTTATCAAACCATGTGGGGTCCCAATTCGCAAAATAAAATTAGTGGAGAGAGCATTGCAGAAGATACAGAAATGGAGGATAGTGGAAAGGAGCAGCAGCCAGTACAATAATCCACTGGTTGTTGTTTCTAAGAAAGATGGAGGTGTTAGGCTTGTTTTGGATTCTTGCCATTTGAACAAATTCCTTGAATGGGATGCTGGCCATCCTGAATCCATGGAGGAATTATTGAATAAACTCAGTGACACAAAATATTTTTCCAGTCTAGATTTGACATTAGAGTTTCACCAAATTGTTCAGTTGCTGAATATATCCATGCTTTAAATTATGCCTTAGGTAGGGAATTGTCCAAATTGGTAATTTATGTGGATGATATTTTAGTAACTAGTAACACATGGGAAGAACATATTGAAACTTGGGGAAAATTGGAAAAAAAATAGAGAGGAGGGTATGACTTAGAAATTAGAGGAACATAAATTTTGAGTGACAGAATTAAAATTTTTAGGCCACACTATTAGTGAAAAGGGGATTCTGCCTGACAAAGATAAACTCATGGCCATAGAGGAATTTCCAATACCCAAAAGTAAAAAGCAACTTAGCTCATTTTAGGGTTTGGCAAACTTTTACCAAAAATATGTATGTTCGCAGGCACTTAATGCACTATGTCTCAGATACCTTCTTAAGGAAAATTCAATTTGGAAATGGACAACTAAATGTCAAGACAGATTCAATGAAATTAAGACGCAACTTTTCAACAGTAGAATTCTTCATAGGCCTGATTGGGCATTACTATTCTGTCTTATGACTGATGGAAGTGATTATAGGCTTGGGGTACCCCTTTTCCAGCAGAAAGAAATCAATGGGGCTATAGAACACTTTTCAATCAATTTTTCTAGTAGAGGATTACAGAAACATGACAAAAATTATACAGTCACAGAAAAAGAACTCTTGGCTATTGTCTGGGGATTTGAAAAAGT
This sequence comes from Schistocerca piceifrons, assembly GCF_021461385.2. Classification (NCBI taxonomy): domain Eukaryota; kingdom Metazoa; phylum Arthropoda; class Insecta; order Orthoptera; family Acrididae; genus Schistocerca; species Schistocerca piceifrons. Next base: position 603,484,232 of record NC_060140.1, read on the forward strand.
TTAAGAGCTACCTAGTTGGTCATAAAACAATAGCTTTGAGCTACATACAGATATGCAAACTTTTTCATGACAGAATTATCAGGTGAGCTATTTTCCTAAAACAATTTGAGTACACAATAGATTACATAAAAGTAGACCAAAATGTGATACTAGATGCTCTATCTAGATTACCAATGGGGGTGAACAGGAAAATGAAAACTTACAGAACGACAAAAATTTTTGGATCGTGTACATTCAGAGAGTACAAGGGGAAAAGGAAATTGCTAATATCTGTTATCAATTAAGATATAACCAAAATTAAGATGAAGAATAGAAATTAGTAAAGAGTTATATGGGTAAAAAGCTGAATGAAAAAGTGAAATTATATTATCAGGTTTTTTAAGGGATTCTATTTTGAAGAAGTAGTCCTGACTCAGACAGTTGGAAAGTATATTGGCCCAAACAACATGTAGACAAATTAATTAAATGCATACATCAAAGTTATGGACACTGTGGCATAATGAAATGTATACAAAAACTGAAGGAAAATGTATATTTCAGTAATATCTCTAGAAAAGTTAGGAATTATCTGTTAACTTGTGACTGATGTCAGAGAGTTAAAGTCTCCAATCAAAAGCGTCAGGGTGTTACGCAAAGTATATGCTCAAAAGGTAAGTCTGAACTAATTGGTATTGATTTATTTGGAAAATTACCTTGCTCTACAGATGGTCATTGTTATATTTTAGTTGTACTAGATATGTTTTCAAAATTTATAAAATTGTATCCATTGGGGAAAGCAACTAGTAGGAAAATTATCCATGTTTTACTAAGATTATTTCCTGAAAGTGGGTAAGCCAAAAGCAATCTTATCAGATAATGGCAGACAGCTCACTTCAGCCATATGGAAAGAATTTATCAGCTATGAAAAGATAAAACATATTTTAATATCCATTTATTCACAATCATGCAATCCAACAGAGATGTACATGCATGAAATATGTAGGCTTTGCAGCACATACTGTGCAAAAGATTACACAATCTGGCCTTGGTACCTCATTCAGTTTGAAGATGTATGGAACAGTTCACAAGACGTCACCACAGGTTTCACACTATTTGAAATAAAGTATGATAGAAAGCCAGAAAACATTTTGAATAAATTAATTGATTATACTGCTTAAATTGAAATCAATGCAAGTGACAGAAACAAAATTGCTAGGGAAAATATGGAATTATGCCACAAGAAAAGGAAACAAAAACATGATAAGAAACTTAAAGTCATTCAATATACAGTAGGGAATCTGCTATTAAGCAAAAGTTATGAAAAATCTAAAGCCATCAATAAGAAAAGAAAGAAATTTTTTGATATTTATATTGGTCCATTTGAAATTCTAGAGATACCTTATCAAAATGCTTACTGTTTGATATATCCTAGGTCAAGGAAGTTGTTTGAATTAAGAAACATTACTCAGCTGAAACTATATTTTCAATAACTGTAAACCCTGAGGGGGGTACAAACACACTTGGTGTGCCGTGCATGTGGCATACAAAAGGTGTCCCAAATAATATGACACTCGCTTGACAGAAACACACAAGTGCCACATTCCACATACACAGCTTAATTACACATCTATCAATAATTGAAGATAATTATCAAATGTTTTTTAGCATGAGTATCACATTCTGAATTCTATGTAATTATGTGTGCACACAAGCTCATTTTAAAATTTTGTTAGATTATTGAAGACTACATTGAATTTTCTGTACTAAACTTCAGTTTTACAAACTCAAGCATTTTCAGTAATTTGTCTATGACTGAGAATTTTGTTGCTCAATTTCCAAACAAGTAGAGGATAACACTTATTGTCAGGTGATGGATTTTACAGAATATGCTTTTTGGATACATTTACTATACCATGATGACAAGAATTTGAGGAAATTAATAGTGAGAAAGATACATTCTACCTATGTCAAACAAGAGTAAACTGGACATGAAGTCTGAAAATTTTAAAGGATAGACAAAACACAATTTTCACATTATTAATATTTCACATGAATGTTGAAGATTTCTGTGAAGAGGTGCTGTGTTCCAGAACCAAGAAAAAACGATTCTGATCCTGCTATGTAGTCTTATGTTTAATGTTATGACCAAACACTTAATGATTCTGATATACTCAGAGTAAGAATTTCTAAAGGTGCATTTGTGTCACATACAATTTAAGATAAAACAGAAAAGTTAGAGAGACAACACTCATAGATTGCATTTATGAGGGAGCTACGTACATATTTGTTTCTAGACTTATACACAAATGTTAGTATGTTGCTTTGTGAATTGAAATATTGAGGAGTAATTGCCTTGGGGGAAACTGAATGAAAAACTTATTTTAGAATGGTTTTATTTGCATATTGTTGTTTTACACTTATATGACTTTTACACACATTTTTCCATGAGATATATAAGATAATGACACTTAATGATGAGAGGTTGCTAAAATGTATATTGTTGTTTTACACATATATGAGTTTTACACACATTTTTCCATGAGATACATAAGATTATGACACTTGATGATGAGAGATTGCTAAAAAGTAGCCACATCTGAGGAAGAGAAATAGCAATACACAGTTCTGAAAGCATTCTGTATGAAAGAGAAAGGAAATAAGTTACGAAATATTTGAATATTATGACATAATTTTGTTTCACTGACATGAAATTGCCTGCATTAGCGTCAGGGGGTTTCTATGAGATGGAATAGAACCTCAAATATGATTTTGCTGCAAGAATAATAGTGAAAAATTTAGTTCTTATCAAAAGCTGTCTGGTTTGTTGTTGGGTCATCAAATTTGCTCTAACGCTGTCAGATGTTGTCCTAATGCTGTCAGATTTTATCTTAATGTTGTCAAGGAGGAAGGATCTTGATTATTCTGTGTTAGATAAAAAGATGGTCTTGCACACAACTTACAGTGTAAGTAGCTGTATTGATAAAATATGGATTGAAAATTAACTGAGACTGTACAAGGTTAAATACTAATGAAACTTGCTTGAATTTGTAAACAAATATTTGTCACTGTTTTGTCCAAGATAAAAATGGAAATGAAATGAGTGTATGGCACCGTTGGCCAGGAGGCCCCTATTTGGGAAAGTTTGGCCACCAAGTGCTAGTCTTATTTCATTCAACACCACACTGGGTGACTTGCAAGGTGTGAAGATGATGACAACACAACACCCAGTCCACAAGCGGAGAAAATCTCCAACCCGGCCAGGAATCGAACCCGGGCCCACTTGCATGGGAGGCGAGCATGTTATCACCTAGCTAAGCAGGCAGACTCCAAGACAAATATTACACTGTATCCCAATAAATATGACTGGGATTCAGGAGATGAGCAATACATGATAAAAAAACTATTCATATGAATATTGTAAAATAATTTCTTGAAATGTTAATCCAATTATGTAATTACTCATATTTTTTATGACATTTGATCTTTTCTTATGTTTATGTATGTGTGTATCAATATTTTGTGAGCTGATGCAGATTGGAACTTCCAGGTCAATTGTAAAGTGATGCCTGAAAAGTGATTGAAGGACACTTGTGTGACACAAAGGGGCAAGGAAAGTGGAATGTAAAAACCGTGAAATGGGTGATGTGAAAGAACACTTGGAAACCAGTTTTATTAAGTCTGCACACAAGAATTGAAAACATGTCACTATACTCACTGTCTTTAAATAATCTTATGTATATTAGTTGTAAGGTTTATTCTTTTGGCAGCACTTGTGATTATTCTCCATCTGAAAGCATACCTTTTTATCTGAAGAAGAGCTTCGGCTCTTGCAGATACCCAGACCTCTTTGGGGGGGGGGGGGTTATTGAAATAAAACTCTCCAAAGAGGCAATTCATTGCAAGTTTTGTATTTCGAATTGTATCTAAAAAGTGATTTTGTATAATAAATAATAATAATTATTTCATTTGTTTACTTGTATGTCATGTTCATCCAATACATGCTAGCATTATTTTGCATTCACTAATTAAGCCATAATTAAGAAAAATTAGGTTGGCATTATTGTTTTTTTTACTATTTTGTACATTGTGATGTATTATCTTATGTAAAAATTTTTATATTGTATACACCAGATTGGGCATAAAATATGAAAGATTTTGTGTACAGTTATTCATAATAACTTTGAACTTTTAATTGTTAATTTTATAGATTTGGACTCTAGTTTTGTGAACTTGATTGTTAAGAACATATAAATAAGGGGAACAGAAGGCTCAGAAAAAGCTCAGTTGGAGACAGTTCACAGACGCGACCATTGTATCTCATGTCAGTGTGATAATCTAATTGTTGTACTACCTTTTTGTGATTATGTAGCCCATTACATGGAGTGGGCTCCCACCAAGAGGAAGTTGAGCAGTTCGTCATTAATAAACCATTATAAAATGACTTGGTATCTGGATTATTTCATGGAATTCATGTAACTAGATCCAGTTTGCAGATGAAATGGACCAGAATGATGACTTCAGCAGTGGCGGCAGGAAGCAGATTACTCCAGGTTACACCAAACTTAGATATGTATAAGCAGTGAACTAAACTTTATATGTCACTGGAGAACTAATTACTAAAGTGTAATGTTTGGAAACTGTTCTAGAAGTAAACATATTTATTTGTCTCAAAGTTATCACTGAGTGGTAGAGGCCAGACTGATCAATAACAGATACCCCCATGATCATATGTTCCTGATGTCATTGGAATACAAGTAAAACAACAAACTTTTCAAATTCTCTGTTTCATCAAATAATTTTTCATTGATTATTTTTTGTTGTAGTCCAGTCTCCCCTGGAAAAAAATTTTGTTACAATATGCAATGCTTTCCCACACCTCAGCAAAGAGGACATGCATAGAGAGAAACAACCACTTGGAGAGTATGTCATTCTGCATCTCATGGAGACATTTGTAAATCAAAGAATAAATGTGACCACAAACAACTTCTTTATGTCTCTTCAACTTGCTAAAAAACTCAAAGAAAAGAAAACTTCATTAGTTGGTATGATGAACAAGATCTGTCATGAAATCCCTAATGAAGAAGGAAGCCAAATGCTAAATACACTCCACCACAATAGTGCATAATAGTGGCAACACAGAATGCACCTTGACTGTTTACCAAGAAAATAAGAATAAAAAGTCATTCTTTTAAGTACGCTGCATGCTGAAGTAGCAATAAGCAAGGAAGGGAAGAAAAAACCTGAAGCTGTAACGTTCTACAATGCAACAAAGTACAGGGTGGATGTGTTTGATCAAATGAATAAATATACTACTAAGGTTGCATGTAGGAGATGGCCAGTGCATGCCTTATTCAACATACTGGACATTGCGGCAATAAATGCATGGGTCATCTATAACATAGTAAGGAACAGGAAAACAGAAAGGAAGAAGTTCATCAACCGGCAAATGAAGTCAAGGGAATGAAAGAGCAAGAAAATCAGGCAAAGGAAGAGGATTTGGGACTGAAATCACCTGGAAAATGGAGGAAGTGCCAAATCAGCCACTGAAAAGGCAACAAGACCAGCAAAAAATGTATAAAGTGCCTCAAAGCTGTGTGTGGAATATGTGCCTGTAAAACAGAAATCACCTGTGCTAAGTGCATCTAGCAACTTCAAATGATTTGAGTGAAACATAATACAGAGCTGTTTGTAAAACACATGTGAGAGTAAAATGGAACAAATATACTAAATATGTCTAGAAGGATGTACAAATAGTTAATAAATTAAAATCTATAGTTAAAAAACTTGTTTACAGTCACAACCGTAAATTTGTATGATGCAGTGTTGTTCATATAAATTAGTAATTATTTATGGTTGCTTCGTCAGGAAAGAGGGAAGGAGAGGGAAAGATGAAAGGATGTGGGTTTTAAGGGAGAGGGTAAGGAGTCATTCCAATCCCGGGAGCGGAAAGACTTACCTTAGGGGGAAAAAAGGACAGGTATACACTCTCACACACATGCATATCCATCCACACATATACCGACACATGTCTGCTTGTGTCTGTATATGTGTGGATGGATATGTGTGTGTATGTGTGTGTGTGTGTGTGTGTGTGTGTGTGTGTGTGTGTGTGTGCGAGTGTATACCTGTCCTTTTTCCCCCCTAAGGTAAGTCTTTCCACTCTGGGATTGGAATGACTCCTTACCCTCTCCCTTAAAACCCACATCCTTTCATCTTTCCCTCTCCTTCCCTCTTTCCTGATGAAGCAACCGTGGGTTGCGAAAGCTTGAAATTTTGTGTGTGTGTTTTTTTTTTATTGTGCCTATCTACCAGCGCTTTCCCGTTTGTTAAGTCATGGAATCTTTGTTTTTAGTAATGATTTATAATTGTAAATAACTATTGTGATTACTAGAAATAAAGTATGGATTAACAAACACTAAAAAAAGTACTTGTTTAAGTCAAATATGAAAATATTTTATCTGAGGTCAAAATGACCCTTTGTGCTTTTTTTGGAATGTCAGAAACTCTGTCATTCTAGTGTAAATCTATCTTCTGAAATAAGCTGTAGGATCAGTATTGCCTCACGTGTTCCAACATTTCTACAGAATCCAAACTGATCTTCCCTAAGGTTGGCTTCTAGCAGTTTTTCCATTTGTCTGTGAACAATACGTGTTAGTATTTTGCACCTGGACTTATTAACTGATAGTTCAGTAACTTTCACACCTGTCAACACCTGCTTTCTTTGGGATTGGAATAACTATATTCTTCTTTAAGTCTGAGGGTATTTTGTCTGTCTCATACATCTTGCTCACCAGAGGGTAGAGTTTTGTCATGGCTGGCCCTCCCAAGGCTATCAGTAGTTCTAATGGAATGTTGTCTACTCACGGGATCTTGTTTCTGCTTGATCTTTGACTGCTCTGTCAAATTCTTCAAGCAGTATCATATCTCCCATTTCATCTTCATCAACATCCTCTTCCATTTCCATAATACTGACCTCAAGTACATTGCCCTTGTATAGACCCGCTATAAACTCCTCCCACCTTTCTGCTTTCCCTTCTTTGCTTAGGACTGGTTTCCCATCTGAGCTCTTGATATTCATACAAGTGGTTCTCTTTTCTAAAAAGGTCTCTTTCATTTTCCCGTAGACAGTATCTATTTAACCCCTAGTGATATATGCCGGTTGAGTACTGCTCGAGCATTTGTGATCCCTATCAGGTCGGATTGAGGGAGGACATAGAAGCAATTCAGAAGCGGGCTGCTAGATTTGTTACTGGTAGGTTTCATCATCACGCGAGTGTTACGGAAATGCTTCAGGAACTCGGGTGGGAGTCTCTAGAGGAAAGAAGGCTTTCTTTTCGTGAATCGCTACTGAGGAAATTTAGAAAACCAGCATTTGAGGCTGACTGCAATACAATTTTACTGCCGCCAACTTACATTTCGCGGAAAGACCACAAATATAAGATAAGAGAGATTAGGGCTCGTACAGAGGCATATGGGCAGTCACTTTTCCCTCGTTCTGTTTGGGAGTGGAACAGGGAGAGAAGATGCTAGTTGTGGTACGAGGTACCCTCCGCCACGTACCGTATGGTGGATTGCGGAGTATGTATGTAGTATACCGCCCGCTAAAAGGCACATAACATACCTGGAAAACTTTGACATTCATTTTTCTCGAAAAGGTCTAGTACCTACAGATATGCCGAGACACCTGTTCAGTTACTTTGACTTTTCTTACACTGAGTGAAGCGTATGGGAAAATGGAATATGGCACTTGCGTGTTTTCGTCTTATGTCTGCTGAAGGACTGTACTGCAGAGCTATGCGACACGTGGCGCACTGGTAGCGAAGGCACTCACCGACTGCGAGCCATAGAAGTGCCGACGGCCAGGCAGCGGGCAGCAGCTGCGCCGCGGCCACGAGGCAGGCGAGAGCGCAGGCGGCGGGCAGCCAGGGGCAGAGCAGCGGCGCGTGGGCGGCGGAGGCTGGGGGCTGTCGCGCCACCACGGCGGCCAGCGCGGCGCACGCTGCCGCCCCCAGGCCGGCGGCCGCCCCCGCCGCGGCGGGGCTGGCGGGCAGCAGCGCGACGCCGGCAGCCACGGCCGCCGCGCACGGCGCCGCCGCCCACAGGCACAGTTGCACGCGCCGCCCCGACGCCGCCGTCGCCGCGTGGTCGCGCGACGATGCGCACCCGCCCCCCGGCGTCGTGGGCGTCGCTGTCGCCACCTACACCACGTCATCATCTGGCGTTAAAATGATATTCTTTGGATGAATGTTAATAGGAACCACCACAGCTGTATTGAGGTGTATGTGTAATGGCCATACTGGTTGTTGTCAACTAAAATTTTCAAGTGAGACTACCAACAGTTCTGTAACAATTTCTCACAAAATTGTGCCGATATTATGTCCTAGGAAACCTAATCGTTCTTATGTAACGTCGAAAGCACACACTGGAGCATAATGAGCATACAAGCACGTTGCTGACTGCCTGGCAGAAGCTCAGTGAACTGGGAGTACTGGGAGCATGGAGTACTGTCCACACTTGGCTCTAGTCTAGTCTAGTCCAGTGTAGTGTAGACAGAACGCCATATTCCCGCACTCGACGCACTGTGCTTCTACCAGGCAGTGGGCGAGGTGCTTGCGTGCTCATTATGTTCCAGAATGTGTGAGTGGCGCAAAATTAGGCACCTTCTTAAGAGCCGACATGGCACCCACATCAATGTTACATTCATCATGTCGATAAGACACTTAATTTTGCACCGTCACCGTGGGGTATCCCTGCCCATGACATAAGTGGTGTGGAACAAGCAGTTTAGAAGATGCTCAGTGAAAGTGCAGAAGAAATTCGTAGGGAAATGACCCTCATTTTTTCAAACTCTAACTCGCCAACCTCGAATATGACACGAGCTGAGAGTGATAGTCTTCATTAACTCCACAATGATCCTCTCCTGGTAGTCCTGCCAGCGGACGACGGCAAGGCAGCCGTCACTATGGAATGACCCTACTATGACGCGAAGATTCGGTTGATGCTGGAGGAGGAGAGATATCAAATATTACCATGGGACACAAATAAAGAATAGTGAGGAAGGCGTCAGAGGCTCTCAAGAGATCTTCACTAGAGGAGAATGTCTAACACCTACCTCGAATGGCCTCGCAACGATTCACAAGAAGAATACACCTCCATGTCCCTTCGTGAGCACCACTGGATCGCCGACTTACGGATACGCGAAACGTCTGGCCTGCCCTCTTGCTCCACGCGTGGTCACTGTGAGCACCACATCAAGAATATGACCAATTTCATCAGCCGAATTAAATGCCTGCGTCTTGGAGAAGGAGATATTATGCTCCATTTTGATGTGGTATCATTATTCACGCGTGTTCTCATAAAAGATCCTCTATATCTGCTCTCTTGCACACTGTCCGCATCTTATTTGTTGTATGATGCAGAATATTTTAACAAGACGGACGGCGAAGCTATGGGGAGCCGATTATCTCCAGTTATAGTCAACCTGTTTGAGGAGTACTTTGAGGACATCGTCCAGGACATGGCTCCTGCAAAGCCTGGTTGCTTTTGTCGTTATGTCCATGACATGTTCGCTGTGTGGTCTCACAGACGCGAAAAGCTGGTAGAATTCTTGGACCATATCGACAGTATTCATGGCAACATCAAGTTCACGATGGACGTGGAGGTAGACGTTGCCTTGCAATTCCTTGACGCCCACGTCCGCCGTAAGGCAAATGGGTGTCACAACCACAATGTTTGCCAGAAACCCACCCAAATTGACCTATATCTGCACGCTAACAGCTGCCACAATCCGTCGCAGAAACGTTCTATCCTGAGAACGCTGCTGCACCGAGCGGAAGCAGTCTCAGGCGATGAAAACTTGCCGAAGGAACTGAGCCACTTACAGAAAGTATTCAAGGAAAAAGGGTACATCAACTGCCAGATTTCGCAAGCCATCTTTCAGAAAAGTGGTAAGCAGAATGACTCTGATGAGGACTCGAAGAAGCTTGCGTTTTTGCCGTTCTTTGACTAAGTAACAATAAAGGTAAGCCGGCCTCCCAAAGAGGCTTAAAATCGATTGGGTCCTCAAGGCTCCAGCAACAGTTCGACAAATCATTAGGCCAGTGAAAGACGATCAAGGCCTCAGAACGCCAGGAGTATATAAAATATCGTGTGCTTGTAGACATTTGTATGTTGGATAGACTGCGTTGGACAGTGCCGCACAAGATGAGTGAATTGTTTTTTTTTTTTTCTGTGTCGTGTCCGCAGTTGCTATGAATTTCAGAAATGACTCCAAGCCGCCTTCAGTAACTGAGTATGAGTTAATTTATGCATTGCACCACAACGTCGTCCTTATGCCACTTTCAAGAACTATTTCGATGACAAACATTGCGATACTGATTAACAGTGTGATTCTGAGTGTTCTGCCGAGTTGTTTCCATTTTGTGCACAATATTTCGATGACGATCCATCCATCTTCTTCAGGAGCGGCGAGGTTCGCGGCTGTATTGTTTCCAGCTGGAGTTCAGCGAACGAGTTCGCATAACAAGACTTACAGCAGCTGAAGAAGACGATTAGGTCGGTCTTTAAAATATTGTTCATAAAATGGAAACAACAACTCTGCAGAACACCCGGAAGCACACAATTAACCAATCGCGCCGAGAAAACCTGAGAGATAACGTTGCTATACTGGTCTCTTGTATGTGTTAATCACGAAGCACGCCACTTAGCCTAGTGTGTTTGAGTGAGAGCGTCACAAGTATAATTAAAGCATGTACTGCTGATTATAACATTCCACCTAGTACGATTGGCATGGTAGTGCGTTACTCTGCTAGAATAACATGTAATAATAAAACACAGTCACGTTCGAGATACAGTCTATCCTAGGACTAAGATAGCGCAAAGAGTACGTCACTGTGAAGAGTTCCGTGGTAAGATAGTGTCATCAGAATCAACAGTAAATTATTGCCAACAAAAATTGTTGACGTGTACCTGCCAGCTTCACAAGCAGAAGTTGAAAAGACAGAATACATGAGGGCACTGAATGAGTAACTCGGCACGTAAAGGGAGCAGAAAATCTAACCGTAATGGTGGATCTGAACGATAAGTTTTTCATGAAGTGATTACCACAGCCTTACTGCCTTCTGCATCTTCATGCTGTCGAAAATTTCTGATTATTCTACATTTGAGCCGGCCGCGGTGGTCTAGCGGTTCTGGCGCTGCAGTCCGGAACCGCGGGACTGCTACGGTCGCAGGTTCGAATCCTGCCTCGGGCATGGGTGTGTGTGATGTCCTTAGGTTAGTTAGGTTTAAGTAGTTCTAAGTTCTAGGGGACTTATGACCTAAGCTGTTGAGTCCCATAGTGCTCAGAGCCATTTGAACCATTTTTTTCTACATTTGAGGACCACTTTCTGCTCCAAAAGACAAGAGGTCGAACTCAAGCATTCTGCTCTCTTTGAAAAGGCTGTTGCCAGAACTGGATTCACTCTTTATACCGGATGTCTTCGGCCACCTTTGCTGATTATTTATATTCAAAATCAAAGGAGTGGCTGCGATCGAAACCGGCACTCGCAACGTTTAGATTACGTAGTCAAACACAGTACCCCTAGACCTCCGTGACCCAGCCTCCCACAGTCTGCAGGAATTAATGGAAGTGTGTCAAAACTTCTGTAAGTATTCGGCCTCAAACACCAAAAGCACGTAGCCGTCACACAGGCTCAGTAGTGACATCGAATATTTGAAAGGGCAGCAGCGCCAAGGAAACATTGCCATATCTAAGAGCGCCGGAATTTAAACATACTGTACTGCTCAACAATTCCCACCACGTCGCAGAAGCAATACATGTCTACTGCTACTCATTTATAATTTGCCTTCTATCGGGCGTCAACGCTAGGTCATCTTACGTTGCTTCTTCACAGATTACTTTATACTTTTGTTATTAAACAAGGTCCAGTACGGTAGTCTATATTCTCTACCTTTCCCCATTCATCACTATCACTGGGACGTAAGGAGGGTGCAAAAAACGTAGATACACCATGTAGGACATCGAAAGCGGCTTCCAGTCATCTCGGAATGGATAAATACAGCTTTTGTATAGCTTTAAAGGAGCTCGTATACCATTCTCCTGCAAAACAGTGGCACGTTTAGGTAACAATGTTGGAAACGAATAGCGACCACACACGCTTCTCTCTAAGGTAGACCACGAAGACTCAATTATATTGATATCTGGAGACCGTGGTGGGCGGGGAAGATGTGACATGTCACCTTCGTGTTCACAAGATCAGTGCTGATTGATGCTAGCTGTGTGAGCAGGGGCCCTGTAGTCTCGGAACACAGCATCACTACTGGGAGGAAAACGCTGTACTTTTGGATGGGCCTAATCAGGCGAAAAGGTCACACAATCCTTCACAGTAATCCGATCTTACGGAGTACCAGTGGAGCCCATGGAGTAACATGATATGGCTGCCCAAATCATCAGCGAATGCCCGCCCTGTTTCACTTTTGGGATGTAAACTCGGCCAAAAGTTGGAAATAATGTGGAAAAGACTCATCCGACCAAACGACTTTCATCCAGTGCACCATAGTCTAGGTTTTATGGTTTCAGCACTACACTTTCGTCTTACGGGCACTTGCATCACTATGAGTGCATCTGGAATTTTATCTAATACTGCAATTTCTTGACTCGGAAGCGACTTTGTGTTGTTTTGGTGCTGACAGAGTTTGCGAGTGCGACCTTCAATTGTGCAGTGACTTTTGCATACGTCGTCTTCTTATTTTTCAGCATAATCGTCATCAAGGACCGTCTATCTCGATCACCCAGCACACTTTCGTCTGCATTGTGACTTAGCGGATGATGTATTTCCACTTTCGCTTTATGCCGTATAAATCTTCGATACTCTTCCTCTTGAAAAACCAAATACTTCGGCTGCTTTGATTACAAAAGCACCCACCGTAAGAACACCAACAATTTGCCCACGTTCGACTACACTTAGCTCCGACATTGTGCACTCACAACTACACAGACCACTGTTCCGGCTACGAACTGGCATTGGCAACGTATTGTGCACGTTGCACCGGTACCGTTAGTGGTCAAATACATCTGTGCAACCTGCAGGCTTGGCTAGCAACCGCTTTCATTTTCAAGCAAGCATTTTTCGCGTTGTTTCCATAGTATTGTCCAGTCCCTATATATGTGCCATGAAAGGTTATCAGAGAACCAATTGGAATTTGCCGCATGTTATTGCTATGTATCACCTGCACCTGTAGATTGCGGTATCTTCAAGTGTCATTGTTAACCCTCTGCTAGCTAGATGTGTTGCCATAAAAATGCAATTGACTGATTTTTTTATCCCTCTTGCAGAGAAAATGATTGAAATGGGAAAGAAAGACGAGAATGTAAAAAAAAAAAAAAAAAAATGGACCCCAAGCGCTGCTTACAAATTTATTGAGAATGTTAGGGACCATCTACCAAATGAAGGTGAAACGAGAAGGTGTGCAGGATGTGCTAAGAGAAAGAGGAAAACTAGATCAAAAGTCTTAAGTGCGATGTATCACATTGCTTTATTCAAAAACTGTTTCACACCACATCACAGGTAGGACGATCGATGTGTCGCATGAGACTCTCCAATTTGTGTGCAATGATAAAGAGCTTGTCATTTTGAAAATGTGCCAAAATTACAAATACAGAATGTTCTGAAATGATCTTTACAACTTTGTTCATGTATATTTAAAAAATGGGGTTCGTAGGAAGGTGGGGTTTATGTCACAGTGTTAACATACACCTAAAGTGTTTATTTATTTATTTATTTTCCTAGTTTAGAAATTGACGAAAATGGTCACAACCTGCCATATGGCACATGTGTGGAATAGTTGACAGAAACCAAATCTTACACTCAGTTTCAACGGAACTTCCGGACACGTTACAGAAGCTCACTTCCATCTTCCATCATACACGACCGTAAGACAGTGGTACTCGAGGTTCAAAGAATCCGGAAACACCATGAAGATGATGAGTGTTCGAATACGAGTGATGTAAATGTGGAAAGACTGCAACAGACATTTATCTCGAACCCAACCATATCAATCCGTCTGGCGACTCGACAGCTGCAGCTACCACCAACCACGCAGCTCATGATGCTACACCAGAGAACAAAGCACATACCTACAAGGTGCAGCTGCTGCACCAGGTTCAGTCTGATGACAGGCCAAAAGTAGAAAGAATTTGCAATTGAGATTGTGAGTCTCATCGCCGATAACCCACATTATCTGAAACAGGCGATGTTCACGAAAGGAGCTTGCTTTTCTGTGTCCTGGTAGGTGAACCTATACAATGCAAGGATCTGGGGCTCTGAGAACCCCCAATTTAGTTTGGAAATCGTGCCTGATAGACGTAAACCTGTGGTGTTGTGTCTTCATGAGTGTATTATAGGACCGTTTCCCTTTGCAGAGGCGCCAATAGCCTCCACTGTTTATCTGAACGTACTGGAGCAGTTTGCATTTCCACGGGTCGACGACCTTCAACCTGTCATGCTACAGCAAGCTGGTGTCGCTTGCCACTGGACCTCGATCTTTAGGAAGGCTTTGAACAATACTTTTCCAGGTCGTTGAATTAGCAAAGGAGGACCCATTTACTGGCCACCAACGTCTCCAGATATAACCGCATTACATTTTTTTGTTTGGGGCTTTGTGAAGATTACTGTCCCGATGCGGGAATTGCCACCTCACATCAAAGCAGCAACTGCACACATTAATCAGGATACGCTAGGCAGGACATTGCAGCAACTGGAATATCACTTAGATATCCTCCGTGCTACAGATGCCGTGCACACTGAAGACTGTTGAGTGGCTGCTAAAACTTCGGCGCTGGGTGAATGGGTGAACATTGTGTCGCAAAACGCACCTTTATATCTATCCCCATTTTTGAAATACACGTGGTCAAAGTTGCAGAGATCATTTTGGAACAACCTGTATTCGTAATCATAAATACAATCCAAATGCTACTCTGAAAATACACTAAAAAAAAAAAAAAAACAAAACGACGCAACACGAATGAATTTTCCGAATGGGACGGAAATAGGTGACATACGAAAGTACAGACATACAAATGAGTACAATATCAGAAAAACTGGATGATTTATTCAGGAGAAAGAGCTTCAGAAACTAAGCAAGTGAACAACACGTTGGTCAACACCAACTGGACTGAATTCGCTGCGATATCCCTCAGGAGAACATCCAACAACTCTATCAACCAATGCCAAGCCGAATAACTGCTTCCACAAGGGCCAGAGTCGGACCAATGCGTTACTGACTTGCTCAGTCTGTGAAGCTCTTTCTTTTGAATAAATCACCAATTTTTTTGAAAGTGTAATCATTTGTCTACACAAGAACGTCACATCTACGATTTTCGTCCCATTCGGATAATTCCTTTGTAGTGCATTGTTTTCCTTTCTTTTCTTTTTGCTTGGAAAGTAAGGAACGATAGGTCGCGAAATGGAAACCACGGTGAAAATCCGATGAAGTTTTGCTCAGGTGTGTTGGGCAGTGTCTCTAGTATGCCCGTCAATCACGTTACGTCGTTCTTTTTAGTTCTGAGCACACAGGTAGCACATAAAGATACCTAGAACAACAGTGTCTACCGCCGAGTACGAGGGCCTGGTGAGAAATTTCGCCTGAAGCTATGCAACCAACATTACAAAACTGTCGTGCGGTTTCTTCTTCAAGACAATTATCAGCCGCATTCTGCAGGGGCAATGCACTGTTTTGAGTTGGAAATATTTGATTACTCACAATACAGCACGTAATTTTCTCCCTCTGAGTTTCATCTCCAACCGGTGGCTATGAAGACAACATTTTGGCACAGACAACGAGCTGTAGGCCAGCGCAGAGAATTGGCGGAAAGCACTGGCGGCTGCCTTCTATAACGAGGGTATTGGAAAGTTCGTACAACGCTACGACAAGTGTCTAACAAGGCGAAGGCATCAGACACGGCCAACCGATTCGGCTCAAATCTGGCAGGTCGCTTGCGTACATCCTAAAACGAAGGACTCTAAGATATTTTGGGTCAACAGCCCCGCAATTTTGAGAAAATCACCCCTAAAGGTTATGACGCGCAATCGACTCAAAATTGGAGGGATCGATAGATAATTGTAAATAGAGCATTTTTAATCGTCAGGTATGGGGTCCGCAAACGCAAACTTTTCCAGAAATCGAGGAAAGAAACATTTACAACTGCCGCTACTGACCCACATGATAAACGCTTTTCCCCGACAGCGCCGATAGCGCAACAGCCAAGTTAACTGGCTGGGCTTCAGAAAATCCGGGTTCGAATCTCGAAGAAACCTAACGGATGTTATTCTTTTAGTTTGTATTTTTCCATATCTCAGTTGATAGGGATAGGAGGGTTAATAAGGTAAGTAAATCAATAAGGAATGATAATAATAAGGTAGGCAAATTAATTTCCCAAACGCCGTGAGTTAGTAAAGTATTAAACTTTTAAGCCTTGTCACAGGAAAACAACTTCGAGTAAGAGTGGTACGAATGCCTCACGAGGACGACAGCCAACCGCGCAACGCTTGTTTACACCAAGGCACGGGACAGAACGCACACGGGGAGAGTTATGTTGTCCCGGTTGCCTCTTCGTCGTATCACAGTTGTGAACCTGGAAGAGTGATGTGTCCATCACGAGTCTTATAGAAGTCAATCGGAAAGAGTTGTTTTCCATCATTAGGCTGCCGCGAACCTCGCGGATACATGTAGTGATTTTTCCATCGTTAATGCGCCGAATGAAATACGTTTTGTGAATGAACACAGTGTTCTTCCGTAAGTAACATATGGCGAGTACTGTATGTAGTTTGCAGTAATTAGCTCGTCTGTTTACGCCGTAGTAACTAGTTATTGCTTGTTGTGCCATATCTTTCAGGTGCATAATCTGAATAATGGAGGATGTACACCCTTCGACTAGCGCTGTAATATACAGGGTGGTCCATTGATCGTGACCGGGCCAAATATCTCACGAAATAAGAGTCAAACGAAAAAACTACAAAGAAAGAAACTTGTCTAACTTGAAGGAGGATCCTGATGGCACCATGGTTGGCCCGCTAGATGGCGCTGCCATAGGTCAAAGGGATATCAACTGCGTTTTTTAAAATAGGAACTCCCATTTTTTATTATATATTCGTGCAGTACGCAAAGAAATATGAATTTTTTAGTTGGACCACTTTTTTCGCTTTGTGATAGATGGCGCTGTAATAGTCACAAACGTACAAGTACGTGGTATCACGTAACATTCCGCCAGTGCGGACGGTATTTGCTTCGTGATACATTACCCGTGTTAAAATGGACCGTTTACCAAGTGCGGAAAAGGTCGATATCGTGTTGATGTATGGCTATTGTGATCAAAATGCCCAACGGGCGTGTGCTATGTATGCTGCTCGGTATCCTGGACGACATCATCCAAGTGTCCGGACCGTTCGCCGGTTAGTTACGTTATTTAAGGAAATCAGCCACATGTGAAACGTCAACCACGACCTGCAACAAATGATGGTGCCCAAGTAGGTGTTTTAGCTGCTGTCGCGGCTAATCCGCACATCAGTAGCAGACAAATTGCGCGAGAATCGGGAATTTCGAAAATGTCGGTGTTGAGAATGCTACATCAACATCGATTGCACCCGTACCATAGTTCTATGCACCAGGAATTGCATGGCGACGACTTTGAACGTCGTGTACAGTTCTGCCACGGGGCACAAGAGAAATTACGGGACGATGACAGACTTTTTGCACGCGTTCTATTTAGCAACGAAGCGTCATTCACCAACAGCGGCAACGGAAAGTGGCATAATATGCACTATTGGGCAAGGGACAATCCACGACGGCTGCGACAAGTGGAACATCAGCGACCTTGGCGGGTTAATATATGGTGCGCTATTATGGGAGAAAGGATAATTGGTCCCCATTTTATCGATGGCAGTCTAAATGGTGCAATGTATGCTGATTTTCTACGTAATGTTCTACCGATGTTACTACAAGATGTTTCACTGAATGATAGAATGGCGATGTACTTCCAACATGATGGATGCCCGCCACATGTCTCGCGTGCAGCTGAAGCGGTATTGAATAGCATATTTCATGACAGGTGGATTGGTCGTCGAAGCACTATTGGGCAACGGAAAATCCACGATGGCTGCGACAAGTGGAACATCAGTGACCTTGGTGGGTTAATGCATGGTGCGGCGTTATGGGAGGAAGGATAATTGGTCCCCATTTTATCGATGGCATTCTGAATGGTGCATGGCCCGCACGTTCACCGTATCTGACGTCCCTGGATTTCTATCTGTGGGGAAAGTTGAAGGATATTTGCTATCGTGATCCACCGACAACGCCTGACAACATGCGTCAGGGCATTGCCAATCCGTGTGCGAACATTACGGAAGGTGAACTACTCGCCGTTGAGAGGAATGTCGTTACACGTATTGCCAAAGGCATTGAGGTTGACGGACATCATTTTGAGCATTTATTGCATTAATGTGGTATTTACAGGTAATCACGCTGTAACAGCATGCGTTCTCAGAAATGATAAGTTCACTAAGGTATATGTATCACACTGGAACAACCGAAATAAAATGTTCAAACGTACCTTCGTTCTGTATTTTAATTTAAAAAACCTACCTGTTACCAACTGTTCGTCTAAAATTGTGAGCCATATGTTTGTGACTATTACAGCGCCATCTATCACAAAGCGAAAAAAGTGGTCCAACTAAAACATTCATATTTCTTTACGTACTACACGAATATGTAATAAAAATGGGGGTTCCTACTAAAAAAACTCAGTTGATAACCGCTGGACCTATGGCAGCGCCATCCAGCGGGCCAACCATAGCGCCGTCTGGTTTCCCCCTTCAAGCTAGACGAGTTTCATTCTTAGTAGTTTTTTCGTTTGACGCTTATTTCGTGAGATATTTGGCCCGGTCACTATCAATGGGCCACCCTGTATAGTTGGGAGCCTGTCACAGACGATGGCAAGCGGGAAGTTACCGTCGCTGTGTTTTGGTTTGTAAAAGTGTTGCAAGACAGATGCATTATCAGTGCACTACCGGAAGCAGGCAATTCTGTTTCTCGACGTTCCAGATTGATAGGAGCGGCTATCGTCGAGCGATTTTTGGAGCTGACGAACGAAATGACTTTTGTTGATAACTGAAGTACTATACCATGAAGACGAAGCAGAAGGTGATTCCCCGACTAGTGAATCGCAAAATGGTCGTAACACTTTGGAAATCTCCACGTCACTAGGAATATGTGCTTCATCTGTTCCCGATATTACGAACCGGTTACTAAACGATTGAACTGCGACGCTATACCCCTTGAAGTAAAAGTAAAAGCGGTAGCGCTAGCCAGGAATCACCCAAATTGGAATTTACAATCACTGCAAAAGAATGGAGCAACCACAGCCCTGAAAAGGAAGAAGGACTTGAAATTGTGGGAAAGTGGTATGGTTAAAGGGGGGACAAGATACGACAAATACCAGGCGATAAATAAGTGGACATACGATCGATTTGTTGAATCTCGTTGTCGTAACGAGAATGTAACCATGAGAATGCTTCAGGAGTGGGCTGCAGGTGTAGCGCTTCAGTATACGGCCAATAAGGATTTTACGTTTGCTGCATCATTATCTTGGGCAAAAAATTTCAAATCGGAGTATAAAATTCGTCAACGGCACGTCACTAAATACGTCTCTCATAAGGAGGTACAAAATATAGAAGATATACAGAAAGCGGCGGCTCTTTTCAGCACGCAAACGGTGTCACTTATGACCGGTTTTAATCGTGATTACGTGATAAACACCGATCAAACAGGATGCGAGTATCAGGTGAACATTCGACGCATGTTATCGCATAAGGGAGAAAAACGAACCCTTCTCGCAGTTGGTAGTAAAAACAAAGTAACACATTCGCACGCGGCCCGATATTCCATCACAGCCTCTAGAAAAGTGGTGCCTAAGGTTTTCCTGTGTTTACAAGAAACGAATGCTGCATTTGGTCCTCGGATTATAGAAGAGGTCAATCGTTTAATCGACTCGTTGAAAAATGTTTACATTACCTGCCCCAAATCCGGGAAACTGACGAATGCAATTTACAGAACATTTCAAGAGAATGTTTTAAAACCATTCGTTTCTGATAACAAGTTTTGTCTAACATTGGATTCCTGGAATGGGCAAATTAGTACTACAATATATGACACAATGTTTATAGATGGCGAGGGTCAGCCGACGTGCACAGTAAAAGTAATACCGCCAAACTGCACACCTGTGTTCCAGCCGTGTGATGTTTATTTCTATCGCCAGGTTAAAAACTTTATTTCCAAGTTTCAGAATTGCAGTGTGCTTCTGGAAACCCAGCGGGAATTGCACAACCGCACGGATGCAACAACTATTCACAGCAAAATTCATAACCAACTTTCAGCACCGATTTTTCAGGCAATGATATCGTGTGCGTGGTACACCTCAAAATTAATTTCCGAGAAAGACATATTATTAAATGTAAACCAAGTCTGTTTTCCGCCGACTCTGCGGAACGAACAGTGTAGCTGTCGAAAGATTGGATTCATTAGATGATCTTAGTGCCGTGAGTATTTTTGTCTCGAGTGTTTGTATGACAAGTACCATCCATCTAGTTGTTCGAAGAAAAGTGAGGACACGTAACAGTGACTTGAAGAGCCATTATAAAGAGACCTGGAGTACCATTTTAGTTGTTTACTATCCAAATAGATTTGAGACTTTTTTGTGTTCGGTTCGGTATCGTTCGTTGCGTTTGGCCTGGGCGGACGTCACAAGATATCCGTTCAAGATGATCGTTGATTCCTTTACTGAATTTTTTTATTACAGAGAGCGAGCAGCCCTCTGACTTAACACGCTGAGCTATCGTGCCGGCACCGCTAGGTTTCTTGGAGATTCGAACCCGGGTTTTCCGATTCCCAGCCAGTTACCTTGGCTGTTGCGCTATCGGCGCTGTCGGCGAAATACGTTTACCATGTGGATAGAGAAGCGACAACAGTAAAAGTTTCTTACCTCGATTTCTAGAAAAGTATACGTTTTCGGACCCCATACCTGATGATGATGGCCGAGCGGTTCTACTCGCTTCAGTCTGGAACGCGCGACCGCTACGGTCGCAGGTTCGAATCCTGCCCCGGGCATGGTTGTGTGTTAGTTAGGTTTAAGTAGTTCTAAGTTCTAGGGACTGATAACCTCAGATGTTAAGTCCCATAGTGCTCAGAGCCATTTGATCCATTTGAACCTGATGATGAAAAATGCTCTATTTACAATTATCTATCGATGCTGCCATTTTTGAGTCGATTGCTCGTCATAACTTTCAGGGGTGATTTTCTCAAAAACGCGGGGTGTTGACCCAAAATATCTTAGATTTCTTCGTTTTAGGTTGTACACAAGCGACCTGCCAAATTTGAGCCGAATCGGTTGGCCATGTCTGAGGCCTTCCCCTTGGAAATCGGATAGGTGACTAT
Organism: Schistocerca piceifrons; assembly: GCF_021461385.2. Taxonomy (NCBI): domain Eukaryota; kingdom Metazoa; phylum Arthropoda; class Insecta; order Orthoptera; family Acrididae; genus Schistocerca; species Schistocerca piceifrons. The sequence continues at coordinate 603,505,697 of NC_060140.1, forward strand.
GGAGATAAATAGCTGGACGTTTTAGCTAACTGTTGCAAATAAAACAGTGTTGATTTTCACTGGTTTCCATTTCGCGACCTATCGTTCCTCACTTTCCGAATAGGCCTCGTATATCATAAATGATGAGGTTTGGTTAGTTTTGTCTGTGGGGCGCTCAACTGTGCAGTTATCAGCGCCTGTACAAAGTCCCAATTTTAACACAGTCCATTTTTTTTACCCAATTCAATCTAGCCACTCTCACGAATGATGATGATGATGATGATGATGATGAAATGATGAGGACAACACAAGCACCTAGTCCCCGGGCAGAGAAAATCTCCAATCCTGATATCATAAATGAAAGTACAGCATGATATTTCATGTCTTTGCGACTGGGACATAAGGTCCCTTGTCGAAATATCAGGGTTATTCACAAGTACCTCCAGAGTTTCAAAAGACGACTGCAAGAAAACTACAAGACAGAGAGACATTATTCATATCAGAATGTCTCTCGAAGTTTCAGTTAGTAATATACTCCGTGGCGTAGTTTCACTGTGTGTTAGGCTTGTCGCAACATGTGCGAGGACGTGCTGAGAAGTAATGCCTCCGAATTTTTTGTGCCAAAACACTTTAAGCTTCTTAAGTAAAACGAACGTTATCGATATTCTACATTTCATTCTTGATGTCTACATATTTATTTCTCAACATACTCACCCTGGTGACGAGCACATTTCTCCCCACGAGAGACCGGTTTGTTGATAGCGTCACTGTAGAACAGGTGTTGCGAAGCTGAGGGTAATTACCCTTTGAGGGGTAAAATGAAATTTTCTGAGGGGTTAAAACTAAAAGATTCGGGTGCCTGTCGGTCACAAAACAATTATTTTTAAAAGATCATTACTATGGTCACGATTTTGCAAGATTGTAATACTGATTATATAAGTAATCAGTAAGATTGAGGTGATCATTCTAGCAAATATCTACTAATACCAGTATCCAAATGTTCAAATGTGAGTGAATTCTTAAGGACCAAACTGCTGAAGCCATCGGTCCCTAGACTTGCACACTACTTAAACTAACTTAAACTAACTTATGCTAAGAACAACACACACACACATCCATGCCCGCTGGAGGACTCGAACCTCCGGCGGGAGGGGCCACGCAATCCGTGACCCAGCGGCTCAAACCACGCGGCCACGCCACTCGGCAACACCACTATTGCTGGCCCCTGTCTTGATCACAACTCAGGTAGATTATTCCTACACGTCGGTGAGGGTCCTGAAGATGGCTGTCAAATAAAATGAAGTTGGAAATTTTACGGCTAAAAGGTGTTTAATTTGACATCCTCTTTCGAACAGCCGAGTTCCGCAATCATCTCTAAAAAGATGGACATACAGAGAGTCTAATAATAATTACAACTTTTGGTAGCAGTAAGGCTTTCACCTGTCGACCTGTCTGCCAGGATTTCGTTTCGTTGGATGATTCGCCTTGCTACTGCATTTGCAAAATTTTATTCAATAGTAGTTGGTCAATAATTATTGCATAGCATTTTTGTTGCTTGCACGCTGCTCAGCATTAATTCTTTTTTTTTTATTTAAGCAGTTTCGTGGTTCAGAATTCGTATATTTCTTTTGTAACAGTGAGGTTAACAGTTAAGCGTTAAGACATTTGTTTTGCGTTTTTATGTAATTTTCTCTATTGGAACAACTACGATACCTTGAGCACGGGTAGGAATTGACAAGACTGTAGACGTAGCTCCAAACGAAGTTTCGGAAAATTTGAGAGATAGCGTAGAAAATTCTTCTCAGGATGATTAAGTCAGGGAATTTTTGAACTACACTGTGAATAATTAGAGTGTATGCTATTATTTGCCAGTCATCCGTGATGAACTGCAGGAAACCACGCGCATTTCGGAAGGGAAAAATACCGTGATACAATCCGATTTTGTTATCAGAGATTCAGGTATAGCTTCTGCCTTTATAAAGTAATTTTTTCTTCCCCTCGTTAAATAATAATGTTACACAATTAATACTAGCTCAACTTGATGATATTAGAAAATCCAATAATGAAATTAGATTATTTAATAACGATATTAAAAATTCCAGTGACGAACTTCTTGGAGAGGTCAACGAATCTAGGGATGAGATTAATGACAATTTAAATCGTAAATTCGAGGAAATGTCACAACGGTTGAAAACTCAGAAACGCGAGGAACTCATATCTCATAATAATAGTCTTGAGTTCAGATTTGACCATGTACAATCTGTTGACATTGTTGAGTTGAGACAACAGATGTCCCAATAAGACTGCAAGTAGAGGAATTAGTATGAAAGTTCGAGTCATTGCAGTTACCGATTAACACTGAAGTTTAAAAGACGCAAAATTCGTTGATGACAGTTGCAAAACAAGTTGAAGAATGATCCGAGAGAGCGACGCAAACGAACAAGGAGTCAGATAAAAGGTCAAACGATTCTCAGCCGGTTCTGTTCGTTGGTATTGAAGAATTCAGTCTCTGCAACGTTTCAAAGAAGGGCAGATCATGATTAATCAGCAAAACAAACGTGACGTTAATAAAATAGGGGAACAGCTTGCCAATATCGAATAAGAGATCGGCCACGATAACAATAACAGTAGGTTCTATAATTATCATGTTGGAAATCACAATGAATGCACTAACTTTGAAAATGCTGATCACTTTTGTCGTGAACGTGATATGTTTTCAGGGCACAATGACTGGAATGCGAGTTTCGATATGAGAGAAAACTAATCTGTTCAGAAAAACTATTGTTTTGATTACAAACATTTCCTCCTAGTTAGGAAATTTAAAATTTTTCGCAATGCCAGCAATGAAATTCACCCAAGGGAGTGGTCACAGCAATTTGACTATTCTTTGCCACCAACATGGCAAATTGGCCACAAACTTGAATTCATTTACAGTTATCTCGAAGGAGAACCCGCGTCAAGAGTGAGATCAAGAGCACGTGAATGTCACAACTACGATGATATTTATCACGCATTCATGTCCGCATACTGGTCTGGAACAACTCAAGATCGCGTGAAACATAACATTATTGCGTGGCAGAATTATAAATAATCGAATAGCACAACTCTTGTGCAGTATTTTGAAAACATGATGCGCATGAACAGATATTTAACTAAGCCGTACAATCCGTCGAAATTAATCCGCATTTGTTTGACTAAATTACCGAACAGAATACGCAACATAGTTCAGACAGGATGTTGTAGGGATGAGTTGGAAGATTTCCAAGTTCTTTTGCAAGAACTTCAATTTGAGAATAATGATCACACTCACAGAAACATAATAATCGTGTATGAATGCAGAGTCTCGCGGCGATAATATTGAATAAAATGTTCTCGGGTTTCCAATCGCGTCAATTGCTTAAATCTACACGAGTTTTCGGCCGAGCACTCCTTGGCCTTTGTCAAGTGGTATGACTGCCATTGGGCTGTTGGTGTGCCCTCATATACGCTAGCAGTCGGCTGTGACGTCACTGGTGCCCGTGATTATTGCCATATATGGACATGTTTTGAGTCGGCGTTCGATGTGCCCTCTTCAACCGCGCGATCGCTGGATCCCACGCAGCGCTGAGCTGCAAGCCACCGTCTCTATTCAGGGTGTTTGCGGTAATTTTTATTTCAATAGCTTCCTTTATTAAACAGTCACAGAAGCAGTTAGTGCGAGCCACGACAGAGGTATCGTCAAATTTTATGTGGTGACCGTTTTCCAACCCATGCTCAGCTAACGTAGATTTCTCGGGATAGCGTAGGCGATAATACCTCTCATGTTCTTTCCTGTGTTGTTCCACAGTGCGCACTGTTTGTCCGATGTACTTCTGGCCACACTCACAAGATATCTCGTAGACTCCAGGTGTTCTGAGACCTACTGCATCTTTAACTGGTCTCAGTAATTGACGGATTTTCGTTGGAGGCCTGAAGATTGATTTGATCTTGTGTCTTTTCAATAGGCGGCTTATCTTGCCCGACACAGAGCCACAGTATGGCAGCAAAGCAAGTTTCTTTTCCTGCTCTTCGGCGGTTGTCTTATTCCGATATTTCCCAGAAATCACTTCTTTCACTTGATGAGCGCTGTAGCCGTTATTCCTGAAAACCTTGTGTAGGTGGCTCAGTTCATGGGGCAGGTTATCGTCGCCTGATATTACTCTTGCACGATGCACCAATGTTTGTAATACTGTGCCCTTCTGTGCTAGATGATGATGGCTGGTGGCGTGCAGGTACAGGTCTGTGTCGGTGGGTTTTCTGTAGACGCTGTGTTCAAGGCACCCATTTCGTTTGCGGTGGACAAGGACGTCGAAGAAGTGTAATGCATTATCTTTTTCCACCTCCATGGTGAACTGGATATTACTGTTGATGTCATTGAGGTGTTCCAAAAACCCGTCTAGTTTGTCGCGTCCGTGTGGCCAAATGATGAACGTGTCGTCAACGTATCGAAACTTCGGCTTCAATGGCGCAGTATCTATGGCAATATCCTCAAAATTCTCCAGGGAGAGTTCCTTAAATCACATCGTTTATCTTACAAAGGAAAGTCTTTAAGTAGCAAGTTTTTCTTGATGTATGATGGTCTTTTTCGCATATGGCAAATCTCACATGCAAATACTGTCCAACTTGAAACCATACACACATATCAATCACGAGGTCTTCCCTCATGTATCAAACATTAAAGAATACAAAGAATAATACCCTAGGGGGGTTTACCGTTCTTTGGTAAACGTATGCAGTGGCGAGCAGGGGTGCCCCAGCTGTTGCAGCGCATTTTCTTACTTTAGATTTCAGCACTATTTCAGACTCTTCAACTAATCTGTATATCTGTTAATGTTCCTTTTACTGTGAATCTACGTTCTAGGGAAATTTAATAAATAGTGATTATCTATAATTTGTGTTGTCTGAAGAAAAGTACTTCGAATTTGCAAAGCGTAGTCCGACAAGGTGATAATACAGTGGAAGTAGCCCACTTCCTTGCGTCTATATTTGCACTATGACAATATGGAATGGTAAGCCGTCTGTAAACAATTTGTATTCAGTTGGTATTATTCTGAGTTTACAGGTGAAGTATCTAATTGAAATGTTATAGTGTTGTCTTACTTCATGAGTTCTGAACTTTTCTTTTGAGGTCTTGCGACAGCTGAGTAGATTTGGCTCTGAGATTCTAAAGGAATCACACATTTTCTTTTTTTTTTAAAGAAAGAGAGTTTGCACTTGGTAATGAAGTTTCGTACATTAAAACTGAAGAAACTGCAAAAAGGTGGGAATTTAAGGAGATGGGACCTGGATAAGCTGAAAGAACCAGAGGTTATACAGAGTTTCAGGGAGAGCATAAGGGAACAATTGACAGGAATGGGAGAAAGAAATACAGTAGAAGAAGAATGGGTAGCTTTGAGGGATGAAGTAGTGAAAGCAGCAGAGGATCAAGTAGGTAAAAAGACAAGGGCTAGTAAACTCCTTGGGTAACAGAAGAAATATTGAATTTAATTGATGAAAGAAAATATAAAAATGCAGTAAATGAAGCAGGCAAAAAGGAATACAAACGTCTAAAAAATGAGATCGACAGGAAGTGCAAAATGGCTAAGCAGGGATGACTAGAGGACAAATGTAAGGATGTAGAGGCTTATCTCACTAGGGGTAAGACAGATACCGCCTACAGGAAAATTAAAGAGACATTTGGAGAAAAGAGGACCACTAGTATGAATATCAAGAGCTCAGATGGAAACCCAGTTCTAAGCAAAGAAGGGAAAGCAGAAAGGTGGAAGGAGTATATAGAGGGTCTATACAGGGGCGATGTACTTGAGGACAAAATTATGGAAATGGAAGGGGATGTAGATGAAGATGAAATCGGAGATATGATACTGCGTGAAGAGTTTGACAGAGCACTGAAAGACCTGAGCCGAAACAAGGCTCCGAGAGTAGACAACATTCCATTAGAACTACTGACGGCCTTGGGAGAGCCAGTCCTGACAAAAATCTACCATCTGCTGAGCAAGATGTATGAGACAGGCGAAATACCCTCAGACTTCGAGAGGAATACAATAATTCCAATCCCAAGGAAAGCAGGTGTTGACAGATGTGAAAATTACCGAACTATCAGTTTAATAAGTCACAGCTGCAAAATACTAACACGAATTCTTTACAGACGAATGGAAAAACTGGTAGAAGCCGACGTCGGGGAAGATCAGTTTGGATTTCGTAGAAATATTGGAACACGTGAGGCAATACTGACCTTACGACTTATCTTAGAAGCTAGATTAAGGAAAGGCAAACCTACGTTTCTAGCATTCGTAGACTTAGAGAAAGCTTTTGACAATGTTGACTGGAATACTCTCTTTCAAAATCTAAAGGTGTCAGGGGTAAAATACAGGAAGCAAAAGGCCATTTACAATTTCTACCGAAACCAGATGGCAGTTATAAGAGTCGAGGGACATGAAAGGGAAGCAGTGGTTGGGAAGGGAGAGAGACAGGGTTGTAGCCTCTCCCCGATATTATTCAATCTGTATATTGAGCAAGCAGTAAAGGAAACAAAAGAAAAATTCGGAGTAGGTATTAAAATCCATGGAGAAGAAATAAAAACTTTGAGGTTCGCCGATGACATTGTAATTCTGTCAGAGACAGCAAAGGACTTGGAAGAGCACTTGAACGGAATGGACAGTGTCTTGAATGGCGGATATAAGATGAACATCAACAAAATCAAAACGAGGATAATGGAATGTTGTCGAATTAAGTCGGGTGATGCTGAGGAAATTAGATTAGGAAATGAGACACTTAAAGTAGTAAAGGAGTTTTGCTATTTGAGGAGCAAAATAACTGATGATGGTCGAAGTAGAGAAGATATAAAATGTAGACTGGCAATGGGAAGGAAAGCGTTTCTGAAGAAGAGAAATTTGTTAACATCGAGTATAGATTTAAGTGTCAGGAAGTCGTTTCTGAAAGTATTTGTATGGAGTGTAGCCATGTATGGAAGTGAAACATGGACGATAAATAGTTTGGACAAGAAGAGAATAGGAGCTTTTGAAATGTGGTGCTACAGAAGAATGCCGAAGATTAGATGGGTAGATCACATAACTAATGAGGAGGTATTGAATAGAATTGGGGAGAAGAGGAGTTTGTGGCACAGCTTGACAAAAAGGAGAGACCGGTTAGTAGGACATGTTCTGAGGCATCAAGGGATCACAAATTTAGCATTGGAGGGCAGCGTGGAGGGTAAAAATCGTAGAGGGAGACCAAGAGATGAATACACTAAGCAGATTCAGAAGGATGTGGGTTGCAGTAAGTACTGGGAGATGAAGAAGCTCGCACAGGATAGGGTAGCGTGGAGAGCTGCATCAAACCAGTCTCAGGTCTGAAGACCACAACTACAGCAATGAAGTTTCATGTGACTTGTCATGTGGATTTTGCTTTACCTTTACGAGAGAAAATACTGTGTTATTTTTGAGAAAAGTGCATGAAATACATTTTCTGGAAGTACATTTTTTGTGAAGTAACTTATGAATTTTAGAGGTATAGGTATTTTCTGACTTTATTTTGGATAAGAGGTTGTGTACGAGTGGTTCTGAATTGAGAAAGCTATTTCTGATGGGCAGTAGCTTAACTAGGAACATTTATGACTGATGCCTATTCTGCTATTTATGGAGTATCTCAAAGAGTGATTACTTCATAGTTGTATGTATACACATGATGAACCTATGGAATACTGCACGATACGGACATGGAATGTGAGGAAGAATTTTGTTTAAGGACTGCCATGTGAAGCTGAGCATATTATTATGATTTATCATGTTGCACCTATGGTTTATTATGTTGTAGTTATGGAATATTACGTGAAGTGGATTATGATTTATGGGACATTATGCTGAAAGTTAATGAAATATGTTGGTCTGAGGAAGACACATGAGGCATTATATATGAGTTAGTGAGGAAGCATTTTTTGCAGCTGTTTGTGGAACAGGACAAGGTAAGAAATGTTCACTCTTTAAAAAAGCCAACTCACAGCTGTAATAGATACACGGAGATTCTGTTTGTGGATACTTTGTTCGAAGGCAGAGTCACAGTGATGCTTTCAAGAGTGATTTATTTTGTCACGAAACGATTTCTGAGAGGACAGTATTGTTGAAGCTTTGTTGTGACTGACGAGATGTATTATGACACATAAGAAACTATCGATTATGGAAAGAACGCGAATTACAGTTTGAGACACGAATAATATCTGCTATATACATCGTAAACTCAACAAAACACGAAACTTTTACCTGTACGAACCACCAGCGCTTACAGAAGCCATTTTATTTTTACCTATTTGGAGATGAGAGTGTATATTTGGATGTATCTATCGAGTAAAGAGCATGAACGATTTCCCAAAGACTTTTTTTTTCTGCTGCTGCGTTATGTGATATACCTGTGAGATGAATATTCTAGCTTTTCGAAGCTGTGGAATGAAATTGTCTCAGTGAAAAAATTTTGTTTATTTCTTACAGTCTACACTTACTGTACTTCATTTTGTATGTGTGGCATGATCATAATTGAATTTGTCTCTATTGCAGAAGTAATAGATAAAAACAGAACTGTATGCATTTGTATGAAGTAAACAACATTTTCAGATCGGAGTGTAACGTACATAGCGAGCGAGTTACATTGTAACAATGCCAGTGTTGCACTGGTCTGTTATGGAGAACTAGATAGTCCAGAAGTACCCAGTCGTGTTAAAAACATTGCTCCATGACTTGTATTTTGGCAGCTTTTACCTTTTCAGCTTGTAGTATTCTAAAGAACTGTGTAAAATGAGTTACTGTGCATGTCTGTTTAAACAATTTTATTTCAGAATTTCTCTACGTAGGTTCTGCTACAGTAGTGATGCAGTACCGATTCTAACAAGTTAAGTTAATGATTGTACGATGATGACATTTTCTCTTGGCATTAAGCAATACTGAAGCTGAAGAGAAGTTACTTGCTTCATTCTCGGTTAATGAACCATTTCTTGCAGCTAGTATTGAACAGTTTGAGAATAAATCTTTTTTGTTTTGTATCTTAGAGCAAGTTATGTCATAAGCTTTGTAGAATATGTCTTTTGAATGCTGTATTTATTTTGCTGTTTTGATTAACTAAGTATGACCATACAATTCTGACTCCACACACAGACAACCTGACATTTGACATCTCACAATGTTGAGCTTGTGATGCAGCTTGCTATTTTCTGTTTGATGATCATAATGTAAAAATATTATGATTTTTGAGAAATGAAATATTTGTACTGTAATGAAAAGGAAGTATTTGTGATAACCGCTAATCCTATACTCAGTGATTAAATGTGTAATAAGTTATGAAAACTGAACTGACTAGGCAGTAATAAGAAATGGTATTCTTTACTAACGCCAACTTATGTTAACTAGAGCTCAAGTTCCTTATAACATATATAAAGGAATTTAATGTATACTCATACGTATTTTTCTTAAATATCTACTACAGAAATTCGATTATATTGACTTTCCATTTTATTTGTTTACCTGTAATTCTGACTGTGATAATTTAAATCACAAGTAATTACTGCATATATATTAAGCGCTACTAGATTGTTTTAAAACTGATTTGAAGATTAAAGTTTTACGATATAGACTGGAAATATTAGTCAGAAGTCGGACTGAAGTAGGATCATCTTTACCTTCCGGACAAATAACGAGGTTTTGATGTATGTGACAGAAAACTGAATCGTGTGATTACCGATTTGTGATGGGACTTAGCCTACGTGATACTTAATAGCCACGAACATCAAAGGACACAGAAAGAGACTGATCGCCCTCATAAACTCGATTATTATACTTGAGTAGGCTACAACAAAACTCAATCACGAAGAAATTACAATTTCGCCATGTTGTCAAAAGTCGACGTCAAGGTCAGGATTACTGATGTTAACATATGCAATTCCCTGAATGACATATCGGTGTGTGTGCTCAACGTAGGAACAAACAATAATTAGAAAGACAATAAACCTTAATTCATCTTTACTTCTTCGTGTCGCCAACAACTTTTAATGGACATTTAAAGCATATTTGTGCAATTGATTGAATCTTCGGATAACATAAAAGCGTTAAGTGAATTAGTGATAATTTAAATGTGAACAACAATAACTTTACACCAAAATTACGACGCATTTTGAACATTACTCAAGGGTATGTTATCTCTGGCGTTACGTCGTGCAGTTGTTGAATACGCGACGTAGCGACGCCTTGACGACGGAATAATATTTAATAACTTAATATCCTCGTAAAATTCATAATGGGGCCTTGGCTTGGGTAATGGAATGATGATTCAAGAGACTATTTTCTAACGTTTAAATGACCATTCTCAAATTGGGCGTAAGAACTATAGTCAGCAAGTTCGCGTAAACTGAAGGGTCTGTCGCGAACACGCAAGGGACTTTTGGTTATTTCAGATCAATGGAGTCCCTATATTTGACAACGAACACAATTGCTTTCATTACAAGCACGGGCGGCGTAGACACTTCGGCGTGCTGCTTCATCAAGATATTGATACCAGTTTCCAGATACAGTATCTGAAAATAACCAAACTCAATCGAGCAATTTTTTTTTTTTTTTTTTTTAAATATAGTTACGGATTGGGGCACCCACCACCATCGAGCCGAGAGAGAACAGCGCCACATTATTTGGCGCACAACGTGCGGGACTCGACGTTACAACGACTGCAACGGCGGATCGACGCTTCGCGACTACGAGACACACGAGCACATCTGCAGAGGGAGTGACGCAACGCGTCGGAGAACTGAGCAGGAGTTTTTCGAGACAGCGACATCGGCTGCCGACAGTGACGTGAGCGAGACTGCAACAGCACGCAAGTAGACGATAAATAGTAATCACTACTCAAAATAAGTGACTTATGTATATTTGTATTTGCTTACGAATATGTCTGTGAACTGCTCGATTTAAATTCATCGTAAGTATATTGCCTTTTGTCTACATCAGTGGTTCCCAACCTGGGGGTAACTATCCCATGAGGAGTAAAGTGAAATTGGCACAGGGATAAAAACTAAAGGATTCGATTCTGTTTCAGGCACGAAACTAAATTATTTTCAAAAGATCATTACTATTATCACAGCTTGTAAGACTCTGACACTGATTATATGAGTTATCAATAGTTACCTTTTCTCAGTTAGTAGCATTAATGTGGTGGAGGTTACAGGTTCCTCACATAGTGCATCCACTACACACATATGTTGTGTTTTGTCCTGTACATTGCTGACGATAAAATAGAGACTTATACCTAACAAATGCTGAATATCTCGGAAAAGTTCTTCTTCAGGTTGTAAATATTACCTGCAGTACTCCAGAAATTACTTCATTACTCACTTTGAAACAGATAAATGAATTAATTGACAACACGACACAGCAGTAACTACATAAGGGCTACTATAGGGCTGTACACAATTTTATTATTAGTATTACTACTATTATTTTTTTGAGTGGTTAGACACAAAGCATTAACAGTCTGAAGTAGTCCAAATTTTGCCTGTTCAGAAGTAAAGAGTGCAGCAATGAAGTGATTTACGAACAGTAAGTGCAGTACAAGCATCTGAACTTGTTTTTATTTTAAATGGGGTTGCAGTGCGCAGGCCAAGGAAGTGCCGCAATGATGAGGGGTAACGCAATGGAAGCATATTTTGTAACAAGTGTGTAACCTCACTGTCGACAGTTAGCTTTCTTTTCTGAAAAGGAGTTGTGGGTAGCACTTGCGATGTACCACTAATTCCTTCGTCATTCATTCTGAAACACCCACCCACCCACCCACCTACCCACCCACCCACCCACACACACACACACACGTACACACACACTAAATATCATGTATCTTTCATTATTTTAAAAATAAATGTGCTCCAAGAAAAGTCTTTCATTCTACAGTTTAGTTAGGTGTTAAAATTGGTGATAATGTGGAAAGGGGGCAACAGATGGCAGAGGGGTGGGGATGGGAGGACGAAGTACTAGCTGATATCTGATTGCACTCAGTGGTAATGGTCTAAGAAAGGTTGGGAACCACTCTACTTTACTTTTGTTTGCATCTGTTTTCTGTATTTATCGCATATAATGGAGAACTACACGTTAGCAGGCTCTGACAGTATTGGTATTCACCTTTGTTGCATCTTGTCACTGGATGGGTATGTAATTCTGATTTGAATGCTGTTGCTTCTTGTCACTGAGTACCATGCATTTCACAGTGGCTTCCAGAGTACAGATGTAGATGTGGAAAAGAATGCGCTTAGTGTTTTGGGTGACTACAGCATTCTTTCTTGCAAACGCTAAAAATTCGGGAGTAGTTATGCAAATGCTTTCACGCGTTTTTGAAAAGTACATTACATTTTAGACGGAACTGTCGGTGGTCTCCATTAAATGCTCGAGCATGTAAAACGGATGTGAACAAAAATAACGTAGAATACGAGCATTATTCTAACAATGCACTTGAATCTAGCAGTTTACACGCGGATTCGTAAGCAATAACAAATAAGCATGAATCCATAGAGTATCATGCAACGAAACCAGTTCCTGTTTCATATGAAACAAAAATATGGAATCATTTATCCCATCCAGTATTACGAACGAGAGCAAAAATTAAGCAGAATACGAACAACATAATTACAATGTAATTCGAAGAGTGTCATACGCACGAGAAAGTGCTGAATCAGGAACATAATTTCCATTTGGTAACATGAATATCCCCTCCCATGAACCATGGACCTTGCCGTTGGTGGGGAGGCTTGCGTGCCTCAGCGATACAGATGGCCGTACCGTAGGGGTATCTATTGAGAGGCCAGACAAACGTGTGATTCCCGAAGAGGGGCAGCAGCCTTTTCAGTAGTTGCAGGGGCAACAGTCTGGATGATTGACTGATCTGCCCTTGTAACACTAACCAAAACGGCCTTGCCGTGCTGGCACTGCGAACGACTGAAAACAAGGGGAAACTACAGCCGTAATTTTTCCCGGGGGCATGCAGCTTTACTGTATGGTTAAATGATGATGGCGTCCTCCTGGGTAAAATTTTCCGGAGATAAAATAATCCCCCATTCGGATCTCCGGGCGGGGACTACTCAAGAGGACGTCATTATCAGGAAAAAGAAAACTGGCGTTCTACGGATCGGAGCGTGGAATGTGAGATCCCTTAATCGAGCAGGTAGGATAGAAAATTTAAAAAGGGAAATGGATAGGTGAAAGTTAGATATATTGGGAACTAGTGAAGTTCGGTGGCAGGAGGAACAAGACGTTTGGTCAGGTGAATACAGGGTTATAAATACAAAATCAAATAGGGGTAATGCAGGAGTAGGTTTAATAATGAATACAAAAATAGGAGTGCGGGTAAGCTACTACAAACAGCATAGGGAACGCATTATTGTGGCCAAGATAGACACCACGCGTACTACAGTAGTACAAGTTTATATGCCAACTAGCTCTGCAGATGATGAAGAAATTGATGAAATGTATGATGAGATAAAAGAAATTATTCAGGTAGTGAAGGGAGACGAAAATTTAATAGTCAAGGGTGACTGGAATTTGAGAGTAGAAAAAGGGAGAGAAGGAAACATAGTAGGTGAATATGGATTGGGGCTAGGGAATGAAAGAGGAAGCCGCCTGGTAGAGTTTTGCACAGAGCATAATTTAATCATAGCTAACACTTGGTTCAAGAATCATGAAAGAAGGTTGTATACATGGAAGAATCCTGGAGATAATAGAAGGTATCAGATAGATTATATAATGGTAAGACAGAGATTTAGGAACTGAGTTTTAAATTGTAAGACATTTGCAGGGGCAGATGTGGACTCTGACTACAATCTACTGGTTATGAACTGTAGAATAAAACTGAAGAAACTGCAAAAAGGTGGGAATTTAAGGAGATGGGACCTGGATAAACTGACTAAACCAGAGGTTGTACAGCGTTTCAGGGAGAGCATAAGGGAACAATTGACAGGAATGGGGGAGAGAAGTACGGTAGAAGAAGAATGGGTAGCTCTGAGGGATGTAGTACTGAAGGCAACAGAGGATAAGTAGGTAAAAAGACGAGGGCTAGTAGAAATCCTTGGGTAACAGAAAAAATATTGCATTTAACTGAAGAAAGGAGAAAATATAAAAATGCAGTAAATGAAGCAGGTAAAAAGGAATACAGACGTCTAAAAAATGAGATCGACAGGAAGTGCAAAATGGCTAAGCAGGGATGGCTAGAGGACAAATGTAAGGATGTAGAGGCTTATCTCACTAGGGGTAAGATAGATACTGCCTACAGGAAAATTAAAGAGATCTTTGGAGAAAAGAGAGTCACTTGTATGAATATCAAGAGCTCAGATGGAAACCCAGTTCTAAGCAAAGAGGGGAAAGCGGAAAGGTGAAAGGAGTATATAGAGGGTCTATACAAGGGCGATGTACTTGAGGACAATATTATGGAAATGGAAGAGGATGTAGATGAAGATGAAATGGGATATATGGTACTGCGTGAAGAGTTTGACAGAGCACTGAAAGACCTGAGTCGAAACAAGGTCCCGGGAGTAGATAACATTCCATTAGAACTACTGACGGCCTTGGGAGAGCCAGTCCTGACAAAACTCTACCATCTGGTGTTCAAGATGTATGAGACAGGCGAAATACCCTCAGACTTCGAGAAGAATATAATAATTCCAATCCCAAGGAAAGCAGGTGTTGACAGATGTGAAAATTACCGAACTATCAGTTTAATAAGTCACAGCTGCAAAATGCTAACACGAATTCTTTACAGACGAATGGAAAAACTGGTAGAAGCCGACCTCGTGGAAGATCAGTTTGGATTTCGTAGAAATATTGGAACACGTGAGGCAATACTGATCTTACGACTTATCTTAGAAGAAAGATTAAGGAAAGGCAATCCTTTGTTTCTAGCATTCGTAGATTTAGAGAAAGCTTTTGACAATGTTGACTGGAATACTCTCTTTCAAAATCTAAAGGTGTCAGGGGTAAAATACAGGAAGCGAAAGGCTATTTACAATTTGTACAGAAACCAGATGGCAGTTATAAGAGTCGAGGGACATGAAAGGGAAGCAGTGGTTGGGAAGGGAGAGAGACAGGGTTGTAGCCTCTCCCCGATATTATTCAATCTGTATATTGAGCAAGCACGAAAGGAAACAAAAGAAACATTCGGAGTAGGTATTAAAATCCATGGAGAAGAAATAAAAACTTTGAGGTTCGCCGATGACATTGTAATTCTGTCAGAGACAGCAAAGGACTTGGAAGAACAGTTGAACGGAATGGACAGTGTCTTGAAAGGCGGATATAAGATGAACATCAACAAAAGCAAAACGAGGATAATGCAATGAAGTCGAATTAAGTCGGGTGATGCTGAGGAAATTAGATTAGGAATTGAGACACTTAAAGTAGTAAAGGAGTTTTGCTATTTGGGGAGCAAAATAACTGATGATGGTCGAAGTAGAGAAGATATAAAATGTAGACTGGCAATGTCAAGGAAAGCGTTTCTGAAGAAGAGAAATTTGTTAACATCGAGTATAGATTTAAGTGTCAGGTAGTCGTTTCTGAAAGTATTTGTATGGAGTGTAGCCATGTATGAAAGTGAAACGTGGACGATAAATAGTTTGGACAAAAAGAGAATAGACGCTTTCGAAATGTGGTGCTACAGAAGAATGTTGATGATTAGGTGGGTAGATCACATAACTAATGAGGAGGTATTGAATAGAACTGGGGAGAAGAGGAGTTCGTGGCACAACTTGACAAAAAGGAGGGACCGGTTAATAGGACATGTTCTGAGGCATCAAGGGATCACAAATTTAGCATTGGAGGGCAGCGTGGAGGGTAAAAATCGAAGAGGGAGACCAAGAGATGAATACACTAAGCAGATTCAGAAGGATGTAGATTGCAGTAGGTACTGGGAGATGAAGAAGCTTCCACAGGGTAGGGTAGCATGGAGAGCTGCATCAAACCAGTCTCAGGACTTAAGACCACAACAACAACAATAACAATAACGACAACAACATGAATATGGTCGAAATTCCAATATTTGGTTTTACAAATAAGTACACTTTACCACCAAACCAACCATAAAGCGTAAATGAGAAATATCATCTAGCCAGTAGTGTTTTGCAACACAAAAATACAGATTATCTCGCCATACGTTTCCGAATTGAAAGTTCACTGCTAGGCCGCTCGCAGCGCCACCGTCGGTCTCTGCTTTCGTATCGTAACATGGGCCTTGCTCTTCTGTTATTATAATGTTCTGTGGGGCCAGTTGCTCCTGCAGAGTTAACCCGCAACGGACCTAACTTTGAGCTCGTGCCGAGAGTTGTCTGTATGGTCAGTCGTTAGCCGCGAGCTGATTATATCGCCCTGCGCGTATCTCTGTGGGTTCGGACACTCCACAGCCTGTAGTTCAATTTGCACGGCGAGGTCGTTCCACTCAACGGAGCTCTGTTCTACCCCGGTCGTTACCGAGTCACCGTCGGCCTGTGTAACAGCCATACCAACCGTGTCGAGTAGCGGCGATGTCACACCCACTGTACGTGCTAAGGATGGGAATTTTTTTTCATATTCTTATTTGTAACCACGACATTAATTAAACTAACCATACATTAATCTCTTTCACCGCGACAAGAGAAGCTGTAGTGAAAAGCTACGACTAAGCGTGCTAGTTAGGAACACAGTTTTGGTCGTTATCCTCTTCGTATCAGATCTCAACAAACTGCTCTAGACGACTGAAAAAGTCGTAAGATGAGATGTGGCAATAACGTTATTAAACAAACTGTCGCAGTTGCTGACTATGAACTGGCCTCTATCTGGCCATCTCAAGACAATTTAGTATTTAAAATTCTATGTATAAAAGAAGAGCTTACGGCAGAAAAGCAACTAGTCTGAAATTTATAATTTTGGTTATTTGTCGATTATGATTCTGAATGAATCAATGCATTGTTTACCGCAAAAAGGAAACCAGTTTGCATAGTAACACGACTCTGGCCACGCTGTCAATTTTCCATTTACTGTAAATAGTGAACTAATCCGGGACAAATGGTTCAAATGGCTCTAAGCACTATGGGACTTAACATCTGAGGTCATCAGGCGTCTAGGCTTAGAACTGCTGAAGCCTAACTAACCTAAGGACATCACACACATCCATGCCCGAGGCAGGATTCGAGCCTGCGACCATAGCATCAGCGCAGTTCTGGACTGAAGCGCCTGGAACCGCTCGGCCACAGCGGCCGGCAATCCTCGACATGTTGATGGAAGGAGGAAAGATACTACACAGTGGATGACGTTTTTGAACTCATATAACATTTTCAAAAAACGCTAACAAGTTTTCCATTGTTCAAATGAAGGTGGATTCTATTATCGAGTACAGTTCCTTGTGGTCTAAATTCTGTGAAAGAACCTGCCTAAGCAATGATTCGTACGGTAAAGTTGGTCCTTGCCACCTGTTTCAAAATGCAATGAGATAACGTTATCAGCTGGAAATCCGCGAAACGTTAAGTGGAACACGAATATTTCTGGCTTGACGGTGGACACTTTTTGCTAAGAAAAGCTGCACAATCTGTCGAAGTCCCTTCAAAGAATGGCCACGTATCTCCATTGTCTATAAATAACAACAAAATGGATGACATCAAGAAAGGTTCGGTCTGTATCCCTCTAGACAAGATGCAATTTTGGAATTCAGTCACCTAGTGACCGCAGCAACAGCATTTCTTGATATAGATATACAAAATAACAAATATTATTCAGAAGTATGTAACAAACAATGTTCATTACAAAAACAGACATTTATATGTACAATTCTACGAATATTTTGAAACAAGCAACGTAACCCTAAAATTAATTTGAAAATTCAGTGTGCTGCCGAAAGGAAACACGCGCAACTCCAACGGAGTCCTCCACCTCATCCCCATTACCTCATATCTACATCAAGAAAACAGAAATACACTTCAGGAGATAAAATGCATTAAACAGGTTTTATTCAATTTCTTGTCTCTACTATAAAAGTAGGAAATGTGGACATGTTGCCTTTCTGCAGCAAACGGTTCAAATGAAATCCGGTGGAGAGCGAACAATATTTAGCCTTTCATTATGATATTAGTAGACTACTCCAAGAAACAATTAGTGTGAATTTTGTAATTCTTTGCATAATACTTGTCCCCACCCTAAAACTGAGTTAGCAGAAATTGTAGATAAATAATAAGCTGATCTTTTACAGTTGTGTCATTTGGGAAACACTCTGATCGTAGTAAAGATCAGCCATGTGATTATGACGGCTACGAATTTACACATCAAGGAACTTAACTTGGACACGGCTGAATTCACTACAATGTTATAACATCAACGACGGGAATGTAGAAGACATGAAATGTAGGATCGTACATGATGCAGTGATCTCTCTGGCTGTTCCCTCTGTGTTCATCTCTGGACACGACAAGGTTTAATCGCAGCAGTGCGCTGGCGCTCTATCCCCAGAAGTCGCCGTAAAGGAAAGGAGAGACGAAACCTATGCTTAATGGTGACTGGAATCTCAGTCAAATTAGCGGCACCTCTGGTGCCTCTTCAGCTCATACGAAACATTCCAGTTCCAAAGAGCACGAGTACTAACTGGTGAGAATACTACCGAGTGTTCAGAATAATAGTTCATGGTTGCAAAATATTGATTTGAATTATCTGGAAAATATTGGAGAATTTGATAGAGACCGGCCTATTGACACTGCATCTTGTCTTAGAATATAGATTAAAGAAAGGTATTTGAGAAAGCTTTTGACAGTTTAAAGTGGACTACACTCTTAAACATTTTGAATGTAATGGGATTAAAATACAGCGAACGAATTATTATTTACAACTTATACAGAAAACACACTGTAGTTAGAAGAATCAAAGAAATGAAAGGAAAGTAGTGGTTAAGAAGGGAGTGAGACAGAGTTGTAACTTACCTCAGATATTTTTCAGTCTGTGCATTGAGCAAGTTGCGAAGGAAACTATGGAGAAGAAATAAAAACTTTTCGTTTTGCTCATGACACTGCAAAAATGTCAGGGAGGCAAAAGACCTCGAAGAGCAATTGGACGGGATAGATAACGGTTGGGTGGTTGGATTGTTTGGGGGAAGAGACCAAACAGCAAGGTCATCGGTCTCATCGGATTAGAGAAGGACGGGGAAGGAAGTCGGCCGTGCCCTTTCAAAGGAACCATCCCGGCATTTGCCTGGAGCCATTTTGGGAAATCACGGAAAACCTAAATCTGGATGGCCGGACGCAGGATTGAACCGTCGTTCTCCCGAATGCGAGTCCAGTGTCTAACCACTGCGCCACATCGCTCGGTGATAGATAACGTGTCGAAAAGAGATTATAAGGTGAACATCTATAAACTAAATTAATGAAATGTTAAAAGAAGCAGTTGAGTTATGCTATTTGGTGATGGCCGAAGTAGGGAATATGTAAAACGTAGACTGGCAGTAGCAACAACAGTTTTTCTTGGAAGACAGGTACCTCTTAACATTTAATGTAAGTTTACGTGGTCGGAAGTCTTTTCTAAAGGTATTGGTCCAGAGTACTGCATGGAACTGAACCGTTGACCACAGACAATTCAAAGAAGAAGAAAATAGAAGGTTCTGGAATAAGGTGCTACACAAGAATGCTGAAGATTAGATGCGAATATCGAACAAAAAATGAGAAGATACTGAATCGAAATGGGAAAATAAATGTACAGATGTACAGCACAATTTGACTACAAGAAAGGACAGGTTGATAGGACACAGCCTGGAGAATCAAGGAATTTTCCGGTTGGCAATGAAAAGAAGAGGGGTGGAGATGAAAAATTGTTGAAGGAGACGAAGGCTTGAATACAGTCAACATACTGAAAAGGATATACAGTGAAGCGCCGAAGAAACTGGTATAGGCTGTGGTGGCTCTGAGCACTGTGGGACTCAACTGCTGAGGTCATTAGTCCCCTAGAACTTAGAACTAGTTAAACCTAACTAACCTAAGGACATCACAAACATCCATGCCCGAGGCAGGATTCGAACCTGCGA
Organism: Schistocerca piceifrons; assembly: GCF_021461385.2. Classification (NCBI taxonomy): domain Eukaryota; kingdom Metazoa; phylum Arthropoda; class Insecta; order Orthoptera; family Acrididae; genus Schistocerca; species Schistocerca piceifrons. The sequence goes on from NC_060140.1 coordinate 603,525,725, forward strand.
CCGTAGCGGAAACTGGTATAGGCATCCGCATTCAAATACAGAGATATGTCAAACAGGCAGAATACGGCGCTGCGGTCGGCAACGCCTGTATAGGACAACAAGTGTCTGTCGCAGTTGTCAGATCCGTTACTGCTGCTACAATGGTAGATTACCAAGATTTAAGTGAGTTTAAACGTGGTGTTACAGTCGGCGCACGAGCGATGAGACACAGCATCTCCGAGGTAGCGATGAAGTGGGGATTTTCCAGTACGACCATTTGACGAATGTACTGTGAATATCAGGAATCTGGTAAAACATCAAATCTCCGATATCGCTGCGGCCGGAAAAAGATCCTGCAAGAACGGGACCAACAGTGACTGAAGAGAATCGTTCAACGTGACAGAAGTGCAACACCTGCTGCAGATTTCAATGCTGGGCCATCAACAAGTGTCAGCGTGCGATCCATTCAACGCAAACATCATGGGAGCCGAAGGACCAGTCGTGTACCCTTGCTGACTGCCCGACACAAAGCTTTACGTCTCACTTGGGACCGTCAACACCGACAATGGACTGTTGGTGACTCGAAACACATTTCCTGGTCGGACGAGTCTCGTTTCAAATTGTATCAAGTGTAAGGACGTGTACGGGTATGGAGAGAACCTCATGAATCCATGGACCCTGCATGTCAGCAGGGGACTGTTCAAGCTGGTGGAGGCTCTTTAAGGATATGTGGTGCGCGCAGTTGGAGAGATATGTGACCCCTGATACGTCTAGATATGAATCTGACAGGTGACACGTACGTAAGCTTTCTGTCTGGTCACCTGCATCCACTCATGTCCATTGTGCATTCCGACGGACTTGAGCAATTGTAGCAGGACAATGCGACACCCCACACGTACTGAATTGCTACAGAGTGGCTCCAGAAACATTCTTCTTTTGTTTAAGCACTTCCTCTGGCAATAAAACTCCCCAGGCATGGACATTACTGAGAATATCTGGGATGCGTTGCAGCGTGCTATTCAGAAGAGATCTCCACGCCCTTATACTCTTACGTATTTATGGACAGTTCTTGAGGATTAATGATGTCAGTTCCCTCCAGCACTACGTCAGACATTAGTCGAGACCATGCCAAGTCGTGTTGCGGCACTTTTGCGTGCTCGTGGTGTCCCTACACAATATTAGGCTGATGTACCAGTTTCCATGGCTCTTTAGTGTAGGTTGCGGTAAATTCACAGAGATGAAGAGATTTGTACAGGATAAACTAGCTTGCAGAGCTGAGAAAAACGAGTCTTTCGACTGAAGGCCACAACAACAACGAAACTTTGCAGTACACACAACTCTTTTAGAGCCGTCGGCATTACGCAGTTACCGGCACTGCATTTACCCACACACCAGATGATGGCAGTAGCAAAACCCATCTCAGTCAATCATGGGCCTGAAGACAAGGTTAGCTTCTCGCTGTTCCTCCTGTTTTAATGAGATAGTGTAAACTGACATGTGTCACGTACTGCTTAAAAACTGTTTTATTAAAGATGACTGGATGTTAATACTGGCTTCAAAAATGTGACGTTATTCTAAAAAATGTTTAAGATCTTCCCTGTCATTCTCCCTGCTTCTAAATCTGGAATATTCCTTTATTGTTAATTTCTCATACTCAGGGAATGAGCGCAGGGGGAGCAGATGCAGGAATCCTACCACCATTCATGGCAAGGTCCTCGTGGAGATGGTTTTCCGTCGCCTTCCTCCGACGTGAAATGTCAGGTGTGTGTCTGTGTTGTGCGGAGTGCTCGTACAGTGTAATGTTGGGTTTGTGTTGTCATGGATGAGTGGAAGGGAGAAGGTGAAACCTGGTGCCCACTACTCCCGCCGAGCTTGACATCTCCCCTCAGATGGATCACCATCAGAAGTATCACAGTCCTTCACTTCTTGAGACATTGCGGAGAGGGTTTGGTATTTAGTCCAGGACAATGGCGCAAAGACTGGTAATTAGAAACTTCGCGCCACACAAAGTTTACTTTTGCGGTAGGTTATTATTATCCAGAAGACAGAACAGATTATAGAGTAGAAATTAATAAATTTTTCCGGGATTTTCTCTTCAGAGTTGGAGATCTACACCTGAGGATATTCGATAAGAAAGCGACGCTGGAAAGTTGATGCAATCAAGTAAACAGTATTGTTTGAGTTCTTCCGGGAAACGAGTATAGGTAGGTGTGTGGAGCTAGTTATTAACCGATGAACAACAAAATTAAAAATGTACTTCTCCCTTGTGCGATGTGTGATGCGTGCGCCATGACAGAAGAGCACATAAACAACCCGTGAACTTCTGACGCAACCCCGCTATGGACTTAAGAAAATAAAAAACGTAGTTACGAATTTAAAGAAGTTTTGTGCAACGTAAAGGTGCCGTTAAATTCGACAAAAGACAGAGAACAAGCTGTGCAGGACATCTGGCGAGGATGCGTCTGGGGATGGCATGAATCGAAACATGTAAAGAATGGTAGTGTTAAAATACACAACACCGTCGACTTTCGTGGCCGCAGTCAGAAGTTCTTGGGTCTTGGTGCTACGTCATCGTTTCCAGTTGGTGTCTGACCTAAAGACTGTACAGCCAATTCCGACGTTTCGGCCTTTTTGCTGACGATTTCTTCCGGGATCTAGCTGCACACTTTGGCAGACTGTCAGACGTCCACAAACTTAACAGTTTAATGGACAGCGGTAAATAGACGGGAACTTTCAAAGTCTTTGCGACAAACGTCTAGGGGTCATAAATCATGTCACTGAAAACAATTTATACTGCACACAAAATGTTGCTGAATCTTCTCAGTGACGCTAGTCTTCTTTTTATTGAATTTGCGGGCGCTGGAACAATGAAACGTCGCCGAACTAGCAGGGTCTGCTAACCAAGTATGCAGCATGCTACCAACCCCTACATACTGATAGAGCGATTTTTAACGAGAAAATAAGTGTGAATGTCTGTAAGCGGAGAAAGGTATTTTAGAAGTAAATCAGGAACCTATTTTATTATATCATTAATTTCATTTTTTATTGGCTTTCGGTACGTGCCTACACAGCCATCACAACGCTGGAAATATGACTCTACGGGTTTTTGATAATGCAGATTATACAAAAGTTTAAGCCGTACCTCGGTAGGAAGTTACAATAGGCTTAAAAATGACAGATCCCGACATGAAATAAACTTTATAGCTACAGTTTACGGAAACGAGTAAACATTTAGGAACTTAAATTTTGCTAGGTCTATCGCCTTTCACATGGAACAGATGCCTGTGTGATAGGCAATACACATTGCACATGAACGGCGCGGTATGCCTACACCATGGCGCCTTTCAAGGGCACAACCAGTCTAAAACGACGTCTAGCGTCACCGGAAAGCATCGGCGAACATTTTGGCTCTAACAAAAGTAGTTGTCCATAGTGTGAGAGTGTGAGCTATCACTAGCCGTTTGGCGCAAAGACTTTGAAACATCCCGTTAATACTACTGTAAATAACTGGACTTAACATGTCTAATTGTTTTTCTCCTGGCTCATTGGTACAAATATTTACCACTCTATGCTTTATGGTATGCTCAAAAACACATAAAAAATTGAGTATGTTTATTCATTATTAGTCCAAAGATTACAAACTGACACGAGTTTCAATAAAATTACAAAAGTGTCGAAGTTGCACAGGGGTTTGTTTCGATGTAAATGGCGACCATTCTCGGACCTGAGTCCATTATCAAGTCATCCAGATTAAGTCCTACCACAATACCACAATGTGGATGGTTTTATAATGGACTTAAGTTTGAAACTGAGCGCCGTTTAAATAGAAACAAACTTCTGTGCAACCCTCACCGTTTCGTAACCTCATTGAATCATAGTAAGTTGCTGCCTGTTTTCATCCAGCGTGCTGGAAGTGAGTTGACATGTGTTTACTTGTAATGATGGAAAAAAATCCTTTGTCACTTAAAGGGTTAAGAAAAGTATTTTCATCGTCATCCTTTTGAATAGCAAGTCAATAAAGTTGAAGTGACTGGAGGACGCGTCCACCGGTGTAGTAGTGGGTGGAGTACGGAGCGTAACCGGCGTCTGGTTTGTATTCGTGTTTTCACCCGCCGGTGGTGTCCTCGTAGCTCTGAATGTCGGAGCAAGCAATCAAGCAGTTGGCAGCCTGAAGCTGTCGACATGGCTAAAACTGTCAACTGACAATATTTCGGCGGTGACCCACTCAACCGCTAACAATAGACAGAGTTTATTTACTACTGAATTCCCAAAATTTTATGAATCGACTAGTATGCCGCGGAACACGATGATTCATAAGCTATAAAGCGGCAGCACACAACAATAATAGGGGACAATAATTTATGAAAAAACTGGAAATTTGTGGGAAGTTCCTATGGGGCCAAACTGCTGAGGCCATCGGCCCCTACTTCATCTAACTTAAACTAACTTATGCTAAGAACAACGCACACACCGATGCCCGAGAGAGCACTCGAACCTCCGACGGGGGGAGCCGCGCAAACTGTGGCAAGGCGCCCTAGGCGCGGCGACCCTGCGCGGTATTAATTTTTGAGAACTTTTCGCGTGGGGAATATCAGCGATCTTGATAGAGTACTTTAAAACAGAATTAAAAACAGTCCTGACGGCACTAAAATATTGTGTTAGAAACAGTAACTGGTTTCAGAAAGTATTACACCATGATGGCAGGTGCTGGCGGTGAAGGTGCAGGTATCGTGGTGTAATATGGTCTCTGGATGGTCGTAATTTGACCTAAATCGGTTACCACTGCCAATAAATACTCGTATTTTATTGCAGTCTAGACTCTTAGTAATTCAATTCTAATAAGTTACCGTTATTCATAACCTATAGCTGTATATTATGTGGCATCAAATTTTTGTATGTATGTGCATGTTAGCTTATTACCGAGTTTGTTGATGATACTATTGTCTACCCATTATATTTTCCTGATACTCCCTCTGTACTTTTGCAGATGATTGAGAACGGCATAAGTCCGAAATCGAGATACACTCATGCTCATGAATTAAAGATAACTGCAGAATGTGGTGCCACGCAACGTTGCACTACACAAAACTGGCGCTAATACCATAGGCACATAGGGAACACACACGATACAGATCTGTAAGTCCACGGTATTGGTGATAAGTTGAGAAAACTGTCCCGAAACACATGTGCTACAAAACGCCACTGTTACCTGCGCATGTACCCCGACATCAATATGGGATATGATCAGCAAGCACATGTACACAGGCCACACAACGGGTTTGCATACTCTGGATCAGGCGGTCGAGCAGCTGCTGGGGTATAGCCTCCCATTCTCGCACCAGTGCCTGTCGGAGCTACTGAAGTGTCGTAGGGATTTGAAGACGTGCAGCGATACGTCGATCGAGAGCGTCCCAGACGTGCTCGATGGGGTTTAGGTCTGCAGAACAGGCAGGCCACTCCATTCGTCTGATATCTTCTGTTTCAAGGTACCCCTCCAGGTTTGGCAGCTCGGTGGGGCCGTGCGTTACCATCCATCAGGAGGATGGTGGGATCCACTGCACCCCTGAAAAGGCGGACATACTGGTGCAAAATGACGTCCCCATACACCTGACCTGTTACAGTTCCTCTTCAAAGACATGCAGGGGTGTACGTGCACCAATCGTAATCCCACCCCACACCATCAAACCACGACCTCCATACATGTCCCTTTCATGGACATTAAGGGGTTGGTACCTGGTTCCTGGTTCACACCAGATGAAAATCCGGCGAGAATCACTTATCAGACTATACCTGGACTCGTCCGTGAACATAACCAATGATCATGTACTGTGTTCTTGACACCAGGCTTTACGGGCTCTCCTGGGACCAGGGGTCAGTGGAATGCACCTTGCATGTCTCCAGGCGAATAAACCATGTCTGTTCAGCCGTCTGTAGACTGTGTGTCTGGAGATAACTGTTCCAGTGGCTGCGGTAAGGTCCCGAGCAAGGCTACCCGCAGTACTCCGTGGCTGCTTGCGGGCACTGATGGTCAGATATCGGTCTTGTGATGTTGTTCATTGTTGACGTCCCGTACTGTAGCGCTTGGACACGTTTCCTGTCTGCTGGAATCGTTGCCATAAACCCGAGATCTCACGTTGTGGCACACGGAGGGCCCGTTCTACGATCTGCTGTGTTTGACCAGCCTCCAGTCGCCCTAGTATTGTAACCCTCATAACGTCATCAGTATGTGTTCTTTGAGCCATTTTCAACACACAGTCACCATTAGCACGTCTGAAAACGTCTGCACACTTACTCGTTGCACCGTACTCTGGCATGCACCAACACACCTCTGCGTATGTGGACCAGATGAAAACCCGGCGATAATCATTGTTCAGACTGTACTTGGACTCGTCCGGGAACATAACCTGTACCAGTGACCATGAACTGTGTTCTTGACAGCAAGATTTATGGGCTCTCCTGTGACCAGGGGTCAGTGGAATGTACCTTGCAGGTATCCAGCGAATAAACCATGTCTGTTTAGTCATCTGTAGATTGTGTGTCTCGAGACAACTGTTCCAGTGGCTGCGACAATGTCCCGACCAAGGCTACCTGCAGCACTCCGTAGCTGTACGGTGGCATTGATGGTGAGATATCGGTCTTCTCGTAGTGTTGTACACTGTGAACGTCCTGTACTGTAGCGCATGTACACGTTTCCTGTCTGCTGGAATCGTTGCCATAATGCTGAGATCATACGTTGTGGCACACAGTGGGCCCGTGCTACGACCTGCTGTGTTTGACCATCCTCCAGTCGCCCTAGTGTTCTACCCCTCATAACGTCATCAATGTGTTTTTTGAGCCATTTTCAACACACAGTCACCATTAGCACGTCTGAAAACGACTGCACACTTACTCGTTGCACCGTAATCTGACATGCACCAACACACCTCTGTGTATGTGGACTGCTGCCAGCGCCACCGTGCGACGACCGCAGGTCAAATGGACCGCATGGTCATACTCCGAGCGTTGTTTCCCCATGTATCAGCATTATCCTTAATTTACGAGCATGAGTGTATCAGAATAAATTATAGACAATTCGTACAGACTGTGGACCCCCCTATTAGAAGAAGAGATATGGGCACCTGTAGTTTTTCCTTGTACTCGGCGACTATGGCGTCGATGTCGGTGGAACTGCTCTCTTCGCTGCTGCCTTCGGACGAGGACGTGACCTCTTCGTCCTCGACGTCCGAGTCTCCTATGGGGAAGCGCTGCTTGCAATACGCCAGCCGGTCGTCGCTGTTGTTGATGTCGATGACGCGCACGCTGTGCTGCCCGTCGACGCTGTCGAACAGATCCCTGGGAAAGGTGACAGACAACCTGCTGTCGGCGCCGGGGGACTTGCCGCCCATATTTCTGCTGAATTTCTTCCAGTCGGGAGGGACCGAAGAGAGGTCGGAGTGGCCGTTTGCCGGCAGGACGGTGCTCACGTGGCACGGGGCTCCGTTGGCCACGGGCCGGAAGACTTCACCGTTGGCGAACCCGTTGGCCGCCGGCACGGCGTAGGCGCCGTTGAGATGCAAGGAGGAGGCGGGCCGGCGCGTGTAGGTGTGCGCGCCCACCTCCACCTGGTCGTCGCCCAGCAGGCGGGCCAGCGAGCTGGCGCCCGGCGTCGAGGCGCCGCTCGGGGCGCCGGCGTCGGCGTCGGCGTCGTCGAGCAGCGCCGCCTCGGAGCGCGAGCGGCCCAGCGCCAGCCCCAGGCCGGCGCGCAGACGCTGCAGCGCCAGCCGCCGCCGCGACGCCTCCGCCGCCGCCGTCGACCACTCCTCGTCGCCGCTGTCCTCGTCCTCCCGCCGGGTAGGCAAGCGGCGGTACCGCCCACCACCTGAGGGCGCCTCTGTAAGAGGGACGGGACCGCCAGTTAACATTCGCTACGGTGACGCCATCACTTGTCCTACCACAAGTCAAACGGCACCGTAATATTGTCGTCGTTAGGCCTTCAATTCGAGGACAACTACTGCAGCTTTAGTTTATCCGTCGCAGTTTTATCTACCGAAACGTGGGGGAAGGTGGCCTAAAATGACATGCCAAAAGGGAAAAATCGTACTCAAAAAATCAAATGTCCCTGAGCACTATGTGTGGTGTCACCGCCAGACACCACACTTGCTAGGTGGTAGTCCGTTAGTATACGTCGGACCCGCGTGTCGCCACTATCAGTGATTGCAGACCGAGCGCTGCCACACGGCAGGTCTAGTCTAGAAAGACTCCCTAGCACTCGCCCCAGTTGTACAGCCGACTTTGCTAGCGATAGTTCACTGTCTACATACGCTCTCATTTACAGAGACGACAGTTTAGCATAGCCTTCAGCTACGTCATTTGCTACGACCTAGCAAGGCGCCTTATTCAGCTACTATAAATACTTCAAGAAGGTATTCTAAACAGATAATATTGTGAATCATGTAGCGTCAAGAGCGACGTTCATCATTAATGGATTAAAGTTAAGTATCAAACTAATTTCTTCCGCTTTCTGAATTCTCATTCCCTGTCATGTTCCAGACCTCACGTCAGTATACTATGGTACTTAACTTCTAAGGTCATCAGTCCCCTAGAACTTAGAACTACTTAAACCTAACTAACCTAAGTACATCACACACATGCATGCCCGAGGCAGGATTCGAACCTGCGACCGTAGCGGTCGTGCGGTTCCAGACTGTAGCGTCTAGAACCGCTCGGCCACCCCGGCCGGCAAAAATCGTACTGTAGGAACATTTTTATGAATTATGAGATACATTTCTTTGCAGGTTGACACTAAAAACTATTAACAACACAGTGATTCACGAAATAAAACTAGATTATACCCTACATCAGAGATCGGCAACAGGCGGACCTCGGTCCGTATACGGACCGCGGAAGGTCGAACCTCGGACCGCCAAATATTCTTAAATACTGTCCGACGTCCAACTAAGTATACCGGCACCTCGTTTGCACTAGGCTAGTAATTTAGTCGAGTACTGAGTAGTTTAGTAACTAAACGTGTCTAAAAAGTAAAAATATAGTCGAGTAGATTCGCAAATCATTGAGTCGAGTCGGTCGATTTCATTCTGTTTTTCTCGGCGAGTAGAGCCTCCCTCCACGCGTCACTGTTCACTCGTTCATTTGTTAAACAAGTCCGAACCTGTCGTTTTAGTCAAAGAGAGCACAGTGGGTGGTCGGTTTTTACTTCGTTTCGTCAATCGCACGCAGGCTGCAGAGCAATTATTGATTTGTTTTACAATTTGTCGAGTGAAAAACCTTTTCGTACATACATAACTACATTAATAATGGCTCCTAAAAAGGCGAAAAGTGGACACTGAAAATGGGAGATTTTTGACTGAATGGACTGAACAATATTGTTTTACGCTGCCTGGTAGGCCTCAAGCAGTTCCAGTTTGTTTAATATGTAATAAAACTGTCGCTGTTATTAAAAGTGGCAATTTAAAGCGACACTATGAGACAACTCATCAGCAATCCCACAAAAACTTTTCTCTTGGCAGTGAGACTCGTAAAGAAAAACTACCGGTAATATAATTCTATTAGATAATGTATAAATGTGACATCTATAACTGCTTTGTAAACTTGTCACGATAAAATTTAAATTTAAATTACAGGAATATCTCACTTCTTACGAAAAAAGCACGAAATTGCTGGTTCGCTGCGTGAGTGAGCAAGAAAAATCGGCAGAAGCAGCATTAAGTGTGTGCTGGACACTTAGTAAACACCAAAAACATTATCAGATTCTGAAATAATGAAAGAATGTATGTTGGAAGTAGCCTCGGCACTTTTTGAAGAAAAAAAAAGGCTGTTGTCGCTGCAATTCAAAGTATTCCAATGTCGGCAAGAACTAAAACAAGAAGAACGGAAATTTTAGCTGCTGATATTAAGAGCACTCTGCTTGAACTTTTGGAAAAGGCACCATGCTACGCTATTGCACTTCACGAATTACGTGACATTGATGATGATGAACAAATATCTATTTTCGTGAGATTTTTCGACATTGAAAATAAGATATTCAGGGAAGAATTTCTCGCAATATTGCCTTTGAAAGGTAACACTCGAGGAGAAGATTTATTCAAAGCTATTGACGAATTTATTAATAATTTCAACATTCGTTATGATAAAATAGTGTCGCTTTCAACTGACGGCGCCCAAGCGATGATTGGCAAATAAAAAGGTGTAGTAAAGAAAATCAGGGATCAGAATCCAGGTCTAATATCGTATCAGTGTATAATTCATCAGACTGACCTTTGTGGGAAACTCAGTGCTACACTGAAAGAAGTAATGGACAGCTTGGTGCAGTTGATTAATTTTATGAGATCTCATTCTTCTCTTCAATACCGAAAGTTCAAAACGTTTCTTTCAGAATGTGATGCAGCGTATTCTGACTTACTGCAATACAACAATGTTCCTTGGTTAAGTAAAGGTCAAGTTGTTGAACGTTTCTGGATAATAAAGGAAGAAGTAACCTCCTTCTTGCAAATCTTGCATACGCAGGGAGCAAAGAAGCACTTAGAGTTCATAACAAACGAGTGCAAAATGCTAGCTGTGGCTTTTCTGAAGGATATTCTGATATATTTAAATGCGCTCAACATAGAGTTAGAAGGGAATGGGAAATTAATATGTGCTCTGATACAAAGCGTGTCTGCTTCTCGTCGTAAACTGGATATTTTTGTAAAAGATATTGCAAGGCACGAATTTATTCAGATCCCAACAATTCTTGAGTATAAGAAAGAGAACCATGAAAAAGGCATTGCAGTGTTTTTAAGATTTCTGTCCGATCCAAGAGACGAATTTGCTACAAGATTTCAAGACTTTGCAGAAATTGGAAAGCTATCTCAATTCCTAAAATTTCCTTATGAAGTTGATGCATCGACAGAATGGACTGATGTGGCTGCTAAGTTGTTCAGCGTTTCAAAGTCTTCACTTCAAGTGGAGATAATCGACTTGCAAGAAGATATTTCTTTGCAAATGTATAAAACTGTATCCACTGAAGAATTTTGGGGTAAACGTGTTTCAGAAAAATATGTAAATTGTAAGAAAGTAGCTATCAATCAGGCCACTATGTACGATTAGACATATATATGCGAATCGCCGTTCTCTAAAATGAATTTTTCGAAGAACACATACCATTCAAGGTTGACGGACGCCCACCTCGAAGACATACTCGCATTTGCTGTACCCCTCGTACACTGAACTTTAAAAAACTGGCTCAAGACCGTCGATGTAATTACTCACATTGAATATATTACAATATTAACTGAGAACTACTTGTTTTACTTGGTTTACCCTTTTTTTAAATTAACTCGACTTGAAAAAAAATAAAAAAACAGTACCTTTTAATTAATATTTTTTTTGTGGACCTCCATAAAAAATTTTACACTGAATCCGGACCCCACTGAAAACTACTTGCCGACCCCTACCCTACATGGTTACTAGCGAACCCAGCAATGCTTCGCAGTTGCTAAATATTTATGTGAGTGGGATACACGGCCTAATGTTCTTCCCTCCCGTTCCCCCTCTGTCTGTCCACCTCTTCCTCCCACTACCTCTGTCCACCTCATCCTTCCCCCTCTTTCTGTACATCTCCTCCTTCCCTCTCTCTACATATAATCTTCTCTTCCTCGCTGTATCTGACCTCGAGCCACGTTTATTTTTATTGCCAACGAAATCTCGATTGGGAATTGAAATCGCATAAAATGAGTGGGTAAACTGGTTGGGACCAGTGGTATACGGGGTATGCGACACCTCTCCTGTTCATGGATCTGTGAGGATAGTAGCTGCAGTGAAAGTATTTCGCATAGTTTTAACCTGCAGAGGGGTTGGATTACAAATTTTCGGACATTTCAGTTCCGCAATTGTGTTGTTAACCATACGCTGATTTGCCATAAATACATCTTTCCTGTTTTCTGTCAGAGGAAGACAACAGAATAGTACATGGTTGTGTATACGACTTTTGTATCAAATTAGTTATAAGGAGGAAGAATATATTTAGGAGAAACAATTTGTATGATGTTTAAATGTGCTAATATTATATCTAAAACAGACTGCGAGAAAAAAACGAAACTTCTTTTTTTTCAGCACAGCATTCTTTTTTTCACAGTCGGCTTTAATAGAAAAGTTGTAGATTATTGTTTACATTTATTTGTAGCTGCCTGAATATTTATTAGAGTATCGTGTGTAAGTATAGATTATAATGTATTTGTAGAAAGCTTCCACAGTGTCGTATCATGAGCATCGTTGGGTAAAGTGACGTACTATAGATAATCACATTTATTTGAAAACGTCATATGTAAACATTTTTGCCGTTTGTGAAACCCCAGAACGTTTATTGTGATCCCTTACTAGCACTTAACACACAAGAGTATGTTTAGGTTAGAGTGACTAAATAAGTCACGAAAATATAGACGACGAACATCATTATCATCATCGACACCAATATCATCATTGCCAATTTCATTCCTCCTGACTAACTCAAATGTCAGTTCTCGCAGACCATTCAATTTTGCCGGAATCGATCCAAACCTTTATTAGTTCCTACAGTTTTGTTGTTCTTGCTTGTACTCGTCTTCTTAAAGTAGCTTGAGGAACACTAAATATTTTGAGGCACGTTGCCAACCCATTTGCTTGTTATTAGCATGCTCTCTGAATCCAAGGACTGGCGAGTATTGATTCTCTTATAATTTCCACTCATTATCTCAAAAATAATAACAGTAATAATAATAATAATAATAATAATAAGCTACATGTTATATTATCATAAACAGAAACGAATGGAAAGATAGGAGGCATAAACTGTGGTTGTGGGTAACTGCCCATTCACAGCATGTCATTTTATTCACAGTTACAGCATTCTGTGCACAAGAACACTACTCATAAACACATGAGGCTACATACCCAGAAGTATGCTTAAAATGTTTGCCAAAATAGGTGTTTACTCACATTCTGTATAAAAATATTACAACAACTTCTGAAACCCGATGTGGGCGTGCGGTTCTAGGCGCTTCAGTCTGGAACCGCGTGACCGCTACGGTCGCAGGTTCGAATCCTGCCTCGGGCATGGATGTGTGTGATGTCCTTAGGTTAGTTAGGTTTAATTAGTTCTAAGTTCTAGGCGACTGATGACCTCAGAAGTTAAGTCGCATAGTGCTCAGAGCCATTTGAACCACATATCACGTAGGCGTCTAAGCTCTAAACTAACCCTCTAGCCCCTTTCTGACGTAACAGTGTCGCCAATACAAGAACGTATGCTTGTTCCATAAAATTCTGGCAGTTGGGGCAATAACAAGAAATAAGATACACTCATCTTAACTGACACTTTCCTACCTGCTTACTGTAATCAACCCTTGGCCTCCCTCTAAAGTTCCCCATCGCCCCACCCCATCGCCCCACTTAAATACGAAACTCACGATTTATTCTTGCCTCAGAATGTGTACTGTCAACTCATACTTTCTAGGATTCATTTTGGTCGTAAATTTTTTTTCCTGAATTATACAGCACCTCCTCTTTAGTTATTACACACATCAACGAAATTGTAATGGTTAGCATTTCTGCCTAGCAAGCAAAAAGACTTAGGTTCGAGTCCCGGGCGCAGCAAAAATTTTAATTCATTTCGTCTGCTTCGATCATTATCACCGAAAGTGTTGCGTCATCCCAATATGTCGTGCAGGTGCGCTGTTATCGTGACTCTTCTTGTACCGATGTGAAGGTAATTCCAGACGTTGTAAACACACACACAGATACCATGAGCGCTACCTGCGGGACGGTGCTGTGACCGAGCGGTTCTAGGCGCTTCAGTCTGGAACCACGCTGCTGCTGCGGTCGCAGGTTCGAATCCTGCCTCGGGCATGGATGTGTGTGATGTTCTTAGGTTAGTTACGTTAAAGTAGTTCTAAGTCTATGGGACTGATGACCTCAGATGTTAAGTCCCATAGTGCTTACAAGGGAACCTCCCCATCGCACTCCCCTCAGATTTAGTTATAAGTTGGCACAGTGGATAGGCCTTGAAAAACTGAACACAGATCAATCGAGAAAACAGGAAGAAGTTGTGTTGAACTATGAAAAAAATAAGCAAAGTATACAAACTGAGTAGTCCATGCGCAAGATAGGCCCGTGGTTAGCGTGAGCAGCTGCGGAACGAGAGGTTCCTGGTGCAAGTCTTCCTCGAGTGGAAAATTTACTTTCTTTATTTTCGCAAAGTTATGATCTGTCCGTTCGTTTATTGACGTCTCTGTTCACTGTAATAAGTTTAGTGTCTGTGTTTTGCGACCGCACCGCAAAACCGTGCGATTAGTAGACGAAAGGACGTGCCTCTCCAACGGGAACCGAAAACATTTGATCGCAAGGTCATAGGTCAACCGATTCCTCCTCAGGAAAATACGTCTGATATAATCTATACGACAATGGTGACGGCATGTGCGTCACATGACAGGAATATGTTGTCGAACCACCTAACTTGTACACTTGCCGAATGGGTAAAAAGATTCTTCTACCTTGCCCGATTTAGGTTTTCTTATGGATGTGATAACCACTCCCAAAAAGTGTGTTTCGATGTTTGTTTAGGTGTAGCGTCCCCATACTACGGCGCAGTTACCTCGCATCGGGCGGATGGACGGACAGATAATAATTGTATGAAAATAAAAAACTAAATTTTCCACTCGAGATAAGACTTGAACCAAGGACCTTTCGCTCCAGAGTTGCTCACGTTAACCACGGGACCGCGGCGCTACTAAGCTTACACCTTCCTTTATGTTTCCTATCTTGCGCATGGAGTACTCAGTTTGCATATTTTGCTTATTTTTTTCATAGTTCCACACAACTTCTTCCTGTTTTCTCGGTTGATCTCTGTTCAGTTTTTCAAGGCCTATCCACTGTGCCAACTTACAACTAAATCTGAGGGGGGTGCGATGGGGAGGTTCCCTTGTTAGAACCATTTGAACCATTTTGAGCTACCTGCGGGCAGAACACATTCGCATGGATTGCAGCACTTCAGTTAAGAATAAAGCCCAGTAGGGACGCATTAGAGACGTGTATGGAATGGTGGAGTGAACATCCATTGTGCCACGAAGGAGAGTCGTGATTATGTCCACATCGTCACATTACGCGCAGTAAAGTGTCGACCAGGGAAGTGCACGGGAGTCGAAGTGATGCGATGCGGTCGTGGAATCGGTTCCAATAGACAGGTGGTACTGAGGACATACACCACACAGGCTGTCCACGTTGGACAGGTGGACAGGATGACTGATATCTGTGATTTTTGAGTCAAATGAACTGTGGCCGGAGTGTTCCAGAACTTAATTCAACGGTCGAAGAGGCTGCAGGACGTTACGTATCGCACGATACTGTTAGAGGATGATGGCATGATGCGTATCGCCACTCCCCACGTCGTATACCACAACACCACGGACTCCATTACAGATGGACAAAAGATATTGCGGAAAGGCCGCCCCATGATAGGCGTCGGGTGTTGTTTATAGACGAAACTCGGATCTGTTCGTACCCTTACAGTCGCAAACAACGGGTTTGGAAACAATCTGATAATACTGGACACCTCCAGCCCTGTGTGCCACAGGTGCAACAAGGTGGTGGTGGACTCATGTCATCGGGTGGCATTACATGGGGCCACCATACCACTTTCGCGGTTGGTAAGGGCAATTTCATTGCTCGAAGATGATGTTGTTGTTGTGGTCTTCAGTCCTGGGATTGGTTTGATGCAGGTCTTCATGCTACTCTATCCTGTGCAAGCTGCTTCATCTCCCAGTATGTAATGCAGCCTACATCCTTCTGAATCTGCTTAAGGTATTCATCTCTTGGTCTCCCTCTACGATTTTTACCCTCCACGCTGCCCCCCAATACTACATTGGTGATCCCTTGATGCCTCGGAACATGTCCTACGAATCGATCCCTTCTTCTAGTCAAGTTGTGCCACAAACTCCTCTTCCCCCCAAATCTATTCAATACCTCCCCATTAGTTATGTGATCTACCCATATAATCTTCATCATTCTTCTGTAGCACCACATTTCGAAAGCTTCCAATCTCTTCTTGTCCAACCTATTTATCGTCCATGTTTCACTTCCGTGCATGGCTACACTCCATACAAATACTTTCAGAAACGACTTCCTGACACCTAAATCTATACTCGATGTTACAAATTTCTCTTCTTCAGAAACGCTTTCCTTACCATTGCCAGTCTACATTTTATATCTTCTCTACTTCGACCATCATCAGTTATTTTGCTCCCCAAATAGCAAAACTCCTTTACTACTTTAAGTGTCTCATTCCCTAATATAATTCCCTCAGCATCACCCGAGTTAACTCGACTACATTCCATTATCCTCGTTTTGCTTTTGTTGATGTTCATCTTATATCCTTCTTTCAAGACACTGTCCATTCCGTTCAACTGCTCTTCCAGGTCCTTTGCTGTCTCTGACAGAATTACAATGTCATCGGCGAACCTTAAAGTTTTTATTTCTTCTCCATGGATTTTAATACTTACTCCGATTTCTCCTTTTGTTTCCTTTACTGTTTGCTCAATATATAGATTGAATAACATCTGAGAGAGGCTACAACCCTGTCTCACTCCCTCCCCATCCACTGCTTCTCTTTCATGTCCCTCGACTCTTATAACTGCCATCTGGTTTCTGTACAAATTGTAAATAGCCTTTCGCTCCCTGTATTTTACCCCTGCCACCTTCAGAGTTTGAAAGAGAGTATTCTAGTCAACATTGTCAAAAGCTTTTTCTAAGTCTACAAATGCTAGAAACGTAGATTTGCCTTTTCTTAATCTAGCTTCTAATATAAGTCGTAGGGTCAATATTGCCTCACGTGTTCCAATATTTCTACGGATTACAAAATTACTTCCCCGAGGTAGGCTTCTACCAGTTTTCCCATTCGTCTACAAAGAATTCACGTTAGTATTTTGCAGCCGTGACTTATTAAACTGATAGTTCGGTAATTTTCACATCCTTCAACACCTGCTTTCTTAGGATTGGAATTATTATATTTTTCTTGAAGTCTGAGGGTATTTCGCCTGTCTCGTACATTTTGCTCACCAGATGGTAGAGTTTTGTCAGAACTGGCTCTCCCAAGGCTGTCAGTAGTTCTAATCGAACGTTGTCTGCTCCCGGGGTCTTGTTTCGATTTAGGTCTTTCAGTGCTCTGTCAAACTCTTCACGCAGTATCTTATCTCCCATTTCGTCTTCATCTACATCCTCTTCCATTTCCATAATATTGCTCTCAAGTACATCGCCCTTGTATAGACAATCTATATACTCCTTCCACCTTTCTGCTTTCCCTTCTTTGCTTAGAACTGGGTTTTCATCTGAGCTCTTGATATTCAGACAAGTGGTTCTCTTTTCTCCAAAGGTCTCTTTAATTTTCTTATAGGCAGTATCTATGTTACCCCTAGTGAGATAATCATCTACCAGGACGAAATTTTGCAATCATTGTACCGCCAAAATTTTGGTGGCACTCTCATGTTGCTAGATGATAACTCGCTTGCCCATCGTGCTGTTCTCGTGAACATGTTCCTTCAGCATGCTAGCGATAGCAGATTGGAGAGGCCTGCCTGTTCCCCTGTCGTGAACCCAATAGAACATGTGTGGGATCGATTGAAGCGAGCTGTTTTTGGAAGTCGACAACGACCAGTACGACTTAATCAGAATCACCATTGAAGATTGGGACAATTTGAATCAGGGCTCGTTTGATGGTGTCACTGACGGTATGCCACGATGGTTTCAAATTTGCATCCGAGCAAGGGGACATTTCACAATGTACTGATGTTACTTGAGTCTGCTATAAGAAAACCCTCATAGGAAACAGAAAATCGTGTCATTACACAAATGTTTTCTTTTTTCTTTTTCTCTTTGGTGATTTGGGAACATTGAAAATGAACATACACGCATGCCTGAGAGCCAGCTTTTATTTGCTATGGCATGAATTTCGAAATTAAGGTGTGAAGCAAAACTTTTGTTTATGTGCGTTGATCCGCCCATCTAATATTTAGCAGTCTTCTGTAGTGACATGTTTCAAAATCTTCAGTTTAATGTGTAAACTGTTTATCTTTCAGATTTCCCTTTCGTACTAGGCTGTGGCGTTGTGAAAGAACGTGGTAATCTAACAGTAATGGTGGACTGGAACGTTGTCACAGGGAAGACATTGAAGATGGTTTTACGGCACAATATGGGATCGGTCGTAGGTGTTAATAAGCTTCAGCGGGTAATAGCAAGCATACTATTCAGAAATCACAAGAGGGGTAGGTTTACTTACAAAAGGCCTGGAGACACGGGGGACACCACCTGCAATTAATCAACGTGAGATTCCGAAATCAGGCACTTTTACTTCCGTTTAGGTTTGGTATTTCGGAATTAGTGGCTTTCTTCGAACAGTTAGGTATACATTCATCCGCAGGTTGCTGTTTGTTTCTGAATTACATACTTTTAGTTAAAAAATAGAAAAAAGCAATAGTAAGAGAGCTTAAACAGACGTCCTATCGACGTCGAGTTCATTAGGGATGAATCATCAAGACAGAGAAGGATGGACTATGAAAAGAAGTAAGGCTTTTGCACTTCAGTGGCCACATTTCAAACAAAATGCGCCTGTCAGATTTAGAAGTGTCAAAAAGTAAGTTTCCGAAACGATAGTTCTGAAGGACGAGACGCTGTACAGCTGTACAGCAAACTGGGTGTGTTGTAAGACCGTAAGGCCTCTAGGAATCAAATTACGAACAAGCTCTACAAGTCGCGGTGCACCCAACCGACAGTCTGCGGAACAATTACGTATACTTTGCAATAGTTTCTGTTTTCTGTGGGATTAGGAGCGTCCCTCCGTAATCAACCATTTGCATATCGCACTGAGCTGATTCACGTGAGGAATTTGGCAACCTTTCGGCTAGCGAGGAAAAAAAAAATGTTGCAGGCAACAATTCTCATCAAATCACCGAAATTTAGCACTTTCAGGCTTGGCTAGCACTTGGATGGGTCACCGTTCGGGTCTACCGGGTGCTGTTGTTAAGCGAGGTGCACTCAGTCATTCTGATGCCAGTTGAGGAGCTACTTGATTGAGAAGTAGCGGCACCAGTCACGAAAACTGACAACGCTGACGCCTAAAGGCTGAGAATGACACGATGGCCGGCCGGTAACGTTGGGCCTTCAAGGCCTGTTCAGACAGTGTTTGTTATATAGTGAATCACTTAAAACTAAAGCATAAGCGCAAATATTTCTATTCGTGACTGGGGACGGCATATGGAACAACAATAAATCAGTGTTTATGTAATTTCCAGACTAATAATTATAGCTATTACATGTTTTTGGGTTGGTTAGTACCGCCAAGTGCATGTTGCAAGAGCAAGCCCTTAATGCTTATTTTCCCCTGGAAAGCGGGTTAGACATTGAAGAGCGATGTGTGAACACAACACAGGTAGTCTATAGTGACAGGCAGAGTTCACTTAGTGGTGCAGTTACAACCATGCAGAAAACGTCAGGTATGCTGTGTTTGCGAAAAGACTGTTATACACAGAGAAAACAGAACCAACTCTCTGATGTGTGTATATATTAAGGTACCACATATGGAAATGTCTGCTCTTACATCCTCACTCCCTGTATTCGAGAAACGTACATCACATAATCTGAGAACATGTGATACGAAATTAATTTAAGAACTGTAATAACAAAGGGTCTCATAACTTTGTTTATCATTATTTCATTTAGCAATATCCATCTACATTCGGGAAGACATTCCCTCTCTCGTATTTTATTATTATTATTATTATTATTATTAAATAAGTGTGTCGCATTTAATTAGCATGCGAAGTCATCATTAGTTGGCTGGAATGTTACATTCAGGTCGCAAGCCCACCCACATGGATAGGCCCTCACAGAAGTATCATACGTTAAACTTGCTTGTATATTTTATAATTAATTGTCGCTATCGAGGCTCTTTGTTGTCATGCTACGATATTCTTCGTGAGTTAGCTGTGAAATTTTGAAAATTGATGTACATGACAAAAATGTCACAGGTGCACCATATACTTGCTAGGGGTGCACGAAGGTTTCGACGCCAGTGATCTTAAGAGACGTTGTTAAGAGACATTGTTAAAATTGCTGTCTGTTGAATACTGTTTTAGAGACATTGCTGAAAAAGTCGTTCGCTTACACAAACGGACAACTTGCTTCTGTGTGCTAATGATTGTCTAAGACACTCGAAAAAACCAGGCGTCTCATGACTAAAGGCTGCGGCTTCAATCAAATGGGCAGCCACCTCTAAATACATACATACATTAATCCTTGTTCCATAGATCATGAATACGACATTTCGTAATGATGTGGAATGTGTCACTTTAACATAAGTTTTCTTTACACAAAATAGTTAATTAATTTTTTTACAGTAACTACTTCATGTCTAAAAATTCATATATTGAGTAAAAGGAGTTGCCATTCGGAAATTCTTTTAATTTGCTTTTAAATGTTGGTTGGCTATCTGTTAGACTTTAATACTATTTGGCAAATGACCAAAGATTTTTGTGGCAGCATAATTCACCCCTTTCTGTGCCAAAATGAGATTTAATCCAGAATAGTGAATATCATCCTTTCTTCTAGTGTTGTAGCTACGCACTCCGCTGTTATTTTGGAATTGGGGTTGAGTTATCCATGACAAATTTCAGAAGTGAATGTATGTATTGCGAAGGTACTGTGAATACCCCGAGTTCGCGGTAGCGTTCTCGCTTCCCACGCCCGGGTTCCCGGGTTCGATTCCTGGCGGGGCCAGGGATTTTCTCTGCCTCGCGATGACTGGGTGTTGTGTGATGTCCTTATGTTAGTCAGGTTTAAGTAGTTCTAAGTTCTAGGGGACTGATGACCATAGATGTTAAGTCACATAGTGCTCAGAGCCATTTGAACCATTTTGATATGTTTATCACCAAAATTTGCAATAAGCCTAATAAGTATAAGTAGCTGAACCTAACCATTTCAGCAGATCATCGATGTGTTTCTTCCAATTCAGTTTCTCATCAGTGCACACGCCCAGAAATTTTGAGTATTCTGCCTTAGCAACAGCCTTACCTTTATAGTCTATATTAATCAATGGTGTTATGCCATTTGCTGTACAGAATTGTATTAACTGTGTTTTCTCAAAGTTTGGTGAGAGTTCATTTGCAGAGAACCACTTAATAATTTTCTGAAAGACATTATTTGTAATTTCCTCAGCTGATTCTTGCTTCTTGTGTGTGATTACTATACTTGTATCATCAGCAAAAAGAATCAGCTTTGCATCTTCATGAATATAGAGTGTCAAGTCGTTAATATATATTAAGAACAATAAGGGACCCAAGACTGAACCCTGTGCGACTCCATTCTTGATACCTCTTCAGTTAGAGGATTCTGCTGGTTTTTGCAGACTATCTGTACTGTTAATTTCAACCTTCTGCATTCTTCCAGTTAAGCATGAATTAAACCATTTGTGCACTGTCCCCCTCATACCACAATACTTAAGCTTATCTTGAAGAATTTCATGATTCAAACAATCAAAAGCCTTTGAGAGATCACAAAATATCCTAATGGGTATTGTTTAGTTATTCAATACATTTAACATTTCATCAGTGAAAGCGTATATAACATTTTCTGTTGAAAGGCCTTCTGAAAACCAAACTGACATTTTGTTAGTACTTCATTTTTACAAATATGTGATGCTACTCTTGAATATATTACTTTTTCAAGAATTTCGGATAAATCTGTCAGAAGTGAAATTGGATGGTAGTTAAAAAATGGATCAAATGGCTCTGAGTGCTATGGGAATCTATATCTGTGGTCTAGAACCTAGAACTACTTAAATCTAACTAACCTAAATACATCAAACACATCCATGCCCGAGGCAGGATTCGAATCTGCGACCGTAGCGGCCATGCGGTTCCAGACTGAAGCGCTTAGAACCGCATGGCCACAACGGCTGGCGGGTGGTAGTTGTTAGCATCAAATCTATCCCCTTTTTTATGTAATGGTTAAACAATAGCATATTTCAGTCAATCTGGAAAAATACTCTGTTTAAGTCAGTTACTACATATGTGGCTGAGAATCCTACTTATTTTTTGGTCACAAGCTATTAGTAATCTGTTGGAAATGCCATCAATTCCATGTGAGCTTTTACTTTTGAGTGAATTTATTATTTTCCTAATTTCCATAGGAGAGGTGCGTTGAATTTCAATTTTATCAAATTGTGTAGGTACTGCCTCTTTCATATACTGCCTTACATTTTCTAATGAATAGCTGGATCTTGTTTTCTCTACAACACTTAAAAATGATCATTAAAAATATTTTCTACGTCTGACTTCTTGTTAACAAACTTTTCAGTGTGTCTGATAGAAATACAGTCTTCCTGTCCTCTCGCTTGCCCTGTTCCCCTTTTCACAATATTCGAAATTTTTTGAATTTTATTTTCAGATATGCTAATCTCAGACATAAGGCACATACTTCTAGACTTTTTTATAACTTTTCTTAATACAGTGCAGTAGTTTTTACAATGTTTCACTGTTTTGGGATCATTACTCCTACTAGCTATAAGATACATTTCCCTTTTCTGTTTACAAGATATTTTCATCCCTTTAGTAAGCCATGGCTTTTTACATGGTTTCTTACAATTATATTTCACTGTTTTCTTGGGGAAACTGTTTTCAAATATACTCACAAAGGTATCATGACATAGGTTAAATTTTAAAGTAGCATCATGTTCCCTGTACACCTCATCCCAATCTAACTGTTGCAAGCCTTCCCTAAAATTTTGAATTGTTAAATCGTTAATGGAACGTACTATTTTGGAGGACTGTTTTGCATTACTGTATGGAGCTATATTATGTACTGTAACTAGCTGTGTATCATGATCAGCTGTGTATCATTATTAGCAGGAAAAATTTTTATTTGATTAAATTTATCTTGGTCTATGAAAACATTATCTATCAGTGTGCTGATTTCCTGTACCACCCGAGTAGGAAAACCAATAACTGATGTCTAATTGGAAGAACCAAGTAATACTTCAAGGTCAAGATTTCTATCGGACTCTTTCAGGAAATCTACGTTGAAATCTCCTCAAACAATAATTTGCTTCCATTTGAGTTGAAAATTTCCCACTGGGGACCTATACACGGCCAGAATTATGAAAGTGCCTTTAAATAGTTTAAGCTCATGTGCACATGCTTCTATATGTTGCACTACACATAATTTTTTAGTTTCCAAATTTTTCACACTATGACGGATTTTAACATATGTGGCAACTCCTCCTCTCTCCATTTTGTCTCTACTTACATGTGCTGAAAGCTAATATCCAACTACATTTCCCATTTCCATACCTGTGACTATATGGTGTTCAGACAGGCATAGTACATCTATTCCACACTCAGTTTCTAAATCTTCTAAACAAACAAGAAGCTCATCTACTTTGTTTCTTAATCACCTAATATTCTGGTGCAATATATTAACATTATTTTTCACTGTACTTTTATGTGAATCTTGTGAAATACTAACGTTTTTTTACACTGTACTGTTATGAGAATGACTGCTACGGTCGCTGGTTCGAATCCTGCCTCGGCCATGGATGTATGTGATGTCCTTAGGTTAGTTAGGTTTAAGTAGTTCTAAGTTATAGGGGACTGATGACCACAGATGTTAAGTCCCATAGTGGTCAGAGCCATTTGAACCATTTTTTGTTATGAGAATCTTGTGATATTTTCACATCTCTAATACCTGACTGTCTGAACTTTTCATTAAGTTTAATTTCAATCAATGTAGGATGATTGGACACTGATCTTAGCCTAAAAAAGTACTCCCATGAGTTCAGTCTCTCCCCCCTCCCCCCCCCCCCCCCTCCCTTAAAGATTTTGCTATCATCCCAGCCAGTTTACCCTTGCCTTTCCTACTGAGATGCAGGACATTTCTTGTGAAGTCCCACCTACCAATACCATCAACAAGAACCAAACCTATGCCTGACAAAGTAGCCACCCGAAGCAGCTAATCTAGCTACATATTGACCCTCCTGACAGGTCTGCTCATACTGCATGAAAGTAGGAACCAAGCCAACATTTGTATGGTTCGTTTCAGGTGTTATTTTTACCAGGTCACACTCAATATTGTAGCCCTGATCGATATCAAAACTGTTTCCCGCTCCATCACTACCACAACATGATCCTGCTTTGTAAAACCCTTGCACAATGATCCTACATCCTCTATCACTTGCCTAAGACATGCACTGGGCTTGAAAATACTTGTGACCTGATACCTGTCAACTAATTTTTCCTACAAAATCTGGCCCACACTTCCTTGGCTACTACCTAACAACAGAACTTTCTTCCTACTTTCTACTTTTTTTGCAACAGTTGGTTTCCTAGTGAGTTCTGACTACACTTACATCTACTTGAGCCTGTTTCTTAGCTGACTGAGGTAGCACGGCAAATCTGTTGTTTGTGGCAATGGTGAAACTGTGTGATACTGTTCTTTTTCTGTGGCCCCTGATCCTTGCTACCACATCCCAACTGTCTTCACCCTCCTCCCACCTTAACCTCATAAGTTGCTCCCTAGCACCATCCAGTTCAGCCTGCAAGGACTCTAATCTTCCCTTCCTGTTCCCTTATTTTCCTATTTTCCTATCCCTTGAACATAATCTGCAATACCATGGAAAATACCAATTTACTTCCCTGATTCCCATGCCACTACATTCACCCCAAGGTAGCCATCTGCCACAACAGCTGCACAGTACCACAGAACTGACTTTCCTACGGCAGCTCAAACACTTCTCTCTCATGGTTGTTTACAATACTTTTTACAAAATTTAGTTACGCAATAACAGTAATTTTCTAGTAACTACACATCACAAAAGTCACTAAACTTATGTGGTACACTAATGTACGTGTATACTGTTAATATAGTAAAGTAATGCAGTTAAACTAACGTTAAGAATCAAAACTTGTATATCCAAAAAATTAAGCCTTTGATTGTGTATGCTCGATGAGTTCTTTATGCGTTTTGAAAGGAAATAAAAGACAGAAGCTAAAACGTTTAATTCCCCGAGTAGGTACAGTACTACTAAATAAACGTGTGATGAAACAACCTAAATTTTTCACTTAATACTTAAAGAAATGTCTTAAAATTGTATGTAAACCTACGCCAAAAGTACGCGGAAACCGGCCCATATGTATGTTTTTTTTTTCCAGGAATGCTTTGAAACGAGTGAAACCTTCAATTCATAACATAAAACAGATTCTAATCAACTTCGTTAGGGTGTAATATTAACTTAATTGACAGTTGTTATACACTAGTGGCCATTAAAATTGATACACCAAGAAGAAATGCAGTTGATAAACGGGTATTCATTGGAAAAATATATTATACTAGAACTGACATGTGATTACATTTTCACGCAATTTTGGTGCATAGATCCTGAGAAATCAGTACCCATAACAACCTCCTCTGGCCGCAATAGCGGCCTTGATACGCCTGGGCATTGTGTCAAACAGAGTTTGAATGGCGTGTACACGTACAGCTGCCCATGCAGCTGCAACACGATACCACAGTTCATCAAGAGTAGTGACTGGCGTATTGTGACTAGGCAGTTTGCTCCGCCACCGTTGACCAGACGTTTTCAATTGGTGAGAGATCTTCAGAATGTGCTGGCCAGGGCAGCAGTCGAACATTTTCTGTATCCAGAAAGGCCCGTACAGGACCTCAACATGCGGTCGTGCATTATCCTGCTGAAATGTAGGGTTTCCCAGCAATCGAATGAAGGCTAGAGCCACGGGTCGTAACACATCTGAAATGTAACGTCCACTCTTCAAAGTGCCGTCAATGAGATTAAGAGGTGACCGAGACGTGTAACCAATGGCACCCCATACCATCACACCGGGTGATTCGCCAGTATGGCGATGACGAATACAGGCTTCCAATGAGCGTTCACTGCGGCGTCGCCAAATACGGATGCGACCATCATGATGCTGTAAACAGAACCTGGATTCATCCGAAAAAATGATGTTTTGCCATTTGTGCACCCAGGTTCGTCGTTGAGTATACCATCGCAGGCGCTCCTGTCTGAGATTCAGCATCAAGGGTAACCGCAGCCATGGTCTCCCAGCTGATAGTCCATGCTGCTGCAAACGTCGTCGAACTGTTCGTGGAGATGATTGTTGTCCTGCAAATGTCCCCATCTTTTGACTCAGGGATCGAGAGGTATCTGCACGATCCGTTACAGCCATGCGGATAAGATGCCTGTCTTTTCGACTGCTAGTGATACGAGGCCGTTGAGATCCAGCACGCCGTTCCGTATTACCCTCGTGAGCCCACCGATTCCATATTCTGCTAAGAGTCATTGGATCTCGACCAACGCGAGCAGCAATGTCGCGATACGATAAACCGCAATCGCGATAGGCTACAGTCCGACCTTTATCAAAGTCGGAAACGTGATAGTACGCATTTCTGCTCGTTACACTAGGCATCACAACAACGTTTCACCAGGCGCCAACCTCGTGTGAATGGTCTGAAAAGCTAATCATTTGCATATCACAGCGTCGTCTTCCTGTCGGTTAAATTTCGCGTCTGTAGCACGTCATCTTCGTGGTGTAGCAATTTTAATGGCCAGTAGTGTAGAATCAATTTCTTATCTTCACGAGCTTAATACTCAAGCGTGTGCGATCTGCGCCAGTGCTGCCACCTATTGACTGTCATTCAGTGTCTCGTACATCAAATGTTTCATCTTCCCCACAAAATGAAATCCATAGGAAAGACGCTGGGAGACCTTGGTAGCTACAGTACTGGTCCACCTGTCCCAATCCAGCAACTCGACGAAACATGTTATAAATGTTATGTGACATCAACGGAAATCTGTGGTGGGACTCCATCGTGCTGGAACCATAATATTTGCCCGACTGCTAGCGGCATATTCTCCATTTCCGGTAGTACTTCAAGGAAATAAATAAGGCAGTTCCTTTCGCCGAGCATATCAGGCAGAACGTACAGCGCAGTTAGCTAAACCCAGGCCACACATTTATGATAAATTTCTGCTGATGATAGAACTACCAGACACAGCTATTGCTGCTCTTGAATATTCCTTTCCTTGTGAAGGTGGTCTCTTCAATAATCTAAACACACGTTTCGAAGTTACTGTTGTTTGCTAGCGTCAAAATTACTGGCAGGAATCTACGCGTTGTGGAAATGTATCAGCTGATAGGTACTGTACCTTTTGATACTTGAATGGATGCATTCTCCTCTCGTGTAGGACGCTCCACACAATGGATATGGAGGTATTTATTTCCTTGGCTGTGGATTGCTTACTGGTAAAGGGGTTTCCCCAGTTCGTTATGACATAGCTTCTTCAAAGTGAAAAGTTCACATATTATGAAGTCAACCAACTTTCCATCAGTCTGGTGTAATGGATCCTGTTCCACGGAGACCGCCATCAAGTGCTTGCAATGTCAATTGATTTGATAACTTTCTTATCGGAAATCGTTCTGTGTAAAAGGCGCCTTGGTGCTCGACTCTTACACCATACCTCCCCGTACATGAGATGCATGCCAGCTAACTCAGATTGTAATCAGCCATCAAGAAACTGCAAACATCAGTGAAAACTTTCAGGTTATCACAACATAAACAATTATAATGTAATTGTTTATCCCGGGACATGGATATTATTAGTAGTAATGATAACCGCCCTTACCAGCAGTACGTAGTATTTCTGTTGCAACTTAGATTCCGATGTTAACATGTTGCATACGAAGTGTCAAAACAATTCTGAACGTTGGCCAAAGTGGTACATCGTCAAATCGGTTGCATGTGAACTGCGTACACCGGGTTCCACCTCATTATGTTGCCATGTGAAATGCGGACCGAGCCGGCTTATCCGCTTATCGACTAATCCGATAATTCGCCCCTTCACTCTCGCTGCTGAAACTTGTGAACTGCGGACAGTCATTTACTCACGTTCGAGAAACACGTCGTTCTGCTCATCCACTTAGTTATATTCAGTTTTGTTTACTCACTTCTCGTGTTGGTGTTTCACATTCCTATTTCATTATGTCGTTTATGTGCTATCATAGCCCACCGATACCACAAAGCAGGCATTCGATTCAACCACACCAGTTGGCAACAGGAAGACGCAGCGGCTACATCTACATCTACATTTATACTCCGCAAGCCACCCAACGGTGTGTGGCGGAGGGCTGGACACGGAAGTACCAGCCTCTACAGGAAGTACCACCGCGGAAGGAGTTGAAAGATGGTATCTGAGATGTGCTTGTCAATACTGTTTCGATATTTTAGGTACAATGTATAGCTACAAACACTCCAGTTACAATCTGAATTACTAAGAAAACTTGTAATGCCTACTTGAAGCTGTCGAGCACCTACAATGTTAGTCCAGGAGAGCAGATGGAAGAGTTGAGGAAAAGAGTCATCGATCGCTTAGTTTTTTTTAACAGAGTTAGCTTACAGTTTTTGCCCCAAGAACTGAAGAAGATGAAACCTGATGACATATTTCTGACGATTCGATGTTTGTCAATGCTGTGTTTGCTGACTGATGTGTTAATTGTAATTTAGGTGGCGAACATGGAAGACAATCAGCTAACCTCTAACTGGCTGACTCATCCTCTGTTCGCAGTTCACATGTCCCCAGTTGCCCTTTGTCCGTAGTTCACATAATTAAGAGACAGCTGTCCAGAGTTCAAAAGTGATTGTCAGAACCTTGAAGGACTAATAAAGAGGAAACGGCACACCTGTGACTTTTCCACACATAACACGTTTCTTTTTATCTCTTCTAACAACTCTTCTTATGCGTGTATGTAGCGGTGTAATCAAGGAGGTCGAAATAAAACTGCCACGGAAAATACACTATCTGATGAAAAGTGTCCGGACATCTGTATTTCTTCTTCCGGGCCTTAGGCCTTTCATTATAAGTTAGGCATGTTAATCTGGACTTGGCAGTGTTAGTGGCAGAGGCCGGATGACCTTGCTGCCGCCATCCCTTGCCGCCCAGGAACGAATTTGTGGACCCAATCTGTTTTGTGTTATCCGATGTGAAAGAGTGTGAACGTTTTAGAAATGTTTCAGAATCAAGTAACTTGATGGTATATGGGTGCAAAGCGGTATTCACCTAGTCGGATACCTAAAAATCACATCCAAACTGGCTGAAACATCGAACCTCTGGACGGGTCTATCTGGACACCTGTTAGCGGACATTAATGTGGTGTGTGTGTCCACCTTTCCACCTTTCTAACGGCTTGAACACTGTTGAGGACACTTTAACGAGGTGTCCGAATGTCTGTGGACGAACAGCAACCCATTCTTCCTAAAGAGCCGAGACCAAAGTAGTGATGTTGGGCGCTGGGGTCTGGAGCGAATTCTACGTCATCCCCAAGATGTTTAATTGGTTTCAGGTCGGAACTCTGGGGAGGCCAGTCAATTTCAGGAATGTTATTGTCCACAAGCCATTACCTCATGGACGCTGCTCTATGATAGGATGCATTGTCATGCTGAAACCAAGTCATCATCTCTGAACTCTTCCTCTACTGTTGGCAGCACAGAATGTTGCAAAATGTGATCACATGCTTCCACATTCAACGTTTTCTTATGGTGAAAAAGGGGACGACATCCTCACCACGACAAATATCACCATACCGTTACACAATCTGCTCCATACTTCGTTGTTGGCACTACAAATGATGGCTGGTAACGTTCTCGAGGTATTCTCCAAAGCCAAGCCTTTCCATCGGATTCCCATCGGGGATAGCGGGATTCATCATTCGAATCACTCATTTCCATTCATTTCCGCTCATTATACAGCCTCAAGAGCCTCTTAGCAGTGACTGCAGATATGTGTGGTTTATGAGTAGCTGCTCGACCATTGTACCCTATTATTTTTAACTATCTACACACAATCAATGTGCTAGCTGAGCTTCCAGTAGCACATTGTAACTCAGGATTGAGTCAGTCTGCCGATTTTATGACTTTTTTTTGTCCACCTTCGCAATATTAGAAGGCCCCTGCCCATCATCATGAAGTCTGCTCGGTCGTGGTTTAGCTGATGTTCCTTCGCGTAGCCACTTCACAATCACATCACCAACAACCGACTAGGGTCACATGTGGGGTAGCGATATGCGCATATACAGATAGCGGTAGAATTGCTCACTCAAGGTACGAAAGGGCAGTGCATTGGCGGAGCTGTCATTTGTACTAGGGTGATTCATGTGGAAAGGTTTCCGGCCTGGGTAAAGCAAAACGCGAATTAACAAACTTTGAACGCGGAGTGATAGCTGGGACTTGATGAGTGAGACATTCCATTCGGACATCGATGGGGATTCAATATTCCGAGATCGTTTCTGTCAAAAGTGTGCCGAAAATACCAAATTTCATACATTGCGTCTCACCACGGGCAACGCAGTGGCCAACGGCAGTGGCCAACGGCCAACGACCGAGAGCAACGGCGTTTGCGTAGAGTTATCGGCGCTAACAGGCAAGGAACACTGCGTGAAACAACCGCAGAAATAAATGTGGGATGTACAAAGAACGTATCCGTTAGGACAGTAGTGCGAAATTTTGCGTTAATGGGCTATGGCAGCGGATGACCGACATGAGTGCCTCTCCTAAGAACACGACATCGCCTGCAGTGTCTCTCCTGAGCTCGTGACCATATCGGTTGGACCCTACATGACTGTAAAAACCGTGGCCTGGTCGGATTTCAGGTGGTAAGAGTAAATGGTAGGGTTCGAGTGTGACGCAGATCCCACGAAGCCATGACCCATGTCGTCAACAAGGCACTGTGCAGGCTGCTGGTATCTCCATAATGGTGTGGACTGTGTTTATATGGAATGAACTAGGTCCTATGGTCTAACTGAACCGATCATTGACTGGAAATGATGTTGTTCGGATGCTTCGAGACCATTTACAGCCGAACAGCGATGGAATTTTTATAGACGACAATGTCACCGTGCCTCTATTGTTCGCGATTGGCTTGAAGAACACTCTCGACAATTCAAGTAAATGATTTGGTCATCCAGGTCGCCCGACATGAATCCCAACGAAAATTTACGGGACGTAGTCGAGAGGTTACTTTGCACTGGCAACACTTCCGCAATTATGGATGACAGGGGACTTCCAACAACTTATTGAGTCCATGCCACGTCGAATTTTGCACTTCGTCGGGCAAAAGGATTTCTGACACGGTATTAGGGGGTATCCAATGACTTTTGTCACTTTGGCGTGGAGGGGTTGTGATATCTCTGATGGATTTGTTACTCAGATGACATCGAATAGCTAGTCCATATTCGAATCCAATGAATTCTCCCGACCGACAGATTCTGCTGTTATTGCTTTTGTATTGACAATACACTACTACATTGGCGAAGTTCACGTTACACGTTACGTCGGGATACTTTTGATCTGATACTGTATTCATAAGACTAAAGCGAAATTAACCTTCGTTAACGAGCGGAAGAACTGATCATCACAGAAAATGCTGCAAACTGTGATTCCGATGCATCAGTCGGTTCTGATGGTCGATTTTGAATGATGTGGGATCAGGACTTTTGGATCCGTAATTTTTCATATCTTCTGTCAGTATATTTGAACTCACATAATATACACCACTATGAGTCATAAAATCCCAACAGCACTTTGAAGAGTCGTTGCACAATCTCAAGATTGTGTTTTCTGTGCAATGTTTGGTGTCTGCTTGGAAATACGATTACCTCATCAAACTGTTAATGTTAACCCGTATGTGCACACGAGGAGCAACTCACAGGACATGAACGACTGTATGGACATTTTCATCAAGACGATGCAATAGCACACACCCTTTCACAACCTACTTACGAATGCCTGAGATGTTCTGTGAGGAGGGACAAACTGCAGAAGTAGTGCAATCTCCTAGCCATCTCGATCACGCGTCTCTTTTGTAATTTTTATCTGTGTGGTAAATTTAAGTACTAGTTGTAATCAAATGATCCTCACACGTTGGAATAGCTATAGAAGAAAGATGCTACTGCTGCTATCCCTCAGGCTGAATTGCTGTGCTTGCCTCACAGTTTGATGAATGCCTTAATGGGAATTACGTAATGTGTTCAAAAATGGCTCTGAGCACTATGGGACTCAACTTCTGAGGTCATTAGTCCCCTATAACTTAGAACTAGTTAAACCTAACTAACCTAAGGACATCACAAACATCCATGCCCGAGGCAGGATTCGAACCTGCGACCGTAGCGGTCTTGCGGTTCCAGACTCCAGCGCCTAGAACCGCTAGGCCACCGCGGGCAGGCTGCCAATGTGTGCCAATTATCACAGCTGAGCAAAGAGAGAGAAGGGGGAAGAGACAGTTAATGAGAGAGGAGGGGAGGATGATGTGTACAAAGAAAGGTGAAGATTTCGGAATGGTCAGACAATGCTGTGGGGTTTATGAGCAGGCTGATGGGTAGGAGGAGATGGACAGAGAGGGTGAAGAGGGGGGAGATGGAAGAAGCAGGGGGGGGATGTATTAACAGGTAGTGGCAGGTGGTAAAGGAAGAGGGGGGGAGGAGTTGGATAAAGAGAGGAGGAGGACAATAGAGAGGTGGGAAGAAGATTTGATCGAAACGAAGGGGTGGAGGAGATGGGCAAAGTGAGGATGAAGAGATGGAAAGGGCGGGGAGAAGGATGTGGACAAATAGGAGTGAGATGATGAGGTAGACAGAGAGATGGGGGGAGAAAGAGGTGGGCACAGAAAGGATGAAGGCGAACTTGTATGGAATATATGTGTCGAACGCATATACAATAGAAGCTGTGGGGAAAAGGCTGAGCGTTTTTTCAGGTTGGAACGTCACGATCCACCTTGGATCCGCGCTGTCTTGGCCTCCCTCTTCCCACAAAGCAAATAGTCGGCACGCCGCGACACTCACCCAGAGTCGTGCGCCTGCCGCTCAGCGGCTGGTAGTGGCTATGGATGCGGCCGGCGGCGGCGACGGCGTGCGCGACGAGCGGGCAGAGGGCGGCGAGGGCGGCGAGGGCGCGCAGCGGGCACGCGCACGCCAGGCCCGCGGCCACCACGCCGCTCGACAGGGCCGCCGCCACCGGCGTGCCCGTGCAGCCCGACTCGCGCGACAGCAGCCGCGGAAGCGCGCCCACCTCCTCCCCTGCAGCACGACACCACACACTCGTCCACGGGAGCGGCGACCCAGACATTCCAATTCCGTTTCCTATAATAACTCCTCCTACGGCACCTAACTGCTGCGAAATGTTGAATATTGAATATCAGAAGCAAAAATGTGTCTTAAGTGAAACTTTTGTGTATATGACTCCTACACTGTTGACAATTAAAACTATGAAGACGGCATGGAACAAAAAGTCTGTAAACTATTCGCGTGCCGACATCCAGTCACATTAATGGCACAATCTGTCAAAAACCTAAATAACTACTTTTGCAGTGCGGACTGCTGCGAGAGATGCAAGAACAGAGTCGACGATCTTCCGGAAGGTACCAACTGGGATGTGGAGCCATGGCGACTCCAGTTCCGTGGCCAGCGACTCTAGGTTTCTCAGCTGACAATCCACTCATGAAGAGCCCGATGGAGTTGCTTCGCAAATTCTTGATTTGGTTTAAATCTTGGGAGACTGGTGGCCATGGTTGTACGATAAACTTATTCTGGCGTTCTTCGAACCAAGCACGTACACTGTGAGCGGTATGACATGTTGCTTTGTCCTAATGTAGATGCTATCGTACTGAGCCAAAACAAACTTCATTTAGGAGTGGATGTGGTCCCCAAGGATAGATGCATACTTCAGTTGATCCAATGTGATTCCATATTGAGGAATCAGGCAGGGAATGCCACGAAGACATTCTGCTCCCGACGACTGCGCAGGGTGTTTGCTTTCACACGTTTCATGTCACAGATGCCAACAGTCACCTGTCCAATGGAGTATAAAAACTGATTCCGCTGAAAAGGCCACCGCTCGCCTCTTAGTGGACGTCCAGCTGCGGTACTGATGCGGAAATTCCAACCTTCGTCGCTGATGAACAGCAGTCAGCATGGATGCATTAATTGGGCACTGCTACGGAGGTTCATACGCAGCAACGTTAACTGCACAGCCACTGAAGACAAGCTCGTGGTAGCCCCTTGGTTCATCTAGGTGGTTGGTTGCTCAACAGTTGCACGTCCCGCCCATGTGCACCACAGCTGCTTCAGCATTGGTTTTGGATAGTACCATATTGCCATGCACGGTATATTTTAACCACGGCGGCGTGCGAAGAGTTTACAAACTTGACTGCCTTGGCAGTCCTTCAACTCTTGGCCCGAAAGCAATTGATCATGCCCTTTCGGATGTCAAATAAATGACTCCATTTCCTCGTTAGGACGACTACACTGCTTTCTGCGTTCCCCCATCTCGCTTTGCATACCCTCCACAGTTAGTGCTGCGACCTGCCGTCTGTGAGTGGTTGTTGCACGTTGACGTCGAACGAAGGCGGTGGTCACGTTAATGTGACGGGGCCATTTGGAATTAAGTGGGCCACAGGCAGGATTTGGGGTGGACATCATTAAAACAAAAGCGTGTTTCGTTGCGATGGAATCCACTAACGAAATTTCAATCACCAACTTTGTCCTCCAAATGTGAAATATGTTGTTGACGCCGACCTACATAGGGCGACACGATCATCATAATAAAATGAAGGAAATCAGAGCTCGTACGGAAAGATCCAGGTGTTCGTTTTTTTTTCCCGCGCTGTCCGAGATTGAAATAATAGAGAACTATTGTGAAGGTGGTGCGATGAACCCTCTGCCAGGCCGTCAAGTGTGATTTGCAGAGTATCGATGTAGATGTAGATGCACATGATTACTATTGCTCTGTAGCCACGCAAAGTAGGCAGAGGTAACGCCATCTACGTAAATTCTGTATGTACAGGGAAAGCCTAAGAAGCAGATTTCTCATTCAGAACGCTGTTTGTGAGAAGATTGTGTTATTCTTCATGCCGGAAGGAGAAACGTCTATCAAAGCAGCAGTATTATGGACCATTCAGGCTGTGATTTGTCGTTACAGGATTTTTCTGTTCTCATTGATCGCGATCAAAAAAATGGCTCTGAGCACAATGGGACTCAACTTCTGAGCTCATCAGTCCCCTAGAACTTAGAACTACGTAAACCTAACTAACCTAACGACATAACACACATCCATGCCCGAGGCAGGATTCGAATCTGCGACCATAGTGGTCGCGCGGCTCCAGACTGTAGCGCCTAGAACCTCTCGGCCACTCCGGCCGGCTGATCGCGACCCCAGGGATGTCATGCGAATTTGGTATCTACTGACTCAGGAGTCCTATGCTCAACGCCAAACAGGAACTCAATGAACTCGCGTGACTAGCGACCTACAGAGTGCAGATGTATTTTCACTCAACCGGGCAGGATCGCACAGCCATGCCAAGTCCCTTGACTCGGCATGTGAGCTTTTCTACAGCAAGACGATCACTTCGACAGTGCAACGGCACCGATTGCACCATGGACCGCCACAACGGCAACGCCTGGTGAGGCCTCCTTTGACTCTGCAGCAGACATATGCGCATCGTCAGCGGCACTCAACGATGATATACCACACAGGTGCAGCCACGCTGTATTTTCACGTGGGTCAAGGTTCTGCCTAGAACACCATGATGCACATTCGCGTGTGTGGCTGCACGAACGTTGCCACATTGCATTTGTCATCTTACAGTCGCAGTACCTAGCACTATGACGTGGGATTCCAAGTTTTCAAATGAATCCAACAAAATAGACATGCAGGGTGTCAATAATTGCTCTCGCAGCAACCTTAAATGAACGAGTAGGAAGTGAAAGCAAGGATGAAACTCAAGATTTTCATCCAAGATCCATCCTTGGAAACTTTAAGATCCTATAATACAACGGGAAACTAATGTCTAGAAAAGTGGTCAAAATTTATATGTCCAACATTCGCAGTCGTTCTTCATGATAGTTATCAACAATACATGAATCGTCACAAATAGATGCTCTTACACTGAGTACTATTAGTGGAAAGTACTGGCAGAATGTTATGTTTCTATAAGTATTATCATTGTATAACTAAAGACAAACTCGTGTGTCAACTGTCATCAGTAGCATCAAGCGCTGACACACGAGAAAACTGAGTGGTAACAAGATCACTGGTAGTTACTGCACGCTCTTTCCTCTCCGTCTGAACCGTAACTAAGAGATATTTAACTGTACATATGCAGTTGCAGAAATTAGGAATAATGGTTTAACAAAAAATAATGATAAAATTAGATGTTGTATGAACGAAAAGGAATAAAGAAAACGAAACTTCAAGGACACAAGACAAATTAAGAAGAAGGAAAGAAAAAGAATCAAACGTAAATGATAACAGAGATTAAATAGAATTAACTGAATTAAACGTAGATATTCAGAAATGTTTACGAGAAGAGTGTCAATATAATGAGAAGACTATATAGCAACTGATCGAAAACAAACAAATAATGACGAAACAACTGGGCATTTGCGCTTAGACATTATATCACATATCAGAATGGTAGACGGTACTGTTATTACGAACCGAGAGGTCATGCTAACGGAGTCTGAAGGTTCTGTGTAAGCTGAAAGTGCACATAAGGAAACGAACACTTAGTTTATAGAATGAGGAAATGACTCCATTCCAGAGATACTGTCAGAAGAAGTACGAAAGAAAATCGGTACCTGGAAGGAGAAAAATGCTTAGGAATGATTATATAATAGTACGAGTAATAAATGTTGGACGAGAGGCGGTGAAAGTAAAACTTGCACAGTGCGTTTGCGGAACAATGCAGCAGTTGTTGTAAGCCAGAAGAACGGCAGTAGAAAATATGTGAAGCACGAGAGGCCTTCTAGTATTTTGTCACTGCTGGACAAGATTTTTCAAAAATCCTCTGTAACTGCCTACAGAAAGCTTTGGACTTTAACCAGGGAACAGAACAAAACGGCTACAGCACACTCGAACATTTGCTGGACGTTAACGAAGTTATAGCAGTTCTGTAATGGGAGCCGCGCGGCTATGTCGACTTCTAGCATGTTTTTACGTAGGTATCGGAAAAGAAGTACCTATGGGATGTTGATAACGACTACTCTGTCGAAACCGATTCAATGATTAAAGGCTATAGGTGAGTGTTTTATTGAAATATACTTGGTTGTTAAAACTAATTTATTCGCTGATGATCTCCACAAATAAAATGGCAAGTGAGAACAAGCTATAGAAAAAAAAAGAGTGTAAGTTACCATGTTATATGGGACTTACAGACTATGAGAAATCGAGTTTCCCTTCAATTACAACAAGAGAGTGAAGAGAAAAAGAAGTATGAGAAAGGAATTAAGCAACGTAATTCAATTTCTACGAAAGTGTTTTTGAAGTTATAGAAGAAGGCTTCAAATCATTAAGCTGGGATGAAGAAGGAATATGCTTAAACAGATCTAATCTGAACCACATTCGAATTGTAGTTGACATTGTTTTGTTTGTTTTGGATTCAGAAGAACTTTAGCAAAGGATGGAAGGACTGAACAGAGTAAGTATTGTAGTAGGTCTTAAGTTTAACTACACTAAGAGAAACTTATGTACAATAGGTACACTGACAGAAATATCGCTAACATTAATAAGCAAATGTTACGCACTTCTATACTTAAGACAATTGAAAGCAAGTAGCGTGTGGCACATTAAAAATAAAAACAAATAGGGTAAAATGCTTGTGAGTTCATTCGGGAAGCTGAATGATGTATGCAGAAGTAAGTTACCAACGTGTCTAAAACGGAAAATCTATAAGTAGCTCATGCTGACAGTACAAGCTTAAAGGACTGAAACATGCACGTTAAATGGGAAAACAGTTAATGTTAGGCATATCAAGAACAGACAGAAAGAAAATGGCGAAAAAACGGGCATCCTCTTCCGATCCTCCGTGAACTGACATTAGACCGATGATTTAGGAATGGCCTTCAGTTATTCTGCGCTGTATTTGTCATGGACATTTACTTGCTACGATATTTCAGTTTTTATTGTTGCAGGATTGATATAACTTTAGTTACCATTTTCACACTATTTATGACTACTCAATCGTTACAACTGTGTTAATGTTTTGTTTATGTTTTCCTGATTTACGGCTGACGCGATATGCTTGTCATTTTATGAAATGATGATTTTACTGAGTATACTTGGCCTCGATACACAATATTTCCTGTCCTGTACATTGGATTCAGTATAGGCTTCATATTTATCTCTTTTATCATAGCTTGTTTGTAAGTTTTTAATGTGTTGTTGTCGGAAATATTCTCATAGAAAATCGAACAACACATGGGTATGTTAGCAATAAACCATGTTGTTGTTGTGGTCTTCAGTCCACTGACTGGTTTGATGTCGCTCTCCATGCTATCCTGTGCAAGCCTCTTCATCGTCGAATAACTGCTGTAACGTTCATCTTTCTGAATCTGATTACTGTATTCATCTCTTGCTCTCCCGTGAATTTCAAGCGCCCCCCCCCCCCCCCCCCCAGACACACACACTTCCCTCTAATACTAAGTTGGTGACCTCTTAATGTCTCAGAATGTGTTCCATTAACCGATCCCTTCTTTTAGTCAAGTTGTATCACACATTTCTTGTCTCCCCAATTCTATTCAGTACTTCCTGATTAGGTACCTTATTTATACATGTAATCTTCAGCATTATGCTGCAGCATGTTTCAAAAGATTCTATTGTCGTCTTGTCTAAACTGTTTATCGTCCATGTTCCAGTTGCATATATAGCGACACTCCAGCTAGATACCTTCGGAAAAGACTTCCTAATACTTAAGTCTAGATTCGATGTTAAGAAAAGCAGGTGACTTAACAAACGTTAAAACATAAAATGGCAGACAATAAATTAATAACAAATAAAAAACTTGTTAATTTGTTAACAAACTTATAATACGTTATTAATTTATCGTCCATCATTTTATGTTTTAACATTTACTACGTCACATGTTTTATAAGACGTGCATATATTTGTTTCCTTTCTACTGTTCTATATACTTGGGTAAAAAATTCTTCTATGTTATTATTGCATGTGTTGTAATTGCTTAAATGTTGTTCTTTGTTTTGGTTCAAATGGTTCAAATGGCTCTAAGCACTATGGGACTCAACTTCTGAGGTCATCAGTGCCCTAGAACTTAGAACTACTTAAACCTAACTAACCTAAGGACATCACACACATCCATGCCCGAGGCAGGATTCGAACCTGCGACCGTAGCGGGCGCGTGGTTCCAGGCTGTAGCGCCTAGAACCGCTCGGCCACTCCGGCCGGCTGTTCTTTGTTTTAATTTACATTTTGTTTAAAATGTAACTACCTCATATTCTCTCCCTAACTCGTCTACGTTTTGTAATTTCAACAGATAACGTCCTGAATAAACTCTGTGTATTTTGTTATATTTGTTTATTTTTAAATCTGCCCATTGCACAATTCGCGATTTTGAAGTTTTATACCTCCATGGATCCTCCATGGGTTTCAAGTTCATGGAGTACATTCTCGATATATTCATTGTGGTTACGTTCTTTGAGAGCCATCTGTGGTCTGTATGACTGCAAACACCATGTATGACGGCACTTGTTTTCGTTACCACTACGTTTTTCTATGTACGGTCAGTTTGGCAACTGCTTACACATATATGAGAGCTGTTTTTCCGTACCTTATGTGTCCACTTTCGTGTGATTTGTTTTTTGTACTTCATTGTAAGTATTGATGGGAACTGCTGTCCATAGTGCACGTATTTTTCCTGAAGCATCTTTCTATATTGTAATCCTTTGTTTCTATCACAGCTATGTCTCACAACGATGTATCGGGACGAGTCAACAAATTAATTTGGGACCAGTATCTTCCAAAATTCATTGTGTGCGAAGAGACAGGAATTGAGGACTTGATATTGACTTTCAGGAAACTGAAATGGAAGTGGGCTGGGCATACCAGCGAGAGGAAATGACGGAGTGAGAAGATTCTAGTATGGAGATCTGATGATGAAGAAGACAGAGGACGACACAGTGAGAGATGGATTGATGAGTTGAAGAAACGAACGGGTCAAACTTGGGTGAGAATGCGGTAGTGTGTGGAGAAGTCTACAAGACCTGTATGCAGCAGTTGATGACGATGATGAATATGATGATATAGCTAATTGTTTGTAGTACCATAAACCACGACAGAGAGAGAGGAGAAAGTGATTTATTTTGTTAACTGTGGCCGCAGGACTTTTGGAGACACAAATCAACTTAAACAAGAGTCGACTTGTTGTTGGTGTGAGACGTTGTGGTGCAGACTTCACTGTCTCCGGAGAGCAGGTTTAAACGCTGCGTGAGGTAACTGGACGAGTGCGAGCCAGGGTCGGGCGGCGCAGGGACTTACCGGCGAGCGAGACGACGATGGCGTGCATGGGCCCGCTCTCCTCGACCATGACGAGCGCGAAGGCGAGCACGGAGCAGGCGGCCATGACGACGCGCGCCCAGTCCACGTCCCGCACCTCGAACACCTGCAGCAGCGGCACCGCAGACCCGCGCAGGCCCCTGCAACCACACCGCCACCACTTCCTCACGCTTATGTCCGGCTCTCTCCCGACAAAGCTTCACATCTTGATGAGCGTTCAACTCATGCAGGGGCTGCAAGCGGGGAGGGGAGGGGAGTGGAAATTACCCGTCAAATGCGAGGAGGACTCGCTCTCTGGGGGTTCGGTACAAACCTACACAATGTCAAATATTATCTTGAGACTGTTATCAGCAGCAGCTGTATGCATGACACACGCCTGGGCATTGAGTCAAACAGAGCCTGGATGGCGGGTACAGGTACAGCTGCCCATGCAGCTTCAACACGATACCACAGTTCATCAAGAGTAGTGACTGGCGTATTGTGACGAGCCATTTGCTCGGCCACCATTGACCAGCCGTTTTTAATTGGTGAGAGATCTGGAGAATGTGCTGGCTATGGCAGCAGTCGAACATTTTCTGTATCCAGAAATGCCCGTACAGGACCTGGAACATGAGGTCGTGCATTATCCTGCTGAAATGTAGGGTTTCGCAGGGATCGAAAGAAGGGTAGAACCACGGGTCGTAACACGTCTGAAATGTAACGACCACTGTCCAAAGGGCCGTCAATGCGAAAAAGAGGTGACCGAGACGTGTAACCAATGGGACCCCATACCATCACGCCGGGTGATACGCCAGTATAGCGATGACGAATACACGCTTCCAAAGTGCATTCACCGCGATGTCGCCAAACACGTATGTGACCATCATGATGCTGTAAACAGAACCTTAGTTCATCCTAAAAAATGACGTTTTGCCATTCGTGCACCAAGGTTCATCACTGAGTACACCATCGCAGGCGCTCCTGTTTGTGATGCAGCGTCGAGGGCAAACGCAGCCATGGTCTCCGAGCTGATAGTCCATGCTACTGCAAACGTCGTCGGACTGTTCGTGCAGATGATTGTTGTCTTTCAAACGTCCCAATCTGTTGACTCAGGGAACGAGACGTGGCTGCACGATCCGTTACAGCCATGCAAATAAGATGCCCGTCATCTCGACTGCTAGTGATACGAGGCCGTTGGGATCCATCACGGCGTTCCGTATTACCCTCCTGAACCCACCGATGACATATAACGGTCATTGGATCTCGACCAACGTGAGCAGCAATGTCAGGATACGATAAACTGCAATCGCGATAGGCTACAATCCGACATTTATCAAAGTCGAAAACTTGATGGTACGCATTTCTCCTCCTTACACGAGACATCACAACAACGTTTCACTAGGCAACGCCGGTCAACTGCTGTTTGTGTATGAGAAATCGGTTGGAAACTTTCCTCGTGTAAGGACGTTGTGGGTGTCGCCACCGGCGCCAACCTTGTGTGAATGCTCTGGAAAGCTAATCATTTGCATATCACAGTATCTTCTTCCTGTCGGTTAAATTTCGCGTCTGTAGCACGTCATCTTCGTGGTGTAGCAATTTTAATGGCCAGTAGTAATATTCATGAGACTGATGTTAAATCGCATTTTATGTTTCTACGTGAATGACGTGTGATTTGCACTGGCCTACTTTTCGTACAAGATGATGGTCTTAGACCGAATCTGGTAGTAAACGGATTGTTCTAATGCAACCTTATGTAACGAGTTTCCTGATAAATGGTAATTTCACGTGGCTCAAGGGCCTGGCGCATGTCTTTCTATTAGACGCCTCTTCTGCGAATTGTGTGCCCCTAAAGAAATGCAGTTCTCCAACTGTGCAGAGGGGACCTACAGATAATGGTATCCGAACCGCTTATTATATCTGGCGACTCTTCACACCGTTGAGAGGCGAAAGCTCTATTAAAACGAAGAACGATATTCGATCCAGCGACCGCTCTGTTCCCGGGCATGCGGTTTCCTACTAGACAGCCAGGCTTGACACGTTTACAGATAATTCATCTGTGGTTGTGTTGAGTGATTTGGCAAATATCAAAATATATGATCTACATATGGCGGTATCTTTTCAGTGCATTGGCTTAGAAACTTAAAATTTTTACACTGCCAAGGTACCGTGGATCTCACTATTTGACAAAATTTCAACTTGATACCGTAGCTGGTTCTGAGGAAAGGGGTCTTAACTGTCGGACAGGCAGATGGACAAGAAACGACAAAAACCAAAAAATGGTTTAAATGGCTCTGAGCACTGTGGGACTTAACATCTGAGGTCATCAGTCCCCAAGAACTTAGAACTACTTAAACCTATCTAACCTAAGGACATCACATACATCCATCGCCGAGGCAGGATTCGAACCTGCGACCGTAGCAGTCACGCGGTTCCGTAATCAACCACCTAGAACCGCTCAGCCACTGCGGCCGGCGACAAAAACATTTCTTGTCTGTGGTATAATTACAAATTAACAATGTTCAGATCCTGTTCCTTTGTTTGTACTATGAAATCAAGCTTCTTACCCAATTTTATGTTTCTGGATCAAAGGGAAGTAGCCTATACGTTTTGATGAGTGAGTTTGCGAGTATTGAAATATGTGACATTGGCCCATATGACCGTATCTTTTGATTACACTGACTTAGAAACTTAAAGTTCTCACAACGCCGAGGGCCCATAGACCGCAGTATGGGACATAAATTCAAACTTGATACCCCTACCCATTCTTGAGAGAAACGGGTCTTAGCATTCAAACAGATGGACATTAAAGTAACCCTATAAGGGTTCGGTTTTAGCAATTGAGTATGGAAACCTAAAAACGGAGGAAAAAAAAACGTCGGTATTATGAGCACAGCAACGTGTGAGACATCAAATCGAACAAAATTTTAAAAAAAATTCTTGTAGGTTAAATATGTGCTTCAGTTCAGGACTCAGACGTGGGACCTTCACCCTCAGTTAACAAGTGCTCTACGCACTTTTCTATTTCTTTGTTTTGTTTTATTAATTGTTTATAGTCCTTTAGGGCCCCCATCTCCCTTTATAGCCCATCCTGTCTCTCTCTCCAAAGACCTTCTCGCGCTTAAGGCGTGATATGTAGTACTCCTCTTCAACGTAATACAACAATAACAGTTCCATATCGCAACAAAAAGAAAAAGAACTTATTGCCAAAATACAAATATGATATCCCTTCTGAAACGGAGAATACTCATTTTACGAAGAAGAAGAAGAAGAAAAAAACTCCTCTTCTGATTCAAGCAACATTTCTCCATTCTAACAAACAAAACTCCTCCTCTAGAAGCAAACAAGACTTCTCTTTTAAACCAAATGTTGCTACTTTTCTAAAACATACCGGCGTCCTCTTCTTTGTCTATTTCAGACGAATCTCCTCTTTCAGATCTGCGCTTCTTTTCTAACGTGAACAAGACTTCTCTTGTAACACAAACAAGGCTCTTCTTTTAGAACAACCAAGACTTCTCCTTTACCGACTTAGTTATCCATGCAAGAGCCACGGCCGGCCCCCATAATTTTACTTCCGGCGGTACCTGTCTCCTATCTTCCAAAGTCTCCTCAGAAGTTCTCCAGCATAACTTGCGGGACTAGCACTTCTGGAA
Organism: Schistocerca piceifrons; assembly: GCF_021461385.2. NCBI lineage: Eukaryota > Metazoa > Arthropoda > Insecta > Orthoptera > Acrididae > Schistocerca > Schistocerca piceifrons. Next base: position 603,569,728 of record NC_060140.1, read on the forward strand.
GAAAGGGTACTTCGGAGCCACAACGTAGGGGAATGTTTCTAGGATGAATTTGCTCTCTGCAGTGGAGTGTGCGCGGATTTGAAACTTCTAGTCAGAGTGAAACTGTGTGCCGGACTTGGACTCGAACCTCGCACGTCAGTGGAGCACTTGTTTTTGAAAGGCAAAGGGTTGACATACTTTTCTTTCCACATAAATACAGTATTTAATTTTCTTAGGAAGCTTGAAAACTATGTGTTTCAGCGACACATACGTAAGGACGTAGCTTAGTGTAAGACTCCTCTAAAGTCGCCTCACTGTCATTTACCAATTATTTTTGTCCCATATTTACGATAACACTTGTAAGTATGTAGTCCTACAACTACAGTACTTCCTGTACATTCGGGACACCATAACTCACCGTTTCCCAACAGCAGCGTATTTTGTTGTTGTGGTCTTCAGTCACGAGACTGGTTTGATGCAGCTCTCCATGCTAATCTATCCTGTGCAAGCTCCTTCATCTCTCAGTACCTACTGCAACCTACATCTTTCTGAATCTGTTTAGTGTATTCATCTCTTGGGCTCCCTCTACGATTTTTACCCTCCACGCTGCCCTCCAATGATAAATTTGTGATCCCTTGATGCCTCAGGACATGTCCTACCAACCGATCCCTTCTTCTAGTCAAGTTGTGCGACAAACTTCTCTTCTCCCCAATCCCATTCAACACCTTCTCATTAGTTACGTGATCTACCCACCTAATCTTCAACATTCTTCTGTAGCACCACATTTCGAAAGCTTCTATTCTCTTCTTGTCCAAACTATTTATTGTCCATGTTTCACTTCCATACATGGCTACACTCCATACAAATACTTTCAGAAACGACTTCCTGACACCTAAATCTATACTCGATGTTAACAAATTTCTCTTCTTCAGAAACGCTTTCCTTGCCATTGCCAGTCTACATTTTATATCCTCTCTACTTCGACCATCATCAGTTATTTTGCTCCCAAAATAGCAATACTCCTTTACTACTTTAAGCGTCTTATTTCCTAACCCAATTCCCGCAGCATCACCCGACTTAATTCGACTACATTCCATTATCCTCGTTTTACTTTTGTTGATGTTGATCTTATATCCTCCTTTCAAGACACTGTCCATTCCGTTCAACTGCCCTTCCAAGTCCTTTGCTGTCTCTGACATACACTCCTGGAAATGGAAAAAAGAACACATTGACACCGGTGTGTCAGGCCCACCATACTTGCTCCGGACACTGCGAGAGGGCTGTACAAGCAATGATCACACGCACGGCACAGCGGACACACCAGGAACCGTGGTGTTGGCCGTCGAATGGCGCTAGCTGCGCAGCATTTGTGCACCGCCGCCGTCAGTGTCAGCCAGTTTGCCATGGCATACGGAGCTCCATCGCAGTCTTTAACACTGGTAGCATGCCGCGACAGCGTGGACGTGAACCGTATGTGCAGTTGACGGACTTTGAGCGAGGGCGTATAGTGGGCATGCGGGAGGCCGGGTGGACGTACCGCCGAATTGCTCAACACGTGGGGCGTGAGGTCTCCACAGTACATCGATGTTGTCGCCAGTGGTCGGCGGAAGGTGCACGTGCCCGTCGACCTGGGACCGGACCGCAGCGACGCACGGATGCACGCCAAGACCGTAGGATCCTACGCAGTGCCATAGGGGACCGCACCGCCACTTCCCAGCAAATTAGGGACACTGTTGCTCCTGGGGTATCGGCGAGGACCATTCGCAACCGTCTCCATGAAGCTGGGCTACGGTCCCGCACACCGTTAGGCCGTCTTCCGCTCACGCCCCAGCATCGTGCAGCCCGCCTCCAGTGGTGTCGCGACAGGCGTGAATGGAGGGACGAATGGAGACGTGTCGTCTTCAGCGATGAGAGTCGCTTCTGCCTTGGTGCCAATGATGGTCGTATGCGTGTTTGGCGCCGTGCAGGTGAGCGCCACAATCAGGACTGCATACGACCGAGGCACACAGGGCCAACACCCGGCATCATGGTATGGGGAGCGATCTCCTACACTGGCCGTACACCACTGGTGATCGTCGAGGGGACACTGAATAGTGCACGGTACATCCAAACCGTCATCGAACCCATCGTTCTACCATTCCTAGACCGGCAAGGGAACTTGCTGTTCCAACAGGACAATGCACGTCCGCATGTATCCCGTGCCACCCAACGTGCTCTAGAAGGTGTAAGTCAACTACCCTGGCCAGCAAGATCTCCGGATCTGTCCCCCATTGAGCATGTTTGGGACTGGATGAAGCGTCGTCTCACGCGGTCTGCACGTCCAGCACGAACGCTGGTCCAACTGAGGCGCCAGGTGGAAATGGCATGGCAAGCCGTTCCACAGGACTACATCCAGCATCTCTACGATCGTCTCCATGGGAGAATAGCAGCCTGCATTGCTGCGAAAGGTGGATATACACTGTACTAGTGCCGACATTGTGCATGCTCTGTTGCCTGTGTCTATGTGCCTGTGGTTCTGTCAGTGTGATCATGTGCTGTATCTGACCCCAGGAATGTGTCAATAAAGTTTCCCCTTCCTGGGACAATGAATTCACGGTGTTCTTATTTCAATTTCCAGGAGTGTAATTACAATGTCATCGGCGAACCTCAAAGTTTTTATTTCTTCTCCCTGGATTTTAATACCTACTCCAAATTTTTCTTTTGTTTAATTTACTGCTTGCTCAATATACAGATTGAATAACATCGGAGAGAGGCTACAACCCTGTCTCACTCCCTTCCCAACCACTGCTTCCCTTTCATGCCCCTCGACTCTTATAACTGCCATCTGGTTTCTGTACAAATTGTAAATAGCCTTTCGCTCCCTGTATTTTACCCCTGCCACCTTTAGAATTTGAAAGAGAGTATTCCAGTCAACATTGTCAAAAGCTTTCTCTAAGTCTACAAATGCTAGAAACGTAGGTTTGCCTTTCCTTAATCTTTCTTCTAAGATAAGTCGTAAGGTCAGTATTGCCTCACGTGATCCAACATTTCTACGGAATCCAAACTGATCTTCCCCGAGGTCGGCTTCTACCAGTTTTTCCATTCGTCTGTAAATAATTCGCGTTAGTATTTTGCAGCTGTGGCTTATTAAACTGATAGTTCGGTAATTTTCACATCTGTCAACACCTTCTTTCTTTGGGATTGGAATTAGTATATTCTTCTTGAAGTCTGAGGGTATTTCGCCTATCTCATACATCTTGCTCACCAGATGGTAGAGTTTTGTCAGAACTGGCTCTCCCAAGGCCGTCAGTAGTTCCAATGGAATGTTGTCTACTCCCGGGGCCTTGTTTCGATTTAGGTCTTTCAGTGCTCTGTCAAACTCTTCACGCAGTATCGTATCTCCCAATTCATCTTCATCTACATCCTCTTCCATTTCCATAATATTGTCCTCAAGTAGATCGCCCTTGTATAGACCCTCTATATACTCCTTTCACCTTTCCGCTTTCCCCTCTTTGCTTAAAAATTGGTTTTTATCTGAGCTCTTGATATTCATACAAGTGGCTCTCTTTTCTCCAATGGTCTCTTTAATTTTACTGTAGGCTGTATCTATCTTACCCCTAGTGAGATAAGCCTCTACATCCTTACATTTGTCCTCTAGCCATGCCTGCTTAGCCATTTTGCACTTCCTGTCGATCTCGTTTTTGAGACGTTTGTATTCCTTCTTGCCTGCTTTATTTACTGCATTTTTATATTTTCTCCTTTCATCAATTAAATTCAATATCTCTTCTGTTACCCAAGGATTTCTACTAGCCCTCGTCTTTTTACCTACTTGATCCTCTGCTGCCTTCACTACTTCATCCCTCAGAGCTACCCATTCTTCTTCTACTGTATTTATTTCCCCCATTCCTGTCAATTGTTCCCTTATGCTGTCCCTGAAACTCTGTAGAACCTCTAGTTTAGTCAGTTTATCCAGGTCTCATCTCCTTAAATTCACACCTTTTTGCAATTTCTTCAGTTTTAATCTACAGTTCATAACCAATAGATTGTGGTCAGAGTCCACATCTGCCCCTGGAAATGTCCTACAATTTAAATCCTGGTTCCTAAATCTCTGTCTTACCATTATATAACCTATCTGATACCTTTTAGTGTCTCCAGGATTCTTCCATGTATACAACCTTCTTTTATGATTCTTGAACCAAGTGTTAGCAATGATTAAGTTATGCTCTGTGCAAAATTCTACCAGACGGTTTCCTCTTTCATTTCTTAGCCCCAAGCCAAATTCACCTACTATGTTTCCTTCTCTCCTTTTTCCTACAGTCGAATTCCAGTCACCCATGACTATTAAATTTTCGTCTCCCTTCACTACCTGGATAATTTCTTTTATCTCATCATACATTTCATCAATTTCTTCGTCATCTGCAGAGCTAGTTGGCATATAAACTTGTACTACTGTAGTAGGCATTGGCTTCGTGTCTATCTTGGCCACTATAATGCGTTCACTATGCTATTTGTAGTAGCTTACCCGCACTCCAATTTTTTTATTAATTAGTAAACCTACTCCTGCATTACCCCTATTTGATTTTGTATTTATAACCCTGTATTCACCTGACCAGAAGTCTTGTTCCTCCTGCCACCGAACTTCATTAATTCCCACTATATCTAACTTTAACCTATCCATTTCCCTTTTTAAATTTTCTAACCTACCTGCCCGATTAAGGGATCTGACATTCCACGCTCCGATCCGTAGAATGCCAGTTTTCTTTCTCCTGATAACGACGTCCTCTTGAGTAGTACCCGCCCGGAGGTCCGAATGGGGGACTACTTTACCTCCGGAATATTTTACCCAAGAGGACGCCATCATCATTTAACCATACAGTAAAGCTGCAGTGTATATGACACACAATTACCAGCAACCACTGGAGCCTCTAAAAATGCTCGTACGACGAGGGTAGGAAGACTAAGGTTTTACACTTTGTTACAGACGAGGCCTGTACCGACGAAACACAGGCCATTTTCAAGGGCATTAGCCTCAGATGAGTGAAATAAAACATGGAAAATCTAATTATGAATCATGTGACAGGAACTCTGCTTGCCTCAAATGTGAGTACAATGCCTTAACCACAGCACCGTACTGTATGGTTAAAATAGTCTTTTAAACTGTAACAGCTTCATCTACATCTACGTCCGCAGTGCATCCTTTGGTGCCTGCAGCTACTAGTCATTTCCTTTCCTGTTCCACTCGCAAATAGAGTGATGGAAAAATAACTGTCCGCACACCTACATACCAGTCCTGGTTTCTCTGCCTTACCTCCCTGGTCCTTATGGGAAAATTATGTTGGCGGCAGTAGTATCGTTCTGCGATTAGCTTCAAAAGCCGGTACTCTACATTTTCTCAATAGCGTTTTGAGAAAAGAATGTCTTCCCGCAGGGATTTCCATTTGAGTTTAGGGAGAATTCCTATAATACTTGGGCGTCGATCAAACCTACCGGTTACAAATCAAGCAGCCCTCATTCGAATCTTTTAATCCGACCTAAAGGGGATCCCAAACACTAGAGCAGTGTGTAAGAATGGGCCACACTATTGTCGTACAGCTTATTGTATTTCAAATAATAAAACACAGTTTATTTCATCTACCTTCCAAAGCATCACTCAAGCCCCCAATTACTTGTCACTACTTGCCATACTGTTCATCTCCATCACCTTTTGGGGAGGATTGTTGATCGTGTGGGAGGCGGGGTGGTATGCTCGCGGCGTCCGTGGTATTTTCGATGAAGCCCGGGCCGTTCGAAGTGACGAGCACCTCCGGGACCTCAGCTTGCATTTTCTGAGCTAGAGTCAGGCATACCCAGGCTTCTTTGGTAGGGATTTGGAAGCTCCGCCAGTCTTCTGTAACTGAAAGATCTGGTTATGGTTCAGCGATCACCAAGCAAGGCGACAGTGGAACGTTGTGTGTTATCGAGAACGGTGATCTTGGCTTAACCACCCGAATATCGAGGACGTAAAAACCTCTATGACAAACTCGTCAATCTGAAAGTGAGCAGCGCGCCGATGAGATGCACGGCAGTTGAGGCAGAGCAGTCGCTACCGGAAAGCCTCTGGGGAACTTGCTATCCCTCAGACTTACACAGGCAAGTGAGGCTCTGCCTGGGTGGACAACTACTTCCCCAACTGGGAACTCCAGGAAGCCTAAGTTATTATTCTCCACTTCCAACGTTTCGGTGGGGTTTGGGATGGGGGGAGGGGAGGGAGGTGCTGTTGGGAACTGTTAACACCCAAACAATATGGAAGTCACCTGAGATGTCTGTGAATCTCAGTGCATCCAGTAACATAAACAGGCCACATCCTGTGGTAGGTAATGTATTTGTTGTTGTTAGACGTTTGAAGGGGGAAGGGTGAGATGGACAGAGAGAAGGGGGACAAGGAGAGGGACAGACAGGCAGGGGGAGGGGTTGATGAACAGACAGAGAGGAGGGAGGAGAAGATGGACAGCAAGAGGAAGGAGGAGGGGATGGACAGAGAGATGGATGAGATGCTCAGAGAGGACGGAGGAGGGGCAATTCTACAGCCATAAAACTCTAAAGGCTCTTGCTGGGCAGCTTAAATCTATGAGGAGACTTCGCAATGGTACACTCTTGATGGATAGTCTGAAATGTACCCACGTACCCACATTGTTAAATGTCCAACAACTTGGAGAATATTTTATCAACAGTGATCTGGACACTAAGCTAAGTGGTTGTATCGTTGTAACGTGCTGGCAGATTATAGATATGGATAGCAAAGAAGTACGAAATAATATGTCATTGAAGTTCAGAATTCCGTAAAGAGGGTTGGTGGTGAGTTCCAGAAGTCAGCATCTTTTATCCTGACATTCAGTTTATCTAATCTGTTGAGCATAATGCAGCGGGTTTTGTACGCCTTAAAGATAGGCCCTATGAACCAAATCCGATGCAGTGCTTCAAGTGTCAATGCTTCGGTCACACCACCGTCGGTTGCAAAGGTCAGACTACGAGACGAAGATGCAGCTGCACTGCCCCTGGACCGGGTCCTCAATGTACTGCCTCATCTGTGTGTGTAACTGCACCCAAATCCATCCAGTTTGGAGCAAGGAATGTTCTATCTTCGCAGAAGAGAACAAAGTACAGGAGATTAAAGTCTCCCAACATATCTCATACTCCGACGTGAAGAAGGGGTTGAGGGCCACACAGCCGCCCTCTCTCGTAAAGTCGTTTGCCTCGACATTGGAGCAGTCTATACAAAACACTAGTGTTGGCACCTAAATTTCGACAGGTGAGTGGAGCACCTCCACAAGCACCTGTAAATGTATCTGCAAACTGCACCGATGGTCACACAACCAAGCTTTCTCACCACTGAAATTATGGTGGCTGCAGAACATAATGTCAGAGAGGATATCAGATCCTCCGGGAGACAAGCAGAGAATCAAAAATATGTTTCTGTTAAAACAGCCTTGCCGCCATCCCCAAAATCCGGATCGTCAGCCACCGCCTTGTCTGGATATTATATTCCAGGCAGTTCCTTAGTTGGTTTAGTGTAAATTTAGTATACATCGCTCTACTTTTGATAACCTGTTCCTCCTGGAAGCGGTTATACAACGTGCTTTCCTGCGCCAGCATCACCACCTGGGTATATTTTTTATCGTTGAGAAGACCTACGATACACAGGCGCATTATCCTATGGCAGCTCCACGAATGGGGTCTTCCAGGATGTGTTTTATTCTTCATGTGGACCGACCTCACACCTGAAAAGACAAGCCCCACGAATGGGGTCTTCGAGTATGCCTATTATTTTTATGCGGGCCGACCTCACACCACTCTCTTTTAGATATCGAGTCGATGACATCTTGTCTGATCGCTTTGAGCAGGAGAAAGGTGACCCTCAAGGTACTGTCTTAAGTATGACTTTTTGCCATATCTATTAATAGACTCATGTCAACGAGTGTTTTTTGTTTGTTGCCGACCGCTCTGCCTTATGTTCCTCCTCGTGTCTTGCAACTAACTCTTCGACAGCTGAATGATTGCGTGGAGAAAAGGAGTTTTAAATTCTCAACTGAGATGCCTGCACCCGATCTTTTTAACTATTCCCCTTCTGTTTTAAACGTTTCTTACCTCAGTTATCTGAAAAGACGGTTCTGGAATTGACTCAATATGTTAAAATGTCTTAGTCATAGTTCATGGGGAGCAAACCGAACGTGTTTGCCACAGTTTTACAGAGCCTTCGAGCGCTCTTGGCTTATGACTGTGTGGTATATCTGCAAGCCCCTGTCATTTAAATATGTTGGACTTGATGCATCATGAAGTCTAGCCTCTGGGGCCTTTAGAACCAGCCTCGAATCGAGTCTCTGCACTGAGGCTGGTACACTGCCGCTTCCCGTCAGGCGATAACTTCTCGCAATGAGACAGGTTAAAAAATCAATATTTACGCTATATGCACCTGCATTCCCTGGTGCTGACTGAGCCCTACTGGAAAGGTTCTTTCATAACTGACAACGAGCGTCGAGGCCCTATGGGATTCGCGCGAAGTATTGCACTTAAAAGGTGTGTGTGTCTCGTTTTAAAGTTCAACATCAAGGTTGGATCAGACCTCCTCCTTGGCTCCTACAGAGATACATAATGACACTGAAGAGCCAAAGAAACTGGTACACCCGCCTAATATCGGGTAGGGTCCACGCGAGCGCGCGGAAGTGTCGCAACACGACGTGGCATGGACTCGACTAATGTCTGAAATAGAGCTGGAGGGAATTGAAACCATGAATCCTGCAGGACTGTCCTTATATCCGTAAGAGTACGATGGGGTGGAGAACTGTCTTGAACAGCACGTTGCAAGTCATCCCAGATATGCTCAATAATGTTCATGTCTGGGCAGTTTGGTCGCCAGCGGAAGTGTTTAAACTCAGAAGAGTGTACCTGAAGCCACCCTGTAGCAATTCTGGATGTGTGGGGTGTCGCATTGTCCTGCTGGAATTATCAAAGTCCGTCGGAATGCACAATTGATGTGAATGGATACAAGTAATCAGACAGGATGCTTACGTACGTGTCACCTGTCGGAGTCGTATCCAGACGTATCAGGGGTCCATATCACTCCAACTACACACGCCCCACACCATTACAGAGCATCCACCAGCTTCAACAGTCCCCTACCGATGTGCAGCGTCCATGGATTCATGAGGTTGTCTGCATACCCGTACACGTCCATCCGCCCGATACAATTTGAAACGTTACTCGTCCGACCAAGCAACTTGTTTCCAGTCACCAACAGTTCAATGTCGGTGTTGACGGGCACAGGCGAGGCATATAGCTTTGTGTCGTGCAGTCATCAATGATACATGAGTGGGTCTTAGTCTCCGAAAGCCCATATCGATGATGTTTCGTTGAATGGTTCGCACATTGACACTTTCCATGGTCCAGTACTGAAATCTGCAGCAATTTCTGGAAGGCTTGCACTTCTGTCGAGTTGAACGTGGTCTTCGAGGGTGTCTATTATTTTTATGCGTCGTTGGTCCCGTTCTTGTAGTATCCTTTTCCGGTCGCAGCGATGTCGCAGCTTTACCGCAGTTTTACCGGTACAATCGTGAAATGGTCATGCGGGAAAATCCCCACTTCATCGCTACCTCGGAGGTGCTATGCCCCATTGCTCGTTCACCGACTATAACACCACGTTCAAACTCACTTCAATCTTGATAACCTACCGTTGCAGCAGTAGTAACCGATCTTACAACTGCGCTAGACACTTGTCTTATACAGGGGCGTTGCCGACCGCAGCAGCGTATTCTGCCTGTTTACGAACGTTTGCACTCCAGATTTTCGTTTCATTCTCTGCTTTTCAACATCTGAGTTACGCATCACAGTTTCAAACAATTGTTCACTGATCATACTAAACAAGGGAATTCCATTGGTTGTTCAGTAGTGTTCCCTGACAGTGTGTTCAGGACTCACATGCGGGAAAATCGGGGACTTCATCGCTACCTCGGAGGTGCTATGCCCCATTGCTCGTTCACCGACTATAACACCACGTTCAAACTCACTTCAATCTTGATAACCTACCGTTGTAGCAGTAGTAACCGATCTTACAACTGCGCTAGACACTTGTCTTATACAGGGGCGTTGCCGACCGCAGCAGCGTATTCTGCCTGTTTACGAACGTTTGCACTCCAGATTTTCGTTTCATTCTCTGCTTTTCAACATCTGAGTTACGCATCACAGTTTCAAACAATTGTTCACTGATCATACTAAACAAGGGAATTCCATTGGTTGTTCAGTAGTGTTCCCTGACAGTGTGTTCAGGACTCACATTCGGGAAAATCGGGGACTTCATCGCTACCTCGGAGGTGCTATGCCCCATTGCTCGTTCACCGACTATAACACCACGTTCAAACTCACTTCAATCTTGATAACCTACCGTTGTAGCAGTAGTAACCGATCTTACAACTGCGCTAGACACTTGTCTTATACAGGGGCGTTGCCGACCGCAGCAGCGTATTCTGCCTGTTTACGAACGTTTGCACTCCAGATTTTCGTTTCATTCTCTGCTTTTCAACATCTGAGTTACGCATCACAGTTTCAAACAATTGTTCACTGATCATACTAAACAAGGGAATTCCATTGGTTGTTCAGTAGTGTTCCCTGACAGTGTGATCAGGACTCACCTTTCCCTTGGATATATTGCAGAACTCTATGCAATATTGAACGCATTGGAGCAGATGAGGTGTCTTCAGGCAAACAGTTTCTCATCTCTTCCAGTTACCATAGTACCCTACAATCGTTGCAGCACATATACCCAGCAAATAACACGATCTGGTTAATATATGAACAATTGTACGTCCCACAGCAGGTTCATTCTACTGGGTACTAGGAACCTGGGAATTTGGGATATAATAAAGCAGACAAAGCCGCCGAGGAGGACTGTAGGGGAACATAATGTTGCATGCTGTGACGTTCCCCTGCAGGCTCTCATTTCGCAGATGAGTCGGAGATCCATTCAACTGTGGGAGGCGAATTGGCCGGCAGTGACGGACAAAAAGCTGCAGTTGGTGAAGCCAACGGCCTGGTTGTGCCATTCCTCATGCCAGTCACCCTGACGGGAAGTAGTGGCTCTGATCTGCGTCCAAATTGGGCACTGTCCCATAACGCACGGCTTTTTACTACGGCGGGAGTACGTCACAGTTTGTGACGCCTGTGGTCCGCAAATCACCGTATGCCACATTTCATATGAGTGCAAATTATGTTGTAGTCAGTAGGCGGAAGCAAATTTTGATGGGGATCTGCCCTCTGTTGTAACTGATGACGAGACGAGTATGGCCAAGCTTTCAAAGTTTTGTGACGTATCTGAGCTCTGGCCTAAGGTTACAGGCTGGAGAATTTAGTGTGCTGTAGAGTGGCTAGATCGGTCCTTTTATTCCAGTGAGCAGCCAGGCGCAGCTATCAGCCGTACAAATGAAATGACAGTTTCAGAGACTTTACTGGTCTCATACAGATATGATTTTATGCATATAGGCTGAAGTGGCGAGTGAAAATTGTACCAAGGCCGGAAATCAAACCTGGGTCTCCTGTTTACTAGGCTGGTGCGTTGGCCTCTGACTACCTTTGTACAGCAATTCACATAACTGCACGGATTACACTGGTACACCTCCACCCTCGGTCCAAATCCTCACTGCCGCCTCAGTCTATTTTAAATTCCCCATTGCACATGAACAGAATTTCGGCGGCTCTACATGTCTGGTACATGCACCTGTCTAGTTAGTAGGAGACCTGGGTTCGATTCCCGGGCTTGGTACAAGTCAGTCTATATATATATAAAATAATACCTGCTGTGTTATTTTATTTCTTTCCATGGATTTTTCCGTTTTTTCAGATCCGACAACGTGATTCTTATTATTTTGTGTATGTGTGTTTTTTAAGGCGTTCTTCAAGGTTTTATTTGCAGTTGATGTTTCAAAAATTTTGTGACTTTTATCCACACTCGTCTCATAAAATTTTTAATACTGGGGCTAAATACTTTGCTGTGCCCACGCTACCGTATCATCATCGCTTTCACCTTCTACTAATGCATTCTAATTCTGTGTACATGAATATTAAGTTTCTGGTCGTCTAGGTATATAATCCCTGGTCATTTGATAATGATACATCTACTCCCCTGATGGACTGTTATTAAAAGCGTACATGAATGGCAGTATTCGCCAGTAGTTTGAGGTCATGTGGACACGAGCAAAAAATGTACATTGCGGTACCTCCATTATCAGTGACAAATTCACCGTATTATCCTAATATTTACATGGGTGTCAGCCTTGTAGACTTACTCAGCATGTCAACAGATGGAGCTGAATTACGTAGTGATCAAAACTAAGTGAGTGTGCAGCATGTTACAATTTGTAAACACATATACAACACTGCACAGACACGGACGGTAATAGGGTGAACAGACAATAAGCAGTGGAGGAAGCCAGTCGTGGAGTAACTCTTCCGCAGGAGAGTCATTTTAAGTGACATATACCAAGGGAACTTGGTATAAGTCAATATGCATTATTTAAGTTGTGGAAACGATACAGCGAAAGGCATACTGTTACTGGACAGCAAGGTTCGGATCGTAGAAGGAAAACAACAGCTGTTAAGGATCGTTGTCTTCGAATTCTTGTATCGAGGAACTCCATAAAAACAGTACTATCGAGGAACATGATAAGAACAGGACTGAACAACGAGAAGACTTTCGCTATGCTTCTGGACAACTGTTAAGTGCTCGAACAATTCGTAATAGACTAGACGAGAATCTGTTGATGTACAGATGACAGAATAAAGAGCCTCTTTTAACCAGATTATGTAAACAAAGGAGACTGCGGTTTGCCGAAGATCACAGATACTAGAAGTCAAGACACTGGACGGAAGCGCTGCCCTGCGTAATGTGAAAGCTAAAGTGTCCCCGTCAGTTCGTTTCGCAGGAGGCACTATAATGCTGGGGGGAGGAATTAGAATGGAAACTAGAACAGAACTGGTTGTGATCTAACAGTGGAGAGGTACATCAAAGAAATGCTTGATCATCATATACGACTTGTTGCCAAAGATCTTGGCGAAGAATTTCTTCTGGTACACGATAACGCTCGTGCCCATGATGCTGCCCCAGCGCAAAATTTTCACACACTATCAGTGTTGTACGGTGGCCGGCATGTAGTCTCGACCTAAACCCCACAGAACATGTATGGAATTATCGGAAAAGAAGAGTCAGAACTTGTGAAAGTCCTCCAGAAACGCGACAGCAGTTGCAGGTTGCCTTACTAGAGGAGTGGCACGAAATACCACATGATTTCATTCTGAAGATGATGGAGGTACATTGAGACCCTGTGCTGCCGTTACTGAAGCGAGAAGGGGGCAACACAGACTACTGATGTGCATCAAGTGCGCGGAACGTTTTTTGATGTGCAGCATGATCTACTTCATTTTGTGCTTCTTTAAAGGTTTTTGTACATCACAGGAAGGAAAGCAGATGCCTTCTATAGGTGGATCACTTTCCAGGTTAGAAGATGTGGACAGTTTTATAAAGTAGGTTTGTTTTCGTAAAAAGCTAATGTTTCGAAAACTACACGCATTTAAAATCATACATTATTTTTGGAGAAGTGAATATCCATTTGTGTAAACCTACAGTTGTAGACGAACATTTTGCTAAGTGTTCCAGAATAACTCTTATGAAATGGAATTTACTTCTTCCAAGAAAAGCCTTGGAAAAACTGAATGTGTCTGCAACAGAACTATATTCAAAATTCGTGTTTTAAATCTAGAAACTATTTCATTAGTCAGTTGAAAAATTTTCCAGTGTCCTCTAATATAGCGGAGTAGTCCATATAAGAAATTGAAGGTGATTCTAAAAGTTGCCCAGGCCCGCACAGAAGTCCATAATGAAGCTTTCACACTGCAGTACACTGTATGCTGAAATACATCTTAAATGTGTGTTCTAGTTTCGATATCAGAATAAGTTTCACTGTAGAGCAAGATATTCATTCCAAATACTCTCCCGATTGCAGAATAGTCCTAATGGCCTTATTTGGATAGTTGTCTCTATGTTGAAAACACGGTAAGTTTCGGCACGTATGAAGAAGCATTAGAGCAATCGATCAAGTTCAACTGAAGAACACGGCATTCAGTATAAGACAACTTTCGGATTAGGCTAGTATCAACTCATTCGAGAATACAGCGCACGGAAGAGAAGATATTTTTTCAGTCGAATAATTGGTTTCAAAAGAATCAAACACTCAGTTTTCAAGAAGAGATCCTACTGCGAAATTGAATATATTCCACAGTACATTTTCATCAATATTTGAAAGTAGGTTTCTCAAAACCGTGTCCAAAAATTTTATTAAAAAGAACAAGGAAGTCTTGGGTAATTGAAGAGATTAAAATACATGTAAGAAGAGAAACCGATCTTATGTAAAGGCCAGAATAAGTCAAGATCCGAAATTATTTGCAGTGTGCAAAAAATACTGTAATATTTTAAAGAATGTCATTAAAATGTTCGGAAAATGCTCATCATGACAGAAATGAGTAATACTGATAGCAAGATAAAAACAATAGGGACTAAATAACATTGCAATGATTGATAATTTAAAGGTGCGATTACCTTCTACATGCAGTAACAGACGATTAAGTGGTTTCGTTGAACAAGCAATAGAATATGTTAGAAACGTCATTCCACCAAACATTAAGCAACTGTAAGTAACACTAACATCCTGTACTGAAAATAACAGAATTAAAAATTCTAAAATAAATAAATTAAAGCCTCATATGGTGCTGATCGAAACTCAAACAGAAAATTTGTTATAACGTATCAACTAATGTACTTAGTGATTTATGTAATGCAAAGCATCACTGGTACAGGGAATTGTTCCAGTCAGATTAAAGCAAGCTATTGATAAATCTGTTTACAAGAAACGAGACAAGAAAAACTTAGATAATTATCGACCAGTTTCGTTACTGTCGTATTTTCCCAAGATATTCTAAAATGTAATATATGAAGAGTAGTCTCGCATTTGTAGAAACAATTTAATTGGCATATCAAAGTTTGGATTCCAGAAGCATAGCTCGTCTAATAACACTAATGATGCATTCGCTAACCAAATATTACAAGCCTTAAATAACAAAACATCACCAGTTGGTACTTTTTGTATTTTTCAAGGCATTTGCTTGGGTGGATTATATTATTCTCTTAGAGCAACTTAAGTTTTAAGAAATTTATGGCTTTACATACAAGTCATCTGAATCGAACTTCTCAAATAAAATGTAAAAAGTTGTGTTGAATAATTCAAACAATATGTGATGTAGAGAAAATTATAGTGACTGAGGAGGAATCACGAATCGAATCTTACAATGTTTAATTCTGGTTTTAATCCCATTCCTTATACACACTATGTGATCAAAAGTATCCGGACACCTGGCTGAAAATGATTTACAATTTCGTGGCGCAATACATCGGCAGTGCTGGAATTCAATATGGTGTTGGCCCACCCTTAGCCTTGATGACTGCTTCCACTCTCGCAAGCATACGTTGAACCAAGTGCAGGAAGGTTTCTTGGGGAATGGCAGCCCATTCTTCACGGAGTGCTTCACTTAGGAGAGGTAGCGATGCCAGTCAGTGAGGACTGGCATGAAGTTGGTGTTCCAAAACATTCTAGAGGTGTTCTGTAGGACTCAGGTCAGCACTCTGTGCAGGGATGTTATTGTCCTTTAACCACTCCGCCATATGCCTTGCATTATGAACAAGTGCTCGAGCATCTTGAAGGATGCAATCGCTATCTCCGGATTTCTCTTCAACAGTGGGAAGCAAGATGGTGATTAAAACATCAATGTAGGCCTATGCTGTGAGAGTGCCACGCAAAACAACAAAGGGTGCAAGCTCCCTCCATGAAAAACACAACCACACCATAACACCACCGCCTCCGAATTTTACTGTTGGCGCTACACACGCTGGCAGATGACGTTCATCGGGCAATCGCCGTACCCACACCCTGCCATCGGATCACCACATTGTGTGCCGTGATTCGTCACTCCACACAACGTATTTCCACTGTTCATCCGTGCAATATTTACGCTCCTTACACTAAGTGAGGCATCGTTTGGCATTTACCAGCGTGATGTGTGGCTTATGAGCAGTCGCTCGACCATGAAATCCAAGTTTTCTCACCTCTCACCTTACTGCCATAGTACTTGCAGTGGATCCTGATGCAGTTTGGAATTCCTGTGTGATGGCCTGGGTAGATGTCTGCCTATTACACATTGCGACCCTCTTCAACCGGTGGCGGTCTCTGTCAGTCAACAGGCGAGGTCGGCCTGTACGCTTTTGTGCTGTACGTGTCCCTTCACGTTTCCACTTTACTATCAGACTGGAAACAGTGGACCTAGGGATCTTTAGGAGTGTGGAAATCTCGCGTACAGACGTATGATACAAGTGACACCCAATCACCTGACCACGTTCAAAGTCCGTGAGTTCCGCGGAGAGCCCCATTCTGCTCTCTCACGATGTCTAATGACCACTGAGGTCGCTGATATGGAGCACCTGGCAGTAGGTGGCAGCACAATGCACCTAATATGAAAAACGTATGTTTTTGGGGGTGTCCGATACTTTTGATCACATAGTGTATGTGAATAAACCTCTATTTAACATTGATCAAACGGAATTGGTACTTTTTTGCATATGATGCTAGCTTTTTAATGTCCAAATGCTCAAATGTGTGTGAAATCTTATGGGACTTAACTGCTAAGGTCATCGGTCCCTAAGCTTACACACTACTTAACCTAAATTATCCTGAGAACAAACATACACACCCATACCCGAGGGAGGACTCGAACCTCCGCCGGGACCAGCCACACAATCTACGTCTGCAGCGCCTCAGACCGAGCTTTTTAATAGATTCCATTGTAGATAAAGCGATAGGAGAGGTTGTTAATGAGTATTTCTAAGAATTATGAAGTGGTTCTCTGTAAATGAACTCTCTCTGAATTTTGAGAAAACACACTATGTTCAGTTCTGTGCAACAAATAGTCATATCGGTAATTGATATAGCACATGAACAGAAGTCAGCAGACTGAGTGGAATGCTCCAGATTTTCTGGTGTAGCTACGTATCGATGAAATACTGAACTGGAAGAAGCATATTACTGAGCAGGTCAAACAACTGAATTCAGATACTTTTGTTCTTTGTACAATTTCTTGTCTTGGAAACAATGGAATCAATATCCCGCCATGTTTTGCTTATTTCCACTCAATAATGTCTTATGGAATAATTTTGTGGGCTGATTCATCATTCATAATGACAGTATTGATGGTACAAAAGCGATCAGTAAGAATAATACATGGTGTTCATTCATTTTCGTCATGTAGGTGCCTCTTCAAAGGGTTGGGCATTTTAAATGTACCATCACGAAATATATATTCTCGGATGTAATTCGTCATAAATAATTCATCACAACTTGAGAAGAATAGTGATGTCATTACCTACAACACCAGAGGAAAATATGACCTTTATTATACATTACTAAAGCTGTCTAATAAAGCTGTCATTGCCTCGGAAAGGAGTTCAACATGCAGTAACAAAAATTTGTGGCCATTTGTCCAGTATCATAAAATGTTTTAAAGACAGCAAAACAAGTTTTAAATCTAACCTAAAATCATTTTTCCTGGCATAACTATATCTATTCCGTGAATGAATTTTTAATTAAAAATTGTCATAAGATTGGGCAGGTATTCATCAAGGAATGTGGTTGACAGTTTTTGGCTCCCTTGTCCAAGGAATTATGGGGAGAGGGATTACGTCACGCAAAGTCCGACCAACACACGAATCACGCGTCGTAGTATTTAAGAAAATAAAGGGCTGTGTATTGCAGAAAGAAAAATCTGATTGAGTGTATGGTTTTCAGCTTCACAAGAACCCAACAAGCCGATGTAACTTAATTATTTTTTCATATCACAAACACACTACAAGCTAACACGCTTGTATACTAAAACGATTCAGAGTAAAACTCATGTGAAAGATCTCCATTTCCTTATTCTGTTCACTGTCTATAGTCGTCACAAGTACAATGATACTACAAAGCAAGAGCCAGTAGGTGCTAGTCTCTGAATAGGCCTCGAGTCTAGTCCGTATTGGCGACTTAATAGTTTATACTTGGATATGTACTAATGTCAGGATAGCCCTTGCGGATCCATTACTAAGTATTACTTTAGTTCAAAGAAGTACACATGTCAACGTTCATAGTTAAACTTTTCACAGAGAAGTAGGAAAAAATATTAATTGATGACATATCAGGCAAGGAGATGAACTCTCGTCTCTGCTTTGCAAGTTTGTTATCGGGAAAGTGAAATTCGAGTAGAGAAAAAGAATAAATGACAAACATGTTGAAACGGGAGTCAGGCTTCGCTGTAGGATGATGACTTTGACAGTTACTGCCAGATCTTTGCAGACGATCTTGCAGTTGTGTCTATTTCACTTGACACAGCTATGGAACAAATGAGTGAACTAAAGACACAATCAGCAAAGGCAAGACTCCAGATCTCCTTCGACAGAAGTGAGATTACTGCAAATATCACGTCACCGTGCAGGGTACTACAAGTAGAAGAAGGGGAAATCAGATGGGCAGAGAGGTTTAAATACAGTATTTAGGAGAGCGGCTAAAGACAAACATCTCTGATGGGAAGGCCTTTGCATCACTGATCAGATGAATGGAAACAGCATAGCACCTAACCAAAAGTGTCTAGAAGATGAATCAGTACCTGTGAATGCCAAGGTATGATATTACAACAAGTAACACGATAAAAGTCCTGTATGTCGCAGACTGCCTTGTTGTGAACAGAGAATATCTGATCGAGAAATTTAAAATAAGAGAAGGTAGATCTACAGAAAAGTCGAAGAAAATGAACGCATGACACAACACAACAATGAACGGTATAAACATGTAGGAAAACATCAGACACCATATGTTGAGAAGGACTGCTTCCTATGGCCACATTGTCAACCTGAGTACTACAGGGTTGAGTAACCGGATATTCTGTTACTTTCTCAAGAGGAAAACCAAGGAGCCGAGGCTCACTGCTATGGGAAAAGACGTACAAGGACATCACTGGAGGATATCCATAAACGCATTTCACTTAAGAAGAAACTCCAAGAGAGCCTTCGTTTCCAAGAAAGCCAAAACTACAAACTGCCAAAACGTGCCAAGTGAGGAAGGAACGGTATAGGAAACGAATGCTGGAATGATGGGCAAAAGTTTAGGCTCAGGTGCAAAGAAAAGGAAAAGTTTAGTTGAAATAATGTGGTCCAGGAATGGCCAATATGAAACTAAGAAGAAATGTAAGGTCAGAGACAGTTGGCGCAGCGTAATTTGGATGTTATTATATTTTGTTTACAAGGAAATGTAACGAAAACAGCAATGTATGAACATTCATTTAGGCTATTTTAGAAAAAGTCTCTGTGATGAGTGCCATAACATATGTGACAAAAAAATTTCTTTTCTTCGGAGCTACCGAATTCTGTTAAAAAATAAAGCATGTCCTAGTTGTTTCTATCTCGAAAGATGAAAATGTTTCGACTAATAATCGTTTGCTCACTATCAACTGCAAAAAGTGTTGCTTCTGTATTTTCATTACTGTGTGTGTGCGCGTGCCCTCACCTGTAGTGTACGAGCATGGCGAGCAGCGTGGCAACAGCGCAGTGGGAAGCGACCAGCAACACTGCTAGCGTCACCCGAGACAACCGTGAGGGCTGGACGGGGTGTGAGGGCCTTGTTGACGCCGACACAGACGACGACGCCGATGCCGATGCCAGTCCCAGGAAGCCATAGGAGCACAGCGCAGCTCCCGACGCCACCTGCAACAAAAGGCGCACTCAGCCACGAGATACTGGTATGACACGCGAACTTTTAGCAATATTCGGACCAAAGATCTAGTTCATTGTAGATGCTTTAATGCCATAATGGCGAGTGTGGACCATAGAGTTGTAATTTTTAGTACAGGTGCATTACGTAGCCAAGAGGCTTATGGAAACCCACTGATAGATAGAGGGTGTTACTGCTATAAGTGCAGATATTTGTATGTGTAGACATTTAATTGTGTGGTTGTTTTTCCTCTGCATCGAACCGTCTTCCCACAAACACATCACAAACCTCATGACCTGATGTTTTCTGCATAGTCGTAAATTCACTACACGTCCCTCTTCAATACCTGACCTGGTGTCAAGGGGAAAGTAAACATTAATGGTCTGCTCTTTCCACACGCATTTGGAGGTGCTAACCATCCTAAAAACATAGGACTTGTAATAGCTACAATTATTGGTGTCCAAATGATGTAAATACTGAAGTAACGTTGTTCAGTACAGCGTCTTCAGTCAGCAATACAAATATTTGAACTTATACCAGCTACATCCTGTATGTGAAAGCCTGTGCTTACTTCCATTGTACACTATTGGACCCATGTAGCTGTGGCACATGATCGTGGAACATGCCAGTACACATCTAATTCTTCTTTGGGGAAATACATAGTAAGTACAGAAGTTTGAGCTATAATAATTTAAATAAAAGTGAGTTCTTAATGTACCTCTTTTAAATCTAACAAAATATATAATAATTTCTCCTAGGCCTATACGGATTTCTGGCCCAATAAATAGTCCTGAAAATTTGAGACTGAATTTTTAATAGCGTCGAAAATACTTTTAAGATTTAAATAAAAAATATGTAGTGTATGCAACAGATAAAAGTAAGGAGGCGAATTTTTCATCCATCAATTATGTTTTCGTTTTAAAACTTTGCAAGTACTTTAATAACCATTACAAATCCACAGTCATTGTTTTTCAGGTTATCTGCGTTGGGTTAGGCATCTCTGTGGCACTAGAAGAAACTATTTTATACTTTTTAGGTTGATTTTAAATCTTGATGTATTCAAAATTCATTTTCTTTAAATAATTATTTTCTGCTTTTTAGCCTTGTGTGTGTGTGAAATTCTTCAATTGAGTTCAAACATTTTGAAGAGATTACTAGAGAGAATATTAGGTTTATTTCAGTTTCTACTCATTTGATTCAACCAAAATATTGCTTCACCCTACGATTATCTCGCAAAACGACCGGGAAGCAAGCTCATGTCATCGTTCCTCGGTAGTTCAGTACTTCATTTCCACACTGATTGTTCCGACCGGTAGTAAATGTATGAACTATTCCAACACCAGTTTTCAATGAGTTTACAGTTAAAATATAACGGTTGCTCAATAAATGTAAGAGTCTGCGGCAAGGTCCTAATGTAGCCATTATAAATTAAACCATAACAAACATAATTAATTATGATACGACGATCGTAATTCTCTGAAGCTTAAATTTACTCTTTCTCTCTCTATACATAAATTCAGATCGCTCCCTCACGTCTGTCTGTATGGGCAGGCTAATCTCAGGAACGACTATAGGAATTTTGATAGGGATTTTGAACCCGTTTTCATTAATAAATTCACTGATTCACGAGGAATGTTTTTGTATATAATTTACAAATATTTCATACAAATTGTCCCAATTATGATTAATTAAATTCTAGTTGTAAAAACGATGCCACTGCCACCTAGCGAACAGTCACCATAACTTGTGAGAGCAGCAGTGCTTTGAGGCAGCAGCAGGGTCGTCAAATCTGCATGCGGTGTGATGGTCTAGTAGTAGAGCGTTTGACTGCGTCACTTTCCTTTTACGCTGCATTTTAGCGTAGATTAACTTGTCATTAAATTGGAGGTTCGTGAGAAACGAAACGTGACTCGGATTCCACGTTACACTGTAGCTCCCATTTCCTCGGTTGGATAACTGGCTAACGACATGAAAGTGGCCTAATTGACATCCAGTTGATTGCAGTCGTTTCAGAACAAGTGCGTAGCGAAAAAATATTCGAGTCCAAGGCTTTGGTTTTCAATTATTTGTGCACAGAGCAGAATGCAACATGGGCTGCAACTTTACTTTCTATCAAGAAAGTTTTGCAGCAGCGCAGCAATGTATCCAACTTTAAGGTTGCTACTTTCATTGAGTCAAACGTGGATGTGAACACGATTCTCTGTACGGTGAGGCGAAAGAAATTTTCTCTGGACACTTTCAAATTATACAGAAGACTGCTAAACAAATCTCGACTATCGAGAAAGAGATTTGGGTCTATTAAAGATCGTAAAGACATGGGCACGATCTCCTTGAATGGGATTCATAAATTTCTTGCGGGTGAATGCACAGATTTCGTAATACTTCTGTAAATGTTGAGGGATCCATTTATAAATATGACGACACTTCTGGACTTATAATTTATGTTTCCCTCAGAGTACCAGTCGCAGTTTGTACTCTTAATTCACTGTACATTCTTTGAACAACAGGCAGAGTTACTCAACTTCGAAGTATCGTAATGAAAACGATCGGTAATGAAAAGATAACCACATCATCATCAGACTCTGATGCAAGACTTACAATTTGAAGAAATTAAATACGTTTAACCAATAGTTTCCCTGCAACTGTTTGAGGAAATTTGCATAAAAGAAAACGGATGGAAAATACTGATGTTTTTCTATTTGTGCTTCAAGTAAAACGTTTTGCGGTAAAGTACTTAAGCGACTTCGCTTCGTTTACAAACAATACGTTCTTTCAGCAGCGCAACAGATGGCTCAACTTTCAGCTACCTGCTTTCCTTGAATCAAACCACGACTCTTTTTGTGATACGGCGAGAAAGACTGCGATAAAGAATGCGCTACAAAGAATGGCGGCAATCAGTCTCAACAACGCATCACAGTGCGCACTAAACTTCACAAGAGGGGTGATATAACACGAGCTAAACTTGTAGATTATGCGTGCTTTTTCCCTTTTTTTACTTTTATTTGTGCCACTTCAGTCAGCCTCCGATGCATATTGAATCACCCACATACACATACACCAATGATTCGTGTACAGTATCTACATTGGTTCGAAACTTATTACTTACATGGCGATGTGCTCCCAGCATTACCAAGAGATGTGACTCCAAACGCCAATTCAGTATGGAGCACATAGCATTTACGCTTCCAGACAACTTACCTGATGTACGCTGCTTACATCGCGCAAGCTAAACTGACAAGCCAAAACATTGGCTGCTTAACAGCTCGTTGGTCCAAGTTTGGAACCCAATACGGCACCGATTCTGTGTACCATCGATTCTAGAATTTGTTGGTAGGTTTGTGGAGGTATGTGGCATCATATGTCTACACACAAATCATGTAATACCGCTAATTTGTGAGGATAGCGCTCTATAGCTACCCAGAACGGTTCAATTGGATTCACATCAAGCGAATTTGGTGGCCAAGACATCAACGTGATTTCACTGTCATGATCTTCAAACCGCTGTAACACAATTCTGCCTTAGAGACAAGTACAAACATACTGCTGAAAGATGAAATCGCCGTCAGGGAAGACATCGAGCATGATGGGATGCAGGTGGTTCGCAGATGATATATCTTAGATTACTACCACAGGTCCCATGCAAGCGCAGGAGAATGTTTTCCACCGCTCTCACCAGCCTGCACCAGTGACGTGGTGCATGTTTGGAGCCGCCGTTCGACTCGATGACGGCGTTTATGGAGATGACTATTGACCTGGTGTAGCAAAAAATAATATTCATACGAAGAGCCGGTACGTTTCCAGTGATCCACAGTCGAATTCCGATGGCCCCTTGCAGCATCGTTGAATCAACATGTGAACACGTAGGGGTGGTCTGTTGCCGAGCTCTATGTTCAACAATCTGCGATGAATGGTGTGCTCCGAAACACTTTTGAATTCAGCAGCATTGTGCTCTTTCGCCAGAAATGTCACAGATCATCATCTGTTCTACTTTACAGAGCAGACAATCCTCCGAACCCCACGTTCTGTCAAGAGTCGTGAACGTCCAACCACTTGGTGCCTAGTGGTAATTTCACTGTTCTTCTATCACTTTCCGTAGATGCTCACCACAGTAGCATTTGAATATTCATACAGCTTCGTCGTTTTCGAGATACTCGTTCATAGGCTCTGGGTGATAATAACCTGCCCTTTGTATGAGTCGCTTATCTAAATGGATTTCCCCATTTTCAGTCCATATTTTTTCTAGGGTGATCCCCCATCCATTTCTGCTCCGCTTACATACTTTCCTTACCGCTTCAAGTGCCAGCAACGCCACAGGTGGCATACAAAGTCGTGGTGAGCAGTGGTTGTAATGTTTTGGCTGTCCATTGTATATGAAAGTGAGGCTACTACTTATTTAACGCTGTTCTTTTAATTTTATTCGTGGCCCTCGGACAAATCGTCTGGCCGTAGATACTAAATGCTATCTGTGCGGTGCTGGGGTAGTCACTAGTTATTATTAAAGTGTGATCCGCGTCTATATCTGCTCCTGGGTGTGCCCTAAAATCAAATACTTGGATTTGGAAGTTATGTCTCACAATAAGGTAATCTCTCCGTGTCTCCAGGCCTTTTCCTAGTATACCTCCTCCTCTTGCCAATTTGAACAGTTTACTCACTGTTATTAGCCGAATTTTATCGCAGAATTCAGTTAGTCTCTCTTGTCTCTTATTCCCACTCGCGAGTCCATACTCTCCCGTAACTCTGTCTTCCTTCTCTTTTCCTACCACTGTTTTCCAACTCCCCATCACTAATCAGATTATCGTCTGCCTACACACCCTGAATTACCCGTTCAGTACCTTTATATACTTTCTCTATGTCTTCATCTTCTGCTTGCGACGGTCACATATGTACCTGAACTATTGTTGTCAGCGTTGGTTTGCTGTTGAATCTGATGAGATCAAACCTGTCACTGAAATGTTCACAGTAACTCTCTGCCCTACCCATCTACTCATAACTAAACCTGTTCCCATTACGCAATTTTCTGCTGATGCTGATATGACGCTAAACTCACCTGATCAGAATTCCTTATTTTCTTTCCATTTCATTTTGGTAACCCCGCCACACTCAAACTTCTGACATTCCACACTCGGATTTGTTGAATGCTTCCCATCCATCAGTTATTCACTTCTTTTCTCATGATCACCTCCCACTTAAAAGGCACCTCTTGGAGAGTTGCATGGGGAGATAGGCAGAACTCTCTAGCCAATGGGGAGTTAATCATGACACTTTTCCAATTACAAGCCATTTGACATAATTGAGGATGGACAAGATACGTTTTCAGTGAATTGGTTTTCCATTGCTTTTTGCATCCTTATGCCGTTGATAATTATTGTGTTTTCCACCTAAAGTGAAAGAAGTTGTCCTGAGACTGTTGTCCACTTCTCCATCCTCTTTAGCAATGCCATTGGCTGAGAACATACTGTTGGTTGTTTAGGCTTGAGGGACAAAGGGACCAAACTACAGGGTCATCAGTCCCTGGTCCATACTGTCTCATGACTTTGCTGCATCCCAGACATTTTCTTTGGGATTAGGACTGGATACGTTAGCACGCTTGTCCAGTTACTTTAAGTTGACTGAGAGTTCATCAAACTTTGAATGTGTGAGCGCAACCCTGTGAGCAAGGCTGTCCACAACTACTTATCATGAAGACGTAGAAAACAAGCTAGCACTTGGTCTCGAAGAATGTTGAAATAAATCTCTTGATTCATGTTCACAGCAAGCTGAATCAGTAGGGCAAAGGCATGGTATGATTAACCAAACTAAAACAACACAGGGCTGAAGTTCACTCTCCACACTCTGTGGGTTAAAAGCCTCATAGGGCCATTAGGGTACTCGACACCTTACATCATTTGAATAATGGCAAAATCGCGACTTATCTGTCCATAATATACGCCTTCAGTTAGCTACGGTTCACTTTATGTGTTTTATGGCCCACTGAAGATGGGCAGATGTGCTGCTGTGAACAGTGGCCTTTTGCGAGGTACCCCACTCAAACTACCCATTGCATGCTGTCCGCTCAGCAATGTTCGCTGAGAAGAACCTGTGTCCTCTGACACCAGCGATCCCTTTCGGGTTTGAAACCGACTGTCAACTGACTAACGACGAGTCGCTGTAAGAAGTTCCCTGACAGTTGCATATCGGCTGGGCACAGCAGCTTCATGCCCGTACAACAACCAGTCTCCATGGCAATGCGCCAGTGTTGCCACAGCTTAGTAGACGCCTAATGTTTTCGCCTGCAGCCGTTAGCACTTCGGAGTCGAAAGCTGGCAACAGCACTGGGAGATGTCAGGGATCTTCTTTAGCCATCTCGGCTATAGGTGGGACTCTCGTCTCCAGTCACAGTCGGTTAGGATCTTTGTGCGACTACTGTCCTTAGGATGTGTTACACCGTTCCTCGTAAACAGGCTGGACAATCCACATTGATGCACCAACCAATCGGGAAACTCCATTCTTGCAAATACGATAGCTCTTTTAGGGCATGGTGTCGAGCCGTCTCATTTTAGTGGGCTGATTTCAAACAACTGGCTGGTAGACCCCTTCACCGTCATAACACTACACATGAGGGTCACATGAGCGCCTGGTACCGGTTCTACAACAGTCAGAGGGCTGCAAAGCGACCAGTGTGCTCCTTTGAGGAAGGGGCTAATATGAGGGAACTTCTAAAAGTAAGTTAGCATGTCGTCCTACAAGAAAGTTATTGCGCCATTCTCGAGTATCGCAATGCCGGGAGACGGTACATGTTCAGGGTTCGCTGCAGACACAGTTCTGCAGTGCTACGGATAACAGGTGTATCACAGGGCGGGCATGTCAACTAGGAAAGACCTTCAGAGTTGAAGTTAGCGGAATGGCAAGATTCTTGTGGGCAAAAATGTCTAAATTTAACATAGGTTCACTGGGAATTTCATGGATATTTGGACCGGGCGCAATGTCTAGTTCAGCTGTATTGAAATGCTACCAAGAAATAAAAAAAAAGTCTGATAGATATCTCTGATATTGGTCGGAAAGGAAGGCTGACGACATCGACTTCAAAGACCAGGCAATCGAGAGACTGATTTGTAGCAATCTAAGATTTTCCGACGATGAGGACGTTCACAAAGTGGCTCAGTAACCAAGGACTGGATTCTTATCGTCAGGAACTGGATAACAGGTAGAATGTTCCAAGCAATGTTTACAGAAACTTAGTAACTATAATGAAAAGCAGTGTCGTGTATCTGTGCCACTTTGAAGCATAGTGCAACATTCAATAAAAATTAGTGTACCTGCCATAATAGTGGCCGCGCGGGTAGAGGCGCCATGCCTCTGACAGCGCGGCCCTTCCCGCCGGAGGTTCGAGTTCTCCCTCTGGCATGGGTGTGTTTGTTGTTCTTAGTATAAGTTAGTTAAAGTTAGTTTAAATAGTGTGTAAGTCTAGGGACCGATGACCTCGACAGTTTGGTCCTTTAGAAATTCAAACACATTTGAACATAATAGTGTGTAACTGACTTTTCGGATTCCCCTCGTGAAGGGGCGGTCTAATGAAAACCAAACTGATGGAAGGAAAGTAAGCAAACTGTTTATTATTTCAAAAGTAATAGCCATAATGGTTAACACATTTATCTCTCAGAGAGACAGGATAGTCAATGCCGTTATGGAAAAACGTTCGCTGTGTCAGAGTCGCGACTAGGCGGCCTCTGTACAGCGTCACGTAGGGAAGGGGCTCCCAGTGCAAGTGGGCTGTGTGGCTGCCGCCGGCCATCGTATGTTGTCATAGCAGAGTCCAGAGTCCAGAGCTTCTGGAGCCATGGCTCAGCAGGCGTGCTCCATTGGGTCTGCTGGATGACGCACGACCTCTGTAGGCGTCTGACGGAAACTTGCAATTCCGTTGTCAGTTCAGAGACGCCGGTAGGGTGGTATCGATACGTTATTCCAACCTTATGGAAATAAGATTCTACCCAGCGTGTACCGCCCTGTCCGAAGCAAATCGTCGACCATGAGTGTCAGTTTTCAGGGTTCCAAAAATATGAACATCGCATGTGGAGAGATTTGGACTGTAAGGAGGAGGTGTAAGGGCTTTTCAGTGATACTTGCACAGCATAGTCGAAACAACCTTGAGTGGGCATTATCCTGCAGTAGAATAATGACATCCCTCAACGTTTCTGGAATGCCTCAATTTTTACAAAGTGTCGACATCCCTCTGTGCGTTAATTCTGGCGCTGTGTTCCAAAAAGTCAACGACCAGTGGGCTCTTGCAATCAAAGAAAAAGGTCTTCATGACTTTCCCAGAGCTGGCGTGACTGTTGTTTCACTATGCTGCACAAGTTTGGCTGGGAAGGCCTTACACATCCTCCAATTTCTGTCCATGCATTTTCCATATTTTTGGAACGCTGAAGAAGGACATTTGTAGCCGTAGATTTGCTTCAGATGAAGAGTTGCATTCATGGTACAATCGTGGTTCGGTAGGCAACCACAAACACTGAGCTCACTGACTGTCTTGTCTCACAGTGGGGTGAATGTGTTAACAGTTATGGCAACTACTTTTGGAATAATAAACGGTTTACTTACTTTTTCAGACCCTGGTAGGATCACTTTGTGGTTCGTCAGTCTATCTGTCCGTGTGTTAAAATCCCTTTTTCTGAGGAACAAGCAGACGCCTCAAGTTGAAATTTATGTTACATACAAAGGTCTACAGTCTCTTGCTGTGTAAAAATTTTAGCTTCTGAGTCAATGGAACAACAGATACGGTCATTTATGTCACATATTTTGATACTGGCGGTCGTTCATCAAAACCTATAGGAAACTTCCTGTTGGTCTAGAATCACGAAATTTGGCAATAAGTAATGCTTCACAGTAAAAGTAAAGGAAAGAATCCGAAAATTGTTCATCTATAATTTTGTCACACATAAAAAACTTTTTGCTTCATTTGTTATCCAAATTTCTCTTTGTTTGTTAAGAACCCCCTTTCTTAGGAAATACAGTAGAAAATACAAAATTACACAAAATTTTTAAATATAAAACTCAAAGTTAAAACATTCTGGAACGTCTCCGAAAATCCGGGACAGATTTCTTACCAGTATCAATATCAACAACAGCAAAAATCGTGCAGATTCTTGATCCCAAGGATGAGTGAACTATCACAGCAAAAATCGTCCAAACTATCGATCCCAAGAATGAGTGAACGATCTATATACAGAATTAAGCTTGTACAGAACCTTCAGAGAGCGAGTCCTATTAACGCTTGGCCAGTCTTTCCATCTGTCTTATTTTCTTTTCACGGTACCTTTTATTTTGTCTGGTGCACTCGTAGGGCGACACAGGACGTAAGCTGGCTTGATGGGTAAACGAGGGGAGTTAAATAAGTAATGCGATAAATTTATTTCTGAAGGCACGTTGGTTTTATACAGAATTCCAAAATAGCATACTACTCTCCACCTTTTTGGCTAAAAACCCTATTTTTCAACACGAAATCCGTTCAGTGCGACGGCCTTATACCACCCTATTGTGAGGGCCTCTTTGCCTGTATGGTACCAATCTACTGGTCGGCGTCGAAGCCAAAGTCTTGCTTCGTCATAACCTCTCCATCATCCATGCACTACTTCCCGCGGAGTGCATCCTTCTTAGCGATGGTCCTTATTTGCTCTTTATGGTCTTGTCCTTCGGGAAAGAAACCCAGCGTGCATACACCTTTGACTAACACAACTGGTGAATGACTGTGTCAGCACTTCCAACAGGGACATCCTGTTGTGCTGCTAGGTTGTGATCCGTTGATTAGCTCGAATAAGAGTGTCCGCACGTTCCAAGACTGCAGGAGTCACAGATGTGTGCGGCCGGCCAGCAAGCGGGAGATTTGACGGGTTTGTGCGTCCTTGTTGCGACGATGACGTACGCCATGCCCAGCTACTCCCTACTCCCGTACTTTTGTTCACTGCCAGGTTTCCGTAGACACTCTGTAAGCGCCTACGAGTATCTGCGATGTTTCGGTTTTCCCGCCAAAAGATTTTCAGTGACAGCTCTCTGCTTGGAACGCACATCCGTTACATACGCCATTTTGAAGGCTACGCATAGCGGCGCCATGTGTAGGAGCTTCAAAACTATAAGGGCAGAGGCGGGAACATTCCACGATGTCCCACAAGAAATTCTGTATTTCTTCTGCCAAAACTGCCCGAGAAAAAATTGTGTTGCATTACGTATTGAATGCCCCTTGTAACCGATGCAGCTGTAATGTGCGATTATAGGGAGGAAAAAAAAGTGAGAGGGGGATGGGGATAGGTATCCACTTCTCCTTAGATCTTTTTCGCAAATGTAACATAGAACAGCTGATTATAATATTTACAATTGTGACAGTTTATCGGATCGTGGTGTGGGGGTGCTGGTGAGGAACGCCTTCTTCGGGCCAGAGACTTCAATAACTGGAAGCTGCAGGTCGTGAGGCCCTGGGAAGTCGTCCATAACGGCGCCGTCGGCCACGCTGGGATAAGACGGGAAGCGGCGGCTCGGCGCGGCAGGCGAAGCCAACTCCCAGCAGCGGCTGGCTGGCTGGCTGGCGTCGCGGCGCCCGGCGTCCCGGCGCCACGGGGGCCGCTCGTGATTTATGTGGTAGCGGGCGAGGCAGCAGCTTCTTTTATCCGACACTTTAATGTTGTTCCCTGCTGTTACGCATGCTTCTCGAGGCTTCGCGGAATTTATGGCCGCAACTGAAAGATTCATCGTGCGGCTATCCCGGAATCCGTATTCTGTTACCTTGGTGGTCAGACGCGATAGCGGAAGTTAGGCGAAGGTTTATCTTCATTTTGATGCCAATGTGAAATGTCCTTTCGGGTAACAGAAGATAAAAGCTCAAAGCCCTAGTTGCTCAGCATTTATGAAAATACGTGTAAGAGCAAAAGGATATCTTTTTCGCTTGACGTGAAACGATCTACTTGGCTTTATTGTTATTTCCAGTTGATAAATATTATCGGTAGTTCCTTTTTGTCTCTCCAGAAAACAAACCACATGGGAAATGGATTTTTGTAATTTTCTTACATTTATGGCACGTGAAGCTACATGCAGCTCGAGAAACTAGACTTTGAAGTTTCCTGAACACTGTTGATACGCCAAAATAATGTAACTATCTGGGATGTAGAAAATAACCGCTACCTGAAGGTGATCTTATTTAATGCACGACCATCTCTGGGCTTGTGCTCATCTTCAATTGTCTTAACATTCAGTTAAATATTTCTGTGCTCAATGTTGACTATCACTATTCAAATAAAAGACAAATAATATGACGGTGGCTAAATAGACACAACTGAAACAATTTGAAGTTGGAAGGTGACTTGACAGACGTCATGGAGTATTATAGCACTTACATACAATTGAAGCATCGATGTAGTTTTCACGTTACATCTATACATCTTGTACAAAAATTTCGATTTTTATACATGAACTGTATACTGTATCATACATCGTGGTAAATGTTGGTACTTCCATATTATGCATTTGCTACAGTACATATTAATAGCTTCAGCAGCATAAAGACTCACAACACCTAACATGTTTACATAGAAGAACAGAGGTTATTGTCAAAGACCTTATTTCTAAGAAGTTCAGAGATTTTATACACACAGAAACATAACAAGTATTACAGATTATGAAAATGAAATTGTTACACGATTATGTTATCATACTGACATTTTGCTGAAAAATTATATGATGTTGTAATCATTATCAATTTTTGTTAGGTAGCTGTGAGGGGAAATCAGTATCAGTGAGTATTTATTATGGGTAAAATACACTTAGGTAAATGTTTTCGACAAGCATTGTAGCTATTTGGTATAGTGCTCCCTCGCTGCATGGGTAGAGGGGGGGGGGGGCGGGGTTCGAATCATGGCGGAATCAAATTTTTAACCAAAGTTGCATGTTCTATGAACATTAATGTGCAGCTTAAAATACAAAGATATAGAAGAACTTTGTTTGTAATTTCTTTTCAGTTATACAGTCTTGACTAACAATCTTTTTATATCTTTTCTTATGAATCTGTGCAGGGACAACAGTACGTTGCTGAAATGGTGCAGCATAGTCTTACTAACCGCAAACGGCGACTTTCTGCACCCATCAATATCCGACGAACACGTGAATGGCGAACACTACATGCTTCGAGGCGAATTTGTTAAAAATACATGTTTCCAGTTAATAACTTGTAAAATACGTGTTTAATGTTTGCTAATTGCTGTACATATATACGTGTGTAAACCTGAGAAATTATTGAATAATACAGCAATTAAATTGCATTATATGTTTTCTACTTATGGGACCATTCGGAGTAGGCATATGTTTATATGAAGTTCTTTGCTTCAAATGATAGTTCCTGACATATCAATGAATATTGACCATTCCTCCAGGGACACCATTATGGGATAAAATCGTAGATTCTCTATGTTTGTGTGCTTAATTGCAGTATTGATTTGTACAGTTAGTCTTTGTGTGATCACTGGTGACTAGCGGAGACCGAAGTTTCTCAATCTAGTTTAAAAGTGTAGTTATATTACGGAGGACAGTTATTTCCATAAAATAAACTTTTCATATTCGTACATTTACCATAATGGGTTTTCTGAATGCAGAATTTTGGCATATTTTCAAAAGAAGTTTCGTCTGCTCGTATCACAATTAAAAATGTATTCTGAGAAACGAAATGTGTCCTTATCAATGTTAACGTTAATGTTTAAAGTTATACTCAGACAGAGTATGCAGCAGATCACGTCTGTTGGGCTGAGTGCTGGTATTGAACACACCACCCGAATTTCTGGGAATGGTTTTACGGGAATTTATAGGGACTATTGTGTTCCCACAAGTACACCCAGTTAACACTCACTGAGGACTCGCAGCGTTCACGTCCCCAGCTTAGGAATCTCGGGTTCACGTAACCTGTTCCCAGCCCGGACACATCTCCTTGATGTACTTACATTTTGGCACGACCCACGGGGCACCTATTGCTTATTTATTAAGATGGGCAAGGCGAGTATTATCCTCACCACCTTATCGTCTATCATTTGTCTTTTGAGGACTTCCTTCGCCTTGCATTTAATGGACTTAGTGAGGTGGTATTAGTTGTTGGTGTTCCATTGCCGTGAAGAGTGTAAGCTGGCATATTATCTCAGTAAGTGATTAGTTTTGCAAATGAGCTGGAGAGATTTTTTTGTATAATATTGGGTTACATGGAGGTTTTTAGTAAGGCATCCCAGGTAACGTAGGCTTGGGATTAAAAGGTTTCAACAGTATGTCTATGGTAATAAATGAAGGTGTCTTTGAATATGAGGTAATCGATTCTGAAGTTTGCAGGCATGGGTTGTGATACCAGAGTTGTTGCAACTTTGCAGGTCTTTTTTGATATGGAAATCACTAAATGTGTTAATTTTTCATTCAGTCACAATGATCAACCCCCTTAATTGTAGTAGTAAAGGACGGTGGATATTAGAGAAACTAAAGGCTACAGAAGAGAATGTTCACAACAAAAGGGAGTGAAATTCGCATTTGAGAATTTGATTACGATGTAATCTGTTCGCTACTGTAAGTTGGGACTTTCATAAGGGAGGATCTACTTTATTCCCTAAGATAGATTTTTGCGATTTAATTGGAGGTGAAATGAGTAGTCATATGTTCAGCGACATCATGTTTTGTAACGTCATATTTTTCTTTTCTTTTTATTCGCTTTTGGTATGGGCTGAATGTCACTGCTAAGTCTTTTATGGAATCATTTGGAAAAAAAATATTTGTAGGATGTTTGTATGACTGATATCTGAATGACCTATTATTTTTCAAAACAAATCGTATAATGTTTTACTTAATTTATTCGTGTGACCTGAAATTGCTAGTTGCATCCAAACAGACAATAATATTTTATTTTGTCCTGATGGAGTCGTGACTCGTTTGAGCGCTAGCACCGTGCTCTGTTGATATTTTAGAAAGCTTGGTCCACTGGGGCTTTTGCCTCGAGAGAAAACTATTCTGAGCATCCTAGAGGGACCAAAGACTAACTCATTTTTATCAAGATCAATGTTTCTACACGTCAAAGAAAGTATCAGAGTTCGTCACATCTACATTTAATTTTAGATGACAACTCTGTAATTCACACTCAAGTGCCTGGCAGAGGGTTTTCCGAACCACCTTCAGACAGTTTCTCTACCGTTTCACTCTCTAACAGAGCGTGGAAAAATGAATGCCCAAATCTTTTCGTGTGAGCTCTGGTTTATCATAGTTTATTACGATGATCATTTCTCCCTGTGTAGCTGAGCGCTAAAAGAATATCTTCACGCTCTGCGGAGAAGGGTGGTTATTGTAATTTCGTGAATGGATACCGCCGCAACGAAAAACGCATTTGGTAGAAGGATTACCGCAGTAATTCGCTTATCATATCCATGACACTCTTCCGCCTATTTTGAGAGACTACGAAACGGGTTGCCTTTCTTTGGACCTTTTCGATGTCCCAAGTCAACTCTATTTGGTAAGTATTCTACACCGCACAGAAATACTCTAGCAGAGGGCAGAGAAACATGATGTAGGCAGTGTCTTAAGTAGACATGTTGTATGTTCTAAGGCTTCTGTTAATAAAACGCAGTCTTTGGTTTGCCTTTCCTACAACATTAGCTACGTGATCGTTTCAATTTAAGTTGTTTGTAACTATAATGACTAATTACTATCTTGACTGACAGCCTTTGGATTAGTGTCGTTTACTGTGTAACCGGAATTTAAAGGGTTTCTTTTAGTGCGCTAGTGGATGACCTCACATTGTTTCATATTCAGAGGCAATTGTAATCGAACTAATTTTGAAGTTAGTTTTGACCTTCTGATGACAGCGCCAACTGCAAAAAATTTAAGACGGCTTCTCAGATTGTCTCCAAAATCATTTACATAGATTAGGAACAGCCGAGGTCCCGTAAAACTGCCATGGGGAACGACAAATATCACTTCTATTTTACGCACTGATTTTCCGTCGCTTACTATGTACTGTGATCTTTCTCACCGGAAATTACGAATCCTGTCGCACAATTGAAGTTGTACTCCATAAGCACGCAATTTGATTAGAAGTTTCTTGTGAGAGTCGGTGTCAAAAGCCTTCTGGAAATCTGGAAATATGGATTCGACTTCAGATTCCCTGTCAATAATACATTCCTTTGTGTGATGAAAGAGACAGTTGTGTTCCACAATACTCTCTGAATCTATGTTGGCTGTCTGTCAGTAAATCGTTTTCTTAGAGGTAATTCACAATTTTCATGTACTGTTTTACCGGAGCCAAGGTAGCCCGGGAGGGCCGGCAACCCATATACCATCTCAGAGGACGAGCTCATCTATGTCCAAAGGCGTACCCAAAAGCACAATGGTAAACACCAGCTATTTACATACAAGATAATGGAAACAGACATGCCAAGCACTACTTCTTGCAGGGGGAGCTCGGGCCACGGCCTGCAGGAAGTATCACTACGCCAAAACCTGATTGGCTGGAAACTATTTAGGGGAAGGAACCAGGCCCGAAGTTCAGTTCACCCCGGATGCCGACCTCGTGTACTGCGACCGCGAAGATCACGTCTTCGTCTCGGAATTGGACTGTTACTAGTGTGTGAGTGTGTTACAACGACTTTGTGGAAAATTAGAAGTGAACTTTTGTTTGCCTCAATTACGAGACTTTTTTCGTTATAGGTACCTTTCGTTTGTATGATCAGTCATCAAACTTGTAAACTTACATCAATAGAAGTAGTGTTTGTGAAAAATTGCGAATTGTCAGTCACAACATGTGCCAAAATCCTACTGCAAATCGACGTCAGTGATACGCGTCTGTAATCACACTACTTCTATGTTCCTTCTTGAGTATTGGTGCGATATGTGCAACTTTCCACCATTAGGTATGGATCTTTCGTCGAACGAGCGACTATGTATGATTGCTATGTATGGGATTATTTTATCAGCATACCCTGAAAGGAGCCTAACTGATATACAATCTGAACTGGAAGCTTACGATGGTGTTGAGCCAAAACCACGCAGTACTTTTAAAAAGAGTAAACCATCATTTGACTTTGTGTTACTAAATTTATCTTCTTTAACTGGATAAATAAAAAACATATATTCACCGAACAGTGGCAGAACACAAACATGAAAGACCGTTGTGACTGGCAAGCTTTCGGAGCCAGTGACTCGTTCTTCAGGCAGATGGGTTGAAGGGGAAGAAAGGTGAAAGAAAAGAACAGGAGGGGTCTGGGAAAAGCGGTAGATTTTGGGAAAGTTACCCATAACCGCTGGTCAAGGGAGACTTACCGTACGGTAAGAACCCGCGGTTATGAGTGGCTTTCCAAAATCTACTACTTTTCCTAGACCTCTCCAGTCCTTTCGTCACCCTTCTTCCTTCCCCTTCAACCCTTCTGCGCGAAGAAGGAGCCACTGGCTCCGAAGGCTTGCCAATCACAACAGTCTTTTCAGTGTGTATGCCGCCGCCTCTTGGTGAGTAGGTTTCTTATCTATCCAATTAAATAATTTTATCGATAATTGATTGTATGCGTTGTTATAAATTTATCTTCTGTACGGTCTAGATTTCGGCTTTTATGTCATTGTCAAGTATTATGCCAAAAGCTGTTACATCATTGGACTGCCTTAACAGGTGTGATATAGTAATGTTCTAAAAACTTATAGCAGACTCTGGACCACCGTAGCAGATGTGACATAATTATGGTCTAACAACTTTTGGCATTGTACTTGATAATGGCATAAAAGCCGAAATCTAGGTAGTACAGAAGATAAATACAGTAATACACAGTGAAATAGTGGTTTACTCTTTTAAAAAATGAACTTAAAGCTTTGCTTTTATTGAGTGACTTAATTTACTTCGATACACCGAGGATATCTACTTCTAAATCACTCATGTTGACAGTTGTTCTTGATTTTAATTCTGGAATATTTACTTTGCCTTTTATAGTGAAATAATTTCAGAAAAAAACGTGTTTAGGAACTGCTTTAGTGGTACTGTCATCAGTAACATTACCACTGCTAGCGCGCAGTGAAGATATTAAGTGTGTCTTGCTGCTGGTTTATTTTACATACGACCAGTATCTCTTTGGACTTTGTTCTTGATTTTAATTCTGGAATATTTACTTTGCCTTTTATAGTGAAAGAATTTCAGAAAAAAACGTGTTTAGGAACTGCTTTAGTGGTACTGTCATCAGTGACATTACCACTGCTAGCGCGCAGTGAAGATATTAAGTCTGTCTTGCTGCTGGTTTATTTTACATACGACCAGTATCTCTTTGGATTTTCCGTACGATTTTGAGACAGCGTTTCGTTGTATAAGCTACTAAAAGCAACTCTAATCGAAGCCCGTGCTATAACTCGAGCTTCAGTAAAACATCGCCAACCTTGGAGTTTTTGTTCTTCTAATTTGGCATACTTTTTTTCACTGCTTATGCAATAGTGTTTTTTGTTCACCATGGGTGCTCAGTACCACCTACTAATAATTTATTCGGTATAAATCTCTCAATTACCACCAATACTATTTCTTTGAAATTATGCCACACCTAGTCTACCCTTGCATAGTTAAATGGGAAGACGCAAGCAAAATTTTATCTGAATATTTAAATAGATATATTATAGGGTAATTAGCGGATCTGAATGTTATGGCGGTCAGTCTTGCTACTACGACCTTGTGGCCACTAATCCCTGTACGCGTCATGGCCTCGTATTTGCTTAGGATACTTGTTGCTAAAAGTTTCGGTCAACGTTCTATGCCCGCCACAGGCTTTAAACATGTATTTTCACCAACATATCGGGTGTAGATTGAAGTCACCATTCATACAACGTAATTGTAAGAGTAGGGTTACCTATTTGATGAATACTCAAGTTTTCTTTTAACTGTTCAGCAATTAAATGATGTCAGTCGGGGAGTCGGTAAAGGGAACTAATCATTAATTTATTCTGGTTGTCAAATAAAACCTCTACTCAAAATAAATAAGAGGAACTATCTAATTCGACATAGCTACAAGATAAACCACTTCTAACAACAATAAACACACTGTGACCAACTGTATTTAATCGATCCTTTCTGAACACCGGAAGTTCTTTGTAAAAATTGCAGCTTAATTTGTTGCCAACTTTAGCCAGTTTTCGGTGTCTGTAACGATTTGAGATTCAGTCCCTTCGATTAGGGCTTGCACCTCTGGCTCTTTCCGGAAATATCTACAATAACTTAGCCCTTCCTGTGTTTGTCCTGCATCCTTTGAGAATGAAGTCCTCTATGTACTTTCTCGAGATCCTCTAACCTAAGAAACCACAGAGTCCATTCCACAGAGCACCCCGCTCCACCCTACCTCGCTCCCCGTGTAGCCGCCCCCTGTATATAGTGCCCCTGATCTATCAAGCAGAACTTGAAATCCGAAACCCTACAACCCTTTGGCGCAAGTCGGGAAATCTGCAATGTTCAAAAAACCGTCAGAGCCTCCGATTCAGACCCTCCACTCTGGTCTGTACCAAGTCCGAAATCTGTCCTGTCGATGATGCTATAGATGGTGAGCTCTGCCTTCATCTTACAAGCAAGACGGGTAGTCTTTACCACTTCATCTGACCACCCGAAACCGAGAGAATCTCTTCCGACTCAAAGCGACACACATTGCTAGTACCGACATAAACCACCATTTGTAGTTGGCTGATTCCTGTACTCTTCATGACATACGGTAGCATCCGTTTGACACCTGGAATTATTCCTCCCGGTATGCACACAGAGTACAGACTGGATTTCTTCCGCTCCTTGGCAGCTACATCTCAAAGGGGCCCCATTACGCGGCTAACATTGGAGCTCCCAACTACCAGTAATCCCACGCTCTCAATGCTCAGATCTTGCGGTCTGAGATGCTTCCTATGGAAGCTATATCTCCATACTCTGCAGATTTTTATTTTGATTAATATAGGCGAAGTAATTCGATTTATTAATTTTCTGTACCGAAGAGTGTAGGTCAATATTGAGCTATTAGAAGCGGTACTTATTTTTGGGAAGAGTCGGAAACGATCAGGAAGTTGAAGGCTGAAGTTGGTAGCAGCGACAAAGTTTCGTTAAATGTTAAAAAAAGACAGCATCTGACAGAAAAGCATTTTTCACGTATCTCTATCTCTATCTTACACTGTGGAGCAATAATAAAACAGATGGTTTTTTCCTTGTATCAGTGCTGTTCAGCATGTTATGGCAACGTAGAAATTTTACAAATAAATTGCTAATATTGTTCATTCAAGGTTTCTTCAAATCTGTGATGACATTTTGTATTTATTAAATTCCCTATTCGCGGAAGGAATAGCTTTAAAGACCGTTCGTCTTACAGAGGGTGCTTTCGTATTTAGTTATTAAACATATTATACATCTGTTTTAGGAGAATGTGTGAGTTCAAAATCATATGGTTAAATTATCAGGAGTGGAACACAATTTTTGGCATCAGGAACAAATTCATTGATAGAGTTGGAAACCTAATCCATGAAACAAAATTTAAAGTGTGAAAGGATTATTTACGTGAGGCTTAAAACCATCGGATGGGTATAGAGGTTTAGCCAAGTAACTATATTACATGACCGATTTACAACATGCTGGACTAATTGTAGGTCAGCAACTTCTGTTATCAGTACAGTGAAAAACCAGCCATAGTTGCAAATTTGACTTTTTCATTTGCTCGATGGCTAATTTCGGACGGGGACACATTTTCAGATCATCATAAGATATTCAAAATGATATTTGCGAAATTAAAATGCCACGTCAAAAATTTTACGCGTATTATGAAGTGCAAACGAACAGTCACGGCACATACAGATCCGTATACGTTGACACAGTATTTGTAGTTTCGGAAATACGATTTTCACTATCTTCTATGATATGAAAATGGGCCCTTGCCAGACACTAA
This sequence comes from Schistocerca piceifrons, assembly GCF_021461385.2. Classification (NCBI taxonomy): domain Eukaryota; kingdom Metazoa; phylum Arthropoda; class Insecta; order Orthoptera; family Acrididae; genus Schistocerca; species Schistocerca piceifrons. Next base: position 603,609,455 of record NC_060140.1, read on the forward strand.
TAAATGAGTAAATAAAAAAATGTAATTTGCAACTGTGGCTTGTTTTTCCTTGTACTATCTTACATGAGACCGAGAAGTCTGTTCGCGGCGATAAGTTCTTTTTTGGTCCACGCTATATCTTCCAAGAGCTTTCATCAAGATAGTAGGGCCCTCCCGGCCAATCACGCCAAACGCTCATTTCCATCAAGGTAGCGAGACATTCAGATCCGGACAGCAAGTCAGCTGCGGACACTCCATGCCACCCAAAATATTCTCAGTAGCCGTGGAAGAAGTTTCATATCACCCGAATGGAAAAAAAGAAGGAACAGATGTTAATTAAACATAGCTGACACACCTCAGTTCTGGTGATGACTTTGCACTGTTTGCCTCTATTGCAGATAAATTTTGATAATGAATAGAGGAACTTAATGCAGCATGTTGTACAGCAGACATGAAAATATCTTACAATAAGAATATGACAAAGTTTTATCAGCTCATCAAAAAGATAGCGAATTCATAAAAGGATTGATGAATTTTTATATTTGGATTAGTTGAATACGAAGATTGCATGAATAACAAGAAAAGCAAACAGAAGATTAAAACTGGCCGGGGAAACTTTCAATAAACAAAACAGAGATTTCAAAACGAAATTCCCGACTCGGAATCGGAGAGTTAGAGTTAACGCGTATTGCCAGTTATGACTTAACGACAGAGAGATATGGACTTTAAATACGAAAGCCATTCCAAACTTGAGAAAGACTTCATTATGACACCAATGAAAATCAACTGGAGGTGGTCGGGCCTTGTTGCCAGCTGAATGTACGGAAGACTGACCATGGAAGTTATTGGAATGGTGTCTGAAATGGCTATGGATGTGGGGATCCGGGCATGGTAAACCACTGAACCCATACTTTACAAATTTATTGCAACACAAACAAAAGTCATATACGTTTAGAAGCACCTAATGTAGTTTGGACACCAATAAGCAACTACATCCACAATCATTTAAAGGTGCCAACCAATAAACTCAATATTTAAAAAAATCAAAATTGTCTGAAGGCGCCGATGAGCATTAACGTAAGATATTATTTAAAGGCGCTACCAAGTGAATTCAGTGTTAAAAAATCTTGAAAAACTACTAACGCCAAATTAAACAATGTAATATCAAAAAGTTATTTTAAAGTGCCAGTAACAAATTACCAACATCAAAATAAATTAAGAGCGCCAGTAAGCAAAACAAACACTGTAGCGTCCCATGCGTTGAAGCTTAGTACAAACAGACTTCCAATGATGCATGTTGAATTACAACCCATGAATTATTCCACCGAAGAACACCAAGACCTCACTCTGACAATTTGCCTACAAGTTGGTATGTACATTCGATATAGGTTGCAACAGACCGTCCCACTAGTTTTACGCCGGAAGAATGAAAAGAATTAACTATTAGAGCTCTAAAACAAGAAAAGCAATGGTGTCACACATACAGTAGCATCTTAAAACAATTATGTACGATTTAAGAGAAGGAAATAGTTTTGCATCTTTCCTATAACTCACAACATAAATGAATTCAGCAAATGAATGATCAGTTACTAGGCTGTCCCTTTGACCGAATCGCACACATTTAACTCAAATGGTTAAACACCGAGCAGTTTATGGCAAAATTCCGTTAAGGGGCGTGATATATCCAGAAAACTCAAATTACCCAAAGTCCGCGCAAGTTACCGCTGGCACTCCCATTAAAATTTTGAATAGAAGGGATGCACAGATGATGGTGGGAGCCGAACTCCCGCGATGGCTAGTAAGTTCACTGGGCTTCGGCGCAACTCATCAACTTCCGTGTATAGTGGTGATAACTGCCACACGACTTCACAGCAAGTATCCCTCGGTGAAGTAGTTTCGCAGTGTGGCGAAGAAGCTAAACTAAAAACATAGCCGCTTGCTTACCCAGAATATATCGATAAGAGCGTATCATTGTTTCCGTCCTTCGTTTTCTTTTTCATTCCGATGATTACAGTTTCTGTACAGGTTAATAGTTCGGCGTGCAATACAAGCTTCAGGCTTCCTGAATTTGCACGAAGAAAGAAAAGCGTGAAATACCGCAAGTCCTTGTGTGAGGCCGTAATCCGTCGTAATGCCAAACACCGATCATAATACGAGTTCGCAGCGTAGGTCGCAGAGGGTGTAACAGCCTGCGCGTGTATTGTAAGTTCGCAGGGAAGAATATTAGACTGACGGGGAGAATATTGCAGGTGCGTAACCCGATTTCCCAGAAACTTAGCTCAATGGAAGAGGAGTCAAAGTAGGCTAAGCGAACACGTGTTTCGGCTTATCCGTGATTAGTCGGCCGTTCCCGAGAAAACGATGATTAAAGTTTGCGAGGTACGTTATGTGACTTTTAACTTGCGGCAACCTCAACCGAAGCGGTCGCACAGTGGCTAATAAAGATTTCACGTGTTGGAAATAATTTCGCGGCAGACTACGCATAACGGATCACTTTTCCGAAACATCGCGCTTGCAGTTTTTAATGGATCAACATACGCTACGAGAGCTGTGGCAAATACAATTTCAAATGATTTTTTCCTTTCTTCACTTAAGACTTCCGGGCTGATAGACCGTGGTCGGTGTGTAAAACTCTCCCCTGACGCACGTCTGCGACTGCGGAAGACGTCCTCCGAGGATGTCTCCCGCAGTCGGAGACGAAACGTCAGGGGAGAGTTTTATACATCGACCACGGCCTATCAGCCCGGACGTTTTAAGTGAAGACAATACCGGCCGTGAAAGCCTACGTTGTATGATAAATTTTTCCCTTTATTTATTCAGACAAACTATTAATAGACGTATAAGGAAAACGTTATTTCATTACACACTGGAAATTTTCACTTTCTTGCACTTCGTTCGAAGCCAGGCTATTGGTTTCATTTATTTTATTTTTATTTTTTCATTTATTTACCCATGTCCGTTGAAGATCAATACACGAATGTTTCTTACCAAGCTACGAGATACAAAGGCGTCGTATTAATTGCAAAATTACGACTGGATTTCACAGTAAGTGTCAAATATTTTCTGTGTAATGCAAGTGTGTATAGTATTTTCAGGGGTTACAAAATTTTAAATTCTAATATTTCATTCTTACCTAAATTATTGTATTCATTCTTATATTTTAATCTTATGTTTATTCTTCTGGAAAGTCCGGTACATTCCCTTGGACGATACCGGAGTAGAAACATAAGAATCATGGGTGTTTCGAACAACACGACCATCTCGCAACTGCATGTTTGCCACAGTGACATTTCTTAGTATGAATTATTCCACTCGGAAAAGAAATGAGGTAAACACTGCGAAAGATTTCATGTGTTGGAAATAATTTCATGGTAGACCACGCATAACGGATCACTTTTTCGAAACATAACGCTTGTAGTTGTTTATGGATCAACGTACAGTACAAGAACTGCGCCGAATACGCTGTCAAATAAAGTTCTGCGGCTGATCCTGGCGGAAGTTCAAGTCCTCCCACGGGCATGGGTTTGTGTGTTTGTCCTTAGGACAATTTAGGCTAAGTTGTGTGTAAGCTTAGGGACTGATGACCTTAGCAGTTAAGTCCCATAAGATCTCACACACATTTGAACATTTTTGAAATAATGTTCTCCTTTATTTATTCAGATAAACTATTAGCAAACGAATGAGGACAACGTTATTTCAATATACACTGGTAAACATTAGTGTAGTAATATTCTACAGACATGTGCAGATAAATGAAAAGCTAAAATAAAATTAGTAATCGGGTTTCAAACACGGGACGCAAAATGATAAACCCGCAACGCTAGCCACTGTGCCACCGCTTCGGCTGAACGAGTTATACCTTAAAAGGCACATAAAGTATCATAATAACTTTGGTCATCGATTTTTTTGGAAACGGTCGAGTACCTACCGATAAACCGAGACACGTTTTCGCTTGTTTTGACCTCTCTTCCGCTGGTCGAAATTCTGGAAAATCGACTTAAGGCACTTGCCGCATTCTCTTCGTGAGTTGTTGTCGTGGTGCGCTTAGCTTCATTCCGCTGCGGAGACCACTGGATCACGACATGTGCCGTGACGTGGCGAAAGAGGGAATATCTCCGACTCGTTGTGTACTAGCTGCCTGCTGCGGGTACGTGGCGCCGCCTGTTGTCGGAGTGAATTTACAGTTTCACTCTCCGAGTCACTGGCTACTGCAGAGGTTCTTTGCTCAATTTCAGGGGAAGAGATTATCGGAGATGATATAAAGGTGGATAAATGACTTTAGAAAACACGCAGGGGCAACGTGGATACACGTTGTTGGAGACTATAAGATATGGACAAGTCTAGAGGAGGCAGTTCATAATCAATAAGCTATTTCTTCTTCTCTTCCTTTCCTTTCCTTACTATCGAATTCCAGTTTCTCATCACAATGAAATGTTCGTTTCTCTTAACTGTTTGAATGTTTTCTTTCATCTCGCCATATGAGGGCGTGCTGGAAAGCATAGCCTACAAATTTTTTATACGAAAACCCTTGAAGTCTTTTAAGTAAAACAAACGTTATTAACGTGCTACATCATTCCTCTTCATTTCTACATACTCTGCCGCTAGAGGGCTCCGAATTGTGGTGCGTAACATGGAAATGCGTAATGATAACCATGTCGGAGCGTGACAAACAGAGTGCTGTGATCGAGTTTCGAATCCGAAGACTTCGTGCACTCGTGGGGCACCCTTTCCTTCAGAAAGGCAATGCCAGATCACACACGACCACGGCAACAATCCGACACCTTGCGGTCACTGGTTTCCACACAGTCCCAGCTTGGCCCGTTTTCATTTGTTTCCAAAACTTAAAGTACGTCTTCCAGGACTTCACTTTCATAGTGATGATGCGCTGCAAGTTGAGATAAGGTTGTGGCTGCATGAGCAAAGTTAAGCATTCTACAGTGACAGAATCAACAAACTGCTCTCTGGAGGAGGAGGAGGAGGAGGAGGAGGAGGAGATTAGTGTTTAACATCCGTACGACAGCGAGGTCATTGGAGGCGGAGCACAAGCTCGGATTAGGGAAGGATGGTTAAGACAATCCGCCGTGCCCTTTCAAAGTGGCCATCCAGCATTTGGCTGAAGCAGTTTACAAAAATCACGGAAAAATCAGGATGGCCGGACGCTGGTTTGAACCGTCGTCTTCCCGAATGAGAGTCCAGTGTGCTAACCACTGAGCCATCTAGTTCGGAACAACTGCGCTCTCCTTGGGAGAAATGTGTTCCTCGCCAGGGTGACTACTTTTAGAAATGATTATGTAGACGTGAATAATAACAATGTAGGTTGTTAGTAACATTTGCTATATTAAAAAGCTTTAAGAGTTTTCACATACAAAAGTTCGGGAGCATTACTTTTCAGCACGTCCTTGTACATTATTTCTGTCTCTTCATCATCTACGAAGCTAGTTAGCATATAAACTTGTATTATATGTTTGGGTATTGTCTTTGTGTCCATCCTGGCTACAATAAAGCGTTCACTATGCGATTCATAAAATGCTACAATTACTCAGATTTTTTATTCATTATTATAACTACTCCTTCATTGATTCTGCTCACTTGACCAGAATTCTTTCTAGCATTGCACTTCACTAATTCCCACTACATCTAACTTCTTCATCTTCATTTCCCTCTTTAACTTCTCTAGCCTACCCACCCAACCTAACATTCCACACTCTGACCAGTAGAATTCCAGGTATTTTTCTTGAATTAAAATCGCTCAAAAGAGGAAAGGCCGCTGGACCTGATGGGATACCAGTTCGATTTTACACAGAGTACCCGAAGGAACTTGCCCCCCTTCTTGCAGCGGTGTACCGTAGGTCTCTAGATGAGTGTAGCGTTCCAAAGGATTGGAAAAGGGCACAGGTCATCCCAGTTTTCAAGAACGGACGTCGAACAGATGCGCAGAACTATAGACCTATATCTCTAACGTCGGTCAATTGTAGAATTTTGGAACACGTATTATGTTCGAGTATAACGACTTTTCTGGAGACAAGAAATCTACTGGGTTTCGAAAAAGACGATCGTCTGAAACCCAGCTCGCGCTATTCGTCCACGAGACTCAGAGGGCCATAGAAACTGGTTCCCAGGTAGATGCCGTGTTTCTTGACTTCCGCAAGGCGTTCGATACAGTTCCCCACAGTCGTTTAATGAACAAAGTGAGAGCATATGGACTATCAGACCGATTGCGTGATTGGATTGAAGAGTTCCTAGATAACAGAACGCAGCATGTCATTCGCAATGGAGAGAAGTCTTCCGAAGTAAGAGTGATTTCAGGTCTGCCGCAGGGGAGTGTCGTAGGCCCGTTGTTATTCACGATATACGTAAATGACATTGTGGATAACATCCGCTTTTTGCGGATGATGCTGTAGTATATCGAGAGGTTGTAACAATGGAAAATTGTATTGAAATGAAGGAGGAAGAACTGCAACGATTGACGCATGGTGCAGGTAATGGCAATTGAATCTCAATGTAGAAAATGTTCAAATGTGTGTGAAATCTTATGGGACTTAACTGCTAAGGTCATCAGTCCCTAAGCTTACACACTACTTAACCTAAATTATCCTAAGGACAAACACACACACCCATGCTCGAGGGAGGACTCGAAACTCCGCCGGGACCAACCACACAGTCCATGACTGTAGCGCCTGAGACCGTTCGGCTTATCCTGCGTGGCTCACAATGTAGACAAGTGTAATGTGCTGCGAATACATAGAATGAAAGATCCCTTATCATTTAGCTACAATGTAGCAGGTCAGCAACTGGAAGCAGTTAATTCCATAAATTATTTGGGAGTACGCATTAGGAGTGATTTAAAATGGAATGATCATATGAAGTTGATCGTCGGTAAAGCAGATGCCAGACTGAGATTAATTGGAAGAATCCTAAGGAAATACAATCCGAAAACATAGGAAGTAGGTTACACTACGCTTGTTCGCCCACTGCTTGAATACTGCTCAGCAGTGTGGGCTCCGTACCAGATAGAAGAGATAGAGAGGATCCAACGGAGAGCCGCGCACTTCGTTACAGGATCGTTTAGTAATCGCGAAGGCGTTACGGAGATGATTGATAAACTCCAGTGGAGGACTCTGCAGGAGAGACGCTCAGTAGCTCGGTACGGGCTTTTGTTAAAGTTTCGAGAACATACCTTCACCGAAGAGTCAAGCAGTATGTTGCTCCCTCCTACGTATATCTCGCGAAGAGACCACGAGGATAAAATCAGAGAGATTAGGGCCCACACAGAGGCATACCGACAATCTTTCTTTCCACGAACAATACGACACGGGAATAGAAGGGAGAACCGATAGAGGTACTCAAAGTACCCTCCGCCACACACCGTCAGGTGGCTTGCGGAGTATGGATGTAGATGTAGAATTTCTCCTGAATAGTAGTCGCCCACATATCGGAAACGGGGACAATTTTACGTCCGAAATCTTTTACTTAAGAGAACGGCGTCATTATTCAGCTGTACGACAGAGCTATATGCCCTCTATAAAAAGAACAACCATAGCCTCCCTTGTTTCCGGCCGTCCGCCGTACTAGTGTAGCAATGCGATGTTGGCAAAAATTACAGGGCCAGGTTAATCAATAATTCAGCTGTTCCAATTACTGAAAAGGCAGCTGTCGCTCTTCGGGAGCCGCAGGTTGGTATGGTCTCTCCACAAATACCACTCCATTTTGGTTGCACCTGCGGTGGGAACGTATCGTTGAGGCATGCAAGGCACTCTACCTCAGCAGAGTCCATGGAATAAAAATCGTTAAATTTCGGTTACACGATAAATCACGCGAATTTAGAGATTACCAATTAAAGTACAATACCTAGGGATTACAGTTATGAACAACTTAAATTGGAAACATCACATGGAAAACGTTGTAGAGGAGCCGACGCAAAAACTGGGTGTTATTGGCAGAACGTTTAGAAGTTGCAAAAGATTTATTAAAGGGTCTACCTGCACTATGATTGGCGTGTTTTGGAATACTGCTGTGCTGTATAGTATTCTTACCAGCTTAATGGAAGATATCTAAGTAGTTCAAAGAAGGGCTGTTCGTTCTGTATTATCACGAAATAGGGAAGAGAGTATCACAGGTATGATAAACAGATCGGAGTGTTAACCATTTAAAAAAAGGCTTTTTTAATTGTGGCGATAATTTTTCACAAAATTTCAATCGCCAAGTTTCTACTAGAATATCCAAATATTTTATTGATTCTCACTTACAGAGGGAGAAATGACCGTCACAGTCTACACAAAAAGATTTAGCTGCTCATTTTTCCCATGTGCGATTGCAGAGTGGAACAGTAAAGAAATAGATGATGAAATTTTATGAGTAGCTAGGCAGCCTCAATATTTCACTTCAAGCTTCTTCACTATTCGACATTTCAACCCGTCAACTGGGATATTATTCCAGGTTCCACTATGCTCTTGGATGTCTGAATCCTAATCCGTTTAGGGACGGTAATGGAATACTGAAAACGCAGAGGGATCGAAACGTCGAACAGTGAAGAAATCTGGAGAGGCCACGAAAGCCTGCAGACTTATATAGTAGAGAAATAATCTGAAAATGGTTCTGTGCATCCTCTGCCAAGCATACTGGCTGCAGAGTTATCATGTAGATGTACATGTGCATGCAGATGTGGAGAGTTTAAGAAAAAGGCGCACTACATTAGATTTTTACGAAAAAAGTGAATCATCGCCAGCAGGTTATTAAGACATATTACAGTAAATAAATGTTGTCACATAGGGAACGAGGAGTGTATTCAAAAAAAGTGCAGGTCAGTGTTTAATTGTTGTGCTGTACAGGTTTGTTGGCATACAGACATATATAAAACAAGAGCGGGCTGTGCAATGTCTCTCACCCCAGTGCACACCTTCCCTCTGCCACGTCACGCTGTGTGGGCGGGAAGAGGGGGTAGGAGGGGAAACTGCGAAAGTGCCTCATGGAGCTTTACTTCTGGGGTTTCGCGGAAGTTGCCAGACGCCGACGCCACCCGGCAACATACGTCTGTCATGTGGGCTGCAGCAAGCACAGCCCCTGAGACTCAACCACTGCACAGTCCAGCAAGCCAAGAAATTAGCAGCCCAGCCCGCAGAGGGTCTTCGTGTACATCAGACACGAATAAAAAGTGGCACACACGCCTGCAACTGGGGTCGCCCTCGCTGCGGACCTTCTGCTGCATCCCCCGTGTCATGTGCGGCCCATCGAATGCAAGTATGCCTCTGTCATGCGAGTATTTAGGACCTTGCCAGCTCTGATCCAGGTAGTTCGTTTCAGCCAGCAGACTGATGTCATCTGCCACAGACCCAGCACCACTGCCGACCACACGCCACCTTCGCCTCCAGTGGACAGCGCTAAATTTGGCGACGTCTCGAGAGAACTGTTGGTCTAATTTGTTATTGTCAGACTTGTTCAGCGAGACTGAAGGGACTTTGAAATTATACCAGTCTTGGCACAACCTTAACTATTCTGTCGAGACTTATGCATCCTAGAAGGGGGTGGTGTTTTCAGTGTGTACAGCTGCAAGTTTCTGTTTGACGCCAATAGCGGTCATGCGGGATCTGGGAGACCCAATGGTGTGCACCTGCTGTATGCACACCTCCAGCGGCTCTGGACTACAAACGCCCTCTGATGCTGCAATATGGGATGGTCAGCGGCAGCCACTCAGCCCACTCATTCTTGGACCCTTTTCATTAATGCTAACGTCGTGTAGTAGCCTTATTCACGTTGACATTTATAGCCAGACTGTTTCTTTCTGGATTATTCGTAATGAGTGTTTGTATGCTTGCAGAAATACAAGTTAAGCGAATCTTCTGTTTTCTGTGTTAACTTGTTAACTGACCATTTCTGTTCCTGACCAGTCGCCACACCATTCTGTAGCCCACCTCTTCTTACCATTGTGTATGATGTCATACACAATAAACTTGGCAATGAGCTCTGTCAACAAGTTTTCAAGCTATTTTCTTCTCATTTTTGGTTGTTGTTTTTCGGTTAAACGGTTCAAATGGCTCTGAGCACTATGGGACTCAACATCTTAGGTCATAAGTCCCCTAGAACTTAGAACTACTTAAACCTAACTAACCTAAGGACATCACACACACCCATGCCCGAGGCAGGATTCGAACCTGCGACCGTAGCAGTCCCGCGGTTCCGGACTGCAGCGCCAGAACCGCTAGACCACCGCGGCCGGCTGTTTTTCAGTTACATGTTTTTTTTATCAACTGTGTTTGCCTTGCTTGTGCTGTTTATGTTCTAGGTTGTGATGCTGTTGCTTTTAGACTCTCACTCCCCCCTCCTTAATTTCTGCTCTCTGTGCTATTTTTACTTTTCGATGTTTGTACTCGTGCGTTGCTTAACTGTCTTCTATTTTTCGCATTGCTTAGTTACTGTGGCAGCCAAGTCACAATCGCCTGCTGCCACACCTGCTGTTTCTCTAACTCAGATTGTTCAGTTTCGAGATCAACAAATGGCGCAACTGCTTGAAGTTATAAATCGCTTCACGATGGCCGAAATGACTTCGCACAATACAGTTGACTTCTCAGCATCGAGCCGGTGCTGAGAATCTGTCAGTCCCTCCTTAGCAGTTCTTTTGGATTAGATTAGATTTACTTTCATTCCAATTGATCCGTAGTGAGAAGGTCCTCCAGGATGTAGAACATGTCAGAAAAACAATAATACATGACAAATATTTACAACTGAAACAAATAAGCTAATGTACCTTCCACAGGTCCCAAGTGGAATGATCGTCATTTTATTAATGACCGCCATATGAAAAAATCATTTTACAAACACTAATGCACCGAATTTAAAATAAAAAAAAGCTTTTTTTATTTATGAGGTAATAAACATGTAATAGAACTACTACAATACTTATTTACAATTTACAATGAACACATTACTGTACTGAAATTATATATATATATATATATATATATATATATATATATATAAACTTCTGCATCATTTCAGTACAGTAATGTGTTCATTGTAAATTGTAAATAAGTATATATATATAGGGTGAGTCACCTAACATCCCCGCTGGATATATTTCGTAAACCACATCAAATACTGACGAATCGATTCCACAGACCGAACTTGAGGAGAGGCGCTAGTGTAATTGGTTAATACAAACCATACAAAAATGCAGGGAAGTATGTTTTTTAACACAAACCTACGTTTTTTTAAATGGAACCACGTTGGTTTTGTTAGCACATCTGAACATATAAACAAATACCTAATCAGTGCCGTTTTTTGCATTGTAAAATGTTAATTACATCCGGAGATATTGTAACCTAAAGTTGACGCTTGAGTACCTCTCCTCCGCTGTTCGACCGTGTGTATCGGAGAGCACTGAATTACGTAGGGATCCAAAGGGAACGGTGATGGACCTTAGGTACAGAAGAGACTGGAACAGCACATTACGTCCACATGCTAACACCTTTTTATTGGTCTTTTTCACTGACGCACATGTACATTACCATGAGGGGTGAGGTACACGTACACACGTGGTTTCCGTTTTCAATTACGGAGTGGAATAGAGTGTGTCCCGACATGTCAGGCCAATAGATGTTCAATGTGGTGGCCATCATTTGCTGCACACAATTGCAATCTCTGGCGTAATGAATGTCGTACACGCCGCAGTGCATCTGGTGTAATGTCGCCGCAGGCTGCCCCATTCCGTTGTTTCATATTCTCTGGGGTTGTAGGTACATCGCGGTACACATTCTCCTTTAACGTACCCCACAGAAAGAAGTCCAGAGGTGTAAGATCAGGAGAACGGGCGTCCTCCATGTCCTATGAAACGCCCGTCGAACATACAGTCAAGGGTCGGCCTAGTGTTAATTGCGGAATGTGCAGGTACACCATCATGCTGATACCACATAAGTCGACGCGTTTCCAGTGGGACATTTTCGAGCAACGTTGGCAGATCATTCTGTAGAAACGCGATGTATGTTGCAGCTGTTTGGGCCCCTGCCATAAAGTAAGGACCAATGAGGTGGTCGCCAATGATTCCGCACCATACATTTACAGTCCACGGTCGCTGTCGCTCTACCTGTCTGAGCCAGCAAGGATTGTCCACGGACCAGTAATGCATGTTTCGTAGATTCACTGCCCCATTGTTTGTGAAACCCGCTTCATCGGTAAACAGGTAGAACTGCAACGCATTCTCTGTTAATGCCCATTGACAGAATTGCACTCGATGACGCACCATGTAATTTCTGATGTAGCGACACATGAAACGGGTGAAAGCGGTGACGATGCAGTATGCGCATGACACTACTTTGACTCAGTCCACCGGCTCTCGCAATGTCCCCTGTACTCATGTGTGGGTTCATGGCAACAGCAGCTAACACACCAACTGCACCCGCTTCTCCTGTGACGGGCCTGTTACGGACCCGTTTGCGTGCTACGACCATACCTGTTGCATACAGTTGGCGGTAGATGTTTTGCAATGTGCGGCACGTTGGATGCTCTCTGTCCGGGTACTGTTCTGCATACACCCTGCAGGCTTCAGCTGCATTTCGTCGACACTCGCCATAGATGAGTATCATCTCCGCCTTTTCAGAGTTCGAATACACCATGGTCACAGTTCCTACAACACTACACTATCACAGACGTCTGGTAACACGGTGTACTGCAGTTGGTCTGCGTGCGGAGACGAATTCAGAATAACAATAGCAGCAAGCGCTACATGCGGACACTGCGACAGCTAGACTAAACCACAACAGTGCACTACAGCCACACTCGTAAACACGGTCGTCATCGTAAACATGTCCCTGGAGATGCTGCTCGCCGACCGTGCCCCGTGTTTGTTACTACACGCAACTGAACGTCGGAGGTTTCAAGCGTCAACTTTAGGTTACAATATCTCTGGATGTAATTAACATTTTACAATGCAACAAACGGCACTGATTACGTATTTGTTTATATGTTCAGCTGTGCTAACAAAACTAACGTGGTTCCATTTAAAAAAAAACGTAGGTTTGTGTTAAAAAACATACTTCCGTGCATTTTTGTATGGTTTGTATTAAACAATTGCACTAGCCCCGCTCCTCACGTTCGGTCTGTGGAATCGGTTCGTCAGTATTTGATGTGGTTTACGAAATATATCCAGTGGTAACGTTAGGTGACTCTCCCTTTATATATATATATATATATATATATATATATATATATATATATATATATATATATAGAGAGAGAGAGAGAGAGAGAGAGGAATCAGTTGGTTCTACTGAGAAATTCATCAATTGATTAGAAGGAGTTGGCCACCAATAAATCCTTTAGGCTTTAAGCTTTTTATGGCAGCTGGCAAGATATTGAAAATGTGTGTTCCTGAATAATGAACACCTTTTTGTACAAGATTAAGTGACTTTAAATCCTTGTGAAGATTATTCTTATTTCTAGTATTGATTCCATGAACTGAGCTGTTGGTCTGAAAAAGTGATATATTTTTAGTGACAAATTTCATTAAGGAATAAATATATTGGGAAGCAGCAGTTAGTATCCCTCGTTCCCTAAACAGGCTTCTGCAGGATGTTCTTGAGTTCACACCACATATAACTCTTACTGCACGTTTCTGTGCCCGGAAAACTTTAGCTTGGCTTGATGAATTACCCCCAAAAATAATCCCATTTGACATTATGGAATGAAAGTAAGCATAGCATGCCAGCTCTTTCATTTTTATATCCCCTATGTCTGACACAATTCGCATTGAAAATAGAGATTTGTTAAGACGCTTCAGCAGTTCTGCAGTGTGCTCCTCCCAGTTGAATTTATTATCAAGCTGTAATCGCAAGAATTTAACAGTGCCCACTTCTTCTATATGCTTGTCATCGTATGTTAGGCATATACTCGTGGGACACCCCTTATAAGCTCTGAACTGCATGTAGTGTGTTTATTCAAAGTTTAGTGACAAAGAATTTTGAATGGCCTAAAGCTCAAGTACAAGTACCTTGTCAACGTTTGCACTTGGATTTCGCTGGTCCTTACCGCAATACACATTAGCTCATCGTCGTTGACACTCACAGCAAATTTCCATTCGTGTTTATTATGGTGTCTACTGTGGTTCATTCAACAATCCTGGCCTTATCGTCGATCTTTTGCCCCAAGGAATTGCCTGAAGTGATTTTGACTGACAACACGCCTCAATTTGCTGCTGCTGAGTTTGAACAGTTTAGCACCGCCTCTGGCATCGCCCACATGACGAGTGCGCCATTCCACTCACAATCAAAGTATGAAGCTGAATGCTTTGTATGAACATTAAGCAGCAGATGGACATGCTTCATGCCACCCACTCATGGGTTCAAGCTCTGTTGCTATGTTGGCTTCCTACCACTACCAACCACGTAAAGAACCATCACGAGTGGAGTTTTGACATGAACAGCACCATCCCACCTTGCTGCAGTTGCTGCTCCAGCCCCAGTGGGCGGCGCCCACTTCACCCAGACAGGAAAAGTAAAACCTTGACGATCCAGTCTTTTACAAATAAGGCAGATGGAGGAGGTGGGAGCAAGACACCATTGTACAATGTAATGGACGTTCTACGTTTCTCCTGGAGGGACTGAGAAGACTACTGAGACAGCACTGAAATCAAATTCGTCCATATGAGTTGGGTGATCCTGACGTAGGCTTTGAGCTTTCAGATTCTGTACCTGCCTGGGTGCAGCGGGCCTCACTGCATCTGGCTCCATTAGGCCCCACGTCATTGGTGCCAGTCGTGGAGCTGATGGAAATCAACACCTTTTCATAGTTGTCACCATCTTGACAGCAACTGCCGTCAGGCAATGGCCCACTCTTCCTGGTGGCTGTCCTATATGCCACCTCGGGCCCCTCTACCGTCGTCAAGATGCCTTCTGTTATCATTGGTTGCTCTGCCTCTCCGTGTGGGTGCACGCCCCCTGCCCAGATTTTCGCTGGTGTTCTTGGGTGGACTCAGGGCATGTGGTGTGGAGCGGGCTTGAACTTGGCACTGTCCCCAGTTTCAGCTCCCGTCTCCTCATTGCCACCTGCATCCAGCTTCCTCCACGTCGTCATTCGCTCATCTACACCTCTTGATGAAGGTGAGAAGGTTTGGGGGAGAGGGATGTGGTGCCATGTATAAATACCACCCCATGGGGGTCAGTGTCGGCAGTGAAATTGCAAGTTTCCGTCTGATGCCGACAGCAGTCATGCAGGATCTGGCGAACCCAATGGAGCATGCCCGCTAAGTCATGCCTCCAGCAGTTCTAGACTGTGACTGCCCTCTGCTGCTGCAATAAAGGATGGCTGGCGGCAGTCACTCGGCCCACCCACACTTGGAACCTCTTCGCCAGGGATGCTACACTGTCGCTGCCTTATACCCTCAACCATGTTGCCACTGATAGCTGGAATCTGTTTCTTGCTGCATAATTTCTAATGAGTCTTCGCACATCTGGAGAAATACAAACCAAGTAAATCTTCTGCTTCCTGTGTTAACTTGTTTGCTAATTATTTCTGCTCCTGTCCAGCTTTCCTACGTCGACAGTTGGCGCACCACTCTGTAGCCCTCCTCGCCTTACCGTTGTCTACGAAGTCGTACACATGAGAGAACATCTCTGGGTGTTCCAGTAATAGGATTGCTTTATCAAGCATTCAGTGAGCTCCCCGTTTAGTCTAGGTTTTCTACGATTATTGACATTTTTGCACCTTGTCTGTGTTGAGCTTCAGTACCACTCAAAGGAGGCCGTTTATTTTAAGTGAGAAAAACCATTTTGTTGACAAATGGATACAGAACTTCATTCTTATGTTTTCTTGTGGGAGGATTCCAAGCCTGTAACGTTTCAGCTTCATATTTCATGTCTCTCCACAACGTAGATCACAACCTAAACAAATTTTTAGTATTATTTAATTATATTTAGCGCGCTGAAGACATAATAAAATTTGTATCTTATAAAATGTGTAAGCATACAGACAGACACAGATAGTTTCGTAGGTTTTCGTCGTTTAGGTCGTATGCAATCGTTAACTATTTAGTTAAATAATCTTAAAATTCATTTTACGCACGTATGCCGATAGAGACATTGATATCACGTTTGCAGCCTCATAATGGAGATGTTGAAACTCTTCCCAAGCCAAACAAAGTAGAACTCCTGGACAGTTTTGATGGAAAGGAATTGTTCTAAACGGGAATTACACTGCAGATCGAACACTTCCATCCGCATATGCACAGGGCGCTGAAAGGGCAAACGGCATCGAAAGCAGTTCAAAAACAGCAGCAAGATTGGCAGTGTCGAGAAACGCCATCGTGGACTCTTCAAAACTCCTGTTTTCTTTAACGTCAGGGAGCTTAGGGAAATGGATAGTGTTCCTTGTCAGAAGCTGCCCCTTCCGCAGTGCTATTTTCCTTTTAAATCCATCCACTTTGATCATGAAATCAGAAATAAGTTTTTTCTATCTTGCCATGTCTTACTGACGGCAGTCTGCAGTCACTGTATCTAAAATGCAATATCTGCAATACGTTCTAAATACTTTTTAAATTTTCATTCTTGTTTTCCTGTTTCGTTTATAAATTCAAGAGTAGTGCGTCTGAAATCGAAAACTCATTCCAGGCATGTACTTTGACTTAGCCAACGTACTTTGTAGTAATATATAACTTCTACACACTCTTAGTTCAGTTTTGTTAAAAACAGTTGCAGCTGGTAATGCAATAATAAGTCCGCCTCCTTAGCTGGGTGGCAACGTACACCCTCCAATGCAAACGGGCCCGGGTTCGATTCACGGCCGGGTTGGAGATTTTCTCCGCTCGCGGTCTGGGTGTTGTGTTGTCTTCATCATCATTTCATCCCCATCACCGGCGTGCAAGTCGTTCAATGTGGCGTTGAATGAAATAAGACTTGCACTTGGCAGCCGAACTTCCCCGAATAGGGGCGTCCCGGCCAACGATGCCATACACTCATTTCCATCTTAATGCAGTAATGAGTGTTGCTTCTGAAAATTTGCTGTCTGCACCACCAATTCCACTGCTTGTTTCACGTCTGTATATTCCGCACTAAGTGCTTGTTGATGTACAGAACAATGAATCCCCTCCAAATATTTTGTCCATCGTTTTTTTTAAACTCTTTCATCGTCAACTAAACCTTTAAATTTTTTCCTGCATTGTGCTGTAGTGGGGTTTCATAGCAAATTTGCAGCACCCTTGGATTATGCGACTGAATAATATTGAAAGTTCTCATCCTTCTCCTCTCTGATCCCCTTAATTTTTAAATCATTGTGACGGCAGATGGCTAGATTTTCTCTTTTTGTGTAAACAGCCACTGGACCTGTGAACTTCCTTTATACCACGAAAAATGGTGAAGAGTAAACACCTTTTGCTCTGCGACCCTGCCGACCCAAATCAATCACACCAAATTCTGGAAGAAAAAGTCGCATAGCACAGCTAAATGAAATGTCGCGCTATATGGAGAAGAATGGAAAAACTAGTAGAAGCTGACTTCGGGGAAGATCAGTTAGGATTCCGTAGAAATATTGGAACACGTGAGGCAATACTGACCTTACGACTTATCTTAGAAGCTAGATTAAGGAAAGGCAAACCTACATTTCTAGCATTTGTAGACTTAGAGAAAGCTTTTGACAATGTTGACTGGAATACTCTCTTTCAAATTCTGAAGGTGGCAGGGGTAAAATACAGGGAGCGAAAGGCTATTATTTACAATTTGTACAGAAACCAGATGGCAGTTATAAGAGTCGAGGGACACGAAAGGGAAGCAGTGGTTTGGAAGGGATTGAGACAGGGTTGTAGCCTCTCCCCGATGTTATTAAATCTGTATATTGAGCAAGCAGTGAAGGAAACAAAAGAAAAATTCGGAGTAGGTATTAAAATCCATGGAGAAGAAGCAAAAACTTTGAGGTTTGCCGATGACATTGTAATTCTGTCAGAGACAGCAAAGGACTTGGAAGAACAGTTGATCGGAATGGATAGTGTCTTGAAAGGAGGATATAAGATGAACATCAACAAAAGCAAAACGAGGATAACGGAATGTAGTCGAATTAAGTCGGGTGATGCTGAGGGAATTAGATTAGGAAATGAGACACTTAAAGTAGTAAAAGAGTTTTGCTATTTGGGGAGCAAAATGACTGATGATGGTCGAAGTAGAGAGGACATAAAATGTAGACTGGCAATGGCAAGGAAAGCGTTTCTGAAGAAGAGAAATTTGTTAACATCGAGTATAGATTTAAGTGTCAGGAAGTCGTTTTTGAAAGTATTTGTATGGAGTGTAGCCATGTATGAAAGTGAAACATGGACGATAAATAGTTTGGACAAGAAGAGAATAGAAGCTTTTGAAATGTGGTGCTACAGAAGAATGCTGAAGATTAGATGGGTAGATCACATAACTAATGAGGAGGAAATGAATAGATTTGAGGAGAAGAGGAGCTTGTGGCACAACTTGACTAGAAGAAGGGGTCGGTTGGTAGGACATGTTCTGAGACATCGAGGGATCACCAATTTAGTACTGGAGGGCAGCGTGGAGGGTAAAAATCGTAGAGTGAGACCAAGAGATGAATACACTAAGCAGATTCAGAAGGATGTAGGTTGCAGTAGTTACTGGGAGATGAAGAAGCTCGCACAGGATAGAGTAGCATGGAGAGCTGCATCAAACCAGTCTCAGGACTGAAGACCATAACAACAACAACATGGAGAAGAACCGAGCAAATCCGAAACGTACCAAGTAGCACCAAGAAAGGTCGTGCGTCGGGTAGCGTGCGGGCAGCATATTGTGCACACGTGAGGTTTTGTGCACCATGGCCGACCCTGGTGTAGAGTGTGACGGTGCTCCACTTGTTAGAACACTGTATTGTGTACGCTGGTACTATCTCCGCTGCCTCTTTCTCAACACGACAGTGCTGACACCTTTATCAGGACTTCAGTTCGCTTAGTTCACCCCTACCAAGCTTAAGCACTTAGCCAATGGTGTAAAATATGGATTGGAACTAAAACCCCCACTAAAACTCTCTGGAAGTAATTTAGAGCTAACTTTGTGTTTGAAACTGTTTGCACCCTGTACCAGCCTATGGAGAGCATCTACGTCTAAAACAGCTAAGCTCCGACATTGTCTTTTAAAGCGCGGCATTGCGGGGCTCGGTCGAGGTCGGCGCTCAGGGTGGCCGGCGCCGTGCTAATACGTTACTCTTTATTGCCGCTGATGCAGTAATGAACAGTCGCCGTAAATCAGGAGCGCCGCTTATTTGGAATTTAATATGCCGGAGGCCGCGCAGCTCTGGCTGTTCTGGCCGCTCGCCGCATAGACGGACCACACGACCGACACACACTCACTTTTGCTGCGAACGTGCCTCGGTTTCCTGTCCTGTCGAAATGAAAAAGCCGGATTTCAAATACTGCCATCGAAATGACTTGAAACGCTTTTTATTTATTCAGAAACGCTGTTTGACTCTCTAAATAGAGCAAATATAATCTGTAGTGCAATCTGCATTTCTGTCGATCGTTAGTAGTTCCCAAAAAACGATACTGCACCTATATACAGGGCGTAATTCATATGAGCGAGGATACTTTTTGGTGACTGAGTGTACCGAACAACACTACATTAGTATTTACTTTATTGCAGATTAATAATTCTAGCTGTTAGGAATAGTATGTTTTTAGGTTGGCTAGTACCTTAAAGTACATGTGGCAAGAGCAAGCTTACTTTTTCCTGGGTAGAAGGTCAGGTAGCGATGTGTGGACACGTGGATTACGGTTAGCGTCTGCTCACAGATATAGTCCTAACCTATACTAACAGGCATGGTCCTAGCCTATACTGACAGGCATCGCCCACTTAGCGGCGAAGTCATGACCATGAAGAACACATCAGGTAGTAAATTATGTCATGTGTTTGGGGGAAGACTGTTCGACACAGTGAAAAAACAACCAACACAAAAATGTGCTATATGTATATTGCGGTACCTCATACAAAAATCTCTGAACTTATACCCATTATATCCTGTATTGTTCTGCAACGTATTCTACAGTTTTAGGTGGAGACAGTTTCTCAGCGAAATGGTAGTACACCTTCATATATGTTCTACATCTACATATACATCTACATGGTTACACTATAATTCATAATTAAGTGCCTGGCAAACGGTTCATTGAAGCTCCTCCAAACTATTTCTCTACCAGTCCACTCTCGAACAGCACGCAGAAAAGACGAAACTTAAATCTTTCCTAGAGAGCTCTGATTTCTCTTGTTTTATTACGATGGTAATTTCCCAGCATGTAGTTGGGCACCAACAAAATATTTTCGCTTTCGGAGGAGAAAGGTGGTGATCGAAATTTCCTGAGAAGATCCTGCCACAACGAAAAACGCCTTCGTTTAATAATTGCCACCCCAGTTCGCAATTACATCCTTGGTACTCTCTCTTCTATTTCTTTGTAATACAATACGACATGCTCTCTTCTGTATTTTTTCAGTTTTATCCGTCAATCCCATGTGATTCAATACCATCTGACGCGACTCCCAGACCGCGCAGCAGTACTCGAGAAGAGGATGGGCAAAAGTGGTTGGTATATGCAGTCTCTTTAGTACACCCGCTGCATTTTCTAATCGTTGTGCCGCTAAATCGCAATCTTTCGTTCGACTTCATCACAACGTTATCTATGTGATCGTTACAATTCAAGTTATTTGTGACTGCAATTCCTAAGTATTTAGTTGAATTCACAGCGTTTGGATTTTTTGTGATTTATTGTGAAACTGAAATTTAATGCAATTCATTTTTGCTCGATTGGATAACTCCACACACATTTCATTACTTAGAGGCAATTGCTACTTCTCGCAACAAACAGATATCATGTCTAAATCATTTTTCCATTGGATCTTGTCTTATGATGACTTTACAACATGTTGAATGACAATTATCTACAAGCAAGCTAAAAGTGCTGCTCGCATTATCACCTTAATCTTTTATGCACATCAGGAATAGCAGATGGCCTATAACACTTCCTTGGCCAACTCCAGATATTATTTCTGTTTTACCCAGGGATTTTCCGTCAGTTATAACGACGTGTGACCTTTCTGACAGGAAATCTCCAATTCAGATGCAAAACCGAGACGATACTCTGTGGACACGCTATTTGATTAGAAGTTTCTTGTGAGGAACGGCGTCCAAAGCCGTCTGGAAATCTATTTGACATCTCCTGTCGATAACACGCATTACTTCGTGAAAGTAAGGAGCTAGTTGTTTTTCACAAGAACAATATTTTCTGAATTCATGTTGGTTATTTGTCAATAAATCGTTTTGTTCGAGGTAATTCATAGTGTCTGAATGCGGTATATGCTCCAAAACCCTACCTAAAATCGACGTTAGTACTATGGACCTGTAATTCAGCGGATTATTCAAATTTTATTGCTTGAGTATTGATATATCTTTGCAAATTTCCAGTTTTTAGGTACATATCTTTCGTCGCATGACCAATTGTATATGACTGCTGAGTATGGAGCTATTGTATCAACATACTCCGAAAGGAGGCTAACTGGTATGCAATGTGGACTGAAGGTCTTGCTTTTATTGAGTAATTCAATCTACTTCGCCATACCAAGGATATCTATGTCTAAGTTACTCATGTTGTCCATTGTCGTTGATTCGAATTCTGGAGTATCTACTTCGTCTTCTGTGGTGAAGGAAATTCGGAATACCGTGTTTAGTAACTCTGCTTTAATGGCACTGTCATCGGTAATATTACCTCTGCTGTCGCACAGTGAAGATATTCATTACGTCTTTCCACTGGTGTACTTTACATCCGACTGGAATCACTTTGGGTTCTCTGTGAGATTTCGAGACAGAATTTCGTTGTGAAAACTGTTAAAAGTATCTCACATTGAAGTTCACGCTATATTTCGAACTTCTGTAAAAATTTGCCAACCAGTGGAATTTTGCTTTGTTGTAAATTTGACAGGTTTTTTTTCGGTGCTTGTGCATATGTTGAGACCTCTTTCGTTCTAATATTACTTATCTTACTCCTTGCTATAGTTGCGAGTTGGTGGCACAAGAAATGTAGCTTAGTTTACGCGAAACATCGATTCTTTAAATTTAAGTAACAGGTTTTTGTGAGAAGTAGATTGCCTTTCTGAACATGCCATATCTACTGGAGCCAAGTTCTTTAGTAGGTCGAGGGGCGTTGGTCAGTGTTGTGCTGACAGTGCATGTTTACGATTTTATCGCTGGAGAAGTCAGTGAGCCATTGGATCGTGGAGTTTGTGTATGAAGTGACTCATATGGTAAGGTTAACAACTACGTGGGAATAATTCAGTATGCCCTGTTGTAACCATGTGCAGCATGAGTGGCATGTAGTGTGCATGTCTACTTCAAATTATATGCCTGTCAGGTGTAAATTCTTTTTAATGACTATGAATAATGTTGATTTATGCAGTACACAGATCGTCGCGTGTACGTGTTATAACTCTGTATAACTGTATAACACTAAACTTAATAAGAATGTATATCTCTTTGAAATACCTGTAAATATGATTACCAGACAATTCCTTGTATCATTTTCGTGTAAAGTGCAATGCCATTTATCTCAGCTGCACTTCTGGGTCGTATTGGACACCACCTTCCTCATGAAAAATAAGAAGTATCAACTGTCGTGCACGATCATCAATGGAGCAGATTTTAATCATCCAACAGTTGATTGTGAAAGTTACAATTTCTGAAGTGGCGAGTGTGGCAAGATATCCTGCGGAACATTACTTAATATCTTCTCTGCGAGATACGTCCAACTGATAGTTCAGAATATATTATGCATTGGATATAATTGCAACACATAGACCTGAACTCTTTGAGAATGTCGTCATTGAAACCGGTGTCAGTGAGCGTGAGGCAACAGTGATAATTATCAAAATACAGAGGACAACTTCTGAAGTAGGAAGATTTATATGGTGATGAAACTATATACAGAGGCAATGGGATCGTATCTCACTAAGGAACCTGAAATATTTCTCTCAGAGAGGAGCATGTATAAGAACGATGGAAGAAGTTTAGATGAACATATGATGCATAGATACGTACGAAGTGCAAAGCTTCATGACGGAAGGGATCCTCCCTGGATGCAATCAACATGCAGAAACTTGTATAGTAATAGAGACCACTGCATAATAGGTGCGTCACAAAGCATATGACTATAGACAGTGTAATGCTAAATGAAACGTGTTTGGCTGTCATGAGGGCAATACGTGAAGCCCTCAGCGACCATCGTATCAGAATATTTTCCGAAGATCACAAACGTCCGTAAGGCCGCATGTGGACAAAGTGAGCTTTTATTTAACACTTTTTATACAAACAGCAGACCAACATGCAATATGAATATGCCCTCACATTAGCTTAATCTCTTTCTCCAGTTGATGACCACAACATTCTAAGACTGTACAGAACAACTTTCATACTTATACGTATATTTGTTAAATGCCTTAGTGTTTTATTGTATTGTATATGCGATGTGTTAAATAAGTGAAGTAGTCAACAAATTTGTGTGTCACAATGGTCTCTCAAAAAGTCTCTTCACATTTTTGAAACAGTCACAGTTGATTAACAGTTAACATGGCTTCCAAACGTTACGTGTCCAGGTAATCATGAACGAGACAGGAACCGAAACTGAGGGTAATAAAGCAAAAGCAGAGATAGTAAACTCCGTTCATTTGAAAAGGAAAATACAGGAGTGTTGTCCCAATTTAACTATTGTACCATTGCCAAGACTGATATACAAATTAGTATCGATGACGTTAAGAAACAACTGGCATCTCTAGAACTGAGCGAAACTCCGGCGTCTGATGGGATCCCTATCAGATTCTCTACAGAATTTGCGGCTGAGTCAGTCTTCATTTTAAATATAATCTACAGCAGATATAACAGAAATCACACCCGGTAGTTGGAAGAAAACACAGGTCTCATAAAAGAAGGGTAGCTGGAGTGATTCTCAGAACTACAGTTCAATTTTCTCGACATCCATTCGTTTCACAATCTTGGAACGACGTTATGAGCTCAAACATAATTAGGTATCTCGAACATAAAGACCTCATCCACGCCAACAATCCTTGGATAAAGGCTCTCAGGTAGATAGAGATTTTCTTGATTTCTATAAAGGATTTGGCTCTGTAGCACAGGGACATTTATTAACAAAAGAACGATCATACAACTTATCAGATGAAATTTGTGACTGGACTGAGTATTTTTTCGTAGCGAGTACGCAGCACATTGTCTTCAATGTCATCAACAGCTTTAGAGTTAACTTCAGATGTGGCCCGAGTACTCTGATGAGGTAGTCGGATGCTGATGAGATTTCAATACATTGCAAAGACGGGTAACTTTCTTTAAATGTTCATAAATGTAAAACCGTGCACTTCAAAACTAGAAAATGTATTATCATTGACCAAAACCGTAGTCGGTCAACATTAATAAGCAAAAGCAATCAGCCTACAAAGGAGAATGCTTACAAAACAGTCGTACGATCCATCTTAGAATATTGCTCATGTGTGTTGGATCAGTGTTTTGACAGGGGACAATGAAAGGGCACAGAGAAGGGCATCGCGAATGGTCACAGGTTTGTTTGACCCGTGGGAGTGGGTCACGGAAATGCTGGAAATACCGAACTGGCGGACGACTAAAGATAGACGAAAACTGCCCCAAGAAAGCCTACTTGTAAAATTTCAAAAACCAGCTTTAAATGATGAATCTAAGCGTGTACTGTAATCTCATATACATGCTGCAGTAAGGATCGCGAGTGCAAAATTAAAGTCATTACAGCGCCCAAAGAGGGGTGAAAACATTCTTGCTACGCTCCATACCTGAGCAGAATGGTAAGAGTTCCTGATAGCCCCCTCTGCCATACATTTCGCAGTGGTTTCCATAGTATGCATGAAGGTGCAGTAGATGTAGATGTTTCTCCTAAATTTTAGTGATTTTCACTGGGAAATTTCCAGGATGTCATCAAACAGATTGAAAAATATTACTGTAACTTAGGAGTAATGACATGTGTGTTTGCGAACTGATGTTGTTAGGGTTGGAATACTTATAAAATATAAAGTGATTGCATTTTTGTACTCTGATCCTTCTTAACTATATCACAGAAACAATATGCGTACTTGTGTGTAATAAATTGCGTGAGCAATTACCAAACTGTGTTAAAATCCAAAAAGGAACATTGGATTGGCACTAGTCGTACATTCACAGCCCTCAACTTTCTCGTGTTGGCCTTTGTGTGAGTACTTCCCACTCTTCCGCAAGCATATAAGAATTTCTGATGATATTTTATTAAACTTTCGACTGATATCTGCAATAAAGATTGAAGCAGAAGAAATGAATTAAAATTTGTGCTGCGTGCAAAATATATAGGGTGCTGAGGGTGCTGAAGCTTAGATCGTTCCAACAAAAGTAACCATTAATTTCCCAGAGCATCTGTGTTACACTCTCGTATGGGCTACGCCAACCTCTCACGATCCTGTTAGCAATTCTCAGAAACCTTTGTACATTTTGCCGTTTTGCAGTAGCTTCTACTAGACGAAGGCAGTGAACAACAACTATACTCTTACCCACCACATAATATGAAGCCAGAAAAACAGTAGGAAGTTAAAAAATATAGAAAACCAATACGCATAGATGAAGTGCATGCCTGCGTACTTAAGGAATGCGCAGGCAATGTACAAGGTTCACTTACTGACATAAGAAGTCTTGCAGCGGAGAATATGAAACAGACCAGTTGTCCATAAAATTCCTGTATTAAACTAGAATCATTAAGAGTAAGATGACTTGCCAGTCACTAATCCACTTCAAAACAATTACTATGGTCACAAGCTCGACAGAAATGACGTTGTTACGAAAAGACTAAACTCTTTAGATGTCCCTCCTGGCAGCATCTTAAGAGCAGTATTGTTTCTGATACACATTAGTTAATTTACAGATGTTAGATACGGAGAATTTTCTTTTGATAACAACAAAAATGTAATAACATATAAAACATGAGTACACTTAGTAAAAAAAAGCATATGAATCCCTGAAAGGAGTTATAATTGATCATCATACAATGAACTTGCACTGAATATAATGATACAATACAGCAAAAATCTCTGCTTAAACAGAGAAATAATTCTATAAAATTAAACGCTGGTATAAATTTCATGGAATGCATAACAAACATCTCTGGTTAAACAGAAAAATAATTCTATAAAATTAAACGCTGATATAAATTTCATAGAATGTGTAACAAACATTAAATTTTTAGGAATTAATATTGACTGTGTATGAAATGGAATGGAAACATAAATACACCAACAAAGAAAATGTCATCAGCATGCTGTCTCCTAAGAATCCTGCCATCAGTGTGTTACAGACAATGCCTTGTAGTTATACACTATTCAAACTATGGAATACTATACAGGTATAAAAAAACACGGATAAAATTAGTAGGAGATTGCTTCCAGCTTTGGCTAAAATTGCTGATGTTAGAACCTTTTGCATCCAGTGACAGATTACAGTTAGGGCAATTATTCTTGTTATATTCAAAGTCACCCCTCTCCCATTCCCCACCACCCCTGACCCTTCCATCCCCCCCCCCCCCCATCACATCCTCCACGACTTTGCTCTCAGCCACCTGCATTATGATGATCTCGGCCAACAGGAACCATGCTCTCTATCCCCTCCGCATTTTAAAATTAAATTGATCCTCACTCAAGGCCCATATGTTGTAGTTAAAGGATCACCATGAAGCGGCTGTCGAAGTCGCTTGGTGACAGCCGTACTGTGCGGATCGCGTGCGGCGCTGCGGGAGTACATACGGCACTGCATCGAGCCATAGGGACCTGCTTTCGAGTTACGTTTCGTGGTTGCGCAAAGCTATCAAACTTTGGCATAGCGAGAACGCAGGAGTGACCAACTGCGTTTTCGTTTAGATACAGCTTGGCGCTCACGAAGACCATCTGAGGGCAAGGAAGCCTGAGGACGCCTTTAGACCGGAACTGTTATGTTGCTTCGCGGCTTTGGAATGTCATGCGCTAGTGGTGGTGCCTTGGAGTCGCAGCGGTCTACTGCTGTCGACAAAAGGCGCGGCTTGTTGCCGCAGAGCCAGGCCCTCAAGGTTAGGAAAATTATGTGCCAGGGCCTGGAAGCCGGCCGCGGAACCAACGAGAAGGTTTCCGCCGCCGCCGTCCAGACCTCCACGTCCACTGGCGGATTAGGGCGAGGAATGCAACCGAGTAACCTAAGGGTGCCAACGAAGGTTATAACTGGCACTCCCCTAGTAGCAGCCCACTCTTCCACTCCGGACGTTTCTACAAATACACGTAATACTGTAATCCATAAAACACCAACATCATCATACATAGCCAGCAGTTACGATCCCACCCCTCCTCCTCTGTCGTAAGTCCGCTCCTGCTTGCCAATGTCACGAACAACCTCCCAAATTACATAGCATCCCTGAGTAAAGGCAAGCAGACGACCTGTCAGCCGATCGAAATCCTCCCCAAACCCACTGCCTCGATCCAACTCCCCACCCGATCCAAATACTAACCCCCCCCCCCCTCCAAAGTCCACTTCATCCAAACAGCGGCGTGCAAAGAAGGAGCGCAAGGATGGACACTCAAAGAGCAAGAAGAGGTCAACCACCCCTACCCCAACCATTCCCTCAACCTCTGAAGAGCCGGCGCCCCCGACACTACCTATTGTTGTCCTGGGACGGAACCAGGGAACCATAGCCCTGGAAGGGAACTGCGTAACCGGACAGGATTCAGATGGATTCATGTTGGCGAGGAAAACTTCTCGCCAGCCAAGGCTTCCGCCTGCCCAGGGAATACAATCCACTCCGAACTGGTTTCAGGCGGCTGATGAGCCAGAGACACAACAACATGTACCAACAATACAAAAGCACGACACTCAGCACCTCCCCCGATCGTCGCGGAGTTTCCCCACAACTCTGAGAAACTCTATAACATAATAAAAACGGATATTAAAGGCAACAATTTTAGAGCCAAGCCAATTGGAGGAGACAAGATTAAAATAATACTGAACACTATCGAGCACTACAACACCATCAAGGACCTTCTCGTAGACAAGAATATACGTCACTAAACGTTCCCCACAACAAAACCCAAAAACAAAAAGATAGTCATTAGAGACCTTTCAAGACGGCTGTCCTCCCAGGCAATCAAAACAGACTTGACTGCACAGGGGTACGTCGTCGAAGCCGTTCAGCAGATGGGCAAAGCCGAGGGAGAAAGCAAGTGATCATTGTATCAGATTACTCTCCCTGATATATCCCAAAGCAAAAGGGAAATCAAAGAGGTTATGCCCGTCCCTGTCACCGCAGAGCCTCTGCGCCTCAGAAACAAGACAGTGAAGTGCTTCAGGTGTCAAGGGTTGAATCACATAGCTGCATAGTGTGATATGGCGGTGCGCTGCAGAAAGTGCGCCGAGCCCCACGACGATAGAGACTGCACAATCAAACTCACGGACCCGCAAATAAGGTGCGAGCTGTGTGGCAAAAACCACGTGGCGGGATACCAAGATTGTGAGGTCAACAAAAGACACACATAGCAGGCAAAGGGCGCAAAGGCCGTCCCCAATACACACAAACAAGACATCACCACTCCACCCAGATACACAAAGAAACAAAACACGTGAACACACACGGACAACGCTTGGGTAAACCAAGACCAGACACACCAAGGGTTTCTCCTTCAAGAAGCCATGAAAACATAGCCCTATCACCACAACACCAGACCCAGACACAAGAACAACACAGGGGAAGACACAACAACAACGACCAGATCCCCAACGGAGAAATCTCTAGGAAAACCCAAACACAAGCTGCAGCAGCAGCCCCCCAATGCCCCCTCGCTCCCCCTCGATCAGCTATTGGGTATTACGGTCTAGACCATGAACCTCGTCATGGAGATGATAAAGGAATTCAGGGAGGCCCAGAAGCAGAACACACAGATCGTCGTTGCCCTCCAGGCAGCAATTCAGCAGTCTCTTCCCTCTGCGACCTTTTCAGTAGCAGCAAAACCTCATCATTGATAGACGGCCAAATATCCAAGACCTGACAATGTGCGCCTTTAACGCAGGTGGCATTGTTAATCAAGTGGTCGAATTCAGGGAATTCATGAAGGAGTTCTCAATCGACATATGCATGATGGCGGAAACTTACCTTAATCTGGGAATAAAAGTGACAATTCCCAATTACAATAGTTACCGCGTAGATAGGCCAACCCAATGTGGAGGAGTAGACATATACAAAAAAAGAGGGATCCCCGACCACCAGATATACATACCAGCTACCAATAAAATCGACGCAGTGGCAGTAGAAGTAACCATTGTCACGGGACCCCTAACAGTAGGTGCAATCTACCGACTCCCAGGTGACGAGATCGATGTGGGAGATATAGAGCTTTAGGATAAATCAAGGGAAAACACATAATCGGAGGCGAAAAAATGGTTCAAATGGCTCTGAGCACTACGGGACTCAATTGCTGTGGTCATCAGTCCCCTAGAACTTAGAACTACTTAAACCTAACTAACCTAAGGATATCACACACATCCACGCCCGAGGCAGGATTCGAACCTGCGACCGTAGCAGCAGCGCGGCTCCGGACTGGAGCGCCTAGAACCGCACCGCCACCGCGGCCGGCTAATCGGAGGCGACTTCATTGGCAAGCATCCAGACTGGAACTCTAGAATAACCTCCAGAGCAGGTCTCAAACTGCAACAACTAGCGCGCAATCACCACTTTGAAACATGGGGTCCAGTTGAGCCCACTCACTTTCCTAAAAATGGAGATAGGCCCGACGTATTAGACATAGCTCTTACTAGAACAGGGAATCAGTGATCATAAGGCCGTTGCAGCATCACTGAATATGGAAGTAAATAGGAATATAAAAAAGGGAGGAAGGTTTATCTGTTTAGCAAGAGTAATAGAAGGCAGATTTCAGACTACCTAACAAATCAAAACGAAAATTTCTGTTCCGACACTGAAAATTTTGAGTGTTTATGGAAAAAGTTCAAGACAATCGTAAAATGCGTTTTAGTCAGGTACGTGCCGAGTAAAACTGTGAGGGATGGGAAAAAACCCACCGTGGTTCAACAACAAAGTTAGAAAACTACTGCGAAAGCAAAGAGAGCTTCACTGCAAGTTTAAACGCAGCCAAAACCTCTCAGACAAACAGAAACTAAACGATGTCAAAGTTAGCGTAAGGAGGGCTATGCGTGAAGCGTTCAGTGAATTCTAAAGTAAAATTCTATGTACCAACTTGACAGAAAATCCTAGGAAGTTCTGGTCTTACGTTAAACAGTATATCCAGACACTCTGGGATGATGATGGCATTGAAACAAAGGATGACACGCGTAAAGTGAAATACTAAACACTTTTTTCCAAAGCTGTTTCACAGAGGAAGACTGCACTGCAGTTCCTTCTCTAAATCCTTACACAAACGAAAAAATGGCTGACATCGAAATAAGTGTCCAAGGAATAGAAAAGCAACTGAAATCACTCAACAGAGGAAAGTTCACTGGACCTGACGGGATACCAATTCGATACTACACAGAGTACGCGAAAGAACTTGCCCCCTTCTAACAGCCGTGTACCGCAAGTCTCTAGAGAAACGGAAGGTTCCAAATGATTGGAAAAGAGCACAGGTAGTCCTAGTCTTCAAGAAGGGTCGTCGAGCAGATGCGCAAAACTATAGACCTATATCTCTGACATCGATCTGTTGTAGAATTTTAGAACACGTTTTTTGCTCGCGTATCATGTCATTTCTGGAAACCTCTACTCTGTAGGAATCAACATGGATTCCGGAAACAGCGATCGTGTGAGACCCAACTCGCTTTATTTGTTCATGAGACCCAGAAAATATTAGATACAGGCTCCCAGGTAGATGCCATTTTCCTTGACTTCCGGAAGGCGTTCGATACAGTTCCGCACTATCGCCTGATAAACAAAGTAAGAGCCTACGGAATATCAGACCAGCTGTGTGGCTGGATTGAAGAGTTTTTAGCAAACAGAACACAGCATGTTGTTCTCAATGGAGAGACATCTACAGACGTTAAAATAACCTCTGGCGTGTCACAGGGGAGTGTTATGGGACCATTGGTTTTCACAATATATATAAATGACCTAGTAGATAGTGTCGGAAGTTGCATTCGGCTTTTCGCGGATGATGCTGTAGTATACAGAGAAGTTGCAGCATTAGAAAATTGCAGCGAAATGCAGGAAGATCTGCAGCGGATAGGCACTTGGTGCAGGAAGTGGCAACTGACCCTTAACATAGACAAATGTAATGTATTGCGAATACATAGAAAGAAGGATCCTTTATTGTATGATTATATGATAGCGGAACAAACACTGGTAGCAGTTACTTCTGTAAAATATCCGGGAGTATGCGTGCGGAACGATTTGAAGTGGAATGATCATATAAAATTACTTGTTGGTAAGGCGGGTGCCAGGTTGAGATTCATTGGGAGAGTCCCTAGAAAATGTAGTCCATCAACAAAGGAGGTGCCGGCCGCGGTGGCCGTGCGGTTCTGGCGCTGCAGTCCGGAACTGCGGGACTGCTACGGTCGCAGGTTCGAATCCTGCCTCGGGCATGGGTGTGTGTGATGTCCTTAGGTTAGTTAGGTTTAAGTAGTTCTAAGTTCTAGGGGACTTATGACCTAAGATGTTGAGTCCCATAGTGCTCAGAGCCATTTGAACCATTTTTGAACAAAGGAGGTGGCTTACAAAACACTTGTTCGACCTATACTTGAGTATTGCTCATTAGTGTGGCATCCGTACCAGGTCAGGTTGACAGAGGAGATAGAGAAGATCCAAAGAAGAGCGGCGCCTTTTCGTCGCAGGGTTATTTGGTAAGCGTGATAGCGTTACGGAGATGTTTAGGTAACTCAAGTGGCAGACTCTGCAAGAGAGGCGCTCTGCATCGCGTTGTAGCTTGCTGTCCAGGTTCCGAGAGGGTGCGTTTCTGGATGAGGTATCGAATATATTGCTTCCCCCTACTTATACCTCCCGAGGAGATCACGAATGTAAAATTAGAGAGATTCGAGCGCGCACGGAGGCTTTCCGGTACTCGTTCTTCCCTCGAACCATACGCGACTGGAACAGGAAAGGGAGGTAACGACAATGGCTCGTAAAGTGCCGGAGGTAACGACAGTGGCTCGTAAAGTGCCCTCCGCCACACACCATTGGGTGGCTTCCGGAGCATAAATGTAGATGAAGATGTAGATGTACGAGGATCACAGGGATTGTGGCTGCGAGGACAGCCAACAGGATGTCCTCTGACCACAATCATGTTATCTTCGAGGTCGATGTGGGAGAATGGGTATCACTCCCGCATTACCAGTCGTCCCACAAACGTACAGACTGAAAGCGATACCGAGAAACTGTCACCTAGGATATCACTCGCCCTCCGCCACGTACTGCCGAAACAGTAGAACAAGTTCTACAAGACCTATCATGCAGGCAGCGGAAGAGCCCCCCCCCCCCCAACCTCCACTCCCCCCCCCCCTCCCCTCAAAGGGACGTTCCGCCTCCACAAATACAACTCCTGAATCATTTGCTATCTCAAATTCGACACAAAAATAGAGTAGCAAAGCATGGAAGGACACAAGAGATCAGGACAGCGGGAGGCTGCTCAATCGTCTACAGAGAGAGAGGAAGGCAGCGCTCAACGAGCACAAAACCAGCAATGGCAAAATCGCCTCTAAGACCTCGAAACAGACGATCACACACTCTGGCAAGCTACCAGACAATTTACTAAAAGACGCGCTATGATGCCGCCTCTGCACGGCGAGCGGGGGTTGGCCTACAGCCATGCTGATAAGGCAAACACCGTCGCAGATACCTTCGAGAAGTAATTCCAGGTGGCAGAGCCCCAAGACGATGAGCATGAAGATGTAGTTCACCATCAACTGGTTGTCTTCTTCAATGCTGAGAAAGACCCAGAAGACAAATTCCCACTTTTCGCCCCAGAAGACGTTGCAAAAGTAATTAGGTCCCTTCCAACAAAAAAGGCTCCAGGACACGACAGTACCACCAATCAGTTAGTTAAAAACCACCCGCCCTCGGAGATCACACTCCTCGCGAATGACTTCAACGAGATTACTCGTTCCCGCGAGTTCACAGCTTGTTGGAAACAAGCGGAAGTGGTCGAGATACACAAACCAGGGGGAGACCCACTATTCCCGCAGCACTGCAGACCGATTAGCCTCTTGCCACCCCTCAGAAAAACTCTGTGTATACATTTTATGATAAGAAAGTGAATTCTTTTGATGGGAGGTTGCTTTCATTGTTTGACCATCAGAAACGTCATTCATTACCTTTACCGTATTACACACGTCCTTTATTTCAGAAAGAGGATGCAGATTAGTCAGCTGTTGTTAATGTAGTACCACCATCCACGTACAAGCAAATGTTCAACAATTTACTGCCGTTACGGTATGAAGATCAATTTCACTTCATCAATTACGTAAATTGTGAAAAACCGAATTGAGCGTGCAGTGGCATAGGATTTGTGGTCGTTAATGCGGCCTTCGGTATCTAACAATACCCGAATTTTATTACCGGCAGGTAATCTGAACAGATGTATAGGAGTACATAGTTATTTCTGCAAATCAAGGCACGACGAAAATCAGGAAAGGCAACAGGCGTAGAGTGGGAAACGGTACGCCTGCACAAATGCTTTCGTTTGCCCCCCCCCCCTCTCCATCACTATCTCTCTCTCTCTCTCTCTCTCTCTCTCTCTCTCTCTCTCTCTATATATATATATATATATATATATATATATATATATATATATATATATATATATATATGTGTGTGTGTGTGTGTGTGTGTGTGTGTGTGTGGTCTAATTTAATTTAGTAGCCATGTGTCGTTTAAAGTCCAAATTCGCGTCGTCGCCGCGACAAGTACAATATGTAGACAACCGTCAGAGCGCTTCGTTCTCCACGGCTATAGGTGCAAATGGCTCTGAGCACTATGGGACTTAACGTCTGAGGTTATCAGTCTCCTAGAACTTAGAACTACTTTAACCTAACTAACCTAAGGACATAACACACATCCAAGCCCGAAGCAGGATTCGAACCTGCGACCGTAGGGGTCACGCGGTTCCACGGCGATAGAAAATGGCTTTAAAATCTATATTTACGATAAAAAAACACATAAAAATTCTGAAATTCACATATGGTGTTAGTCTGTATAGTGCTTCTAAGCACGTTAAAAATTTGTTGTCAGTTCTCTTTGAAATGGGTGAATGTTGCACGTCCGGGATATAGCTTCAATTTATCACATTCTATTTCGAAACTACTGCACTTGCTGAAATAAATTTTAATTTTTCCGAAATAACAATTCACACAATTTCGCGTGTGTAACGCTTCAATAGATGGCGTCTTTTTCTACCGTTATTAATTAGTTACAAGTGTAAAGTCTCTAGCTCCAACAAAAATAGCGTGAAAATTCTGAAAAACCGTATGATGCGTAGATGCCTATAGCGTTTCCTCGAAGTCTCCAGTTTTCGACCATTTTCATCGTACATCGGAAGGCAGCGCTCGAAACTAAACGATACACTAAACTCCTGTTGCAACGGCTCACTGAGGACGGAAGTAGCAACACAGTGGGACTCGAAAATACCAGCACAGCTCCCAATGGCGTATCGATGACGGGAGCAATGCAGCCAACTACTTGTCAAATGCCAACTAGTTTGAATCGGCCTATGGTACTGAAGCAACACTCGCTCTCCGAGTGAATCTTGTGGCGGCTTCAGCGGCCCGCCTGCAGTCATTAAAGATACACGAGCACTGCGTAGAGTCCCGGTAGGCGGTTGTCAAAGTGCATGGCTCTTCCATTCGTCGATCTGATGACGTCGGCATGACCTCACAGTGGCCAAATGTGGAACAGTATCGGAATTAGGCAAGATGGAAAGTCCTCGTCAGATAAATGCTTCAAAGCTGCTGCAGGCGTATGACGTGTCAGAACAGAGAGAAGCAGGTAGTACCTACCCTATTTTCATCCACTTACCCTCTACGTCCATTTCCTAATAAGCCTAATCGGTGGACTGTTCTGCATAGGTTAGAGAGTTGACCAACTGCAGAGATGTTAGCAGCTTTTTGGGTAGTGAAAGTGAAATGCCATCGCGTATTTACAAGACCGAGATGAGACCGTCAGAACAGTTACTGAAAATAATACACTAGTCCACTAAATTGTATTACAAATCCTTAAGAGGAATTCTAGGAGAGATGTGAGTTGTACGGCCATCCTACCATCCTATAAGACATAGCCCTAGCAATGCCCAATCATTGCGTCGCCATCACCACCGTCGATTGTCACTATTCATACAAGGGTGGCCGTTTAGGGGAGCAGTTGGGTTCAAATGCCTCTGAGCACTATGGGATTAAACTTCTGAGGTCATCAGTCCCCTAGAACTTAGAACTACTTAAACCTAACTAACCTAAGGACATCACACACATCCATGCCTGAGGCAGGATTCGAACCTGCGACCGTAGCGGTCGCGCTGTTCCAGACTGTAGCGCCTAGAACCGCTCGGCCACACCGGCCGGCGGAGCGGTTGGGATTTCAGTTCTACGAATAATGAATCGTACAAATCACTCTTCTCCATGTGGGACCACGATTCTGCGTTACCCGTGGTAGATCATTGACCTCCTGGTCACGACAGAAAAGGTTATATATTGTTACTGCACCTCAGTTTCATCTGGCTGACAGGGCAGTTCCTCACGTCATTGAAGGAAACTATTTTACATCCTCTCCTGAAACTTGTTGAGGGCCGTACATGCTCGAAGAATTATCGCAGTGCCGGACGCTGTGGCCGAGCGGTTCTAGGCGCTTCAGTCCGGAACCGCGCTGCCGCTACGGTCGCAGGTTCGAATTCTGCCTCGGGCATTAATGTGTGTGATGTCCTTAGGTTAGTTAGGTTTAAGTAGTTCTAAGTTCTAGGGGACTGATGACCTCGGATGTTAAGTCCCATAGTGTTTAGAGCCATTTGAACCATCTGAATTATCGCAGTGTTCGTTTCACCAGATGAATAGGAAGGACCTTTGGGTAGATGGTCAACTACCACCTTGTCCACTTCTTACTATTCAGATAGCTCTTTCGTCGATTTCGGTGTGGGTCGAGTTGTTTCAGTCAACTATTGATATTCCTGATAGTCTGCCAAAACGCAGTTTATGACGTCGTGGCTATACTTGCACTTGAAACTTCACTTGTCGCAGCCACACTATTTATTGGATGAAAACTGCCACACTGGTTACTATATTGCATTTTCAAAGACTACAAAGAAGTATACACAAAATATCACAAATAGGTGATGGTTACATAAACGTTACAACTGCGAGAATTTTTGAGAAATCTCACCAAATTTTAAAAATACAAATAATCTTCATGCTAAAATACTGTTGACAATACTGACATATGGATTCATTATGCCTCGTCATACGCTGTGTACTAGAGCTAGTGCAACTGATCGTGAAGCACACAAGTCTATAATTACTTAGCAGATGTATTGCTATTCTAGCGCCCTCTTGTGACTGACTTGTAATAACACCACGTAGTATTATGATCAGTTGTACTTGATGTGGTACACAGCGCATGACGTGGCATAAAACACCCATATGTCAGTACTGTCAACAGTGTTTTAGCATGAAGACTATTTGTATTTTTTAAAATTTAGTGAAATTCGTCAACATCGTAAAATTTATGTAACCATTACCTGCATATGATACCATGTATATACTTCTTTGTAGGCTTCAAAAATGACGTAATATCGAAACACGTAAAGCACTTTTCATCCAATAAAAAGCGTGGCTGAGACGGGTGAAATATCAACCACTACCGATAACCAAGCCGTACTAGACGCAGTTGTACAACTAGCCTAGGAAGCCACCGCAATGGGGCTTCCGACGACGTTTTTCCGTCTTTATGCGGCACTCAACCTTGTACTTTAGTTTAAATATCGAGTTGGTGACGTCCTATTTGACCACTTTCAAGAAGACAACGGCGTCCCTCAAGATAGTGTTTGAAATAGGCATGTCTTTGTCATACTTACTAATAGTATAACATTGACGGTAAGCAGTGCAGTCCGGTGTTCGTTGTCTGTGAGTTACTTTTCCGTCTTTTGTTCCCCATGCAATTTTGGAACAGCAACTCATCGGTTGCAGCTGATAGTTAGAGAGATGGGGAAATTGGGGGAGATGAAAGGTCCGAAGTACGAGGTCCCATGACAAAGTTGACAACTCACGACGGAATCACAAGTAAAGACAGCAACGAATGAGAGACGTCGGTGTAGACATTTCCTCAAGAGTTTCCAAACGCCGCCGTTGTCGAAAGAGTACTCACGTCAAAGTGCAGTGCCGCTCAGCCCATTCTGTAGTCATCTCTTACGACGGAAGCATCATCTTATGTAGACCCAGCAGTGTGGGTTGTACTACAAGTTAGAACTGTATTGAAGTATATAGTCTGTTGTACAATGAGATACGATTTCCATTCTGTATTATATCAAACGATAAGTTATAGAGCACAGTGACAGTAACAGATACATAAGTGACATTCTTGTGGGTTGTTTTCAACTTAAGTATTTTATAATGTTCAAATTTTAATAAAGTGATCTAATATTCTGTGTGTGTTTGTAGTATCGACTCGACCACATTCAGAAGCAAATCTTACTACAGTGCCGTCGGGAATGTCTTAATTAGTTTCTTCTTCCAGCATTACATTTAATTTTGCAACTGCAGTCTGTGTGTGTCCCTTATAACGGTTCACGATTGATTGATAACTTTTTTGCAGTGGAGCCAGGGAAAAATGTTCTTTGCTTTGAAGAAATAGTGAGAGTACTAGGGTTCTTATTTGGTTTTTAGCTTATGTTGTTCTCACACATTACGGACATGAAAGCGCGTTCACTGAAAGGACTAAATACTTTTAAGTGTCATACTGTCTTGAAGATGAAGTGATTGACTTATGTTCCTTTACTTTTATGTTTTTTCGACTAGGTCACCATGCTTTGCTCAAAGTTAAAAAGTACTTTTAAAGTTTATAAGTTTCTTAAAAACTGTTAAAAATCGTAGCTCACTACTCTAATGCGTGTACCTACCTATAAATCACACCGAATTACACATTCCTTTCACAAATATAAACAATGATTTCATGCTGCGTATAAAACCTCGGTCTCTATGTTGTGTTGTCTTCCGTGTTGTTGACAAAACAACGGATATAGCTTGCGGCACGTGTCTTAACATACGATTACTTTCCTTTTTATCAGTTTCTATATAATTACTTGCCAGATTTTATAGATTATACAGTAAGGTCAGAATGTCCTGTCACCACCTTCCTTTCTAAATCACGATGTACATTTACGCTTCATATGTCTTTTCTTCCTTTTCACATGGCGGACACAAGTACCTACAGCGTGGAAGAACGTGTTCTGGCAAGCGCATGGACTCATGAACGTGAATACACCGGGGAAACCGTAAGATTTTGCGCACATAGAAACTGCGCCAAATCGAACGATCCTGCTATGGAAACAGAAACTCTTCAGGATCGGATCCATTTTGGATGGAAACAGGACAGGTCGACCGTCAACACGACAACAAAAAAAGTGCAGTAGTGGTGGATTCTATGATCTGATGTCTCAAAAATCATTGCGGAAAAGATGTGCTGAACTTGGAATTCCGAAAACGACAATGCTGACACACATGAAGATAGATCTGTAATTAAAATCTCTTAGGCCAGCATTCGTAATGAGTTGAGTGGTGAGGACGTGCGGTGAAGACATAAAGCTTGCCCAAGATTACTCGATGTGCTTGTGACGCTCGCACAGCGGGGCAACGTTTTCTCCTTAGATGAATCTACAATTTATCGATCTTGTCGGAATAGGGATAACTACTGTGCAGTAGGTACCTCATAGGGCCGTATTTCTTTGGCGGTGAGGTGAACCAACATTCCAGCTTGCAAGTGTTGCTTGAATAGTTTATTCCAGAGCTCCAGATCTGGACGTTCTTGATGACAGTTGGCTCCTGCCCACTACGGTCTCCGTGTTTCAGATTTCTTGAATGAACGGTTGTCCCACTGGTGGACAGGGAGAGGATCAGTGCATCCGCCAGTGCTTATCGAGAGGCCTCCGAGGAGTCAAGTGGCTCTGAGCACTATGGAACTTGACTGCTGTGGTCATCAGTCCCCTAGATCTTAGAACTACTTAAACCTAACTAACCTAAAGACATCACACACATCCATGCCCGAGGCAGGATTCGAACCTGCGACCGTAGCAGTCACGCGGTTCCAGACTGTAGCGCGTAGAACCGCACGGCCACTCCAGCCGGCAGATCTGACATCATGCGACAATTCCCTGTGGGGAATAATTAAGCAGTATGTTGCGAAACAACGATATCAGACAACTGACGAATCGAAGACAAGGCATTCAAGGAAATCACTCTGCCTAGGCTTCGGAAAATTTCACACAGGACCTGGCGAAGCATCGTTTTGTGACGCGACAGTGATGGTGCCCATACAAATGTTCTGGATCACTAAAGGAGCTGGGACGTAAAGCATCAACTTTTGTCTCACCTCTGCTATGACATGTTCGAAATAAATGAATAAATGCACGTCGTGACCAGAAAAGATGGGGTGGGACAGGACTTTCGGACCAGACCGTACGACGATTTTTTTGTATCCTCCTTTTATCTAATGACTGTCTGAAGACGATCTGTGGCTGGTTGAAACCAGCAACTGCTTGTAAAATTCTCGTGCAATTGTGTGAAAAATTTATAAAAATTATATAACTTTAAAATATAACAGTCTTAGTTGACAGGGATCAGACGGAACGACTCTTACAGAGCCTTTGTGAGGTATGGGCTTGATTACTGGTGCGTGGTGTAATAGTCTGCAAGTCCCTCCTTCATGATGATTTTTAAGAAAACCTCCTGGGTCTTTAACACTATCCATATTTATCTGTTTACTGAGGTCAGTGAGTCACCGCACAACATTAGGGGCATTAGGGGTCGACCCCACACATCCACGGCACAGACACCACCACACCATAGGAATGGTCGTCAGCCAATAAAACTGCTTTTCATTAATCGACAAAGACGAACGAAGGAATATCTTTCAGCGGTGAACGTGATTCCGTTCAACGTTAAAATTCAGTGTTTGATTAGATTTCTACAATTATTTTAGATCTGAAAAATTTAGAGGTCGAGGGGAACAGCTTCAAGTTTAATTTTTAAGCTTCTTCGTACTTTGTAATTGGTGCAACGATTTTAACGTAATATACACAAAAGGTTTCTAAGTCTCTTTGGTCCCTGCATCCTTAAAACGCCAGTACTTTTCCGCGGCGCCCTAAGTCAAAACATTGGCCTATCTAACACAACTGAATTAATGCAGTTACCTTACCTAAAATTATCTTAAGAAGTGGAACACATAGAATTAATTTCACAAACAGTTGACTGAACAGGTTTATCATTAATATAATTGTGGCTTGCGCGAACTTGTTATTTCCATCATACCTTCTCAAACCTCGAAATGAATCAGGATATAGCTACCCTTTCTTTCTATTCCACGTACGTTTACACACAGTAGTTGCTCTTTATTACAGTGAGAACCGAATCAAGCTACGCACTAATAGGATCTTACCGGTGGAATTAATGTTCATACTGTTCTACAATAGCAGAGCGAATAATTATTCACTACAAAAAGCGAAAACCAATGAATTTCATGCTGTTATACTTTGTCGTTAATGAACCGTCGCAAGACATTACGTTTGAAATTACGTAACTTTAGGCGAAAAAGGAGTTATGGAGATTATCAACAAAGCTTGAAAGATTGACTTATAATGAGGGTATCCCAGCTCGAATGGCTAAAACTGCTTACAAATTATTTTAAAACACATTGCGTCTGTTTTATCAGCCATCAATGTCATTTACACTGACGCGCCCAAGAAACTGGTACAGGCATACGTATTCAAATACAGAGATATGTAAACTGGTAGAATATGGCAGTGAAGTCGGGAACGCCTATATGAGACGACAAGTGTCTGGCGCAACAAGTGTCTGGCGCAATTGTTAGATCGTTACTGCTGCTACAGTGGCGGGTTATTAATATATAAGTGAGTTTGAACGTGGTGTTAAAGTCGGCGCACGAGCAATGGTACACAGCATCTCCGAGGTAGCGATGAAGTGGGGATTCTTCCGTACGACCATTTCACGAGTGTACCGTGAATATCAGGAATCCGGTAAAACATCAAATCTCCGACATCGCTGCGGCCGGTAAAAAAGATCCTGCAAGAACGGGACCATCGACGACTGAAGGGAATCGTTCGACGTGACAGAAGTGCAAACCTTCCACAAAATTGCTGCAGATTTCAGTGCTGGGTCACCAACAGGCGTCAGCGTGTGAACCATTCAACGAAACATCATCGATATGGGCTTTCGGACCCGAAGGCCCATCATGTACCCTTTATAACTGCAAGACAAAAGGCTTTACGCCTCGCCTGGGCCAGTCAACACTGGCATTGGACTGTTGGTGACTGGTCGAACGAGTCTCGTTTCAAATTGTATCGAGCGGATGGACATATACGGGTATGGAGACAACATCATGAGTCCAGGGACACTGCATGTCAGCAGGGGACTGTTCAAGTTGGTGGAGGCTCTGTAATGGCGTGGGGCGTGTGCAGTTGGATTGATGTGGTACCCCTGATACGTCTACATACGACTTTGACTGGTGATGCGTACGTAAGCATCCTGCCTGATCACTTGCAACCATTCGTGTCCATTGTGCATTCCGATGGACGTGAGCCATACGAGCAGGACAATGCGACACCCCACACGTCCAGAATTGCACTTCCGCTGGCCACCAAACTCCCCAGACATGAACATTATTAAGCATATCTCGGATGCCTTGCAACGTGTTGTTCAGGCGAGATCTTCACTCCTCGTACTCTTACGGATTAATGGACAGCCCTGCAATATTTATGGTGTCAATTCCCTTCAGCACTACTTCAGACACCAGTCGAGACCATGTCACGTCATGTGGCGGCACTTCTGCGTGTTAGCGGCAGCCCTACACGATATTAGGCAGGTGTACCAGTTTCTTTGGCTCTTCAGTGTATTTGAATAGCCTTTGACTGTTCCGTCATTTTCCCAGAAATGTTTTCAGGATGCGCCTTCCTAGTGAATATTAGTAAGTGTTTTGAAACAGCAAGCTATCCTGTAGGCACTGGATCAGAAAACGCCTCACCACAACAAAATGTTTCTCATGTGCTCTGACTCCCTCAATACCCTTCAGGTATTTCTGTTTGCACGTTTCATGTAGTGGCAAGAGGACAGGAGCAAATTTCAAGTGGCACCTGCCCTCTATTTTAGCTGATGACACAATGAGTTGGGTAGTTTCTAGACTCCATCCTAAGTTTAGAGGTTTTAGTGAGTTGCAGAGCGGCTAGTTTGTCCTGTTTTAGTGTAATCATCTACCAGCCTCATTTTCCACTTCTAATATTTTACTTTTTTCTATTGAACTTTTCCGGTTTTACAGGACGGTGGTGGAATTGCTGGTAAATATGATTTTTCTATTTTCACATGTGTGTGCGTGTTTCCTTGTTGAATTACTCGCCTTTTACTACTTTTAACTGCATTCATTCCCACTAGATATTTTAGTACACTAGATTATGGATATGCACCCAAGCCGACGTATAACAATAATAATAATTCACTGTTCATATGGACCAACATTTATATCGCTCTCACTGACCTGACACCTACGTTTTCAATGGCTTATGGAACGTGCCTGTAGCCTTGGGACTTTTTGTGAATTTTATATTTACACGCCAAAGGGAAACTGAGAAACTCATTAACTTGTTTGATTTTTTTGTTCCGTTACACGCTTGTACGGTTTCAGATCGCTATTGTAATTGGGTTTTCCTATTTGGGACACATACATCTGTGTGTGCTCTTCTACAAACATGAAAAGTGATATCTCATTAATTTTTTTGTCTCGTAACTTACAGAGGTGCCTTCATTTTCACAAAGTCCTTTACCTGAGAACAAACTTCGTGAATTATGATAACCCTTTCTATATTTTCGTTTTACTTCTCCGTTAGCATTCTCTTTCGTTTCTGTTTTGCCAAATATGTCGTCTTTATTTGTGATAAATCATTATCGGCCTGCGCAATATTATCTTTGGTACCAAAATAGTTATTAAAAGTTGCTTTATGCTATCTTTGATTTATTTATTTCGTATATCGTAATGGTCTGGAAGCCCTCACGGATGCTTTTTAAGAGTAAAGAATGTAGTGTAAGTTGATGTTACCGCGCTAACAGGTGTTTTCGTCGGACTATTATGAAACATCCACTACAGAGAGTGGGCATGCTACAAATTTATTATATGTACTCGTGGTGGAATGCATGATCTTCATGGATACGCCTGATCTGACTTGCTTCTGGTGCCGCTACGTTCCTGTTAAGCAGAAGACGTGAACAAATAGTGTCATACAGGAAAAAGAGAAGAAAAAAGTCTCAGAAAAACATATGCCAACCAGATGATACTGAATATTCCCAACACCTTTATCTTCACCTGTATGGTTTCGTAATTCTGAACCAAATGGGACCCCTTTCAATAGATAAGTTATCATTTGATCATGACACAATCCCATGTACTTTCGACGGAATAACCAAAATAAAGCTTGCTCTAATGGCATTCTTCACGCTCATAAGTAAATTAAAGTTTTTATCAGCTCGCAGCTGAACACTATAGTGCTTCACTACGCATTGTTCTCCTTACCTCCCTCGTATCTAAGAAGTGACTTACCTAGCCCATTATTGGTGCCTAGAGTGTAAGGTGAACTAAGAATCACTACTGAACGTAATATTTGTTCGCTCGAGAAGTCATCGTAGAGGTGAAAGAAGCGGTAGGCAACACCGAAACCCCAGTGTGAAGCACCAACACTACGCACTCGAGTATACGTGACATTGTTTAGCCTTATGCAATATGATTTAAATGCATTTTTTTAGTCTACGTACAGTATATTATGCGTGTTTGTACTTGTATTTTGAGTTGTTTTTTTTATACACTGTAAAAGAAACATTTTGAAAGTTGCGTAATGAAGCTTCAGCAGTTGTTGTTGTTGTGGTGGTGGAACATTAAAATGGGGTTATATTTTGCGAGGGAAGGGAAAGGAAGAGGGGAGGGAGGAGTCAGTAACCGTAAGCGATCCTCTCCCTTAGATTCGAACACTGGACCTGCGCCCGACCGTGAAGTCAGTGAGTTTCAAATGGTTTCAGAGGTACAAAGGAATGAAAATCCGACTAAAATTAACAAAAAGATACACGAATATTAAATTAACTCGTATGGAAGAAAATAGAGGCAGTTAGATCATATTGAAACTTGTTCCGTGATGTGGTGACGCCGACCGGTGTGGCCGAGCGGTTCTAGGCGCTACAGTCTGGAGCCGCGCGACGCTACGGTCGCAGGTTCG
Source organism: Schistocerca piceifrons (assembly GCF_021461385.2). Taxonomy (NCBI): domain Eukaryota; kingdom Metazoa; phylum Arthropoda; class Insecta; order Orthoptera; family Acrididae; genus Schistocerca; species Schistocerca piceifrons. Next base: position 603,653,905 of record NC_060140.1, read on the forward strand.
AATCCTGCCTCGGGCATGGATGTGTGTGATGTCCTTAGGTTAGTTAGGTTTAAGTAGCTCTAAGTTCTAGGGGACTGATGACCTCAGAAGTTAAGTCCCATAGTGCTCACAGCCATTTGAACCATTTTTGATGTGGTGATGGAAGGCAAAATTTCATACTGTGGGAATAGTATGAGTTGAAAGCTATCGAGCAGCCGTGTTGGTTTGTTCTGAACGTTTTGATGATAGCTATATACCATTTTTGGCTGAACTAATGCAGTTCATCGTTATTTTTAGTTTTCACCGAAATCTGCTTTCTCTTTTTTCCCCTTACCCTTCCTGCCCATTTATAAAGAATGCAGTACATGTACCTGATACTATTAAACTAATGTATTCGTACTTATTGAGATTTGAATTTTCCACATATTCTTCCCTTTCTTCATGTTAATTACTGTATGTGCGGTGATTAAGAAAATCTTTGTTTGTGAGGTACATTAGTAATATGTTGACTAACGCAAAGTTGTTGTTACTTTCGTGGCCACTTGTTTGTCTACTGTCTCCTGTCTTTTGTCTCGGTATCTTCGAACGACGCTTTTTAATGATTTTCTGACGTTTCGCCAGCAGAAGTGGCAGCCGCTGTCAAAGATTCGCATTCCGCCACCACCAATGCACGGTCAGTGTTTGACAATGCCAGATACTAGTGCTAGCGAAATACCAGAAAAATATTTAAAAAAAAAATAAAAACGTTGTCCGAAGGTCCCGAGACAAAAGGCAGTAGGTATCATGTAGTAGTAGTAGAAGTAGCAGTTTTATTAATCCGTGGACCACGTTTACAAGAATGTTGGACTTGGCACGGTACTATATTTCACGAACAATAAAAGTAACATTTTTCTTATATACAGGTCTAATTTGACAAAGCTGTTGCATTAAGTCGGCCGTTGCCCTGTAGCAGGGCCCCTCCCGGCGTTTGACTGAAGTAATCTGTCGCAACGACGCAAAACGTAAATAAAGATGTAATCTTGATCGTCCTGAACTCCAAAACTGACTCTTGTTAATATTAATAACAAACCAACACAGCTGCACTGATACAAATTTGTTATATCACTATCGGTTTCGTTTAAAAGAAGATCATCAGGTTAGACTGCCAATAAATTCCAACAGAGTGGTGCCAGTACCGTTACTTAAAGAGTATAGTTATCTTACGTAACGACTGACATTAACGTTAAGTAAGGTAAGCAGAGTTGCGGCGAAGATGGTTTCAAGACATAAGCAGTGTACGGTTACTGTAAATCGTTCCTCAGAAATACGCGCCAAACTCATGGAGCTCAACAATCCATAATGGAGAATATCAGGTAGAATATGGTTATTACTCGACAAAGCTGACTGTCGCCCGGCAACACCAGAAACTAATTTACGGGTCATGTATTCGCAAGTGCGAATATGAACCAACATCGACTTTATATTGGAATTCCGACAGTGTAAATTTTTGCCAGACCAGGACACGAACCTAAATTTCCCGCTGTCAGGAGCAGTCGCCTTAACCGCATAAGCTATCCGTGCACGAACCGCGGACAGACCCAAGCTTTCGTATGCCATCGTCCATGTGTCACAACATGCACTCGTAAGTTACATATACATTGATCAGCCGGAAGATTATGACCATATACCTAACAATCGGTAAGTTCACCTTTGGCACGGATAACAGAGGTGACACTTGCGGCGTGGAAGAAATGACACTTTGATAGGTCGATGGAAGGAGCTGGCATCACATCTGCACACAGAAGTCACCTAATTCCGGTAAATTCCGGAAAGGGGTCGATGAGTTCTGACGCCACATTCAATCACATCCATTCAATCACATCCCAGATGTGTACGATCGGGTTCAGATGCCTCGAGCTGTGTGTCTGCACATCAACTGGAACTGGCCACTGTGCTCCTCGAACCATTCCAACACACTCCTGACCTTGTGACATGGAGACTTACACGAGTAACTGATCCGAAGCCATCACAAAATTTTTGGACAACATGGTTGTGGAGATGAAGCAGCGATTAGTATGATTAAACAATTATTCAAAAACAGTCATAATCGCATTTATTATTATTATACTGCCAACCGGTTTCAACCCGACGTAGGGATCATCTTCTGGGCATTTACACCATTGGTCGACTGCTGGTGGTGTCACTCCTGTCTACATAACGGCAGGAAACTATCCTATTTCCAAGTGCTAAAAACAAGGAAACCAGATAAAACAATCCTCCTTGTACCAATTGGCATATAAGAATTACAGACGTCCTGAATTATAATCTACCTTAAAAAGAAATTATGCCATTAAGCCTCGTCACAACTTAAAAACAAGCTGCACACACGCATTGTCAACTCAAACTATGAAACATAAAACATCACAAGCCGGTGCATTCACCATTCCTGAGGAACAGTTGCAAACTGAAAGCCGCTGCCTTCACATACCAGCGATGATATTTACTGAAAGCGTACTGTCTGTCATGAAATCTTTGAGAAATGACTGTCCGGTCCTAATCCTTTGTACCTTAAAACTACATATACGCTGCAATCTGAACGGAAATAGCATACGAAACCCCTGTGTCACTAGGTAAGATATGTTAGTGGCTGCTTCTGAAGGAGGATATCGCTGAAGTGTGTCCAGAAATGCCTTAAGAAGCAGCCACCAACATATGAGATCTCAGGCTTTCCCGGCGAATGAGCTGTATCCTAGGTTCTCGGGTGTCCAGCCGGATCCGTTCGTCGAAGTTCCACGATATTTCGGCGGATAACCGTTCCGTCATCATCAGGTGGTGCTGATGGAATGATCTGTCTGCGCTGTGTCCGTGGTATTTATGTCCGCGGGGTCCCGAGTCGTAACTCGGCGCGGGCGGCCGGCGTGGCGCCGCTTGGTGGGAGGGATGGGGGAAGCTGCAGCCACGCCCAGTGGTAGGCGCAGTCCATCTCCGTCTGCCGTGGCGGAAGAATCTCGCGTCCGCTCGTGCCGTTGCTCTTTGATGGTGTTTAATAACGGTTTCCAGGCCTTGCTAAGTTGAAACCCGGTGTCCTTGTTGATGAGGTTATCTGTCACACGAATTTCTATGGCCTCCTTGTAGATACTGTCCCAGTAGGCACTTGTGGCAGTCAGGATTTTTGTCTCTTCGAAATTCGCTGTGTGTCCGATTTCAATGCAGTGTTCCGCTAGGGCCGAATGGCTGGGTTGGCGTAAGCGGGTGTGACGTTCGTGTTCTTTGCATCGGTCCTCGACCGTGCGAACTGTTTGGCCGATATAGGATTTGCCACAGCCGCACGGGATTTTGTATGAGCCCGCTTTCTTCAGCCCTACGTCATCTTTTGCCGTTCCTAGTAGGTCACGAATCTTTGCTGGTGGCCAGAAGACTGTGTCAATCTTGTGTCGCCTTTAACAGTCTCCCTATTTTTGACGACACGTTGCCAGCAAACGGCAGAAAGGTCAGAGCTTGCTTTTCTTCTTCCATAGGGCCTTCCGACAACAGAAGTGCAGCAAGAACCGAGATGAAGAACAACCCGAAGATGTTGTTGTTGATGTTCATCTTATATTCTCCTTTCAAGACACTATCCATTCCATTTAACTGCTCTTCCAGGTCCATTGCTCTCTCTGACAGAATTACAATGTCACCGGCAAACCTCAAAATTTTTATTTCTTTTCCATGGATTTTAATTCCTACTCCAAAGTTTTCTTTTGTTTCCTTTACTTCTTGCTCAATATACAGATTGAATAATATCGGGGATAGGCTACAACTCTTTCTCACTCCCTTCCCTACCAATGATTCCCTTTTATGCCCCTCGACTCTTATAACTGCCATCTGGTATCTGTACAAATTTTAAATAGCCTTTCGCTCCCTGTATTTGACCCCTGCCACCTTCAGAATTTGAAAGAGAGTATTCCAGTCAACATTGACAAAAGCTTTCTCTAAGTCTACATTTGCTAGAAACGTAGGTTTGCCTTTCCTTAACCTATCTTCTAAGGTAAGTCGTAGGGTCAATATTGCCCCACATGTTCCAACATTTCTACGGAATCCGAACTGATCTTCCCCGAAGTCGCCTTATACCAGTTTTTCCATTCGTCTGTAACGAATTTGTGTAAGCATTTTGCAGCCGTGACTTATTAAACTGATAGTTCGGTAATTTTCACACCGGCCAATACCTGCTTTCCTTGGGATTGGAATTATTATATTCTTCTTGAAGTCTGAGAGTATTTCGCCTGCCTCATTCATCTTACTCAACAGATGGTAGAGTTTTGTCATAGCTGGCTCTCCCAAGGCTATCAGTAGTTCTAATGGAATGTTGTCCACTCCCGGGACCTTGTTTCGACTTAGATCTTTCAGCGCTCTGTCAAATTCTTCACGCAGTATCATATCTCCCATTTCATCTTCACTAATGTCCTCTTCCATTTCCATGATATTGCGCTCAAGTACATCGCCCTTGTATAGACCCTCTATATATTCCTTCCCCTTTTCTGCTTTCCCTTCTTTGCTTGGAACAGGTTTTCCATCTGAGATCTTGACATTCATACAAGTCGTTTTCTTTTCTCCAAAAGTCTCTATAATTATCCTGTAGGCAGTATCTATCTTACCCCTAGTGAGGTAAGAATCTACATCCTCACATTTGTCCTCTAGCCATCCCTGCTTAGCCATTTTGCACTGCTTGTCGATCTAATTTTTTAGACGTTTGTATACCTTTTTACCTGCTTCATTTACTGCATTTTTATATTTCCTCCTTTCATCAATTAAATTCAGTATCTCTTCTGTTACCCAAGAATTTCTACTATCCCTCGGCTTCTTACCTACTTGATCCTCTGCTGCCTTCACTATTTCATTGTTCAAAGCTATCTATTCTTCTTCTACTGTATTTCCTTCCCCTCTTCCTGTCAGTCGTTCCATAATGCTCTCCCTAAAAATCTCTAAAACCTCTGGTTATTTCAGTTTATCAAGGTCCCATCTCCTTAAATTCCCATCTCTTGCAGTTTATTCAGTTTTAATCTACATTCCATAACCAATAGATTGTTGCCAGAGTCCACTTCTGCCCCTCGAATTGTCTTACAATTTAAAACTGGTTCCTAAATCTCTGTCTTACCATTATATAATCTATCTGAAATCTTCCAGTGTCTCCAGGCCTCTTCCACGTATACAACCTTCTTTCATGATTCTTAAACCGAGTGTTAGCTATGATCCAGCTATGCTCTGTGCAAAATTCTACCAGGCGGCTTCCTCTTTTATTCCTTATCCCCACTCAGTATTCGCCTACTACTTTTCCTTCTCTTCCTTTTCCTACTATCGAATTCCTGTCCCCCATAACTATTGAATTTTCGTCTCCCTTCACTATCAAAATAATTTCTTTTATCTCATGATACATTTCTTCAATATCTTCGTCATCTACGGAGCTAGTAGGCGTATAAACTTGTAATACTGTGGTAAGTGTGGGCTTCGTGTATATCTTGGCTACAATGACGCGTTCAGTATGCTGTTCGTAGTAGCTGACCCGTGCCCCTATTTTTTTATTCATTATTAAACGTAGTCCAGCATTACCCCTATTTGATTTTGTATTTATAACAATGTGTTGACCTGATGAGAAGACTTGTTCCTCCTGCCACCGAGCTTCACTAATTCCCACTATATATAACTTTAACTTACCCAATTCCCCTTTGTAAATTTTCTAGCTTACCTGCCCGATTAAGGGAGCTGACATTCCACGCTCCGATCCATAGAACGCTAGTTTTCTTTCTCCTGGTAACGACGTCCTCTTGAGTAGTCCCCACCAGGAGATCCGAATGGGGGACTATTTTCCCTCCGGAATATTTTACCCAAGAGGACGCCATCACCATTTAACCATACTGTAAAGCTGCATGGACTCGGAAAGGAGCACGGCTGTAGTCTCCCCTTGCTTTCACCCGTTCGCAGTACCAGCACAGCAAGGCCGTTTTGATTGATGTTACAAGGAAAGGTCAGTCAACCATCCAGACTGTTGCCGCTGCAACTACTGAAACGGCTGCTGCCCCACTTAAGGAACCACACGTTTGTCTTGCCTCTCAACTGACACCCCTTCTTTGTGGTTGCACCTACGGTACGGCTATCTGTATCACTGGGGCACGCAAGCCTCCCCATCAACGGCAAGGTCCATGGTTGATGGGGCGGGGGATTTGAAAGGGTATCAGTTATGAAAGGGCATGTTCTGTTATACAGTGTGCAACCAACATTACATACGGACAATATATAGATGGAGCTAATGCGTAACCTTGCATGAATTGTAGCAAAAGACCACAGAAGTTTTATTGGTTTGCGTTAATTCAACTTGATGAATATTTCAAAGGCTAAAAAATACACTATCTGAGAAAAATTATCCAGTGACCAATTAGCAGACATTTGAGTGTGGTGTGTCCACCCTTAGCCTATGACGACTTGAAATATGCTGGGGACACTTTCAATGAGGTGTCTGAATGTCTTTGGAGAAATGGCATCGCCTTCTTCCTCAAGAGCAGAAACCAGAGAATGTTGGATGCTGGAGTTTGGAGCAAAGTCAGTGTTCTAACTCATACCAAAGGTGTTACATTGGAATCAGGTCGGACTCAGTGTAGGCCAGACCATTTCAGGAATGTTATTATCGACAAGCCATTGTCTCACAAATACTGCTTTACGACAGGATTCTTTGTCGTGCTGATATAAATAAATAATAATCATCGTCTCTGAACTGTTCCTCTAGTGCTGGCAGTGCACAATACTCTAAAATTTGTTCATATCCTTTTTAAGCACAATAAGGGGACCACACCCTAAACACAGAAAATACAACCACCGCCCTTGTGCTTCACTACTGACACTACTCGTGATGGAGGTAACGTTTTCCAGGTATTCACCTTCCATCGATTGCCACAGCGTATAACGTGATACATGAATCCAAGTCATACATTTCCAGTAATTTATTGTCCAGTGGTGTCACTCTTTTACATCACCTCGAGCGTCGGTTATTACCGTCTACAGAAATGTGTGCCTTATGACGAGATTCTCAACCATTGCACGCTATTCCTTTCTACTCCTTACGCACAGTCACTGCGCTGGTAGCTCTTTGGAACTCATGAGTGATTTTTTCCGCTGATTTTATGTTATTTCTTACAATCGCCATCCACAGTTCTCTATGGCCCATTTCTAGCAGTACATGAGGTCTTCTTGGTCTTCATTTACTATGGTTGTTCCTTCGCATTTGCGCTCCACAGTCACATTAGGAGCAATCAACTTGGGCAGCTCTAGAAGGCACGAAATATCCCCGATGGATTTGCTACGAAGATGGCATCCAGTCACTATTCCACGTACGAAGTTACTGAGCTTTCTGTCCGAACCATTTTGCTGTTACTGTTCCTCTACTGACAACGCAGTACTCCCCACTGCTTTAATACCGGTGGGGCCACCTCCCGTGACATGTAGTGGTCAATTCCGGCGTACAAAAGGGGTTCTGGATGCTTTTGATCAGATAGTGTATATCGTATGGATTTTGTACAAAAGTGGAACCAGCTATCACGACTACGTTTTCCGCATTCTTATAGACTGTACCGTTAGAAGAGTAAGAGAGCATTTATAAAATGTGAATAAAAATTTATGCAAATTGTAATCATTATTTTTATAAGTGAGCGTTTGAAAGATACTGGATCCGCGCATAGTATAGTAAATCATAAGCAAAAGGCTGATGATATGTATGAAATGGTTTATTATTCGAGAGCAGATCCAAGTGGTCGTGATGTACAGGATCATGCCGATTAGTGCGCTGTTGATGTGCTGCCTCTAGATGGGACTTCAGTTTACATAGTCCGGTAATACTTTTCACTTCTTCATACCGTTCTCCACCTAGCGATGTGGTGCAGTACCAAGACACTGGGTCGCACTGGGGAAGATGGCGGTCCAGCCATCCACTTTTAGATTTCTCGTGGTTTCCATCAATCACTTAAGGCAAATGGCTGAGATGATTCATTCGAAAACGACACAGCCGGTTTCCCACCCCAAACTTCCCAAACACGAGCATCTACTCCGACTCTAATGGTATCGTAGTCGACGGGTCTTTGAATGTTCCACTTTTTTTGTAAGTTTTATTTCTTGCTGCTTCATGCACGGCACTGTTCAGGTTAGAACGTCATGACGTTGAACAGAGGAAATTGCTATAATGCCACTCCTGACATAGATATAATTTTATTTGCTTTTCTGCTCTCTGTTTCATTGATAATAAGCATACTACGTGATGTGCCTGTCACAGGCAGGCATAAGTAAACAACCAGGTATAAAGAGAAAGCAAAAGTTTATTGAACCGGTTTCCACAAAAATATTCACCACAATGAAACAAAAGAAAGTGTGGGTCTTCAATAGGCGAAACGAAATAAATGGGGTTCTTACATAACGGAGGCACAAAGACTTCCAGAATCATAAAGTGCATAAATAAGTTCCATGATATTTGAAAGAGTTACACACACTTAAGAGAACATAACCTTAAAATCTTAAGAGCTTTATAATGAATTAAGTTTCTGTATTCACATGGTCTATAATAAATACTGTGTTAAAATTTCAAGAATTTTAGATTAAAACGGAAAAAATAAGTTTCTCACTTCAGATTTAAAACCAAAGTCCAAATCCACGCTTCAGTCAAGAAGAATAAAAACTTTACAATTCTTCTGGTTTACTTTTCTGAAGAGATCAAACAGTAATAAAATACCTAAGTCTAACGAGGATAGGAACTTTCAGTCTATTGCTGTCTTGTAGGCTAGCAGAACAATAGTACAATTATACCAAGTCTCAACGAACACGTCGCTGATAGAGTTCCACTTCAGGAGATGGCATGCTGTCCCAGTCCTTGGTGAGGTATAGTGGAGATCTTAAGGTTGCTGGCTGTCACAGAAATGCTCTCTTGAGCTCGTGCGCAGATTTTCAAGTTTATGCAATTTTGTTATTCCCGTCTATTATGATCATAATCGCCTAAGTACTAATCTTCATATGTTCCACACAACATACCTATAAACTCACATAAATATGGCACTAACACTATGTCTATACAGAATAGCTGTTCTGAAAAAGTAATCCAGTAATATTTCGGCGTATTCTGCTGACATGGAACATTACACGCCTGAATGCTAAACACACACTGACTGCATCAATAGTACTCGATCATATCTAGCTTGTATTCACTTGCTATAACATTGTATTATACGGAAATTTACCTATGTTCGTGCTCGTTGAATGCTAGCCATGGACTACGTAAACATTACTTAGCGATGACTGTCTGACTATATTTGACTGGACACTATTATAGCACGCCACTTGCTGCCTTTCGGTTTGTATGTAAATCGTTTTTATAGCCGTGGATAATGTCAAAATACAAAATTATCATATTTTTAATAACGTAAAATGCATGAAATACAGATATACACTAGGAAAAGACGATGTTTTCAGCAACGATTCGTGAAATATCATATAGGTTCTGTCTGTTTTATATTGTCGAACAATTGGGACCATCTTCGATTTACAAAAGACCTCGAAAAAGTTTCTGGAAACTAGCATTCTCTAATTCGAATATGCCTGAAACTAACAAGTCTTTCTAGTAATATTACACATTTTTGAAAACAAAAAAATTAGGGCTACAAGAATGGGACAATGATTAGGGATTACTTCTGAAATATGTATTTCTCAAATAAGATAAGCCAATTCTGAAACATATCAGTATTATCAGGGTAGAATTTTACAGTGCAAGTGGTTTTCAGAAATTGTACATTTTGAATATTTCTTTATGCAGATATTTCTAGATGAACTGCTTACACTACTGGTGTGAGCAGTGCGTAAACTATAAACTGGATGACATAGATTTGAAAAATACAACCAATATGAGAATTTGGAGATTCCATGTATGCTTAGGGCCAAGGCACCCTAGACTTTAGACTCCAACGACACATGCACAACTTGTTTATCCTGCGGGCTGCGGCTAGCTCAGCCCCCACAGTTCAGACGAAATGGAACTTCCCAGCCCCGGCACCCCATAGCCAGACCAGACGAGAGCATCAACAGCCAGGCCACCATGTGGCGTTCAAGGTGTTGAAAGAGGTCGTCGGCAAAATGCACCTCTTCATGCATCCGCCGTGTCACGTACCAAAAATAAGCCCGCATGTATCCCCCTGTGAGGCTGCTACTCAGATGAAGTTGTGTACAATTATTTAAAAGTCACTTAAATCCCCCTTATAATCGATGAACAGTCTTTGAGAAGATGATGATTACGGAAGTAAACTCACAAGGTTCGTCATTAAAAAAATTTACACGACTCTCTGCAGTTTTGAAAAAACCGTTAAAAACTGGTGGAGAAATATGCAAAGTTCAGTGATTAGTTTGGGGGAATAGAGGCGAATGTGTAACGCGAGAGTCAGAGTATGAAATTCAGTATCTTGCGGAGAGTTAGAGATAGGGCAGGGATAAACATTTTGTATTATGACCAAATTTTTGCCGAATTCACTCTAATGTTTCGGAAAATTCGGTGTTATTTTTTGGAAAACTTTGTTACTTTTTTAAAAATTTGGTGTTATTTTTGCACCAAATTCTATGTTACATTTCTCAAATTCGGTATAATTTTATACCAAATTTGATTCTTTTTGTCTAAGTAAGTGTTATTTTTTGCAGCTTCGGTTTTATTCTTTTGTCAAAATTGTTGCCTTTTCTACCAATTCCGATAGGTTTATGCCAAAATCGGTGTTTTTTGCCAAATTTGGTATTTTATTACCAAACTGGGAGTAATTTTTTGCCAAATTAGGTGTTGTTCTTTTTGATAATTTCGGCCTGTTTTCATTCTCACATCAAAGTTAGTTACTTGCAGACAAACGCTCTTATACAAGGCAAAGCTACAAATCTCCCAATACGTCGTTAAGTTACTGATTTCGCGTTAGTTCGCTAGAAACAGCCAATTACGCGTTATTTTTCGCATTATCGTTTTCTAAAAATTTTCCTGTCCGTAGATGCGGAACATGGGTGAGTTTTTTTAACTTATATTTTTGAGTGGCAGTGTACTCCGAATGGGGTGGCGCATTGCTTAAGGTATCTGATTCGGGAAGAGTGCGATTCAAATCCCTGTCCATTTGTTAAAATCCATATTTCCCTATTTTTGGGTAAATCATTTAAAGTAAATGTGGGATGGTTTCTTTGAATAGGTGACTGCAGAATATATTTAGATCCTTGTTAATTTCGACATTTTGCTCCGTTTCGAGTCATCTCGTCGTTAACAGACGATATTTTATCTTACACATTTTTCGTTCCATGTTCGCGAGACCTGGCCGGGCTGTGTAGAATATCACTCTTTTCATCCAATTATCCCAGAAGGCTAGGAGTGAGGAAGAGAGGTTCCCAACCAATATTATCTATATATATATATATATATATATATATATATATATATATATATATATATAAGTTTAACCACCTCCTCTGGCCACCAGACTCCCCGGACATGAACATTATTGAGCATATCTGGGATGCTTTGTAAAATGGTGTTCCGAAGAGATCTCCACCCCCTCGTACTCTTACGGAATTATGGACAGCCCTGCAGGATTCATGGTGTCAATTCCCTCCAGCACTACTTCAGATATTAGTCGAGTCCATGCCACTTAATGTTGCGGCACTTCTGCGTGCTCGCGGTGGCCCTACACGATATGGGGCAGTAGTACTAGTTTCTTTGGGTCTTCATTGTATTTATTTCTCAAGATAGTCACGCTGGTGAGGAACACATTTCTCTCAACGGAAGACCAGTTTTTTGATACAGTTACTGTAGAGTGTTTGGGTTTGGTGACGGAGTCAAAACCTCACCTCAGCTTTCCCCGCTTCACCACTATCAAAGTGAGGCCATCGGAGGTGTTCTTTAAGTTTTGGAAACAACTGCAAATCGGCTGGGGCCAAGTCGAGACTGTATGGAGCATGATCGATGACAGCAACCCAAGGCATCAGATTTTTTCAGATGTCACAGTCCTCGTGTGTGTTCTGTAGTTGTCATGCTGAAGGAGAGGGTGCTCCATGCGTGGACGAACTCGTCGAATTCGTGCTTTCAGTCTCCTGAGGGCCTCTCACGCACCGACATAGTTACGTTACACCGCCATGTTACACATTACAGTTCAGAGGCAGAGGAGTGGCAGAGGGCTGCAACTTGCGTCAGCGAAGCGAGAAAGTCGACAGAGTAACATGCGTCAAACGAATTACCTCAACCGATAAAGAGAACAGAACAAAAGATTCGTACATATTACGTTTCAGCACCCACTCGTACAAGACTGCAGCGTACCACTGTTGGGAATTTTAGGAATATTACCTGATATTGTCAGCTGTGTTTGTAATTTAGTATTTGGTACACACTGTCAACCTCTGGTGGTACAATACACTTTCAACCCTTAGCTCGGGAGCTGACTTTTCTGTAACGTATTCCACACGGTGAGTCTCTGGGACCGCTGTGTTTAAACCGAGATTTAAGGTAGAAAACATATGAATTTTTTAGTTTATGCTCTGTAACATTCATTTTCACAATTATTTATGTGTTTTTAAATGCTTCTATGTTATTTTATTGCACAATATGTATACTGAGCAAGCAGTAAAGGAAACAAAAGAAAAATTCGGAGTAGGAATTAAAATTCATGGAGAAGAAATAAAATCTTTGAGGTTCGCCGATGACATTGTAATTCTGTCAGAGACAGTAAAGGACCTGTAAGAGCAGCTGAACGGAATGGACAGTCTCTTGAAAGGAGGATATAAGATGATCATCAACAAAAGCAAAACGAGGATAATGGAATGTAGTCGAATTAAATCGGGTGATGCTGCGGAAATTAGATTAGGAAATGAGGCGCTTAAAGTAATAAATGAGTTTTCCTATTTGGGGAGCAAAATAACTGATGATGGTCGTAGTAGAGAGGATATAAAATGTAGACTGGCAATGGCAAGGAAAGCGTTTCTGAAGAGGAGAAATTTGTTAACATCGAGTATAGATTTAAGTGTCAGGAAGTAGTTTCTGAAAGTATTTGTATGGAGTGTAGCCATGTATGGAAGTGAAACGTGGACGATAAATAATTTAGACAAGAAGATGGTTCAAATGGCTCTGAGCACTATGGGACTCAACTGCTGAGGTCATTAGTCCCCTAGAACTTAGAACTAGTTAAACCTAACTAACCTAAGGACATCACAAACATCCATGCCCGAGGCAGGATTCGAACCTGCGACCGTAGCGGTCTTGCGGTTCCAGACTGCAGCGCCTTTAACCGCACGGCCACGTCGGCCGGCTAGACAAGAAGAGAATAGAAGCTTTCGAAATGTGGTGCTATAGAGGAATGCTGAAGATTAGATGGGTAGGTCACATAACTAATGAGGAGATATTGATAGAATTGGAGAAAAGAGAAATTTGTGGCACAACTTGACTAGAAGAAGGGATCGGTTGGTAGGGCATATTCTGAGGCATCAAGGGATCACCAATTTAGTATTGGAGGGCAGCGTGGAGGGTAAAAATCGTAGAGTGAGACTAAGAGATGAATACACTAAACAGATTCAGAAGGATATAGGATGCAGTATTTACTGGGAGATGAAGAACCTTGCACAGAATAGAGTAGCATGGAGAGCTGCATCAGACCAGTCTCTTGGACTTAACACCACAACAACAACATTTAAATAGTACACATAAATAGACTGCTAGATTACTGAATTTTACATTATGAAAAATTATACAATCTCTGTAGCAAGTAAATTTCCATATAGAACTAAATTCCAGGGTTTAAATTTGCGCATAAAGACTCCGCCCGATAGCTACAAAAAGAAACACTGTCAAATTCACATGGATTGCTGGGAATTAAATTTTTCTTACCACCACTCACAACACATTCGATTTTAACAGGCACTTGAAGTATTTCATTGAAGAAACATACAGATCGCCATCACAACTTTCCTCAAGTTCCTCTTCTGAACTGCGATGACTGGCTAATGTAAAATCTTCGTGTTTCTCGAGCATTTTTCTTGATCTATGTCACTGACACCTTCATCCATAGACCGACTAACAATTTCATCAAACATGGGAAAGTTAGAACTGACACATTCATGTGAACACATTTTGAGCTATATGGTACCGTACTGAAGAAAACAGGTACACAGTTCACGAAGCGCGGCCTAGGAGATTCTAACACTTATCAATAACACTCATCAACAGTAACCACAGGAACTTCGTAGGCTTGGCCATTTAGGGAGGGTAGGTGAAGAACAGAAGCGTCCCACCACAACTGGCCACGGAGAGCGAGTTCGAAAATTTTCGCGCGGTCTGAGAGACCACTCCTCGTGAGTTAAGGGTTAAGATTCAAATGGCGATTTAATTTCCCTGAGACTAGTAATCATTACGTATTTTCTTGCGATCTGGTCGAATAAACTTCTGTAATAAGAAGAACAGTCCTGTTTAACATTTTACCCAATCGGAAGACGTCCCAATTTATTCAAAAGTATTGCATATAAAACCCAATCAAATGCGGAGAATATGTACAAAATATCATCTGTGTGTGTGTTTACCGTTTACGCCAAATGTTGCTCTGCTTTCTTGGAAATACGTATATGGGTGTCTGCGAGACAACTTCAGAGCAAAGCGTTTCGAATTAGAGGGCACGAAACTGTGTGCTCGCAGCAGTGTAAGTCATGGAGGTGGAAAAACGGCGGTGTCGTCGGCCGCGTCGCCTGCGGCCGGGGCGGGCGCTGGCAGGCGCCGCATTAGCGTCCGTGTGATGAACGACCGCCGCCCCACTTCATAACCCGGCGGCCTCCCCCGCCGCCCCCGCTGCCCCCGCCACCACACGGCGGGCCCTTCTCGGCAGCGCCAGATAAACCGCGCCGCCGCCTCTGGCCTGTGCCCCCATTTTTTAAGCCCAGCGGCAGTCGTCGACTCCTTCCGAGAGCCGTTCTTCTTTGCCACGTCATTGTCCAGTCTCAAAAGAAGTTTCGCAGTTTTTCTCTGTAGAGAAACAACCGGTCTGCAGTAACGTGCAGAATGTCGAGAAAGTGGACACCGTGGTTCAGGGATTCAGCAGTGTGCAGAGCAGAAGACACGAATTTTTAGATCATATGTACAGAATAGTGAAGATGTGGGATGACCATATTCCGTCACTCTCTTGAGTGGAATTTGTAAAAATGTTAAGGATCGTGAAGATTTGTTTCTTTCCAGCTTCATGTATTTGGCGAAAAGAAGGTGCCCTAGTGGCGAAGGAAAGTGTGGTGTGCGTACTGTAAGACCTTCGGTACACACACCATCATATTATTTGAGTTGTCGCTCTAACGAAATAGGCGAGTGTCAGCAATATGTCTCGTGGTCTTATCATGGCGTGTTTATCTTCTGCCGTTAGGTCAGACGATAGAAATGCCACTTGCACGCTTAGAGTAGCAGATTGACGGTGACCAACTTTAAACAGAACTTGATTAATTTTCACACACATTTATTAAAATAATAACAAGCATAAAATTCACTTAACTTAATTCTGGATGCTATTTACAATTCACAATCTGAAGTTCCTTTGGTATTGGTACGTTAATCTTATTCTCACATATATCTCTGATACCTGACAAAAGTGTCTATACATTTATCTTCATGGCTATGTACAGGACTATGGTAATCTTATTAGTCGCAGACTGAAACTTGACTATAGACTGGTACAGAAAAATGCAGACTGACTAATCGGAGGTCTGTACACTCGTTACAATACCTCGTGCATTCATGTATCACTGCGCGAGTGTGATCCGCAAGGAGAAAAGGTTCTACGTTAGCAGCAATCTCATTGGCTGTGTTACATATTAATATGCGGATCGGCGGAAGCAGAATTTGGTCAGTCTCTATGGAAGCGCCATCTCGTAATGCGGAGACAGACGAGCGCTGCGCCTGCGCTGTTGTGCTTAGCGGGGCGCGCTCTAGTGGGAAAGTTGTGTACGCGCTGACTACACGGAACTATGTACACAACAGAAACAAAAACCATCCATTTAGTTGCCTGAACCAGTTGCCACTCGGGGTCTCCCAGCCAGTCATAATCTACTTCTTTACTGTCCTTATGGAACATATGCAGTAAAGATAATGCACAGCCTACTTCAAACAGCAGTTCTCTAGACCGACTCAACAAGGAGTCAAAAGGACGAATACTTTTACTGCATGCTAATATACTGTCCAGTCACATTAGTGTGACCACCTGACGAAAGCTTGAAAAACCACCTTCTGAAGGCGGACCACTGTGAGACATGCAATCTTGTAGGTACCGACAGGGATGTGGGGCTATGCTGACTCCCGTGTCGTGACGAGCTGTGGTAGGTTTCTCGGTTGAAGGACTTTGGGTGGACAGTCCGATCGAGGTGACCCCACAGATTCTCAATTGGGTTTAAATTCTGGGAGTTTGGTGCCCATGGTAGAGCATTAAGCTCATACTGCTGTTCATTGAACCACACAGGTACACTGCGAGCTGTGTGACAAGCTGCATTGTCCCGCCGGTGGATGCTGACTTCCCTAGGAAAAGCAGACTGTTTGAAGGGGTGTATATGTGCCACAAGCGCAGGTACTTTCTTGTGTTGACCCATTCTGCCACGGAAACATTCCCCAGACCATAATGCTCCCTCCTCCGGCCTGTACGTTCCGATTATTGTTTCGGAGTGTTTCCAATGCCTCACGCCTTATTCGCCAAAGACCACCTCTCCGACGGAGCATAAAAGGTAAGTCATCTGAAAAGGCCACCTGTCGTCAATAAGTGGATGTCAAGTTGCGATACTGCAGTGTAGTTCACAGTTTTAGTTGCTGATGAACAGCAGTCATCATGGGTGCATCAACCAGGCGCCTGTAGCGGAGGCCCATACGCAGCAACGTTCGCTGAACGAACGTCGTGGAGACACTGCTGGTAGTCCCTTGCTTTATCTGGGCGGTCAGTTGCTCAACAGTTGTACATTCATTCAATAGTGCCATTTTGCCAAACACACTGTACATTTTAAACATGATTCCTCGCGAACAGTTTACAATCTTAGCAGTTTCAGAAATGCTTTTTTCCTTGTCCCCAAAGCCAATGAACATGTCCTCCTGGACGTCATATAAATCATTCCGTTTCCGCGTTGCGGCAACGACTACACTCTTTTCGGCATACCCCCGCCACTCTTTATGTAACCACCACTGTTACTGCTGTCACCTGCTGTCTGTGAGTGGTTAATACACGTTGTCGTCGAACTTAGGAATTGCTCACATTATGTGACTGAAACGTCTAATATGTGCTGCCGTGAACTGTTAAGATCGTAGCAGCCTGTCTCTGTGAAGCTTGAGTATCTGATCTCAGACTGTGTGAGAGAATTGTAGAAGTATGCGTAAAATGCTCCATTGTGACCATTTGTAATCTTCCCGTGTTCAGAACTGTTATCAACTCAGTCTAAATTTACGTATTATTTCCGTGTAGTGCTTCCTCGGGCATGGGAGTGTGTGTTGTCCATAACGTAAGTTAGTTTAAGTTAGGTTAAGATGTGTGTATGCTTAGGGATCGATGACCTAAGTAGTTTGGTCCCATAAGACCTTACCTCAAATTTCCAAAATTTCCGTGTAGTGACATCAATACATATATTTATGCGCATTATCTTCCGCGTAGATTCGTTTAAATAGCGCTGCCCCAACTCCATATCAGAAGGAAGTACTATCTAAATGTTTCTGTATTTTTTCTTTATAACCACTCAGAGAACTATCCAAGAATGCTAATCAAAAAAATGGTTCAAATGGCTCTGAGCACTATGGGACTTAACTTCTGAGGTCATCAGTCCCCTAGAACATAGAACTACTGAAACCCAACTAACCTAAGGACATCACACACATCCATGCCCGAGGCAGGATTCGAACCTGCGACCGTAGCGGTGAGTGCTAATCCAGTCTGTTTAATCTTATATGCATTAAGAACATTAGGGTCTTTAACCTTTCGTGCGGCACTGTTGTTGCCTCTCTCATTTCTGCTGCAAAGTAGCCATTCATCAGTATGACAACTTTACTATTTAGCCGAGAACAAAATCTGAAAATTTGTGGTAAGTTCATATGGGACCAAACACATTACTTAATCTAATTTACGCTAACGACGACACGAACACGTATGCCCGATCGAGGGAGGACTCGAACTTCCGACAGGGGGAGCCGCGCGAACCGTGGCAAGGCGCCCAAGACCGCAAGGATACCCCGCGCGGCTAGTTGAGTACACGCTACGTGGGAAATTTGCGACACGTCATCGCAGCGTACACTCTGCTAGAATAAACTTGTTTTGTCTCTGTAACATTCGTGAGGTTGCGGTTAAGAGAGTGACAGTTTCGCAAAATGGAAGAATCTCTGCGGTATGTGAAAGGGGACTAGGGAGGAACTACTGTAAGAGATGAGAATGTGAGGTGGTTGTTGAAGCATGCGAAGGTAATTTAAACGGTAAGTTGTGACACTAAGACAGACTAAAATTTCATTACATCAACCTGAAATTCAATGCTCTCTTTAGATGTGGATGTAGTTGATGATAGATCTAAAATACTAGCACAACGTCGGAACGCCTACGTAGAAGAAAAATTCTTTCTTTCCTCTATTTATCTTAACATAATTGGTTCTAGACAACACAATGCTTCTCATCGCCTTTGGAATTTTAATGACGATTTTTATGTAGCTGAGAAGGCGTAAGATAATCCCTGATAATTGCAATGGGCTTGGCACTGCAACCACGTGCGCCTACCTCAATCAGTCAAGTAAAGCTATTTTGTAAACCCCTTTGTGGAAATGCCTGTGTTGTCACGCCTCTTTTACCCGTTACAATACGCTATATATTATCTCAATAACATTCGCATGACTCAAATGATAGTAATGGAGGAAGTGGGTGAGCCGTAGTGCGCCTTTTCTGGCACACCAGCTTTTTGGCACGACTATCCATTACCCAGCTGCACTACGATCTTTGCCCCCGTTGTGATCTGCTGGCGGGTATTTGCAGTCGGCGAGTTGGTCGTGGGACTCGCTACGAGACGCTAGGACGTGCTTGAGGGGACGAAGGAGCAAACACGCGGGCTCGGCCAGCTTTGGCACGGCCGGTCTACCGTGCAAGACTGTCGCGAGTTTGTGGTGGACCTGTCTGGTGTCAGCTTCGGGCGCTGCTAGTCGCTTTGCCTTGGGGCCTGTTTTCTCGGAGAGACCCATCCCTCGAGACCATCTCAAACAACGCACTCCATCGTACGTGTAAGTAATTTGGGTGCCTTCGTTTCATCAAACGATTTGTGTTGCAGCGAGTGTACTTGTCGGTCGGTTGGTTGTAATGTACATGTTGTCGAAGTACGAGCAGCCGATACAGTTTGTGTGACTGTATGCAGACCAGCAGTTACTATTTGCTTTACAATCCGCTGGGTGGATGACTATGAAAACGCAGATTAACACGAAAGTGTGCGTGTGATTTAGGGTTACTGCCACCAAGCGACGTCCCTGGTATATTGCTTTAAAAGAAAAAAAATTCTTGCAACCAGTTATTCTGTTAATAGTAAAACTGGAATTTGGTAAAGCTAGACATTTATATGTACTTCTTGGTAACGTGAACTTATTATGGAGACCAGCAGTTACTATTACCTTTAAAATCCGCTGGTTGGATTACTATTAGGATGCAGATTAGCAAGAAGGCGTGCATGTGATTTTGGATATTGCCATCAAGCGACGTCCCTGGTATATTGCAGTAAACAAAAACATTGCAGCTAGTTATTCTGTTATTGGTAAGACTTGTATTTTATAAAGCTAGTCATTTATACGTACATTCTTGTATACGTGAACTTATTGAACGCACTCACTCAACGGTAATTGGTTTGGGTATTTTATTATCAATTTCTTAACGTATATTGATTGATGTCTGTCGTGTCTTCTGCGGTCTGTTTGTGTTCCAGTTTCTGCGAGTAGGGGTGCGCGGGTGCGGCGCCACGTCCCGCTTCGGTGCACAGAAGCTGTGACGTGCCGTCTAATGGGAAGTGACCCACAGTTGGGCCCCGGCGTTTAGGTGTTGTTTGGACGGCTGGTCTGCTGCTTCCGGCATTTAAGTCACCTTTGCCCAGTGTAGCCTGGGCTCCCTACCCGTTTGATAAACGTAACCTGTTTCATATGTTTTTTTAAATGTTTGTTTATTCAGTATGAATTGTAATTCTAGTCACGTGTTGTGCTAATTGCGTTTTTGGGGGTTCTAAACGAATTGATGCTTTTCGTAAACCAGCGTCATATTGTAAATCATTTTTTAAAACAAAAGTGCGATTTCTTTAAATCAGCTTCAGACTGTAATTTATTTGAAATCTCTGTGGGTCATCTCTTTAAGTCTGTTGGTCATTATCTGCTGTCTTGCTTGAGAAGCAAGATATTTGTAATATTTTATACAAGATGCCCACGTTGATTATCTCTTACCTGTTTTGAATAAACAACGTATTTGGTAGTTGTTGTTTGAGTGACATTACAGGGGCCTTGACCTTCCATCCCCACTTCCTAAGTTTCAATTGCTAGCAGAGCGTGTTCGCGATCGGTTTGCAGGGGGGGAAGAATTTTCTTCCTTTCAATATGTCACTCCTTAATTGGTTATTTGTTGTTTAGTAAGATTTTATGATTATTGTGATTTCATTGCATTTTTTATTCTCAGGTAACCGCTGTTCGACATTGTCTCAAGGAGATGTCCCGGAACTGGTTGTCTCAAGAAGGAGTTCGTGCAGTACGAATTGAGGATTCGTGAACAACCTGTAACGGGCAGCGTTCCGGAGTTGGCAGCTAGGTTGCACGCGGACGTGGATCTACCGATATCCCTCACGGCGGGTACATTGGGTGAGGTAGGTGAAGCCTCGCAATTTATTTTGAGCGCCGTTGATATAGCTCGGAACCTTGCCTTTTTAGAGGATAGCCAGTCAACTCAGAGGCAAATATCTCGTATACAGTCCCAGTTAGTTCATTTGGGGAACCGCTTAAGCGATTTTGATTGCGTGGAACTTAAAGACGCTGAGAGGCGGGAAATAGGTTACGGGTCGTGTGCGGGATTTGGAAACCAGAGCCGCGGCTTTTAAGTTTCAATATGGAAGGCGCTAGTATGCAACAAGGGGACGTTGGTAGTCAGGGGCCTAGCGGCACTCAGAACTGTGACGTAAAGGATCGCGGTCCGGTAGTCTTCGACGGGTTTGCTAAAGTGCCCAATCCCAATATGCGTTTATTTACTGGGTTGTAGGAAATATGTCGATAATTTGAGTCAGGTTGAAGAGCTTTTGTGGTTATTAGCCAAGTTGGAGGTTCAGGTTGATACTTTGCATGTTCCGCACATGGTAATTCTTTAGCTACTGTATCCCTTAACTAAAGGAGTGACAAATGTATTAGTTTCGGAAGTTTTGAGTCAGCAGTCTATTAAATATCTGAGGACTTTAATGATAGCTAGGAAATTGTCAGTACGAATGCGAACTGAAGTTGAGCGCAAGTTTTTCATAAAGTGCAGGGCTCTGCTGAAACATTAGAACAATACGTGGAAAGTCCGTAATCCAATGTTGGCTGAGAATATGCCTATGGCCGAGTCCGATGCCGTAACTTCATTCTTGAGGGGATGCACCCTGATGACAGGTCACGGCTAGTTTTTGCCGGCCGGCCGGCTAGCTTTTCGGTGTTGGGCCAAGTGGTGGGATCAATTCAGGATCTCGCGTTCGCTAATTCCCAACGAAATACTAATTATAGCGCAGGGACAGTACCTTTAGTTCCAGGGAATAGCAAGTTAAGCGCTGAGGCTGTTTCGCAGGCTAGGAAGCATTGTTTTCGTTGTGGCGACACTAATCACTTAGTGCGCAATTGTCCCAATCCTAAGGGATACCAGGCAAATATCTGACGCCATAGGAAGAGAGGGGGCAAGAATCGTAAGTTACCCTTCCGATGTGCGCACATCTATGCTCCCGGTAGGCCCCCTCATACCTACGTTTGTATTCACGTGGGAACAGAGCCCCTTGTGGACTGCTTGATTCCGGAAGTTCGGTGTCCTTGATTGACCATAAATGGTATCTGGAGTTTCGTCGATTGAATAGGTTATTTGTTGTGAGGCCTACCTGGCAGAAATGTCGCTCTGCGAATGGGAAAGAATTGGCCGTAGTGGGGGAAGTGAAGGGTAGACAATCAATTTGTGACTTTACGTGGCCTTTTACCTTATTGTTATTGGTAGTTAAGGGTTTAGCTGTTCTCTTACTCCCGGGCTGCGATTTCATCAGCACACCGGACTTGTATTAGACTACACTAATCGCACATTAAGCTTTAAGTTCAGACCGGAGGAAAAGATAGTGCTGTGTGCGTGTCATAGTTGTAACTTGGTCAATATGGTCGGCAGTAAAGCCAACGGGTTTGAGGTTAGTCACCTTCCTGATGATTTCGAGTCTCAGTTAATAGAATTGTTAGATAAGTTCCCTGACGTGCTTTCTGAGAAACTTGGTGTAACTAGCCTTATTGAATATCACATTCATTTGAATGATAGCCTGCCGGTTCGCCAGCACCTTATAGACTTTCCCCTCCTAAAATGAGAAGCCTACAGGAAAAATTGGACACTATGTTGCGGTATGGTGTTATCAGATCGTCCACCTCGTCTTAAGCTTCACCAATATTTCTTGTTCCTAAAGCCGGCGGTAAGGATTATAGACGTGTAGTTGATTATCGGTTATTGAACAAGAAGATTACATTGGAATCCGTGGCCTTACCCAATATTCATAATTGTTTTACATGGTTTTCAGGGCGAGATGGTTCAATGTTATTAATCTTAATCAAGCTTATCGTCAGATTCCCCTTAGTGAGGAATCAAAACACGTTACCACATTCTACACCGGCTGGAATCTCTTTGAATTTATCATAGTTCCCTTTGGTTTGGTTACCGGCGCCCCAGTATTGTCGCTCTTGTTGGACCCTGTTTTGGAAGATTTAAAGCTTAAGTGTGTGTACAACTATCTGGATGATGTTGTGGTTATAGCCAAACCTTCGAAGAAAACCTTTCCTATTAAAGCAGGTGTTGCGTAGATTTCGTTCGGCTGGACTGACCGTTAAGAAGGCCAAGATTATTCTTGCTAGACACCAAGTTTAGTTTTTAGGCCACCTTGTCTCAGGCGATGGAGTTAGAATTGATCAAGAGTGGACCAGTGGGATTAAGAAATTTCCGCCCCCAAGGACAAAGAAGCAGGTCGCTCGTTTTATTGGCATGGCGAATTATTTTCGCAGGTTCGTCCCTAATTTCGCATAGTTGGTTGCCCCTCTCAATGACTTGCGAAAGAAAGGCCAAGGGTTTACCTGGATAAACAGCCAACAAAGTGATTTCGAGGCGATTAAGACCACAGTTGCGAACCCTCCGGTTTTGGCAATTCCCGATTTCCAGAAAAGTTTTGTGTTCCAAACCGATGCTTCCAATGCCGGGATAGCAGTCGTCCTTCTTCAAGAGAATCGGGGCGTGAAGCGCCCCCTTGCCTTTGCTTCAAGGAAGCTCACCGCCACAAACTATTGTTTGAGTATGAGGCTCTTGCAGTGCTCTTCGCCTTGGAGAAATTTCGATTTGACTTAGAACACAGGGAGTTCGACCTCGAAAATGACAGTGAAGCATTGAGTTGGGTCCTAGCTCGACCTCGAAAAACCGGAAGGATTGCTATGTGGGCAGTCCGTATTTCAGCCTTTCCTTTTAAGGTGCGTCATTAAAGGCTCCGACAATCAGCTAGCTGACGCTCTTAACAGGATGTGTAGTGAAGACCTCAAATCTCAGCCAGGGGGAGAGCATGACTCGGATAGTCAAGTGGTGAATAGTGTCCCCACAGAGATCCCACAATTATTCATTGACCTTAAAACCAAGTAAAATGAGGATCCGTATTTGGCTCCGATCAAGCAGAACGTTACTGCCGGCGAAGGCCTGCCAGGTTACTCTTTAAGGAATGGGATACTTTGTAAAGAGGTTGGTAAGACCGGAAATGTTGGGATTTGCTTACCACTTGATTTAGTTTCACCTCTCTTTCAGTATTTCCATAACTCTGTACTAGGAGGGCACCTCGGCCTCTATAAAACTTTGGGCAAGGTGCGGACCCATGTGACGTGGCCTTCTCTTTCCCGCGATGTGTGGTGGCTCGTCATTCAGTGTGATGACTGTAGAAGCAGCAAGGCCAGTTCCCACGCCCCTTTGGGTATACTTCAATCTCAAAGAGAGCAGCGACCGATGGATGTTTATCGACTTTTTAGGACCTATGCCTATGCCTACGACTAAGAGAGGGTATCGTTGACGACTTTTCGCGTTTTGTATGGTTGCTGCCCAGTACTGGGGTCACTGCGAGTATAACCATACGTCAGCTGACCCGTATTTTTTCATGATTTGGCCCCCAGAAACAACTCTTTAGCGATAACGCGCCTGCCTTTGTGTCAAGAGAATTTAAACAGTTTTGTTTCCGTAGTGGAATCAGGCACATTACGACCACCCCTTACTATCCGCAAGCTTCCTTGACAGAAAGGGTTAAACGTAACCTAAAGGCAGCGCTTATAATTTACCACGCCAAATCCCCCCGTAGCTGGGATATTACACTCCCGTGGTTAAATTCCGCGTTCAGCCAGGCCCAGCATGAAACTTCTAGGGCAGTTCCGGCTCAATGTTGGCATATCCGGTCAATTCGCCTCTCTCCAATCTTTGGCAGATCAATGACTTGTTGTCGTTTGCCATTACTCTGGATACCATTAGGGAAAATTGGCAACGTGCTCGAAACAACATGGAGCTAGCCCATCGTCGGCAAGCAGGACGATATAACCAAGGCAGAAGCGATTTTCAGGCTGACCCGGGGATAAGGTGTTCATTAAGAACATCGCTGGTCGGAATGCTCGTGGTATGGAAACTAGTAAGTTTATACAGCGTTACTTGGGACCGTGTGTTGTCACCACAGTCTTATGTCCTGTTAATTTGTTAGTTAAGGAGCTGGCAACGGGCAAGAGGTTCAGAGTGCACCTTAGTCAAATCAAGATAAGTCTCTCTCCCTTCTCTGGTGGTAAAACAAAAGGGGAGGGAGAGTGGTCAGCTTTGAGTGGGGAAGGTTGACCACACCAGCTTTCTGGCACGACTATCCATTACCCAGCTGCACTACGATCTTTGCCCCTGTTGTGATCTGCTGGCGGGTATCTGCAGTCGGCGAGTTGGTCGTGGGACTCGCTACGAGGCGCTAGGACGTGATTGAGGGAACGACGGAGTAAACACGAGGGCTTGGCCAGCGCTGGTACGGACGGTCTACCTTGCAAGACTGTCCCGAGTTTGTGGTGGACCTGTCTGATGTCAACTTTGGGCGCTGCTCGTCGCTTTGCCTTGTGGTCTGTTTTCTCGGAGAGACCCATCCCTCGAGACCATCTCGAACTACGCACTCCGTCGTACGTATAAGTGGTTTTGTAGCCTTCGTTTCATCAAACGATTTGCGTTGCAGCGAAGGTATTTGTCGATCGGTTGGTTCTAGTGTACGCGTTGTCGAAGTAAGAGCAGCTGGCAGGATTTGTGTGACTGTTTGCAGAGCAGCAGTTACTATTTGCTATAAAATGCGCTGGTTGGATGACCATTAAAAGGCAGATTAACACGGTGTGCGTGTGATTTAGAGTTATCGCTACCAAGTGACGTACCTGGTATATTGCATTAAAAGAAAAAATTCTTGCAATCAGTTATTCTGTTATTACTAAAACTTGTATAGGTAAAGCTAGTCATTTATATGTACTTCCTTATATACGTGCACTTATTGAATGCACTCACTCAACAGTAATAGGTTTGTGTATTTTATTGCCAATTTCGTAACGTATATCGCTTGATATTTGGTTGGTGTTTGCCGTGTCTTCTGTTGTCTGTCTGTGTTCCAGTTTCTGCGAGTAGGGGTGCGCGGGTGCGGCGCCACGTCCCGCTTCGGTGCACAGATGCTGTGACGTGCCGTCTAACGGGAAGTGACTCCCGGCTGGGCCATGGCGTTTAGATGTTGTTTGGACGGCTAGTCTGCTACTTCCGGCATTTAAGTCACCTTTGCCCAGGGTAGCCTGGGGTCACTGAACGTTCGACAAACGTAACCTATTTCGTATGTTTTATTTTTTAAAAAGTATTATATTTGAGCATAAATTGCAATTCTAGTCACGTGTTGTGATAGTTGGGGTTGTTGGGGGTTCTAAACGAATTGATGCTTTTCGTAAACCAGCGTCATATTGTAAATCATTTTTTAAAGAAAAAAGTGTGCCATTTCTTTAAATCAGCTTCAGACTGTAATTTGAAATTTCTGTGGGTCATATCTTTAAGTCTGTTGGTAATTGTCATCTGCTGTCTTGCTTGAGAAGCAAAGTATCTGTAATATTTCATAAAAGATGCCCAAGTTGATTGTCTCTTACCTGTTTTGAATAAACAATAAATTTGTAGTTGTTCTTTGAGTGACATTACAGGGGCTTTGACCTTCCATCCTAAGTGTACCCCTCATTCCCACTTCCTCCCCCCTGCGGGTCCGGGGTAAGAATAGGCCCGAGGTATTCCTACCTGTCGTAAGAGGCGACTAAAAGGAGTTTCAACCGTTTCGGCCTTCCGTGTGATGGTCCCCCTTGGGGTTTGACCTCCATTTTTCAAAATTCTACAGAAGTATGAGCCTTTTGGGGAAGGACACCTTACGTGGTGTACCACTGGTCCTAAGTGCACTAAGACCTTGGCAATCAACAGTGTACCAGCGTTGTAACCATACCCACTATTCTTCAAATTGGGCCTAAACGCCTGATGGGTTGTACAAGTTACGCCCATAGTGCGTCCCCATCTGCACCAGCGATCATGATGGACTTTCCATGGCACCAGAAATCCAGCACGGTAGCCAGCCCGTTGTGGTGGGGTCGTCATGTACCCTCTAGGTTGTAGCCCCCTGACAACACAGGGATCGTACTGCCGATACCTGAGCTGCACCCTCCCCACGTCGGCCAAGGAGTAGATGCCCGTCTCCTTGGGGCATCAGGACTCCCGGCAACGGTCATCCTGCCAGGTGGCCCTTGCTGAGGCTGGGTGGGGAGAGCCCCTGGTCGGAGTGGGTGGTATCGGGGCGGACGTTTCGCAGATGAAACGTCAACACGTATCAGGTCGCTCTGCGGCCGCGTCTTTCAAAAGAAAAGGTACCGTTTCTAGTTCTGGTTCTCCTGCCCTTTCCCCCTTGGCCACTCCCTGGGAGGAGGGACAGGCCCGCCGGCTTGGGGCGAAGTACTTCACCCGCTATTTGGTCTGTTCTCGAACCGATGGGGTGACGTTCGCCACCTCCAAGCCCATGTTCTTTGTTCAGCACATTGAGGACATCTTCGGGGAAATCGAGGCTCTCATCAAGATGCGTTCAGGGTCCATTCTTATCAAGACCACCTCCGACACACAGTCGGCAGCGCTCCAGGCGTGCGACCGCCTAGGGGACATCCCAGTGTCCATTGTCCCGCATCTGGCACTAAATAGGACGCATGGGGCTATTTTTCATCGTGACCTCCTGCTACAATCTGATGATGAGCTCAGGGCAAACCTGGAGCGCCGAGGCGTGCATTTCGTCCAGCGAGTCCAGCGCGGCCCCAAAGACCATCGCATTGACACCGGTGCCTTTATCCTCACCTTCGAGGGGGACGTTCTCCTGGAGAAGGTAAAGGTGATGTGCTACCGGTGCGACGTGCGACCTTACGTCCCGCCTCCTATGCGCTGTTTTCGGTGTTTGCGCTTTGGGCACATGTCGTCATGGTGTGAGGTTGAGCCCCTTTGTGGCGATTGTGGACGTCCTCTCCGTGAGGAACATACATGCACCCCACCACCTCGGTGCATTAATTGCTCTGGCATCCACTCGCCTCGATCCTCAGACTGCCCCGCATATCAGAAGGAGAAGAAGATACAAGAACTCAAAACTTTGGATCGGCTCTCTTACTCTGAGGCCAGGAAGAAGTATGACCACCTCCATCCCGTGCCATTGACCACTTCGTTTGCCTTAGTTGTGTCCACTCCTTCTGCGGTATCCTCACCCCTATCCTGTCCCCCCTCCGCCTCCTCCGCCCATCAGGGGGCTCTGCCTCCGCCTTCCAAATCCGTCCCTTCCAAATCCTCCTCCCCCGTGGCCCCCGCTCCCTCTGCCCCAGGGGCCACCCTTCCTCCTCCTCCTCTCTCCCCGCCACCTGAGAAGCGATCCTCTTCTCAGGCGTCCATCAGGGAAACGTTCCGGACCCCAGCTTCCGAGGTCCGGCGTTCCAAAACGGACCCTATGCGTGAGGACCTTCTTCGGGTCCAGTCCACCATCCCTGTACCTCCTCGGCCTTCCAAGAAGGCCTCAAAGAAGAAGTCTCTATCCCCCTCTCCACCCCGGCGCATTTCGTCTGACGCTCCATCCGTGAGTCGCTGCTCCCGGCCGTCCTCAGTTTCGCTGGGACGCTCTGCTGCCAGGCGCTCAGCTGGCCTCTCGTCGGCAAATGATGCTGCCCCTCCTACACAACCAAGGACAGCGGCCGCAGCTGGCGTCGACTCGATGGAACCGGATCCGCCTCCCGTCGGTTGTAGCGTTGTTCCCTCGCAACCTGGCCCTCCGCGGCCGTCGAGGTGACCAGCTCTTCCCCTGTCTCATTCCCCCAACCTTTTGACTAGCGATGGCCTTGTTACATTGGAACATAAGAGGTATTCGAGCTAATCGGGAGGAATTACAACTGCTCCTCCGCCTGCACTGTCCGCTCGTCCTTGGTCTCCAGGAAACCAAGTTGCGCCTGACTGACCGTATTGCCTTTACCCACTATACCTCGGAGCGCAATGACCTCACCCCTGTGGACGGTATCCCAGCTCATGGTGGGGTCGTGTTGCTCGTTCGGGACGATGTCTATTATCGTCCCATCCCATTGACCACCCCACTCCAAGCAATAGCTGTCCGCATTACTCTTTCCGCCTTTACTTTTTCAGTTTGTACCATCTACACTCCACCGTCATCTGCTGTTAGTCGGGCTGACATGATGCACCTGATCGTTCAGCTTCCCCCGCCGTTTTTATTGTTTGGCGACTTCAATGCCCATCATACCCTTTGGGGCTCTCCTGCATCCTGTCAAAGGGGCTCACTCTTGGCGGATGTCTTCAACCATCTCAATCTTGTCTGCCTCAATACCGGCGCCCCGACTTTCCTCTCGGACTCTACTCATACCTACTCCCACTTGGACCTCTCGATCTGTTCTACCACTCTTGCCCGTCTTTCAGACACCTATTCGAGCGACCACTTCCCCTGTGTCGTTCGTCTCCTGCACCACACCCCATCCCCATGTCCTTGGAGCTGGAACATACCGAAAGCTGACTGGGGACTTTACTTCTCCCTGGCGACCTTTCCGGACCACGATTTTCTCAGTTGTGACAGTCAGGTCGAATACCTCACGGCTGTTATCATCAATGCTGCCGAACGTTCCATTCCTCGTACTACCTCTTCTTCACGTCGCGTTTCTGTCCCCTGGTGGAACGAGGCTTGTAGGGACGCTATCCGTGCTCGACGATGTGCTTTACGCACCTTTCGCCGCCATCCTACATTGGCGAATTGTATTGAATACAAACAACTCCGAGCGCAATGCTGTAGAGTCATCAAAGACAGCTAAAAAGCTTGTTGGGCCTCTTTCACCAGCTCCTGTAACAGTTTTACTCCCTCTTCCGTCGTTTGGGGTGGCCTGCGCCGGCTGTCGGGCATTAAGGCCCACTCCTCGGTACCTGGCCTGACCTCAGGTAATGAGGTCTGTGTTGATCCTGTGGCTGTCTCCAACGCCTTTGGCCGCTTTTTCGCGGAGGTTTCAAGCTCCGCCCATTACCACCCTGCCTTCCTTCCCAGGAAAGAGGCAGAAGAGGCTCGGCGACCTTCCTTCTACTCGCTGAATCTGGAAACATATAATGTCCCCTTTACTATGCGGGAACTCGAACGTGCGCTTGCACTGTCCCGGTCCTCTGCTCCGGGGACAGATGCCATTCACGTTTAGATGCTGGCACACCTTTCTCCGGCGGGCAAAAGCTTCCTTCTTCGTACCTACAATCGCGTCTGGACCGAAGGTCAGGTCCCCATGCGTTGGCGTGACGCCGTCGTTGTTCCTATACCCAAACCCGGGAAGGATAGTCACCTTCCTTCTAGTTACCGCCCCATTTCTCTTACAAGCTGTGTCTGTAAGGTGATGGAGCGCATGGTTAATGCTCGGTTGGTCTGGATTCTTGAATCTCGACGGCTACTTACTAATGTCCAATGCGGCTTTCGTCGCCGCCGCTCCGCTGTTGACCACCTTGTGACCTTGTCGATATTCATCATGAACAATTTTTTGCGAAGGCGCCAAACGGTAGCCGTGTTCTTCGACTTGGAGAAGGCTTATGATACCTGTTGGAGAGGAGGTATCCTCCGCACTATGCACAGGTGGGGCCTACGCGGTCGCCTGCCCCTTTTTATTGATTCCTTTTTAACGGATCGAAAGTTTAGGGTACGTGTGGGTTCCGTATTGTCCAACGTCTTCCTCCAGGAGAACGGAGTGCCTCAGGGCTCTGTGTTGAGCGTAGCCCTTTTTGCCATCGCGATCAATCCAATTATGGATTGCATTCCACCTAATGTCTCAGGCTCTCTCTTTGTCGATGACTTCGCGATCTACTGCACTGCCCAGAGAACATGCCTCCTGGAGCGCTGCCTTCAGCGTTGTCTAGACAGCCTCTACTCATGAAGCGTGGCAAATGGCTTCCGGTTCCTCTGAAGAGAAGACGGTTTGTATCAACTTTTGGCGATATAAAGCGTTCCTTCCGCCATCCTTACATCTCGGTCCCGTTGTTCTCCCATTCATGGAAACAACTAAGTTTCTAGGGCTCACGTTGGACAGGAAACTGTGTTGGTCTCCACATGTCTCTTATTTGGCAGCCCGTTGTACACGTTCCCTTAATGTCCTCAGAGTTCTTAGCGGTTCATCTTGGGGAGCGGATCGCACTGTCCTGCTTCGCTTGTATCGGTCCATAGTCCGATCGAAGCTGGATTATGGGAGCTTCGTCTACTCGTCCGCTCGGCCATCCCTCTTACGCCGGCTCAACTCCATCCACCATCGGGGGATACGTCTTGCTACCGGAGCCTTCTACACTAGTCCTGTCGAGAGTCTTTATGCTGAAGCTGCCGAATTACCATTGACCTACCGGCGCGACGTCCTGCTGTGTCGATATGCCTGCCGGCTGTTGTCTATGCCCGACCACCCCTCTTACCAGTCCTTCTTCGCCGATTCTCTCGACCGTCAGTACGGGTTGTATGTGTCTGCCCTGCTGCCCCCCGGAGTCCGCTTCCGTCGCCTGCTTCGACAATTGGATTTTGACCTCCCTACCACCTTCAGGGAGGGTGAGAGCCCGACACCACCTTGGCTCCAGGCTCCGGTTCATATTTATCTCGACCTCAGCTCACTCCCGAAAGAGGGTACTCCGGCTGCAGTGTATTGCTCCCGGTTTGTCGAACTTCGTGCTCGACTTGCCGGTCACACCTTTATTTACACCGATGGCTCCAAAACTGACGATGGTGTCAGCTGTGCCTTTGTCGTCGGGGCCGCCACCTTTAAATACCGGCTCCTCGACCAATGTTCCAGCTTTACGGCCGAGCTTTCTGCTCTCCATCAGGCCGTTCAGTATGCCCGCCGCCACCGCCATTCATCGTGCTCTTCAGAGCCTTGGAGCTCCCTATCCGGTCCATCCCTTGATTCAGCGGATACAGCAGTCCCTCCATTCTTTCGCTGATAATAGTTCTCCTGTCAGCTTTCTGTGGGTTCCCGGACATGTCGGAGTGCCTGGGAATGAGGCTGCTGATGCTGCAGCCAAGGCTGCAGTCTTCCTGCCTCGGCCAGCCTCCCATTGTGTCCCGTCATCTGACGTTCGTGGGGATGTATGTAAGAGGCTTGTGTCGTTGTGGTGGGATGCTTGGTCATCCCTCCAAGGAAACAAGCTCCGGGCAGTAAAACCGCTCCCAACTGCTTGGACAACATCCTCTCGACCATCTCGGCGAGAGGAGGTCCTTCTGACCAGGTTGCGGATTGGGCACTGCCGGTTTAGCCACCGCTACCTGCTCTCCGGTGACCCAGCCCCACAGTGCCCTTGTGGTCAGGCATTAACGGTGCGCCATGTTTTATTGTCGTGTCCCCGTTTTAGTCAATTTCGAGTTGTCCTGTCCCTGCCATCTACTTTACCAGATGTTTTAGCTGATGACGCTCGAGCAGCTGCTCGTATTCTGCGTTTTATAACTGTGACTGGCTTGTCCAAAGACATCTAACCTTTTTACTTATGTTATCTGCATCTTTGTCAGGTCCTTCTGGTGTCCCCCCATCCCCTTGAGTTTTACTAGATTCCATGTGCTTTAACAACAGTTACTGGGCGCTAATGACCTCAGTAGTTGAGCGCCCTTAAACCCCACCAACAAAAAAAAAAAAAAATTCCCACTTCCTAAGTTTCAGTGGGTTTGAAATCTATAAAGAAGCAGTAGTATGAAATGAACCAACCTAATGAACTCGTCTAAAGTAATGAAAATTTGTGACTGGTTGGGACACGAAACCGAGTTCGTGTCCTAATCTGGAAGAAATTTTGGTAAATTAAGACTGTTTACCATCAGTTATAGCTTGCGCAACAAAGTTGTCGGCTGAAGGTCTGATACAGCGAAGCAATGCTCCTTCACCTAAACAATGCAGCAACACCAGAGCACCTAGTCTATGCCAATCCACTTGGAGAGTTTGTGCTGCTCAGTGCCCCATGGGGAGTTAGCTATTTGTCATAGGACTCTTTGGGTTCACTAAATATGTGAGAAGGTAGTGCGTGTGGTTACTCTGAATAAACATCTGTATATTAAGAAAAGCATATCTGAAACAACATGCAATGCAGCAAGAAAATCACGAAATTTGACAGTGATTATATTACATATCAGAAGTCAGTATGTTAGTATTATAATTTGACAGTGTGATTGTACAATCATAAAGTAATTTTGGTCTCTTGCAATAACATTTTATGTGATGTGTGACATTTCTGTACCTTAAATGGAATCTCTCTAGCAATATTTCTTTATTCGAATGGAAATATGTTGTATGTTATATGTTCACATTTCGTCCATGACTCGTAATATCTTAAGCTAGCTACACTAGTATATTTAACTCTTGCCATTTTGCCACTTGCAACGTTTTCACTTCTCGTTAGTCAACATCAAATAATTGGTCTTTTATGTTAAACAGCTAAGTCCAATATTGAACGTGTAAAGACGAAAGTGAATATACTCAACCGAAAAATAGGCATAAACTCGAAAGTATTCGTGTTTTAAATAAACCGCCTACCATTATTGTTTCAACATTACTCTTTAAAGGGACAGTCATCGAATTTAACAGCATCTACTACGGATGAAATTAACATGATATACTGTGAACAGATTCCTTATCGAGTTCGATGGACATACATTTTTGGTCTCCTGGATAAAATTCTCGTGTGCATTGCTATAGACTTTAGTACTTAGCCAGTAGTAAGGGCCTACGCTGTGGAAAGTTTTATACTGGTTTGTATCAGTCTAGAGTATTTAGTTCCCTTATTTTCTGTCTTTGTCATATGTTTAGTAGTATCGCTTCTTGTCCGCTGATGCGTTGTAATAGAGTAGTTTGTCTTATTGTAGGAATTTCATTGCATTTCTCAGTTGATCTTCGATTACTTGGGTTAGTATCTTCTTACGTGTTATTATGGAGTAGTACTTAATGTGAGGCAGGGACTGCACTAGTTATGTGCCAATACAGGGGAACTGGCCACAGTCCAAAGAAAACTTCTGACTATAGCTTTAGTGATAGGAGAAGATTTTAGCTTACGAGCTACATACTGGATGCCGCTCGTGGCTAGGAAACGTTCCAGGTATGACAATAAGCTAAACATCTTAGGAGAACTGACTGGTGAAGGCAGCCTCAGACAACCCTAGCGTGAGACTCTTATAGTATCAGTAACAACTGATGCTAAAAGAAATGCTAAGAAAGGCAGGTAAATATTTGTCATCAGCGAGTGCGACTGGGCATTCACTATAAAACATTCTTTTATGATAGCGATAATGTGGAAACGTATCAGTGTCGTCATCCGGTCGTTCAGTGGTCATAGTGACATCGAAACGCAGAAAGACATGGAAAAGACTGTAATTCTAAATATCTTCTTCCGAAACGTTTCCACTGAAGATCGTACTACGGTTACTCCTTTTAATCGTGACAAACACCGGCATAGCACATATAGATAGCAGGGAAGATAGGACCGAACAAGCGATGTATTTCCACATACACTTTGTTCATCTACCTCCTCTTCTCGCATGTGAAATACACATTGCTGTTCAACTACGTAATACATCTCTTACGTCGAACATAAGTTTGTACGTAGGCGTAATTACAACTTCTATTCAGTTCCTGCATATGCCTATCGAATAAAATGCCACGTAACTTCCGTCTAATCCAACACTGTGGTCCATTCTA
This sequence comes from Schistocerca piceifrons, assembly GCF_021461385.2. NCBI lineage: Eukaryota > Metazoa > Arthropoda > Insecta > Orthoptera > Acrididae > Schistocerca > Schistocerca piceifrons. Next base: position 603,688,364 of record NC_060140.1, read on the forward strand.
GAAGAGAATGAAGCTTTATCAGTGGGCTAGCTGCTCTTGCTAGATCTAGCTATGTTACTCTTACCCAATTGCGAATTAGGATCTCTCTCCCAGTGTGAATGTGACCCAGGTTCTCTAATCCCTATCTTGTTTCTTCTTTCATCTCCACTTTTTTCATCTGTATTCTGATAATTTCTGTTTTATCTTTTGCTTCTCTCCGAGTCATTTAACTTCACCGCATATGGTATTTCTGTACTGATGGAATACCTTTGCGATACTGTTAATCTCACTAAGTATGCAGTTAACGATGACAACATTAAAAAGAATGTACGTGATTGAATGGAACAAGAGGCCTGAAAGCCTTACTGCTGCAGGTAAAATAAAAGTTTAACAAGGTAAATACGAGAGTCATTACTCAAGGAAACTGCTGCGGATACTTCGTGATCCGCAGAGGATGCAAGTGTGGCTTATTGGCTGGCATTTTAGTCTCAACGTAACCAAATTTAACGATTGTGAATAAATAGATGAAGATTCTCGTTATTGTTTGAATACACGGTTGGAATTCAATCTGTGGAACAGCCGAAACTGTAAATACACTAAAATTATGTGTATGGAGTGATTTAAAAGGGAAACAACCACACAAAATAGTTCTAGGAAAGGTAAACGATGGGAAAGTTTTCGAGTGTACTTGGGACGTTGAGGTACTCAGCTGACTAATGTTTAAGAGATTTTTAAAACTTTATTTTTAGTGTATTCGCCACGCGAAGTAATACATTTAGTTGAGTGGCTTAAAAACAAGTTTTTCTTCAATTTTGAGACTTCTTACAATTTGTTGCATATTAGAACAGCCACAATGCACCACGATGGTACTTACATGTCCGTGTCTAAGGAAACGAGGCAGGAAGATACATTTTAATGTCCCGTCGAGGTTGTGTACAGTGTGTGTGTGTGCGACCTCGAATACAATGTCATTAAAAGCAACAGTTCCCTCTACTACGTGCAATACAATAATTTCCTGAGTAGAAAATAACGTGTATAGAGTACTTTTAATAGTTGCACATCAGTCTCTTTTAGTAAAGAAGACACCATTACCGATAGTATGTTCAGTAAAATCTGCGCAACTTGATCATTAATGAGAAACATGCTGTTACATCAGGATATTTTTGTTCAAACACTTAAACGTCGACAACGATATGGATATGGGCCACCTCGTAACATAGCTTTTTGTTCACAATGACCGATGGAATTACCTCTCAGGATATTGTACAATCCATCAGAACGCTTTATATACGCCCATATCAGTTTGAATTATTTGAATAGTATGATAAATTACAACGAAAAGCTGATGCGGCAAGCGTGATTCATATTTCTATTTCGAACAAAATTTCGTAACTGCTTCTTGCTTCTATTTTATGCACTCAACATCCCGCGAGAGAAAAAAGTGTATGATTCAGTAAGAAACATTTTAGAATTTATGAAAAGGAAGTGGAATGTAATGCGCACACAAAGTGAGCTATGGAAAGTTTATATGTGCTGGTTTCCAATAACACAAATTACACGGTCTTACGAGTAAGTTTTCTTCCGTATCGGTTTTTGAGATGTTAATCGTTTCGTATGAACAGTTATACAATATATTCAACGAAGAGTGCAAATATGGCACGGAATAAGTGATCCTCCACAGTGAACAGTGCAATGGCTATTAAAGAAATACGGTTCTAGGAATTGCTTTTCCTTTTACTGTGACCATAGGATAGCTGCAACCGTTCTACAAGACGCACAGCGCTTAAAATTCAATAGAAGACACTGCGGATAGAGCGCTTCCTCTCATCTGTCTATACTGTTCTGTAATTAGATACATTAGGTTTTGAGTTTCATTGGGCCACTTTAAATATTTCCATTAGTTGACTGTTCTGGGTTTGTGTTCCTTAGCGACCATTCTTTGCATTAACCTTTTATACAATAGGTTAGAAACGAAAGCTTCCATGTAACTTGACTCTAGCTTCGCCATCCCAATTTATTTTCTTCACATTGTCTCATCAGCATAATATCCTCGTTAGAGATAACAGTCCACTTAAATACCATCCCGTATCTATCACGGTCTCTGGAGTCTGCCTTAAAAGATATACCTCGTAGTAACAGCCAAATAAATTGATTATATATATATATATATATATATATATATATATATATATATATATATATATATATAGGGTGTGTCACCTAACATTACCGCTGGATATATTTCGTAAACCACATCAAATACTGACGAATCGATTCCACAGACCGAACGTGAGGAGAGGGGCTAGTGTAATTGGTTAATACAAACCATAAAAAAATACACGGAAGTATGTTTTAACACAAACCTACGTTTTTTTTAATAGAACCCCGTTAGTTTTGTTAGCACATCTGAACATATAAACAAATACGTAATCAGTGCCGTTTGTTGCATTGTGAAATGTTAATTACATCCAGAGATATTGTAACCTAAAGTTGACGCTTGAGTACCACTCCTCCGCTGTTCCATCGTGTGTATCGGAGAGCACCGAATTACGTAGGGATCCAAAGGGAACGGTGATGGACCTTAGGTACAGAAGAGACTGGAACAGCACATTACGTCCACATGCTAACTCCTTTTTATTGGTCTTTTTCACTGACGCACATGTACATTACCATGAGGGGTGAGGTACACGTTCGACGGGCGTTTCATAGGACGTGGAGGACGCATAAATTGATCTTACACCTCTGGACTTCTTTCTATGGGGTACGTTAAAGGAGAATGTGTACCGTGTTGTGCCTACAACCCCAGAGGATATAAAACAACGTATTGTGGCAGCCTGCGGCAACATTACACCAGATGTACTGCGGCGTGTACGACATTCATTACGCCAGAGACTGCAATTGTGTGAAGCAAATGATGGCCACCACATTGAACATCTATTGGCCTGACATGTCGGGACACACACTATTCCACTCCGTAATTGAAAACGGAAACAGGCAGAATACGGATCTGCGGTAGGCAACGCCTATAAGACAAGTGTCTGGCGCATTTGTTAGATCGGTTACTGTTGCTACAATCGCAGGTTATCAAGATTTAAATGAGTTTGGACGTGATGTTATAGTCGGTGCGCGAGCGATGGGACACAGCATCTCCGAAGTAGTGATGAAGTGAGGATTTTCCCGTACGACCATTTCACGAGTGTACCGTAAATACCAGGAGCCTGATAAAATATCAAATCTCCGACACCGCTGCCGTCGGAAAAAAATCCTGCAATAACGGGACTGACGATGACTGAATAGAATCGTTCAACGTGACAGAAGTGCTACCCCTCCGCAAATTGCTGCATATTTCAATGCTGGGCCGTCAACAAGTGTCAGCGTGCGAACTGTTCAACGAAACGTCATCGACAAGGGCATTCCGAGCCGCAGGCCGCTGGTGTGCCCTTGATGACTGCATGACATAAAGCTTTACGCCTCGCCTGAGCCCGTCAGCACCGACATTAGAATGTAGATGACTGGAAACTTCTTGCCTGGTCGGGCAAGTCTCATTTAAAATTGTATCGAGCAGATGGATGAGTACGGTATGGAGACAATCTCATGAATCCATGGTCCCAGCATGTCAGCAGGGGACTGTTCAAGCTGGTGGAGGCTCTATAATGGTATGGGGCGTGTGCAGTTTGAGTGATAGGGGGACTCCTGATACGTCTAGATAGGACTCTTGACACGTGACACGTATGTAAGCATCCTGTCTGATCACCTGCATCCATTCAAGTCCACTATGCATTTCGACGGACTTGGGCAATCCCAGCAGGACAATGCGACACTCCACACTTCCAGAATTGCTACAGAGTGGCTCCAGGAACACTCTTATGAGTTTAACACTCCGCTGGCCAACAGACTCCATAAACATGAACATTATTGAGTATATCTGCGATGCCTTGCAACGTACTGTTCAGAAGAGATCTCCGTCCCGTCGTACTTTCACAGATTTATGGGCAGCCCTGCAGGATTTATGGTGTCATTTCCCTCCAGCACTACTTCAGATATAAGTCGAGTCCCTGCCACGTCATACTGTGACATTTCTGTGTGCTCGAGGGGGCCCTACACCATTAGACAAGTGTACCAGTTTCTTTGGCACTTCAGTGTAGATAACTGAGAAATACACCTACAGAATAGGTACAGAGATTTTGTCTTTTGAATATATGTGATAATAGACATGGAAGAATATCAGGCAGTACCAGAAACATCACGGGTGTACTGTCAGGTTAGCAAACTCAGTTGCTATACTGTAAGACAGAGAGGTTGGTATCAGCGTCTTACAGGTAAGCGCGAAACAATCTAGAAATAAGGTCGCTAACCAAAGAGTTTGTCACACGAAAGTTGTGAAAATTAATCGAAACGGAATGAAATAGCTGAAATCAACTTATGACAGGGGATGATTTAAATGACACTCTTATGCATGGACGAATATAGGATGCACGGATATAGCGCTAGGAGGAGTGATGCAGTACTTGGATTTTCTGTCTAATCCAGTGGTTTTTTGTTTACTTGTTTGAGTATGACAACGCTGATCCTTTCCAATACATTCACATAACGCTGATCTAAGTTAATGGGTATGAAAAGCATATACCTTTAGTTTTTGTTTGTTGCCACTTATAAGTATAACTGGCGAAAAATTTATGCATGTTTTAAAAGTTTCTTTGTAGATTTATGCGGCTTTTTGCCGTCGTAGGTTCTGAAAAAGGCCATTGTATGTCCGAAACCAGTTACGATGGAAACATTATCTGCCACGATGGTATATATAAGTAATAAAAAGAATAATTTTTTTTTCATTTCACCGGAGCTGTAGCCTGAATGAACACTGATGTCAGCCTGTGATTATGTGGTTACTTGCCACGTTGACATGTGTGAAACAGGGATATAGTACGCATATCGAATTAATGAAGCTATTTAGGACTAAGCGAAACTGTAAAGGAAATACTGAGACGGACTGATGGTTTCGTCCCATTACTGTCCCTCGTGGTATTCTTCATTATCCACGACACATAGGCCTTCCTTCATTATCCACGACACATAGGCCTACTTCATATTTTGTTTGGGTACCGAGAGCGCTTGGCGAAGAAATGGCCAGGACTATATATATTTATTTTATGGTGCACACACCCTTTTCCTATCCTTGATATGTTGCCATTATTTGTGTAGTGAATGAGTGGTTTAGTTGAGTTTACGTGGGCATAGCACCTGTAATGCAGAGATACATGTTTTACCTACACTTTACTGTCAACATAATACCTGGCGTTAACGTTCAAAGATCTTCGGGGTTGGTAGAGACACTACCCCTCTTGAGTCGTAGCGCCGTATAACGATCCTGCCTTGGAGGCGGTTAAGTGGGAGATGCGTCTCAGAGCTGGATAGTGATAGATGGTGACGCGAGACTGGACGCGCACGTAGTTTATGTGTCAGCCGATAGAGGACAATATTGGATAGGGGGACTGTGATTTTAGTTTCGATTGTGCCCACTAGAGTGCACTAAAGTAATTGAATGTTTTTCATAAACTGTTCTAGTATTTTCGTAATGTGTTATTATCTCATTTTGTTTATGTAAAATGTTATAAATGTGTTTTAGCAGTACGAATGATGCGTGAGTGTGGATTAATGTTAATATGAAGATAATTGTTTAACGAGTTACGTAGTAGGATTTAGTGTGGGAACATTTCGAAGAATTTTGTGACGAGAAAAGGCATAAATTCCACGTGGCGTATTGAGCAGGTTGGTGGCTAAAAACTGTGACTGCATTTGGTACCGACAGACTTAATATTTGGCGAGCATTCTCAATCAAAAACAATCAGTATTTTTGTAGCTATTACGTTTTTGGGAAATGCAACACCATAAACTTGTTAACGTGAGTGAAAAGGATTATGAGTGACTGTGTTAAGACTAGCACGAGCTTGGCAGTCATACTTGTTCACCTAAGTTTCAGAATATATTAATTGAGGACAAAATTTCCAACCTTTCATTTCGTGTTTCTCCCGAAACGTAGATTAGTGATTTTAATTGCAGCCTGGTTCACGTCGAAGTACAGTAGGTTTCACTTGTCTTTCCTACTGATGATCTGCTGAGACAATGTTCACAGGTAGGTGCAGGTGCGTCGTAAAGGGACGGAAGGAACCGCGCCGCCGCACTCTCCCTCGGGGAAGAACAGGGTGGCCGTTAAGAGGCGCTCGACCGTTTTCAGTATTCGGTGTCCCGCTGACTTAAAGAACGAACGGACTCTTTGTGTGTTTCCCTCAGGCTCATTGGTTAACTTCAGAGGATGATGTATATTGTAGTTGAAATAATTAATCCATTCTTTTTCAGGATCGTCATAGTGAAGCTTGTGTTGCGATCATCTTTTGATATTATGTCCCATGTGAAGTCAGTGGTTAAGACTTAGGTTTCTAATAAAGACATTGTGCTCATTTTGATTCACAGGAGTGAAGTTAATCAAATTATACCTCCATCACATTTAATGTTTGACGGCTTTATGTCGCAGTGAGCTTTTGTTCTTTATGCCACAGTGAGCTTTTGTTTAGTTAGTTTCGATAACTTTTTGCAGATTCTTTAATGGTTTTTCTTTTGTGATATGTTCCTCACCTATCGTTTTTCGGGAGCCATGGTCACAACAATTCTAACAAAGAGCTGGCACTTACATACATTTGTTCCAGCTTATAATCGATTGAACAGTGTGAGATATTAAAGTATTCTCGTTTGTGAAATTATCTCATTTTATTTGTTTTACCTGTTTAGTCGTCGTCTCCATACTCTGACAAGACCATAACTGCACAGAGAAAGGACCATCCGCTTCCTAAGTTAGTTACGGTTTGGATTTGCCTGTGTTGCGTGTGCTACTCTGCTATTTATCCAAGAATGATCCAACTGGTGAGAACGTAAGTTTTCCATTGACTTCCAGTCACCAACGTGGTGTTGGTTGCACAGTTAAGAAGCGATGATCGTTCTTGAAGAATTTCACGACAGCCCAAACATGGGCTTGTGTGAAGAGTATTTTTGTCTGTTTGATCCTCATTTATCTCTCTATGATATCTTGTCATTATGTACTTCTTATTCCCGCCAAATCTATTCAGATGCCAGTAACAATTTTGTGTCCATAATTATTAGCAACGGTAGCCATTAATTGGGTTTGGATACCACGATTAATGAAGTAACGAACAAAGAACACAATAATCTTATGATCTAGGCGTAGCGCCTTCGATTAGTGATTAGAAAGTCCTCAGTCTCGGGTTCTAACACCACAACCGCTTAAATTTTGAATAAAAATAATCAGCTCTGGGCCGGATGGTGTGGCCGAGCGGTTCTAGGCGCCTAAGTCTGGAACCGCTCGACCCCTTCGGTCGCAGGTTCGAATCCTGCCTCGGGCATGGATGTATGTGATGTTCTTAGGTTAGGTAGGTTTAAGTAGTTCTAAGTTACGGGGACTGATGACCTCAGATGTTAAGTCCCATAGTGCTCAGAGCCATTTGAACCATTTTAATCAGCTCTGGGGCCGAAGTCACCCTCATTCTGCAACGGCTTTGTCAAAGAGCGCATAGGAGCGGAAAGTGGATCAGGGCACACTCTTGTCGTTGGGGAAGGTGGAATGATCAACGGCATGAGGATGCGGAAGACATGGAAACCACTGCATTACTCACACGCATTGTCAGAAGCTTGAACGTGATAGGGAAGCTATAAAATCTTAAAAGGGAAATGCAAAAGCTTAATCTAGATATATGGTAGGCGTCAGTAAACTGAAATGGAAAGAAGACAAGAAATTCAGGTCATATGAGTATAGGGTAAAATCAACAGCAGCAGAAAATCATATAACGGAAGTAGGATTCGTTATGAATTGGAAGGTAGAGCAGAGAGTGTGGTACTGTGAACAGTTCAGTGATAGCGTTCTTATCAGAATCGACAGCAAACCAACACCGACGACGATAGTTCAGGTATACTCACCGACGTCGTAAGCTGAAGATGAAGAGATAGAAAAAGTGTATGTGGATACTGAAAGGGTAATACAGTACTTAAAGGGAGCCGAAAATCAAGTGGTCATGTAGTTGTAGGGCAAGGAGTAGAAAAAAGGTTACATGAGATAAGGAATGAGAGAGAATGAAAACTAACTGAGCTCTGTAATAAATTTCAGTTAGTAATTACGAATACTCACAAGAGGAAGAGAGACACTTGGAAGAGGCCGGGTGATACGGGAAGATTTCAGTTAGATTTTATCATGGTCAGGCAGAGAATCCGATATCAGATACTGGATACTCCGGAAAAATCAATATACACAGAAGTAGAATACGGAAACACCAAAGAATGACGAGATACACTTGCAGTTCTCTAAGGCTATAGATACAGCAATAAGAAATAGCTCAGTAGGCAGTACAGTTGAAGAGGAATGGACGTCTCTAAAAAGGGCCATCACAGAAGTTGGAAAGAAAAGCATATGTTGTACAAAGAAAGTAACTGCGAGGAAACTATGAGTAACAGAAGAAATACTTCAGTTGATCGATGAAAGAAGAAAGTACAGAATTGCTAAGAGAAATTAAAGAATACAGATATACAAGTCGCTGATAAATGAAATAAATAGGAAGTGTAGTGAAGCTAAGACGAAATAGCGTGAAAAATATGAAAAAATCGAAAAGGAAATGAGTATCGTATGGACTCACTAAGAATACAGGAAAGTGAAGACAACCTTCAGTGAAAATAAAAGCAAGGGTGGTAATATTAAGAGTGCAACGGTAATTCCACTGTTAAATGCAGAGGAGAGAGTGGATAGGTCGAAAGAGTACACTGACGGCCTCTATGAGGGGGAAGAGTTGTCTGATGTGATATAACGAGAAACAGGAGTCGATTTAGAAGAGATAGGGGATCCACTATTAGAATCAGAATTTTAGAGAGCTTTGAAGGACTTAAGAACAGATAAGGCAGAAGGGATGGGTAACATTCCACCGGGATTTCTAAAATCAGTGGGGGAAGTGGCAACCAACGACTGTTCCCGTTGGTGTGTAGAATGTATGAATCTGGCAGTATACCAGCTGACTTTCGGAAAAATATCTTCCACTTTATTCTGTAGACTGCAAGAGCTGACAAGTGCGAGAATTATCACACAATCAGCTTAACAGCCCATGTACCGAAGTTACTTACAAGAATAATATACAGAAAAACGGAAAAGGAAATTTAGGATGTGTTAGATGACGATTAGTTTGGCTTCAGAAAAGGTAAAGGCACCAGAAAGACAGTTCTGACGCTGCGAATGATAAATGAAACAAGACTAAAGAAAAATCAAGGGTTTGTCGATTTGGAAAAAGTGCTCGACAACGTCAAATGGTGTAAAATATTAGATATTCTGGGCGTAAGGAGTAAATTGTAGGGAGATACAGGTAATATACAAAACGTACAAGGCCGAGAACGAAGTGCTCCATGTTAGAGAGGGATGTAGTTTTTCACCTCTACTGTTCACTCTGCACATCGAAGAAGCATTTATGGAAATAAAAGAGAGGTTAAAGAACAAAATTGAAGTTAAAGGTGAAAAGATATCAGTGATAAGATTCGCTAATAACATTGCTATCCTCAGTGAAAGTGAATGGAATGAAGTCTATTGACTACAGAGTATGGATTCACAGTAAATCGAAGAAAGACGAAAGTAATGAGAAGTAGTAGAAATGAAATCAGCGATAAACTTAACAAAGAGCAAGAAACTTAACATCAGGATCGATGGCCACGCAGTAGGCAGCAAAATAACCCATAACGGTAGGAGCACGGAGGACATCAAAAGCAGACTACCACTGTCAAAAATGGCATTCTTGGCCAAGATAAATCCACCAGTATCAAAAACAGGCCTTAATTTGAGGAAGAAATTTCGGTGAATGTAAGTTTTGAGCATAGCATTGAAACAAAGACTGTGGGAAAACCGGAACAAATGAGAATTTTAGCATTTGAGGTTGTTGCTTTACGAAAGTTAAAAATTAGGTGGCCTTATAAGGTAAGGAATGATAACTTTCTGTACAGAGGCGGAGAGGAAAGGAATACATGGAAAACACTGAAAAGAAGAAGGAAAGGTTGGTAGGAAATCTGTTAAGACATCAGGGAACAACTTCCGTAGTACTAGAGGGAGCTGTGGAGGATAAAAATTATGAAGGAATACAGAGATCGAAATACACTGATCAGTCAGAACATTATGATCACCTACCAATAGCCGGTATGTCCACCTTTGACACGAATAACAGGGGCGACTCTTCGTGGTTTGGCAGGCCACTGAAGGGAGCTGGCACAACATCTGCACACACAAGTCATCTAATTCCCGTAAATTCCGGGGAGGGCGGCAACGAGGTCTGACGTCACGTTCAATCACATCCCAGATCTGCTCGATCGGATTCATACCTGAGGGTCAGCACATCAGCAGGAACTCGGCACTGTGTTCCTCGAACCACTCCATCACCCTCCTCCTCATTATCTTGTTGAAAAATGTCATTTCCGTCGGAAAAAATATGTATTTGGTCTGCAACCAGTGTACGATACTTCTTGGCCGTCATGGTACCTCGCACGAGCTCCACTGGACCAATGGGTGCCCACGTTAATGCTCCCCAGAGCATAGTGGAACCGCCGCCAGATTGTCCGTGTCCCGCAGTACCGATGTCAAGGAGCTGTTCCCCTTGAAGACGACAAAATCGCGCCCTCAAATCGGCATTATGAAGAAAGTATGGGGATTCATCACACCATGCAATTCTCTGCCACCGCGTCAATGCGAGTGCCGATGACCAGGTGTCCATTTGAATCCTAGCTGCCAATGTCATTGTGTTAACAATGACACATGCAGGGGCGTTCGACTGGGGAGACCCATCGTAAAGAGTGTTGGGTGCACTGTCTGTTAAGGCGCACTTGCACTCTGTCCAGCGTTAAAGTCTAATGTTAGTTCCGCCACAGTTCGTCGCCTGTCGTGTTTTACCAGTCTGCTCAGCCTATGACGTTCGACATCTGCAATGAGGGTTGGCACCCCAATCCCTACGTCGTCTGGACGTGTTTTTACCTTGATTTCGTCACACCTTGAAAACACTCACCACAGCACGCCTCGAACACCCGACGAGTCTCGCAGTTTCCCAAATGCCTCCGCCGAGCTTCCGGACCATCACAAGCTGCCCTCGGTCAAACTCAGACAGAACGCGTGCCTTCCCCATTCTACACACGGGCAGGACTCTCACTGACACTATAAGCACTGTGTATGTTCTGACTAGCAATCATCCCGCTCCAGGTGATGCTGTTTTCGCCCCGACGGGTTTATATCGATAGTACGGGTGAATCACAAACTTGGGAGCAACCAGAATAAAAGGATCTAGACCTTTAAATAGACTGTTAAGAAACAGAAGGGTCTCTGTAGGATCGGTAAGGACAGGAAAGTATGAATGACTAAGAAGAAGAAGACTCAAGATTAGAATGCTACTAATACCTATTGTCAAATGTGCTAGCTGATCAGTGTACATCCAGCAAATAATTGAGGACTTAGGTTGCAAGGGCTTCTCTGCGACAGAGAGGTTGGCACAGGAGAAGGAGAGAAGAATCGCTGTAGCAACAATTTTTCTCCCAAACCTGTGCATAGTAAATTACGAAACGTCTTACGTGAAAGTGTTAAGCGCCCTCAGCACATGACATATGTTGTGTATAGTTTGTCCTCCTATGAGATTTGGTCAGCGTCACATAATAAGTTATTTCTTTAAACGAGAATTACGTTATTCGTTGTTCAGCTCATGATTAAAGTAACTAATTAACTGAATGGATAATCGGACTGACTCACAATTGGCCGGCCGGAGGCCGAGCGGTTCTAGGCACTACAGTCTGGAACCGCGCGAGCGCTACGGTCGCAGGTTCGACCCCTGCCTCGGGCATGGATGTGTGTGATGTCCTTAGGTTGGTTCGGTTTCAGTAGTTCTAAGTTCTGGGGGACTGATGACCTCAGAAGTTAAGCCCCATAGTGCTCAGAGCCATTTGAACCCTTTTTGACTCACAATTACCAACAAGCACTGAATCAAAGAACGTAGCGAGATTATGAGCAATTATAGAAACTTCAATGCACACCGTCAGATAATGATTGATCATGGAAATGCCGTATGGCTAGGGCCTCCAGTCGGGTAGACCATTTGCCTGGTGCAAGTCTTTCGAGTTGACGCCACTTCGGCGACTTGCGTGTCGATGGAGATGAAATGATGATGGTAAGGACAACACAACACTCAGTCACTGAGGTAAGAAAATCTACGACCCAGCCGGGAATCGAACCCGGGCCGTTAGGTATGACATGCCGTCGCGCTGACCACTCAGCTACCAGGGGCGATGATTGATAAAATTATTGGACAATCATTAAGCTTAAACCCATCGAGTCCAATTTAGCTGGAAAGTAAAAAGACACCGACAGTACGCTGTCATTAGTAATGTCAGCAACAGATCAGCACTAAACGTATTAATGACGAATTAAGTACAATAAAGTCGTAGAAGCGGTTTGAAGGAGACGTGGTTTGAAGAGTGAGACAGAAGGTGATAAGAGGGACGTGGTTACGTGGAGTGTTGCAAGATGAATAGGATGAGGGGGAATTAAAGGAGTGTTTGCGATGCTGGAGCGCGCATTGTTTTGCCAGGGAAGAGACAAGATCTACAGAGCCCGGCAACTTAATAAAGTCCCAGCTCAAAATGAACGATCGCGTCTCATTTGGTGGCGGCGGCCGCAATTGCTGATTAAATTTCCTCAACCATCTGGGGCTGCTTACCCGGCCTGCAATTAACTGGCTGCTCCTACTGAGCCGCTTCACACTTTATTTCCCGCCAGCAGCACCAAAGAAAGCCACCGGGATTGCCATGCTGCCAGCTTAACTGAAACCAGTTACATAGAAACTGACGCAAAATCGTGTCGAAACTACAACGTTAAAATAACATCTCTTTTTAAAATGGTGCTAAGCCTTACTCGGAATGTGGAGCAAATTGCATTAACAATTACGGAGTGTCCGAAAAAGAGACAATAGTTTAGTTAGCATGCCATCGGCCACTTTTTTATGTCTCAGTACAGCCAGTAAATGTTGTTCACATAATATTAAACGTAATTCACATTTAAAAGTCTCTTAAGCTCATCAATTCAAGTCTATACTACATAAAAATATGTGAAAAATGAAATGAGCGTATGGCATCGTTGGTCGAGAGGTCCCTATTCTGGGAAGTTCGGCCGCCAAGTGCAAGTCTTATTTCAGTGGACGCCACATTGGGCGACTTGCGCGCTGGTGATGAGGATGAAATGATGATGATAACACAACACTGAGTCCCCGAGCGGATAAAAATCTCCAACCCGGCCGGGAATCGGACCTGGTCCACTTGCATGGGGGCGAGCACGTTACCACCCAGCTAAACAGGCGGACATAAAAATATATTACTTTAAATAACAAAAGTTATATATTGGAAACACGTAACTTACAGAGCGTAAATGAATTAAAAAGTTAATTTTGTTATTTAAATTAATATATAAATTAATGTATAAAAGTATATATATATATATATATATATATATATATATATATATATATATATATACTTTATATATTAATTTAAATAACAAAATTAACTTTGTAATTCATTTACGCTCTGTCAGTATATATATATATATATATATATATATATATATATATATATATATATATATATATATGTATATATATATATACTTTTATATATTAATTTAAATAACAAAATTAACTTTTTAATTCATTTACGCTCTGTAAAATACGTGTTTCCAAATAAAAATTTTTTGATGAACGAAGCTCGTCATTAAATATTACAAAGTGTAATACAAACCATTAAACTGTAATATCTATAATTCAACGTTACTATTACATGTTATAGCTTTGTATGGGTCCACTCTGATGTCATTTTAAGATCCTGTTTCCAAATATTACTACTGCTTTCCTTTTTGTTGGTTATATTTTTAATTTGAATAATGTCGAAATTGGGTAATCGTAAAGTGTTTTTAAAACATCTGCTCAGTAAAATGGAGGCTTGTACGGAAAATGGTTTCATTAAATACGTTCATAGCGGCTGTGGGGCTTTGCACAACGAAAAATAATTGTTTTAGTCTACTGTGCCAATGCACCACTGGTGGCCAATGCTGTTGAATAATTTTTATTTGTGATATTTAATTAGTGTTACGATTGTAAATGCTGCCTCATAATTTTTGAAATGTAGTTCTATGACAGAAGTATCGCGCCGTCCTATGTTATGTATGGCAGGATCAAGGGGAGAGGGAGACCAGGTATTTTATTGGTGAGAGCTTCTACCTATGCGTAGTGCTGCTAGTGCATTTTCCAGTGGTGCATGGAATCTAACAGTGTATTCCAGCTCTCTTTAATATGATGCACGCACTGCAGCACGTGATGGAGTAACGGCACAATCACAGCTAGTCAGTTGGAGTTAAATAGCTGACAACCATAAGGCTGATAACTTACAACTGTCCTTGCGGTTCATGGTGGCCGGAGGTTTTGATACCTCATTGGTCTCTTTAATCTTCTTGTCGATAGTAAGCGGGTATTTCATTGGCATGTTTAAACTAAAGGACTTGCATAAACTGTGTAGGCCTGTAACACGTTTTCGCATTCAGCTACCGCTGAATTCAGGTGGGACGACTTACGAACACCGAAAATAATACAGGTTGGACTACAACTCCACCGAAAAGCTGTCAGAGAGTGTTCAGGGGTACCTCAGAGACTGTTCAGGTATAGCTTCTGAGCATTTAGCTATAAGGAGTCTACGGTCTTGTGCAGGTCGTTACTCAGTGGCGATGCAATTATGATTATTTAGTTTGTTACCACAGTCACTCTTCTGTGAAACTACCTTCACAACAGAGAAGTAGTCCACATTACACAGAATAATGCAACTCTCAGACGGAACACTGTATCGTGATGTGGTTGCCGCCGCTCCTCCATTGCCTTCAGTGAACCCATACATGAGGTGCATATCGGCCACCTCTTCATCAGTAATCCATCCGTACACCTGTGCATCACTGTTAATGGTGAGCTAACGCTGCCAGAGGAACAAACCCAAGACGGGTCCGAGCAGTACTGAAAGAAAGCTTGAGGGCGGAGAGTAAAATTGCTACTGCACTTAGGAACAGGAGGTGCTGTGAGCGATTGAAAACTCAACACATATCGCATACTGTCAACATTTGGACTGCTCTGCACTATTTTCAGTGCAACACAGATACAAAGACAATTGGGAAAAGCGGCGCAACGAAATGGCATAAATTTGTGACGCGCTGCCGGAGGTCGTGCGTCCCTCATACCAAAATACTCAGAAGGTATCTCTTAACAACCTCTGAATATTTATTTCCTTAAATATCCATCACAGTTGCGATTTATTTGTGGTAACTAGTTTAGGACCATCACGTCCATTTTTCAATCACGTACATCTAAATCTATTTCTACATGGATATCTGCGAATCACACTTAAGAGCAGATCTTTCATCGAACAACTTCCAAACTAGCTCTAATTCCGCTCTTTAACAGCCCGCGGAAAAAACGAAGACCTATATCTTTCTGTCCGAGCTCTGATTTCTCGTATTTTATAATGACGATCGTTCCTCTCTATGTAGGTCGGCGTCAACAAAATATTTTCGCATTCGCAGGAGAAAGGTAGTGATTGAAATTGTGTGAGGTCCCGGCCGCAATGAGAAACGTTCTTGTTTTAATGAAGTCCACCTAAATCCAGTATCGCGTCCGTGACACTCTCTCCCTATTTCTCGATAACACAAAACGTGCTGCTCTTCTTTGACTGTCTCGATGTACCCCGTTAATCCTACCTGGTAAGGGTCCCACACAGCGCAGCAGCACTCCAAAAGAGGACGGACAAGTGTAGTGTAGGCAGTCTCTTTAGTAGACCTGTTGCACCGTCTAAGTGTTCTGCCAAAAAATGCAGTCTTTGGTTGCCTTCCCCTCAACACTTTATGTGTGTCCTTTCCAATTTAAGTTGTTAGTAATTGTAATTCCCTGGTATTTCGTTGAATTTACGGACTTTAGATTTGACTGATTTATCGTGTAACCGACGTTTAACGGATTCCTTTCAGCGCTCATGTGGAAGACCTTACAACTTTCATTATTTAGAGTCAAATGCCAATTTTTTCCGCATACAGCCATCTTTTATAGACCGTTTTGCAATTTGTTTTGGTCTTCTGATGACTTTACTAGACTATAAACATCAGCGTCATCTGCAAACCACCTAAGACGACCGCTATGATTGTCTCTTAAATCGTTTATATCGATAAGGAACAGCAGAGGTACCATAACGGTACCTCCAGGAACGCCAGAAATCACTTCTGTTTTACTCGATGACTTTCCATCAGTTACTAAGAACTGTGACCTCTCTGACAGGAAATCACGAATCCATTAGTGTAATTGAGACGATATTCCATAAAGACGCAATTTGATTGCAATCTTCTTGTGAGGCACAGTGTTAAAAGACTTCTGGAAATTTAGAAATACGAAATCTGTTTGAAATCTTTTGTCAATAGTATGCAACACATCGTGTGAGTGAAGAGCTAATTGTGTTTCACAAGAAAGATATTTTCTAAATCCGTGTTGCCTGTGTGTCAATAGGCTGTTCTCTTCGAGGTAATTCATCATGTTTGAACACAATATATGTTCCAAAATCCTGCTGCATATCGGCGTTAATGATGTGGGCCTGTAATTTAGTGGATAACTCCTATTGCCTTTCTTGAATGTTGGTGTGATTGGTGCGACTTTCCATTCTTTCGGTACGAATCTTTCGTCGAGCGAGCGGTTGTAAGTGATTGGTTAAGTATGGAGCTAACGCATCGGCATACTCTGAAAGGAACCTAATTGTCTGGACCACAGTCTGTTGCTTTTATTAAGTGATTTACGTTGCTTCAATGCTTCGAGGATATCTACATGTAGGTTACTCATGTTGGCAGCCGTTCTTGATTCGAATTCTGGAATATTTACTTCTCTGGTGAAGTAATTTCGGAAGGCTGTGTTTAGGTACTCTGCTTTGGCAGCACTGTCGTTGGTAGCATTTCCATTGCTACTGCGCAGAGAAGGCATTGATTGTGTCTTTCCGCTAGCATACTTAACATGCGACCAGAATCTTTTTGGACATTGTGCCAGGTTTCGATACAAAGTTTCGTTGTGGAAACTGTTATAAGCATCTCTCATTGAAATTTCAAGCTTCTGTAAAAAATCGCCAGCCTTGGAAATTTTGCGTTCATTTAAATTTGACACCCTTTCTTCATTGTTTCTGCAACAGTGTTCTGACCCGTTTTGTGTTCTAAGGGGGATCAGTCGTTTGTTAATTTATTTGGTAGAAATCTCTCAACTATGGCATTAGGTGTAATCATACAGTTCCCAGTTTGTACATGTGAGTAGCCAACCACTCTAGCAACACATACCAAATGTTTGCACTGCCGGCTGAATCGTCCATGTACACGGCGGTGTTACTGGTTATCAGCGAGACTATTTAGTATGGTACACAGACTTTCTGGCTCATATTGATTGTCACGGATACCAAGTGTGTTGCAGGAACTACAATTTCCGGCGTTTGATAAAGAGGGTAACAGATATGTTTTAGATGTCTTGGAGGCCAGAGCCGGCGTGTGAGCATTGGGTATTGACTTACGAATACTTTGGATAAAACGGCATCAGGACACTCGCCATAATGAAACTGCTGACCGCATCGCTGAGAGGAGCATAACGGAAGGACGGTTCCACCCAGCACCAATCCCTTATACTTATCACAACCCGACGACCAGG
Source organism: Schistocerca piceifrons (assembly GCF_021461385.2). NCBI lineage: Eukaryota > Metazoa > Arthropoda > Insecta > Orthoptera > Acrididae > Schistocerca > Schistocerca piceifrons. The sequence continues at coordinate 603,706,153 of NC_060140.1, forward strand.
AACGCTGCTTACCCCATCTGGAATTGTGAATGGCACTTATCCCAGCCCTATAAGAACGACCACCTGGTGCACATAGAACCGAACGTCTCTTCGCGGCCGTGGCTCACCTCGGTGAAGCTTAGTAGACGTCATGTGAGGTCTCTCATCCGCACGAGGCTGGTACATGTGTGTTACTCTGCTCACCTGTAACTGGTGACACTCTGATCAGGACACAGCGCCAGTGGCGGATCTGAACCACGTCATATTGGCATGTATCAAGCACTGGACTGCACGGGTGGGCTTGTACAAAGAAATTTTAACGAGAGTTCACCCCCTCCCTACAAGTGTAGATGCTTTACTACGCAGGTTTCATTTATGTGGGTATTATTTTCTTGCAAACCATTTAAAAATGCCGGTATCCATCTTTGATATGGAACCAGCTCGGTTCGAAAAGTGGGACATCTGTGTGTGCTTTTACGACGCCATTGTCTAGCTTTCAATAATAGGTTGCTGTGGGTGTCGTTCCCCTCTGGAATTGGCCCGATTGTAGCCCTGGGTCGTAATTTTGTGTTTTTAAATTTATGTAAGGGAATTAGTTTTGTAATTTGCACTGTTACCATTATTCTATTGTGAAAACTGCACTAATGTTAACTTGACAATGTTGTAACTCCTGCTGGCTCCATGGCTTCTGACTTTCAGTGTTTTTATTTTACATTAAGAACTTATGTTTGTACATAAACCTCTTTTTATTGTTCTACTGTGCAAGTAAGTGTACAATTATCTTAATATGAGACTTTTGTAACGACTGTTGATTGTATGGTCTATGCTACCCAAAACCAAAATAAGTAAACAAAAAAAAGTGAGTAAGCAAATATTCTGAATATTCTGGAGTTCTGGTTCGCCCCGTATATTGCCGGCTACACTCAACAAATTCTGAAAATGTAAAAGTAGAGTTAAGTGGCTCATCTAAATCGTGGTCAGAGCGTTTTCGGAAGAAGTTTGGAACAGGTATTAGATTGTCGCCTTTCACTAGGAACAACACCTATTGAAGAAGTCAACGCTAAAAAAGCACAGTACGGGGTGAGTTTGAACACCATTCCTCCCTAATACGAACTAAGTAAATCATCCACCACAACACCTAGCTCAATACGGCCTCCCATAAATGATTCTCACCTTTTTCTGTTTGGGCGCCTTTTATTGTTGATCGCAGAAACGTGTTTATGGTTTGTGGTGCGGTAATACGTAAATACTACAAAGAAAATAAAAAAAGACATACTACTATTGCTCGCACAAAGTTTTTACATGGAATATTTGTGTGCTAAAGATGAGTAGTGTAAAATATAGGGACGGGAACCGGCAAAGTAAGAGAAGGGAAAAATAAAAATGTCACCGTGGGTTTTATGTTTGAATGGTGCTGACAGCAGGGAATAAAACCCAGCCCACCCGACAGTTTTGCAGTTCTGTCCCTCTGTTGCACTCTCTCTTTCATCCTGTAGCGGGGCGTGGGAGGCGGAAGGGATATACCAGAGGGCGAAAGAGAGAGATGGAGAAGGGGTGGAGGAAAGGGAGAGTGGGGGGGGGGGGGGTTCGCATTAGCAACAAGTCATCAGCGGGCGCGCTGCGGTGATGTATGTGCCCTGCAGTTGGCAGCGCCGACGCAGTGTCCGCCGCCGCAGCGCCCGCCGGCTCGCAGTAAAACCGACAGAGCCAGCGGCGCGGCGCCGCGCCTCCTTCCGGTTCCGCAGCGGCTGTGACCACTTAAAACTTGCAGCGGGCCAGTTTACCCTGGCCTCACTGCTCCATTACCTCAGGCACATGGCGCGCTGACCGGGTCCCGTACGGCGCTCAACGGCTACAGCATAAGCACCGCGGGTGCGCTCCCCGTTTATATTGTCCGTCCCTGCTCCTAGCGCTTGTACAGTTTTATACTCAGAGTTCACGGTTCACGAACTTCCTACATCCAACCAACTACGTCCACCTAAACGAACCGTTTCTGTCCACCCATTGTAGCAATAGGCAACATGCGTCTTCTGATTTTCCTCACGAACGCTGGTGTAACTGTAACATCTGCTCCATTAACACTCGTTTATCACACATACACACGGTGTTTAAAATATATGCATCGCTAATAACTACGAGACTAATAATGCGTAAACAGCAATGGGTAGATCGCGTAAATGTATTTGGCACATTATTCGATTTGCCTGTAACGTCATTTACCAGTGTGGCGCATGCGCTTGATAATTACGATTTAGGTTTGTGTACAAGAACCCAGAAGGGACAACTGTAGTCGAACACCAAGAACGAAGTGCTCAGATCAAAAATGGTGTACGACACGCATATATTCTTTCGCCCCTACTGTTCAATCTATGCATCGAAGAAGCAATGACAGAAATGAAAAGTTCAAGAATGGGGTTAAAATTCAAAGCGAAAGAATATCAATGATAACATTCGCTGATGACATTGCTATCCTCAGTGAAAGTGAAGAAGAATTACACGAACTACTGAATGGAATGAACAGTCTACTGACTACAGAGTATGGACTAAGGGTAAATCGAAGAAAGACGAAAGTAATGAGAAGTAGCAGAAATGAGAACAGAAAAACTTAACATCAGTACTGGTGATTACGAAGGAGATGAAGTTAAGGAATTCTGCTACCTAGGCAGCAAAAAACTCATGATTGGTGGAGCAAGGAGGATAAAAGCAGACTAGTGCTGACAAAAAGGGCAATCCTGTCTAAGAGAAGTCTACTAGTATCAAACATAGGCCTTAATTTGAAGGAAGAAATTTCTGAGAATGTAGGTTTGGAGAACACTAATGTATGGTAGTGAACATGGATTGTGAGAAAACCGGAACGGAAGAGAATCGAAGCATTTGAGATGTGGTGCTAGAGACGAATATTGAAAGTTAGGTTGACTGGTAAGGTGAGGAATGATTAGGTCCTGCGCGGAATCGGAGAGGAAAGGAATATACGGAAAACACTGACAAAGAAGGACAGGGTGTAAAAACATTTGTTAAGATATCACAGAATAACCTCCATTGTGCGAAAGGGAGCTGTAGAGGCTAAAAACTGTAGTCGAAGACAGAGACTGGAAAACATATAGCAGGTAACTGATGACGTAGGTTGCAATTGCTCCTCAGATATGAAGGAGTTGGCACAGAAGAGCAGTTAGTGGTGGGCCTCGTCAAACCTTTCAGAAGACTGATGTCCAAAAAGACCTTATAAATTAATGTAGCCTCGAAACGCGTTTAGTTAAGATACTGATTCGGGAGTCATGGTGAAGAGCTTACAGATCACTACTAGGACCCAAAGTGAGTTAATAAAAATATTCGTGAAATATAAGTGAACATCGGAATTGAAAATTTCAAAATGATGAAGATGTCGTCTCATACGACACAAAAATATGCTCGGAATTATAGGAGACACTATTTAGAGGAAAACTCTTGCCGAAAAGAATCCAAAAACCCCAAAATACAAGGGTCGACCGAATGCGACAACTACGCCAGCGTCGAAATGGAAATGGAAAAACAGCGCTAAGCGGTAACTTAGATGGCCCTTACAGCGGCAAGCAACGCTCCAAAGATCTGAATTACCTATTCTGCAACCAATATATAACTCCGTGTAACCACTTTATTGGAGAGATTGATAATTAAATTATACATTAATATGAAAGACTTGTGATAATTTTCCGGATATTTTAACGAAAAATCTACGGTGCTGAGCAGAAATGTGCACAAATATTTTTCTTATATTTTTACCTGTAAGTTTCTGACTGGTTTGATTCGTCCTGACATGGCTTCCTCTCCTATGCCAACTGTTTCACTCAGAGTACCACTTACAGCCAACGTTCTGGATTATTTGTTGTATGCTTTCTAATCTCTGTCTTCACTTACAGTTTTTTTTAGTTCTGTCGCTCCCTCTACTGTCATGGAACTTATTAACACATTTCTTAACATATGTTTCATCTCATACCTTCTGCTTGTTACTGTTTCCACATATTCATTCCTCAGCGATTCTCTGGAATAACACGTCATCTATTACCTTGTTAGTTCAAATGAGTTTCAACATTCTTCTGTAGCACCTCATCTGTAGCACCGGTTTCCTTACAGTTCATAATTCACTTTCATACAAATCCTGTGCTTAAGGCGCACATTCCTGGGAATGTTTGATACTAACAAGTTTCTCTTAGAGATGAACGTTGCCTTTACTTATACTAGTCTTCCTCTTTGTCCCCCTTACTTCGTGTGCCACACGCTATTTTTTTACTTTATTTATTTATTTTGGTCATCAGTCTCCCGACTGCTTTGATGCGGCCCGCCGCAAATTGCTCTCCTGCACTAACGTCTTCATCTCAGAGTAGCACTTGCAACCTACCAACCTACGTCCTCAATTACTTGCTGGATGTATTCCAATCCCTGTCTTCCTCTAATGTTTCTGGCCTCTACAGCTCCTTCTAGTACAATGGAAGTCATTCCCTCATGTCTTAACAGAAGTCCTATCATCCTGTCCCTTCTGCTTATCAGTGTTTTCCACATATTCCTTTCTTCTCCGATTCTGCGTAGAACCTCCTCATTCCTTACATTATCAGTCCAACTAATTTTTAACATTCGTCTGTAGCTTCACATCTCAAATTCTTCGATTCTCTTCTGTTCCGGTTTTCCCACAGTCCATGTTTCACTACCATAATGCTGTACTCCAGATGTACATTCTCAGAAATTTCTTCCTCAGATTTAGGCCGATATTTGATATTAGTAGACTTCTCTTCGCCAGGAATGCCTTTTTTGCCATAGCTAGTCTGCTTTTGATGTCCTCCTTGCTCCGTCTGTCATTGATTATTTTACTCCCTAGGTAGCAGAATTGCTTAAATTCATCTACTTCGTGACGATGAATCGTGATAAGTTTCTCTCTGTTCTCATTTCTACTATTTCTCATTACCTTCCTATTTCTTCAATTTACTCTCAATTCATGCTTTGCACTCATTAGACTTCATTCCGTTCAGCAGATCATGAAATTCTTCTTCACTTTCACTCAGGGTAGCAATGCCATCAGCAATCGTAACATTGATATCCTTTCACCTTGAATATTAATTCCAATCCTGAACCTTTCTTTTATTTCCATCATTGCTTCCTCGATGCACAAATTGTACAGGAGGCTACATCCTTGTCTTAGACCCTTTTTAATACGAGCACTTCGTTCTTGGTCGTCCACTCTGTACATATTGTATGTGACCCGTCTCTCCCTATAGCTTACCCTTACTTTTTTCAGAATTTCTAACATCTTGCACCATTTTACATTGTCGAACGCTTTTTCCAGATCGACAAATCCTATGAACGAGTCTTGATTTTGCTTCAGTCTTGCTTCCATTACTAACCGCAACGTTAGAATTGCCTCTCTCGTGCATTTACTTTTCGTAATGCCAAACTGATCGTCATCTAGCGCATCCTCAATTTTCTTTTTCATTCTTCTGTATATTATTCCTGTAAGTGACTTGGATGCATGATCTGTTAAGCCGACTGTGCACTTGTCAGCTCTTGCCGTCTTCGGAATTGTGTGGATGATGCTTTTCCGAAAGTCAGATGGTATGTCGCCAGACTCATACATTCTACACACGAACGTGAATAGTTGATTTGTTGCCATTTCCCCCAATGATTTTAGAAATCATGGTGGAATGTTATTTATCCCCTCTCCCTTATTTGACCTCAAGTCTTCCAAAGCTCTTTTAAATTCTCATTCTAATGCTGGATTCACTATGTCTTCTAAATCGGCTCCTCTTTCTTCTTCTGTCACGTCAAAGAAGTCTTCCCTCTCATACAGGCTGTCAATGTATTCTTTCCTTTCTTTAATGTCACGGGAGGTTGTTTTCACTTTCCTGTATGCTGAGTCTGTCCTTCAGACAATACTTTCTTTTTCGATGTCTTCACATTTTTCCTGCAGCCATTTCGTCTTAGCTCCCCTGCACTTCTTATTTATTTTATTTCTCTTGTATTTCTGTATTCCTGAGTTTCGTGGAACATTTTTTTACTTCCTCCTTTCAATAATCAACTGAAGTTTTTCTTCTGTTTCCCACGGTTTCTTCGCAGTTACCTACTTTGTACCTATGTTTTCCTTCCCAATTTTTGTGATGGCCCTTTTTAGAGATTTCCATTCCTCTTCGACTGTACGGCCTACTGAGATATTCCTTATTCCTGTCTTCATAGCCTTAGAAAATTTCAAGCGTGCCTCGTCATTCCTTAATACTTCCGTATCCCACTTCTTTACGTATTCATCCTTCCTGACTAATTTCTTAAACTTCAGCCTTCTCTTCATCATCACTATATTGTGATATGTGTCTGCTTCTGGGTACGCCTTACAATCCAGCATCTGATTTCGGAATCTCTGTCTGACCATGATGTAATCTACCTGAAATTTTCCCGTATCACCTGGCCCTTTCCAAGTGTACCTCCTCCTCTTCTGATTCTTGAACAGAGTATTCGTTATTACTAGCTGAAACTTGTTACACAACTCAATTAGTCTTTCTCCTCTCTGATTCCCTGTCCCAGCACCATATTCTCCTGTAACCTTTGCTTCTACTCCTTCCCCTACAATTGCATTCCAGGCTCCCTTGACTATTAGATTTTCATATCTTTTACATACTGTATTACCCTTTCAATATCCTCATATACTTCCTCTATCTCTTTATCTTCAGCTTGCGATGTCGGCATGTATACCTGAACTATCGTTCTCGATGTTGGTTTGCTGTCGATTTTGATAAGATCGATCCTGTCACTGAACTGTTCACAGAAACACTCTCTCTGCCCTGCCTTCTTATTCATAACGATTCCTACTCCTGTTATGCCACTTTCTGCTGCTGTTGATATTATCCTATACTCATCTGACCAGAAATCCTTGTCTTCTCTCCACTTCACTTCACTTCACTTCACTGACCCCTACTATATCTAAATTGAGCCTTTGCATTTCCCTTTCCAGATTTTCTAATTTCCTTAACACGTTCAAGCTTCTGACATTCCACGCCCCGACTCGTAAAGCGTTATCCTTCCGTTGATTAGTCAGTCTCTTTCTCATGATAGCTTCCCCCTTGGCAGTCCCCTCCCGGAGATCGGATGGGGCAATATTCCGGAATCTTTTGCCAATGGAGAGATCATCATGACACTTCTTAAATTACAGCCCACATGTCCTGTGGATACACGTTACGTGCCTGTAATGCAGTGGTTTCCATTGCCTTCTGCATCTGCATGCCGTTGATCATTACTGATTCTCTCGCCTTTAGGGGCAGTTTCCCACCCCTAGGACAAGAGAGTGCCCTGAACCTCTGTCCGCTCCTCCGCCCTCTTTGACAAGGCCGCTGGCAGAATGAGGGTGACTTCCTATGCCGTAAGTCTTCGACCACCAATGCTGATTATTAATCAAAATTTAGGCAGCGGCAGGATTCGAACTAGGGAGGAAGACGTTTTGATTATGCATCAAAGACGCTACCCCTAGACCCGCTGTAGTAAAAATCTTCCCTTTCGGACTCTATACCTGCTCCTGCGTATGCATGTATCTAATTTCGGAATCACTGTCTCAACAGGACGTAGTTATTTTCCGATGTCTTCAGGCCTTGTCCAAAAGTAAGTGCTCCTCTTGTAACGCTTCAACAATAAATTACATTTACTAGCTGAAATTTACTGCAGAATTTAAGGAGTCCCTCTCTCTCATAAATCTGTCCAAAAATGATGCAAATGGCTCTGAGCTCTATGGGATTTAATATCTGAGGTCATCAGTTCCCTAGAACTTAGAACTATTTAAACCTAACTAACTTAAGGACATCACACACATCGATGCCCGAGGCAGGATTCGAACCTGCGACCGTAGCGGTCGCGCGGTTCCAGACTGAAGCGCCTAGAACCGCTCGTCCACACCGGCCGGCCATGAATCTGTCTTCCATGCCATTCCTCCTTACAGTGTTTCAGTTCCTCACGATTCTTAGATGCTTTATATGAGAAAATAGTGATCAAAACTACAAAGTCTTTAAAGGAGGTGCTCACTACGTTTACTACTCATTGTTAAGCATCCCTTAGCCATCCGGAAAAAAGGGTGTACTCGTGCGAATACATCTGTCTGAGCCGTAGCTCCTACCGATATCCTTGATTCACGCTGGAAGTTCGCTGGCAACCCTCCAGTTGGATGGTAGAGGCTTAAAGAGAGGGCGCAGCGGATACAGAGTGAGACAGTAGGTTCCAAGCATTGGGCAGTGAGTGAGACAGCCGTCAGTTTGGCAGCACGGCTCTCTGGGACAACGTGACGTAGTGTCTTCTTGATAGCGGAGACGGGGTTTGGCAGGAGGCGTGAAGCAGACGTGGTTGCTACCGAGGGCTCTCGGTGTTTGTCTACGCCCTCCGTATCTGGTCCGGGGAACAGCCGGATTTGCTGCCTTGCTGCGCTGCTCGAATTGATATTAAACGATGAATTACAATGACTGTTCCACATCTGACTGTCTAGTGGGCTCGTGCTTCACGCTGTTAGAGCGTTAGCACCGTTGTGTCCGGTATTAACAGTTGTGCCGATTTGGTGCCTCGTCCGAACTCATTGTTTGGTTCTGATTGTGCCCTGGTTGTTCTGAAAGTAGCGTTAAGGATACAGGAAGGAAATTGAGTGTGCTTCCTTGTTGTGCTAAAGGCACGCATTTCTTTCTGTGAGATCTCTGTTGGAGTTGTAAGAAATTTTTTGCTAGTTGTTACTGTGTGACTGTCCCTGTTACCTCGTTAATCAGATTCTGTGGAAGCAGAGTCAAAACTGTTCGGTGGGTTGATATGAACATACCACATACCGTACCTGATATTTAAAGGTGCAAAATTTGTGCTCGGCGGCACGTTCAAGGTTCGTGCTTCACTGATCCTTTTGAAAAATAACTTGGAATATGAGCACTAGCTATAATCGTGCAGATAATTTAACCACAAGTGCCTTTGCTCACGACAGTGCCCAAGCTTGTAAATTGCCTACTGGCTGATGTAGCAAGGTTTAGTTGCTGAATCTGGAACCGTACGACCGCTAAGGTCGCAGGTTCAAAACCTGCCTCGTGCATGGATGTGTGTGATGTCCTTAGGTTAGTTATTTTTAAGTAGTTCTAAGTTCTAGGGAACTGATGACCTCAGATGTTAAGTCCCATAGTGCTCAGAAACTTCTGCGAGTCAGTAGTACTTTTTTATGTTTTAAATCTGGCTGTTCGTAGTCTAAGGGTCCTGCCTAGGTCGCAGTGCCCGGTTGTGTGACCAATTTGCCTAAGCGGTTTGTGCTGCCGTAATCGGCCACGCTTGTGATATCTTGATTTATTTCTTTTTAAAGGAAGCTTTTTTTGCTCTTGTTAGTAGTATTAGTAATTGTAGTTTGGCCGTAAGATGAAAAAATGTAAAGGGGGAAAGGTGTTTATTGTTTCTAATTAACACCAAGTGTTGAAAGACAGGATTGTCGTTCAGCTGTAACATGTTTTATGCCAGTTGATGTAATGTATAGTACTCAGAAAGGTCTTTTGAAGTAAATTTGAGTTCAGTTGTAAAATGATTGCTTTCCCGCCTCTTAATTTGGTCTTATTGAGGTTGAGATCAGAGAAATACAGTATTTGTGTGAGGATTTTCCTTTATTAGTTGTCATGCATAAAACCTTCAGAAGGAATAACTCTTTAAATTGAGTGATCGATTGCAATCTTGGTTGCTGTTACCTGATAATTGGTGCTAATAGTTGTCTGAAATTATTTTTATAACACTGAACAACAATTGTATATTGCTAAAGGCTAGTGGAGCAAAGAAAAGAGTGAAACAATAACATTGTTGTTTAACTACTGCTGAAGTTCTTCTTTAAAAAAAATGGGAGGGAAATTTTTTAAGAGTGGGGCCTCTTATAAGACTGTTGCCTTGCCGCTTTATTTAACGTTGATTTAACTGTAATGAGTTCACCATGTTGGACGTTAGTCAGTCAATGTTTATGCTACTGCCATTTAAGCCTGTTTTATGTCTTTTTGGAATAAATTAAAAATTAAAACGAGTCAGTGTTTCTACTCCGGCAGCCCCTGTGCTCTGCTTTTCTACCTACCACTATCTTCGGAACTGTGGGTGATAGGCTCATACGGTCATACACTTTAGAAGGTAATTTAGTAAATTGGTGTTTATCACAAATTCATGTACATCGAATTACGTGTGATATTGGAGAACGCATCGGTAGGAGCAAGAATGAATATAGGTGATGTACGATGGAGCACCACCCCATTTTAGATGTCGTATGGCAATATCTCTCACAACCGTTTAATGAGCGCTGAATCGGCCGAAGTTGTTCAGTTGCGTAGCCACCCCGTTTTTCTTACATGAAACCCTAAGATTTCTGGTTATGGAAATATTTCGCCATACAGGTACAATCCACATCCAACGACAACTTGCTGAGCTGCCACACGTCGTCGATGCATGCCAAAAACGTCAATGTATTTAAACGCTTCGATAGCCATAAACTATAGGGATTCATGTCAGGAGAAGGGGATGGCGACGCTACTAAACCCCCTCACCAATCTACCGCTCGTTAAACGACTGTGTGAGTTACTGACCTACTAGGATACTTGAATTCTTGTTCAGTTATCCGATGTATAGCAATATGAGTTAGACACGCACCGTTTCTGTCTACACATCGGTACTAAAGCGAATCTTGAGCCCTCTTGCCGCGATGACGGGAGGCTTGCCTCTTGGCCACTCGTTATTGAGATAATTTATTATCTCATTCTGTGTATATCAAGCCTCATCTATAAATAAAACGCAAACTATGAATCGCATATCTTCGGCTTCCCGTCTTGGAATCCATAAGCAAAATGTGGGCTGGTAGGAAGGTCTCCTGGCTTGAGAGTCTGCACACCTTTTAAGCATATAAGCAACCTCTCTTGTAGAAGTGACCACGCCATCAGAAGCTCCAATTTTTCGCACACTCGTTTCAGGATCATTATCGCTGAACTGGACGTCTTCTACCGTGATCCTTCGTATCCTCTGAATCAGACTCCGCGTCTCCAAGTGGCTGGAAAATGACGCTGACCAATTTTTGAAATAGAACGCAGTCGTGAGTATGTTGAGCTGCGTACATGACCCAGACCTGTCAATTAACGGCTTCGACTAAATCGTAGTAGTCATTCATATCCCTCATCCGATAACAGGGCTCCATTTCACTGATTACCTTGTTCACACTCCACGAAACCAGTTGCTTTGACACAAAGGAAAGTCAACAAAGCCAGTGTACAGGGTATACCGCAAGCCTATGAGGCCAATATTTGCACGTTCAAACTGTCAGCAAGCTATTGAGCGTGATGGTGTACTGCACCCTCTGTATCACAGAGCACGCGTCGCGTTCGACCATGAGACCTTACAGGGTGGGGTTTAACACCTTACAACAATTTTCCGGCAGAATATCTATTATGAAAAAAATTTCATCATGCATATCCAGCGGAAAGAAATCCAGCCAAGAAAAAAAATCATAAACGAAAGCACCCATTATCATGAATTTCTTGCCTATTTGGCAGTACCTGCTCAAGTATCGGAAGAGTCTTCAACAGGCAAAACATTAGATGTATCTTTCGTTCCCATTCACAACTGAGAAATTATCTGTCGTCCTCAGGAAATAAGGTGTGTACGAGAGTCCGTGTGAGTATGAAATGGGTCTGCCTTATCGTACAGTACAACACCGACTTGAAGAACGTCATCTTCATACAAACCTGGGGAAATCTGATAAAGCTGCAGTAACGAAGCAATGCCTTATACAGGACGCCGTATGAAATACAAGGAGATAAAGGTTATACGCTCGTTTTGGCTCTTGTGAGAGTGAGTGATAAAGGAGTCAACACATATAGTGCACTAGCTATACACTGGTGGGGAAGTACCGTATGACAATAACCGTTTTCTACATGTTTCAATCTAATATGTAGGGAAAATTTTATGTCTCACGACGCCTTTCTGCTATATTTTAATGTACCTCTGCCACAACGTGCAACCCAGTTGACCACATTTTTATTCTCAAGAAGACGTTTCTATAAATGTTGAAAACACGGTAAAGATGTTTGATTAAACTTTCCAACTTACACCTGATTGGTTGTTTTACTACTTCTACAAGAAGATATTCTTACGGAGGATAATCTTATGTGTATATAGGAACTCAGGTTTCCAAGAATGGTCTGAAACCCCGCACTTGCTGCCATTAGATATAGAGCAACAACGGCAGCTCCTCTGGAGCTTAGTGGAAAATCCACGTATCTATAAGTTTCAGTCTGGCTCTCGGTCACAGCAATACTCGGCAGCAGCACCGTTGACACGGTGCGCACGCGGAATATCACAGCTCGGTTCCCGATAGGGAGCTTTGGAGAAGCTACCGTCATCCGCCTGGAAGTACTCGGGCGCGCATGCTTGACTTTCGGAAGAAATCTCCGTAAGAAGACAATCACACTGTGGAAATCGGCAGTTCGTACCTGCCAGCAATAGCTGACAGCCATCGTCTGGCGTTGGGGCGCAAGTGCCTCGAAGAAACAGGGTGGGACGTACACAACGTGATCCGGCGCCAGATCTGAGAACCGTAGAGTGAAAAATAAATGTTGCTATATTCTTCTTAAAATTAAAATAATAAATGCAACAAGTGCCTAGAAAATTATTACCTTTGTGTACTAGGAAAAAAAATATTTAAAGAAAATGTTGACCGACGCACAAGTCGTTTATAACTTTTGAATATAAAAAAAGTTCACTAAATTTCCAATTTTGCTTGAAATGTGTAATGTTGTCATTGAAAACAGTATATGCACACCTACAGTTGTAAATAACACGAGAAAGGTGTTTCATTGTTATGTTATACGCAAAGAAACAATGTAACTTATAATTTTCGACAAAATCTGGATATATTCTACAAAAATTTTTTGTGTTTTCTACAATGACATTTCCATTGTCACCAAAAAATTCAGTGTAACGTCCCATAGGCATGCATTTATGGTGCATTGAAATCACACTGAAGCTACCGTAGATAGCAAATTCACCGTTGAACCCGTGTTTTGTTAAGTACATTGGCGTATAAAGTATGTTACTGAATAGACAACTGCCCATTTACCACAATTTCCGAGTGTGAAAGTGTGTAATTCCAGTTCCATTGTAAGAAAATGGTGGCAAGGTGAGATAGTGTAATAACGTGGTATTTCTACGTTTATACAGAGGTAGGAACCAGGGAGAAATTTAATAATGTCGTAGACGGCTCAAAAGTTATCTCTTATCATCTTGATTTGATTTATACGACAGATAGCACAAGAAATTCAGGAAGTGACAAGTTATTCCTGTAGAACAGTGGTCGTCAAACTATTTTCCTCAAGAGCCAGCACTGACAGTTGCACCTCGGGCCGCACATGTCCCTATCGTATTATTAATTGGTAACCTAAATAAAGTGTTCTGAACCCACAATCGACTAGCTATAATAAGGGCAGCCTAAGCTGGCCGCCGGCCTTCAAATACTGATCGTTAAAAGTCGGCACCATTAGGATCACTTCGTGTCAACAGAGTGTAACTCGCTCCTGTGAATGGGAACGCGTTATGCAGATCTTTGTGCCTCTCGCGTCCATCTAGAATAGATAACCTGAAGATGCCTAAATACGGCGAAACGCGTCGTTGAATAATGAAAAACTAAAATTCGAACCAAGACTATTTCTAACTAATACTATTAAGCACTGGTTTGCTGTATGTCACGTATGGATTGGAAGAATTACTTCGTGTCAACTGCTGTCTGTTTCAGATCGCTACCACCCTTAGCGATCCCAAAGCTGTGAGGCTGTTAAGACCCGGACGGTGTGGTATTATGTTGTATGTATAGGCGGATGATTAACTGATTAATAACAGCTACAGTACTTACATTTAAATGCATTTTGCAATATTAGACACGATCACAAATGTTAACTGAATGCCATTTCTTCTACTCGATACGCTGCATTACACCAGCCGTAATTTAATTTCATATTTGTTGCTAAAAATCTGTGTCGCATTTGAAAAACATGGCTCTACGCATTATGGGACTTAATTTCTGAGGTCATCAGTCCCCTAGAACTTAGAACTACTTAAACCTAACTAACCTAAGGCCGTCACACACATCCATGCCCGAGGCAGGATTCGAACCTGTGACCGCAGCGGTCGCACGGCTCCATACTGTAGCGCCTAGAACCGCTCGGCCACCCCGGCCGGCTTGCATTTGAAGGTAACATTGTCTATAATGTGCATGGGGAATCCATATCACTTGTATGTAAAAATTTTGCCATAGCAGCTTATCGTACGAGTCGCGCACGCCTGTTGTCAGTACTGAAGACATTAAAACACCCCATCTCTCACATCCACCAACCCTGAAATTGTTGCGTTACTGACTGATCTGCCCCTGAGGTAAGCAGCCAACTTTGCTTCGCTCTCAGCCGATTTCACCACCATCAATTAAAATTACACGTATCGTGTAATCTTACTGTCTCTGTGGGCATTTTTGTTTGTTACTGAACAGGAACACTACACACTTAAGCAGCTTTTAACGTTAGTGACCTTTTTCGGATTCGGCTGTTAGTTTCTGATGCGATATTATTATAAAAGAGAGCCGCTGGCTGCACCAATACTTGATCAGGGCCACAAGTTGCCCGCGGGCCACAGTTTGACGACCACTGCTCTAGACGGTTGTGGACGAACGCCTCTGGTCTACATCCGTAATAACACGCATGTAACAAGAGATTGTCTCGTTTCAAAGGATTCGAAAGATAAATAACCTGCCCATTCTATAATTTAAATGTGTTGCCCACAGTTTCCTTTTTTAAAAAGGAAACACCTAATAATATATTTCATTGAACAATAGTTGAAATGTGTTCTTGGATGTGGAACCCATTGCTGACGAGAAATCAGACTTGGCCATGTGGACAGTACCATCCCGACGTTTTCCTGAAGTCACTTAAGTTACTATGAAAAACATAAACCTGTTACCCGAAACAAAACTGAAACGTGGTCTTACCGTAAACAGAACCTTTGTAAAAGACATTCGTCTGTCTTTTACGACTGACCTGTAGGTTCCTGTGGCACATCAACGGGCGGAAAACCTTTTTTGCAAAATTCACCAGCGTTTGTCAAGTATGTTACACAACTCCTCTCTCTCTCTGTCTATCTCTCTCTCTCTCTCTCTCTCTCTCTCTCTCTCTCTCTCTCCCTCCCTCCCCCCCTCCTAGCCCTCCCCTCTCCCCCCGATATCCAAGCGTGTATCCCGTTGCACGAAGGGAATAGGATGTTACTCAATAGGGTCGTAGATGGATTAAAAGTTATTATGCACCATCTTTTTTTGAATTGTGTGCACTTTTGTCGTATATTACCGTATTATAAATGCTTCTGGGCCGAATATTTGGAATCAGCCCAGTATTTGCCTCAAAGAGCGTGAAAAACACTCGGCCTGGTGGCGTACCAGTCTAACGCTCGTTGTTCCGCCGCCCATGTTCGATTGTTTTCTGAGTCACCTCCCTATTTTCCAAGTGCATCGAGGTGACAAAAGTCACTGGGTAGCGACATGCACAAACAGAGATGGCGGTAGTATCGCGGAGCTGTCCTTTGTACTCGGTTGATTCATGTGGAAAGTTTCCGTCCCGAATATAACCACACAACGAGGATTAACGGACTTTCAACGCGGAATGGTAGCTGGGCCTAGATGCATGAGACATTCCATTTCGGACATCATTAGGGAATTCAATATTTCGAGATCCATAGTGTCAAGAGTGTGCCGAGAATGCCAAATTTCAGGAATTGCCTCTCACCACGGACAACACTGTGGCAGAGCAGCGGCGGTTGCATAGAAGTGTCAGTACTAACAGACAAGCAAACTGCGTGAAATAAACATAGAAATAAATTTGGGACGGATAACGAATGTATCCATTAGGACAGTGCGGCAAAATTTGGCGTTAACGGGCTATGGCAGAAGACGACCGACGCGACTGCCTTTGCTCACAGCACATTACCTGCAGCGCCCCTCCTGGGCTCGTGATCATATCGGTTGGACCCCATATGACTGGGTAACCGTGGGCTGCTCAGATGAGTCCCGATTTCAGTTGGTCAGAGCTAATGGTAGATTTCGAGTGTGGCACTGGTCCCACGAAGCCATGGACCCAAGTTGTCAACAAAGCACTTGGTGTGAACTGTATTTACATGGAATGGACTGTGTCCTCTGATCCAACTGAATCGATCGTTACTTAGAAATGGTTATGTTCGGCTACTTGGAGAACATTTTCAGCCATTGATGTACTTCATGTTACCAAACTACGACGGTATTTTTGCGGATGGCAAAGCGCCATGTCAACGGGCCACTGTTGTCTCCGATTAGTTTGAAGAACACTCTAGATAATTCAAGCGAATGATTTGGTCACCCAGATCGCCTGAGATGAATATCATGAAGTATTTGTGGGACATAATCGAGACGTCAGTTCGTGTGCAAAATCCTACGTCAGCAACGCTTCCGCAATTATGGACGGTTACAGAGGCAGCATGGGTCAATATTCCTGCGAGGGACTTACAACGATTTGTTGACCCCATGCTATGTCGAGTTGCTGCACGACGCAGGGAGAAAAAAGGTCCGGCACGATATTAGGAGATATCCGATGGCTTTTGTCACCTCAGCGTAAGTGCACTGTGCATTCGGCCATACACTGTTCCATGTGCTACCAATTTACTGTACTGTGCTATCGTTTGTCGTACCTACTATACACTGTATGACCCATAACGACCCTGCGGACAAGGTGGCGATCACGCTGCTCTCTGATTACATCGCGTGACCACGTTAACTGCTCGTCACTGGTCTCACACTCACTACCATTTCCTGCATTAGCGAAATACACTACTATCACACACGTTTCCGGGATGCCGAACATTTGGCCTCATTAGAAGGCGCTCAGACTCTGATACTGCGCCCTTAGACGTCGAAGACTCGTACTGGCATTTGATTTCACAGTTTCACTACCTTTGGTCGTTCTTCAATAAGTGCGCTTGGCGTAATACTGACGTTTTCGGCGAGAAAAGAGATGGTAATTCTGGGTCTTCGCTTACGCCGTCTTTGTACGGCCTTAATAATTTATTACGTTCCTATACGTAATCCACGTTTAAACTCATTCTGTGTCGTTCTGCAAACTTTTTTGCATAGTTGCATGCAGACGAGACCAAACTCTTAGGACAGTGGGGAACGGGAATTTTGTGTTATAACTGCTCCGTCTTTCGTCGTTATATTACGATTTTAATACGCACGCCTGCAGATCGGTTGGAGTAAACCCGAAACCGACCATTAGGAACTGTGTGATAGCAGCCGTGACGGTCAAAATATAAGAATTGTGTACATCCAGACGATCGCAGTGATCTCCAGAAAAGATATGTTGATTATTTGCTATACAAAATTGTGGCTTATAATTGTAGCTTATAAGCGCTCCTATCATTCACAGGTGACATAAGAAAAATGCCGTGTAACACCGCCTCTAGACTTGATAATGAGAATTCGGCGATGAAGATTCCAAAAATTTCTTCAGGTATGCCGCACCCGGTTGAAACCGTTGAATGACGGTTATATGAATCAAAAATACAAGATTTTGGAGATAATGATTGCTACGGCTCGCTGGATGTTACAAACATCCCCAGACATTTTCTGTGTGTTATTTATAGGGCCAATGGAATAGTGTGCTCGAGTCTACGTCACACCGGGAACGTATGCACGGATCCCTACGAGTGCGGCTATTGTCGTCTAGGAAGACGTAGTGTCCTCATCATACCCATAATGTGGATGTAGAAGAAAGGGCAACACTTCGTTACCAAAAAACATTTTGCTTCATCGTTACGGTAATCGGAATGACAGGGCCCAAGCCATGGTACGAAAACACCCACAAAACTTTAGTGGACTGGGTTCGTCCACTTTGATGAAAATCTCGATGCCGCTGAAAAAGACAGGTGTAACGGTAGGACGTATGAGTAGGTTTTAGGGCGGCACACACACGATGAGAGTAACAGCGGATAGTGAGTAGTAAAATACATTACTGAACTTTGGTAACGCTTGTTACGGCAATTGTGGAATGCAGGTTTAGCCCATCTGTCCCGCTTTGGCTACAGTTCTATGAACAGATACTAAATAATGTTCTCTGAACTAAAGATGTAAGAAAACTAATATTCTGTCCGGATGTACTAGTCGAAGAACAGTTCCAAACTAACAGTACTCAGTTAAATTTCTAGGCAGATAATTATACAGGGTGTTACAAAAAGGTACGGCCAAACTTTCAGGAAACATTCCTCACACACAAATAAAGAAATGATTTTGTGTGGACATGCGTCCGGAAACGCTTAATTTCCATGTTAGAGCTTATTTTAGTTTCGTCAGTATGTACTGTACTTCCTCGATTCACCACCAGTTGGCCCAATTGAAGGAAGGTAATATTGACTTCGGTGCTTGTGTTGACATGCGACTCATTGCTCTACAGTACTAGCATCAAGCACATCAGTATGTAGCATCAACAGGTTAGTGTTCATCACGAACGTGGTTTTGCAGTCAGTGCAATGTTTACAAATACGGAGTTGGCAGATGCCCATCTGAATGATGGATTAGCACGGGGAAATAGCCGTGGCGCGGTACGTTTGTTCGAGACAGATTTCCAGAACGAAGGTGTCCCGACAGGAAGACGATCGAAGCAATTGATCGGCGTCTTAGGGAGCACGGAACATTCCAGCCTATGACTCGCGACTGGGGAATACCTAGAACGATGAGGACACCTGCAATGGACGACGCAATTCTTCGTGCAGTTGACGATAACCCTAATGTCAGCGTTGCTGCTGTACAAGGAAACGTTGACCACGTCACTGTATGGAGAGTGCTACGGGAGAACCAGTTGTTTCCGTACCATGTACAGCGTGTGCAGGCACTACCAGCAGCTGATTGGCCTCCACGGGTACACTTCTGCGAATGGTACATCCAACAATGTGTCAATCCTCATTTCAGTGCAAATGTTGTCTTTACAGACGAGGCTTCATTCCAACGTGATCAAATTGCAAATTTTCACAATCAACATGTGTGGGCTGTCGAGAATCCGCACGCAGTTGTGCAATCACGTCATCAACACAGATTTTCTGTGAACGTTTGGGCAGGCATTGTTGGTGATGTCTTGATTGGGCCCCATGTCCTTCCACCTACTCTCAATGGAGCACGTTATCATGATTTCATACGGGATACTCTACCTGTGCTGCAAGAACATGTGCCTGTACAAGTACGACAGAACATGTGGTTCATGCACGATGGAGCTCCTGCACATTTCAGTCGAAGTGTTCGTACGCTTCTCAACAAGAGATTCGGTGACCGATGGATTGGTAGAGGCGGACCAATTCCATGGCATCCACGCTCTCCTGACCTCAACTCTCTTGACTTTCATTTATGGGGGCATTTGAAAGCTCTTGTCTACGCAACCCCGGCACCAAATGTAGAGATTCTTCGTGCTCGTATTGTGGACGGCTGTGATACAATACGCCATTCTCCAGGGCTGCATCAGCGCATCAGAGATTCCATGCGACGGAGGGTGGATGCATGTATCCTCGCTAACGGAGGACACTTTGAACATTTCCTGTGACAAAGTGAAATCAGGCTGGTACGTTCTGTTGCTGTGTGTTTCCATTCCATGATTAATGTGATTTTAAGAGAAGTAATAAAATGAGCTCTAACATGGAAAGTAAGCGTTTCCGGACACATGTCCACATAACATATTTTCTTTCTTTGAGTGTGAGGGATTTTTCCTGAAAGTTTGGCCGTACTTTTTTGTAACACCCTGTATTCACTGTTCTGTTTCTACTGAAGACCAACAACTGTCTATCTATCGGTCACTGTTTCTATCACACTTGACGACTTGAAGACATGTCGAACGTTCTGCAGGAATTCCTAACAAGTTTATGACTGACTTACAATTTGCAACCGACAATTTATTGTCTTACATGGTTACTTTGGTGCGTGTCTCTTTTCCTGGTGACGCTGCTGCTCCATGAGCGTGATTCTGGCTGGCAGCGTGATTTGATTGCGTGAAGATATATTACTGCTGTGGACAGACGTTCACGGTACTTCTGGTACCAAATGTCACGAAATCTAACTTATGTGGTATCTCAGTCCAGCACAAAGAAGAAACAGAACCACTTCTGGCACGAGCCAAGACCTCCATTCCTTGGGGAATAAACGCCTCACTTGACAACTAGTATAAATTGAAACGAGGCAGAATCGCGGATCTTCGGACACTTGTCTTGTCAGTTACTGTCCAGTTCGTGAGTTGTTTAGCTAAGCAGCCTTATGTGCCACTGTGAGGAGTGCCTACTGCATGCACATCCCATGGCATTGTTGCTCGGAAACTGGGTGAGACGGGCTTGGATGAGTAACAGCAGCATTACCTGTTGGGTTGACACTGACAAGGCGTGACTGTTGTTTCCCCGTCTGTCAGTTAGGATCTCTCTACGACAGCTGTTCTTACGCCGTGTGACATGGCTGCGAGTGGTATACCAGTCCTTGTAGACACGACGGACAGTCCGTGTTGACGCACGAAACAGTCAGACCACGTATATCACAGTGTGGTCGTGGGCACGTCCAAACGTGAATGCTCCTCCATTCTACCTTTCTATCCACGTCAGCGTTGTTGTCATACAGTCGACTGGAATTCACCCACCATTTCACTTCTATGACTCGCCTCAGCCGTAGACGGTCTAGTAAGAGGTGTACACGGTCTACAGCACTTCAAAGCAGCTAAAGAACAATTTTGAGGAAGTATCTGACATTTAGACCGATGAGCTGTAAGGAAATGAACATTGATGTCCTGTGGGCCTGCTAACTGGACAGACTGGAAGCAGAGCAGCAGAGAAGGAAAGCGGCGAGTACTCACTCCACGTAATCCGTCTGCGACGGCGCCGTGCTCCGCCCACATGGCAGGGTCGGCGTGGAGGGAGCCCACCGACACGAAGAACGCCACGGCCGCCGCCACCGCCGCGTTGAGCAGCAGCCGCAGCACCCACGACGACTGCAACACATCAGGCGGGCATGCCAGCAGCTGAGGATTGCAAGGAAGCAGGGGCCAGTCACAGTGGTCATGAAAACCCTGTTTGTACACCACTGTTTGGTTTTTGTGTACCAATGTGTACAGCTTTGACACAAAACTAGTTGAAAAACCGGCGTTGCCTGAGTATGTATTTATTCCAGTCTTCTCTTAGTCCATCCCCCCCTTCCCCCTGTCTCTGTCCATCTACTCTTCCGCCTGTCCCCTCCTCTTCCTTCCTCCTCTTTCTGTCGACCTCCTCTTGCCCCCTCTCTCTATCTGCTCCCCCTCTACCCATTTCCTCCTCCCCCTTGCTCTGACCATCTTTCACTCCCCCGCTCTCTTTACATCTCCTCCTTTCCCCCTCTCTCTGTCGATTTCTTGCTCTTCCCTTTCTCTGTCCATCTCCTCCTCTCCCTCTCTCCATGTATATCTTCCCGTCTCTGCCTGCCTCCACATCCACTCCTTTCCTATCGCCTATTTGTGTCCATTTCCTCCTTCCTCGTCTCTCCACCTCCCCTTCCCCCACATTCGTCTGTCCATCATACCCACACCTATAGGAGGTAGATTTATCTTACCCCTGAAGTATTTCCTTGCAGATAGTAAGCAACATATGTACCAAGTTGGCTATAAATCTATCCAAGGAAGTCGGAAAAGTTTCTTACTTGTGGGTTCACCCGTACACGCACGTCACATATGTTTTGCGCAGGTCAATGTTTATGTCGTATTATTTCCAGATCTATGAGTCGTAAAATGACATACATTTGCGGGCACAGTCAGTGATGTATGTGAATACTGTCTGCAAAATGTGTCGCGAATAGATTAAGTAGTAGAGAAGTAATAAGCGAAAACTTCATGCCAGGCAATTTTCAATTTTACTGCATCAACAGAGAAAATTTCATTAATTTGTGGGTAGTGTCGCGAGAAAAAGTGTTATATAAAGCTTTGAAATTGTATGTTAACTTTATTTGCAGATGATAAAGTACACAAATTCTCAAATACTAGATGAATATAGCCTGGTTCTTTGAGCGTCATGCGCTATGCTTCTTTTTTTCACTCCCACCCCCACATCTTCCATAGATAGGTGGTTCTTAACCCCACAGCGCCTCTTTCCTGCCAGTAAGTGATATGTGTACCAAGTTTGGTTCCAATCGATTCAATAGTTTAGGAGGAGATGCGGGACATACATAAACATATATATATATATATATATATATATATATATATATATAAACATATGTTATTATAATATTTGTAGGTTACAACGTACCGGTGGTCAAGGGGCAGTGCCTTTGAGAAGTCATCAAAACGTTCTCATTCCAGGGTTCAAACCCTGACACCGCTTAAATATTGAATAAAAATCATCAGCATTGGCAGCCGAAGACTTCCAGCACCAGAAGTGCTCTCACTCTGCCAACTGCCTCTTCAAAGAGTGCGGAGAAGCGGAAAGAGATTCAGGGCACTATGTTGTCATAGGGGTGCGAAACTGCCCCTAAAGGTGGAAGAATCAGGAATGATCAGCAGTATGAGGAACCAGAAGACAATGGAAACCACTGCATCAAAAGAAATATAAAGTGTATCCACAGGACAAGTGGCCCGAAATTTAAGAACTATCATGATGATCTCTCCATTGACAAAACATTCCAATAGTCCTCCATTCGGATCTCCGGGAGGGGACTGCAAAGGGAGAGGAGACCATGAGAGAAAGATAAAATAACCAACTAAAGGATAACATTCTATGAGTCGAGGCATGGAATGTCAGAAATTTGGACGTGGTAGGGAATCTAGAAAATCTGAAAAGTGAAATGCAAAGGCTCAATCTAGGTACACTACGGGTCAGTGAAGCGAAATGGAAAGGAGATAAGGGTCTATGGTCAGATGACTATAGGGTAATATCAACAGGAGCCGAAAATGATATAACGGGAGAAGTATTCGTTATGAATAGTAATGTAGGGCAAAGGGTGTGTTACAGTGAACAGTTCAATTACAGGGTTATTCTTGTCAGAATCGACAGCAAAACGAAACCAACAACGACAGTTCAAGTAAATATGCCGATATCACAAGCTGAAGATGAAGAGATAGAGAAAGTATATGAGGACACTGAAAGGGAACTACATTATGTAAAGGGAGATGAAAATCTAATAGTCATGGAAGACTGGAATGCAGTTGTAGGAGAAGGAGTAGAACACATGGTACTAGGAATGAGAAAGGAGAAAGATTAATTGAGTTCTGTCCCAAATTCCAGCTAGTAATAGCGAATGCTCTGTTCAAGAATCACAACAGGAAAACTTATACTTTCATAAAGCCGGGGTGTACAGAAAGATTTCAGTTAGATTACACTATGGTCAGACAGAGATTCCGAAATCTGATGCAGGCTTGTAAGGCGTATCAAGACTCAGATCACAATTTAGTAGTGATGAAGAGTAGGCTTAAGTTTAGGAGATTAGTCAAGTAGAATCAATAAGCAAAGAATTTTGATACTAAGGAATAAAGAGATACACTTGAAGTTCTCTAAAGCTCTAGATACTGTAATAAGGAATAAGTCAGTAGGTAGTACGGTTGAAGAGGAGTCGACACCTCTCAAAAGTACAAATACAGAAGTTGGAAAGAAAACACAAGTACTGCGAAGAAACCATGGTTAACAGAAGAAATACTTCAGTCGATCGATGAAGGAAGGAAATACAAAAACGTTCAGAGAAATTCAGGAATACAGAAAAACAAGTCGCTGAGGAATGAAACAAATAGGAAGCACAAGGCAGCTAAGGTAAAACGGCTGCATGAAAAATGTGAAGAAATCGAAAGAATAATGATTGTCGGAAGTACTCACTCAGGATATAGAAAAGTCAAAACAACCTTCAGTGAAATTCAAAGCAACAGGAATTACACAGTTAAATGCAGAGGAGAGAATAGGTAGGTGGAAAGAATACATTGAAGTGCTCCATGAGGGCGCAAATTTGTCTGATGTGATAGAGGATCAAACAGGATTCGATATAGGGGAGACAGGGGATCCAGTATTAGCTTCAGCATTTAAAAGAGCTTTGGAAGACTTAAAATCAAGTAGCGCAGAAGGGATGGATACCATTACACCAGCTTTTCTAAAATCATTGGAAGAAGTGGCAACAAAACGACCACTGACACTGGTGTGCAGAATGTATGAGACCAGCGATATACCATTTGATTTCGGAAAAATATCATCAACACAATTCCGAAGACTGCAAGAGCTGAAAATTATGAAAATTACCGCACAATCAGCTTAGCAGCTCATTCATCTAGGTTGCTGACAAGAATAATATACAGAAGAATGGAAAAGAAAATTGAAGAAATGTTAGATGACGATCAGGTTGGCTTTAGGAAAGGTAAAGGCACCAGACAGCCAGTTCTCAAGTTGCTTTTGATAATGAAAGCAAGATTAAAGAAAAATCAAGACACGTTCATAGGATTTATCGACCTGGAAAAAGCTTTCAACAGTGTGAAGTGGTGCAAGATGGTTGCAGTTCTGAGAAAAATAGGGATAAGCTATAGGGAGAGACGGATAATATACAATATGCACAAAAAACCGAAAGGAAACGGTATGAGTGGAAGAGCGAGAATGAAGTGCTAAGATTAAAAAGGGTGTAAGACAGCAATGTAGTCTTTTGTCCCTACTGTTCAATCTGTACATCGAAGAAACAATGCCGGAAATGAAAAGTTCAACTATGGGATTAAAATTCAAAGTGAAAGGATATCAATGATGCGATTCGCAGGTGACATTGCTATTCTGAGTGAAAGTGGAGAAGAATTACAGGATTTGCTGAATGCAATGAATAGTCTAATGCATACAGAATATGGATTGAGGGTAAATCGAAGAAGCCGAAAGTAATGAGAATTAGCACAAAGGAGAACAGCGAGAAACTTAACAGCAGTATTGATGGTCACGAAGTAGATGAACTGAAGGAATTCTACTATCTGGGAAGCAACGTAACCAATAAATGACGAAGCAAGGTGGACATCAAAATCAGACTAGCGCTGGCAAAAAGGACGTACCTGGCCAAGAGATGTCTACCAGTATCAAACATTGGCTTTTATTTGAGGTAGAAATTTCTGATAATATGCTTTTGGAGCACAGCATTGTATGGTAGTGAAACGTGGACTGTGGGAGAACTGGAACAGAAAAGAATCGAAGCATTTGAGATGTCGTGCTACAGACGAATGTTGAAAGCTAGGTGGACTGATAAAGTAAAGAATGAGAAGGTTCTGTGCAGAGTCGCAGAGGAAAGGAATATATGGAGTACACTGACAAGAAGGGACACTGTAATAGGACATGTGTTAAGACATCAGGGAATAATTTTCATTGTACTAGAGGGAGCTGTAGAAGGTAAAAGCTGTAGAAGAAGACAGAGAGCGAAATACGTACAGCAGATAATTGAGGATGTGGGTTGCATGTGCTACTCTGAAATGACGAGGGTGGCACAGAAGTGGAGTTTGTCGCGGGCTGCATCAAACCAGTCAGAAGACTGATGACTGGGTTAAAAATTTACAAAAAAATGTTATGTTTCAGGAAAACTGGGCCAGCGCGATCTAGGAAACTGGATGGCAGAACAGTGACACCAGAAATTCTCTATGTCTGTAAGTTCTCAGTAATTGGAAGAATGCACAGATTGCACCAGCCGATAAGAAGAGTAGAAGAAGTGACGAGCAAAACTACCATCGAATTACATCGGCGTCAGTCTGCTGTATACTGCTCGTGACACATACTCTGAGTGCAAATATAATGTGGTTCCTCGAAGAGAAAGACTTCCACTCCAACCAGCATGAATTCCAAAGATACCAGTTTTGCGAAACTCAATCCGCGCTTTAGTCACATGCCATCCTGAACTCCATGGATCAAGGCAGTCAAATGGACGTATTGCTTCTTGACTTCCAAAAAGCTTTTGACACGATACCATACCAACGCTATAACAAAAGTACGATAATATGGGAAATCAAACGACGTTTGTGACTGATCTGAGGATATCTCAGGTGGAGAACTAGCATTTTATCTTGGAAAGTAACTTCATTGCGTGTCCCAGGGAAGTGTGTTGGGATCCTTTCCGTTCACGTTGTATACCAATGACCTGGTAGACAGTATTAATTGTATCCTCATTCTTATTGTTGGTCATGTAGTTATTTATAATGAAAAACTATTTGGAAAACCTCAAAATATCTAAGCAGATCTCGATAAGATTGCTAAACGTTGCAAAGTTTGGAGACTTGCTGTAAATTTACAGAAATCACAAAACGCAGAAAAGATGTACTTTATGGCTACAGCATCAAGGAGTCACAATTATAAGTGGTCAGCTCATAAAAATAAATGAGTGTAGCTGTTTTTGCCACGTGGACTCAGATGCAGGTAAAGCGGATAGCAGACTTTTGTTTACTGGTAGGATACTGGGAAAAGTCACTCATTCTACAAGTCAGATTACTGACAAAATATCCATGTGACACATTCTTGATTATTGCTCCAGTGTGTGGGACCCGTACCAAATATAAGTAACAGAGGGTATCGAATGTTAGCAAAGGAGGGCAGCACGTACTGTCACAGACTTGTCTGAGCCATCACAGACTTCAATGGATATGTTTAAAAACGTGAGCTGGCAGGCACTTGAAGATAGTTGCCAATTATCCTGTTATACTACTTACAGAGTTCCAAGTACCAGTTTTAAGCGAGGAATCGAGAACTGTACTTCAGCTCCCTACGACGTCTGTTCATGCTGCTGATTGCTGCGTTCTGCTGGACTGTGGAGATACTGATACTGATAGTAAATTTGATGGAAAACTGCCTGACCTGTGATTCCCAATTAACAAGTACATTTAGCCGCACCTGCTAATTCACTGCTGTC
Source organism: Schistocerca piceifrons (assembly GCF_021461385.2). NCBI lineage: Eukaryota > Metazoa > Arthropoda > Insecta > Orthoptera > Acrididae > Schistocerca > Schistocerca piceifrons. The sequence continues at coordinate 603,733,046 of NC_060140.1, forward strand.
TCAACCGCGAACAGCATGGGACTCCATCCCCTGTAGCAGGAGTTTCTGACAGCTAAATGAATAGTTCTAGGATACAACAGGGCAATTCAACAGACCAGACGTCTGACAGAACTTGCGTATAATGTTCCAAAGAAAACTCATGAAAATGCGAGGCACCTTGTTAAAAGTTGATTACCGTTCATCCATACACAAACTAGCCTAGGAAGTCTTGCTATAGGAAAAGGCAAAAGAAAAAAAATACTTTCAACACAACCGAGAATTTTGATAACTGTTCCTGCAGCTGATGAGAGGGAGAGTTGAAGGGAGGAGAGAGAGAGAGAGAGAGAGAGAGAGAGAGAGAGAGAGAGAGAGAGAGAGAGAGACAGAGAGAGCGACTACACTGAAATATTCGTGAAAATAGTTGTCACGAGAACTGAGGAGATTGAGCCCAGGCAGGGGCAATACAAAATGCTATCACAGAAGCATGGAAGGCTTCATCGCGCCCGCCGACTGAGATAACAACCACGACATTTCTACGAAGTTCACGACCGAAATATTCGCGGTCGTATTACAGTGAACGAGAAACAGCGCCAATTCGAGCTGTGAGGTCGATAACTGCTACTAAGAACATTTGGCGCGCACAAGGACATGCAAATCACAGAAATATCTGCTCTACTGAAGATCACGAACCGACCAAGAAGAGCAAACGCCTAAGGATCGGAGGGCCTTTCTCGTCAGTCTTTTTACCGAAGGCACTTCACCTCAAAGTGTGTCCGATGACAGAATAATTCTAAATAGAGCAAATCTTCGGGTTTGATCCGGTCAGCAAGGCCTGGTCTCACGGTTCAGTGGTTGGAGTTCCTGGAGTGGCGTCAGTTCTGGAAAAAGTTGCAACGTACTAGCGTACCTGTGCTGAAAGGACACCGTGGCGAAAAAATTGAAAGTAATGGCTGAAGCAGCCTTTACGACTAGTCACCATGTTACGAATTGTTACGAATAGTTAAAATAGGTCTGGGAAAAATCCTCCACCCAGCCACGAGACAAAAGTCCTTCGATTAGGAAAGCCTACGATGATCGCTAAATGTCGAGGAAAATTAGTTTGATGTCACTAATCAACGATTAACTCGGAATATTATTCGGAGAGACCCAGGACATATACCGAATTATTAGTTAATTTGCGTACAGTCTGAATCTACCATCGGAAATGCAAATTACCTTTTCCTAGTAAAATATCACTTTGTTAGGAAGGCTGGACAACGGCAGCAGTCGTTCCTACCTCACACCTAGTGGTAGGATTGAAAAAAGTTTTTGCTCTGCAAACTCCCTACCTATCGCTCCCGTTGGTAACGTGAAGACGAGATTAGACCATTTATAACGAGTATACAGTTATTAAAACAGTTAAATTACCTCGCGATCCATACGCAAATACACCCTTTTTTCACATGATATCCTGCGAACCATGGATGAAGGGTATCAGACGGATGCCATATTCCTTGACTTCCGGAAAGCGTTTGACTCAGTGCCCCACTGCAGACTCCTAACTAAGGTACGAGCATATGGGATTGGTTCCCAAATATGTGATTGGCTCGAAAACTTCTTAAGTTATAGAAGCCAGTACGTTGTCCTCGATAGTGAGTGTTCATCGGAGGTGAGGGTATCATCTGGAGTGCCCCAGGGAAGTGTGGTAGGTCCGCTGTTGTTTTCTATCTACGTAAATGATCTTTTGGATAGGGTGGATGGCAATGTGCGGCTGTTTGCTGATGATGCTGTGGTGTACGGGAAGGTGTCGTCATTGAGTGACTGTAGGAGGATACAAGATGACTCGGACAGGATTTGTGATTGGTGTAAAGAATGGCAGCTAACTCTGAATATAGATAAATATAAATTAATGCAGATGAATAGGAAAAAGAATCCCGTAATGTTTGAATACTCCATTAGCAGTGTAGCGCTTGACACAGTCACGTCGATTAAATATTTGGGCGTAACATTGCAGAGCGATATAAAGTGGGACAAGCATGTAATGGCAGTTGTGGGGAAGGCGGATAGTCGTCTTCGGTTCATTGGTAAACTTTTGGGAAGATGTGGCTCATCTGTAAAGGAGACCGCTTATAAAACACTAATACGACCTATTCTTGAGTACTGCTCGAGTGTTTGGGATCCCTATTTTGTCGGATTGAGGGAGGACATAGAAGCAATTCAGAGGCGGGCTGCTAGATTTGTTACTGGTACGTTTGATCATCACGCGAGTGTTACGGAAGTGCTTCAACTCGGGTGGGAGTCTGTAGAGGAAAGGAGGCGTTCTTTCGTGAATCACTACTGAGGAAATTTAGAGAACCAGCATTTGAGGCTGACTGCAGTACAATTTTGCTGCCGCCAACTTACATTTCGCGGAAAGTCCACAAAGATAAGAGAGATTAGGGCTCGTACAGGGGCATATATGCGGTCATTTTTCCCTCGTTCTGTTTGGGAGTGGAACAGGGAGAGAAGATGCTAGTTGTGATGCGAGATACCCTCCGCCACGCACCGTATGGTGGATTACGGAGTATGTATGTATATGCAGATGTAGGGCCTATTGGTAAGAAACCATAACATGTTATACAACCCTAAATACCCTCTGCCACGCAATTGTTCGTGGTTTTCAGAGTACATATGAAGGACGGTAACTGTCGGTGAGCCGGCCGTTGTGGCCGAGCGGTTCTAGGCGCTTCTGTCCGGAACCGCGCTGTTGCTACGGTCGCAGGTTCGAATCCTGCCTCGGGCATGGATGTGTGCTGTCCTTAGGTTAGTTGGGTTTAAGTAGTTCTAAGTCTAGGGGACTGATGACCTCAGATGTTAAATCCCATAGTTCTCAGAGCCATTTGAACCATTTGAACTGTCGGTGAGACTTATGCATTCCCGGGCAAGCGTGCGTCAGCGCCCGTTAAACAATCTGTTAGTTCCAGAGCCAGCTAGTGACGATCGTCGTCTGTGAAAGGACTGCTCTTGCAGATACACAGTGTTTCCTCAGTGCCTGACTGTGTTAACCCCGGTGGTGGGCGTAACGCAGTCCTTACGGCGGTAGAATATAAAGGAGGCGCCAGCCGCCGGGGCCCAATAAATCGCGGCCGGTCGACCAATTTTTATTTGACGGTCCCCCATCTCCCACCCTCTCTACCCTTCCTCCTCTCCCCCCACGACGACCGTCTCCTTATAAATTACTGCCACGACCGCTCACTCCACTATAAGAATCCCACTGAGAAGCCCACCGCAAGCAGCAGTGCAGACACAGCGTGTCTAGTGCCACACATGGTCGGCCTTGCCACAGATTTTCTACACAAACGCCCGTAATATGCATATTTCGCACGCTGTCTACTTGCTCATTCTTTGTATACCTGAAATATATTTAGGCAATTCTTCTGTAGAAAGGCTGAATAAACTAAATGCTTGTTTTCATTAAGAAATGTGAGAATGCAGTAAAATGACCCTCAACTGGTTTGGTTGGAAGATAGAATGTTTCGTTACATCGGGCTGGAATTTCGGAACCTCTGAGGTATGTTCATAGTCTAAAGGAATCTCCGCACACCCAGATACTGGCACAGACTTATCTACACAGACAGTTTTCGCACAGATGAATCGTTACTTGTGATGAACTACTGCCTGAAAAAAATTGTCTGTGTTACTGCGTGTATCCGGCCTCTGCGAAATCAGGTGGTGGTTGGACTGACACAGACCCGATGTGCAGACCGGATGAAATGCTATGGCACGACGTCTTTCCAGAAGTGCTGCTCAAAGATGAAGGTAATATCTCAGCAGAAAATTTCAGATAAGCGTAGCTTCTGCCAGTTTCCAAATAAATTTTCTTATAAAGAAATTTACTTATGTTGGTCATCGACAGAAAATACTCTGCTTTCTCGGACTGCTGACTGAGGACTGTGCGAAAGCTGCATTGTGATTGGAAGATGTTATTATTTATCGTATGGATACGCGTTTGCAGTTCACAGCAATATTTACATAATGAAGCACAAAAGGAATATGCAAGAGCTCTGGTCTCAGATGATCTTACAGAGTGAGAGTCTGTCCATTCCTATGTTGTTTGAGAGGCGTTGATAATATCCTTCCAGTCTCCTCTGAAAAACCTCTGGGGTCATTCCTCTGCAGTGTGATCAATGGTCTGCGTTGAAGCTTCACAGTCACACAGTGGAGTGTCCGGCAGTCCCCATTTGTAGATGAAGGACTTCATTCTTCCTTCTTCACATCGTGTTCTGTGCTGCTGGAAGGTGTGAAAGCGAAGTGAATACTGCAAACCAGATTTGTAAACATGAAATGCTGAGACAAATCTGAGCGTATGAAAGGCTCTTAAGCCTTCTGTACAACAGTGATGCAGTTTCCCTGCCAAACTGTAGTATCGGTATGCAATTTGAGATACTACAGTAACAGTAGTTACTCGAGGCTCCTCAAACGTCGCAATGGGCGCTACTTCCGATCTAAGAGATCGGAACTGAGCTCCGTATATTCACCTTAACGTCGTCAGTGAGTCCTGTGAGGTCGTCTCCGAATTCGCTGTGTCGGTGTACTCGTAGACTCGACTTGTTAGTCTCCGACGCTGCCTGCTTGTCACCTGTGTCTGTTATCGGGCACAAGTGGTCTCGACTCGCTCAGGGGGGAGAGCCAGAACACGAGTTCGCAAGTATAGCTTTGGACTCGCTACATACGCAACTGCTTTGATAGAAATATCCGCCGTTAAACTGTAAATTATTATTCATTTTGTTAACGTAATCATGATTTCGAATTTATAGCCATTCCCAAGAGCAAGGTGAAATGTCACAAAATCTCCGAACTCCTAAATGACAGAAGCTGGATTGTTTCCGGGGTCTCCTGTAACGCGCCAACCCGCAACGTAGCACCGCTATGCGGGCCGTCGCTGCAGCTCCGCAAGAGCACCGGTCGAAACAAGACGAACTTCGCGTGATCGCCTGAGCTGCACGAAGCAGGCTCGTTGAAAGGGAGCGCCCAAGAGCAGTAGGGATCGCCATGTATACGGACCTTATGCTGGCATCTGCCGCGCCATTTTTTTCGGCCAATCCGACCCCACATCTCTAGAACAACAGCTATCTGTTAGTCATCCGACACGTGGGTATAACTGCCCTCGCCCGACGAGCGCCCCCCCCCCCCCCCCCCCCCGCGCCAGCGGAATATTACCAAATCACCAACACCACACTGCCATCTAGACCCTACCGCACCGCACATCGCGACCTGCTGCTGCGGTTGTCGACTCTGATTCTGGAACTCCTTTTACTGCTGGTGAGAAGGGCCTTAATTTTCTGCCTACTGTTCACGTCTAAAAAGACAGAGATAGTATGTTTCGTTTTCAAGAGAGCTTTTCAGAAAATAGTCTGACACAGAGATTTACTTGTGTTGTTTTCCAAGAACTTTAAGTTGTCAAAGAAGTCATCCCTTCATTTTGAAGGACGTTTCTTACTTGTTTAAATCTGCTAACAGATCGCAGAACATATATTTGTGATCATAAACTGATTATGTCCAGAAATCGATTTTTCAGTGTAATCAACGGGCTTATTGTGAAAGTGACCCAAGCTGGGACACTTCAGAAGCAGATTATACACCAATATAACGATTGATTGGTTAGCAGTGAACATTTTTCTGTTTATGCTTACATTTATGTAGATAAACTTTTTTCGACGACTGCTCTAAATTTTTTCATTTCTGTGTCCATGTTGTCCGCAGTTGCTTTTCAGTTACTGAGAATATTTTCTGTCGTTGCAACTAAAAATGTGAGTGTTTTTTTCGCTTTATTGAGGTAAAGCATTATCAGTATCTATAATTAAGTTATTTGTATTTTGATTTGCTTTAATATCGAAAAACAGTTCGTTAACAATATCTATATTTGCGGTGATTTCCGCTTTATTCCTCGCTTACACCGGGAAATGCCGTTCACTAGCATATTGCTATTGGGAGCTGCATTGCCCAATCGATTGGTGTAAAGTTTTGCTAACAATAACACAGAGTAAGCACACCACACGACAGTTCCAGTTCGATCAGACTTCATTTACCGTAATCGTTTATTATATCATTTTTAAATGTGTTCAAATGTGTGTGAAATCTTATAGGACTTAACTGCTAAGGTCATCAGTCGCTAAGCTTACACACTACTTAACCTAAATTATCCTAAGGACAAACACACACACCCATGCCCGAGGGAGGACTCGCACCTCCGCCGGGACCAGCCGCACAGTCGACGACTGTAGCGCCTCAGACCGCTCGGCTAATCACGCGCGGCTATCATTTTTAAAGAACGTTACAATGTATTCATCTTCCATACAAAAAATAAGTCATGACTATTGTTACACCCCCGCATGCTTCAGTAAGATTGAACGAGTCGACGAGTATGAATCTTTCGCAGCGTCGCTGTTCTCATACTCGTAGAACCATAGGGCGAACGAAGGAAGCCCTTTAGCAGTGATCTAACAGCGCTGTCTTCTGTTGTGAAGTATGTAGCCCGAACATTGCACTCGCACTTGCTCCGTTTCTGATCTCTATCCTGGCAGAGCTCTGCGCTTAAATACACGCTAGCAGTCACTCACAGACTCTTGTCTGTTATCTCCTGAAGCCTTCAGGTCACGACATGTGATACATTGTTTCATTGTTGCTTGTTGTTCGGTCTTTTCTCTTTCGTTATTGACTCTGGTCTGATACTGTACGCCTACGATGACACTGCTGTATTTTGGACTTTGTTTATAGTCAGCCGATAGCTACGTGCTCTTAATCGTTACCAACCACTCTGTACTGCCATTGGTTCTACTGGTCACGCTGTCACTGTGCGCCAAGTAATACTGAGCTTTTCTTACTTAAGTCGAGGAGAACGGCAACGTGGTGACGAGTCCATTATTGCTACTAAATTAAAGTCTCATACAATCTTTCCAGGTCTGGCAGCACTTAGAATCATGCGGTTTGGCCTAATATACGGGGACACTCTTTGTTGATGTGTGATAGCAAAACTGTACAGCATATCCGGCAGTGAGGAACGGTTTTGATACTAGAAATGGCGACGTTTGCATTACAGGAACAGCGACTCATCAGTCGTTTTCTCCATTTGCGTGGTGTGACACCTACTGCATCTCCAGTTTAATTAGACGCGTGGTGATGGCGTGATAAAGGTGACGAACGTGCGTTCTTGAATGTGGCAGATCGAAGAAGCCCGATGGTGGTGTTACAACTAACGAAAACAATCTCGTCCTCGCACCAGTGGTCTGCCAACATATTCAGGCGAGTGGAGTCCTGTTTTGGAGACTCGGCGATTGGAGATAAAGATATCGTCTCAGCCATTCCATTAGGAATTGCTCACAATCCTGCATGATGACATTAAAGTGAGAAGAGTGTCCTCCGGGTACCACGGATGCTGATGGATGACTTCAAGACTGTGTACGTAGCAGTCTGGCAGCCGGTGTTGACAAGTGATGACGTCATGAGTTGGATTTCCTTTTCAAAAACTGTGACAATGGGTGAGACGTATATCTCATTTTTGGATCCTGAAACGAGACGCCAGTCTGCTCAATGGAAGCTCACAGATTCACCACCACGAAAACAATTTCGGACAAGAGCTAGTGCTGAAAAACTGATGACGACCATATTTTGGGACAGTGATGGCGTAATCGTTAGTCATTATTTTCAGCTGGGCACTATGGTTGCAGGTTCGAGACCTCAAAATGTTCTGAAGAACAAGCTTCTTCTAGCATTGTGAAGAAAACAGCTAAGAGAGGGTAAAAACTGTAGGGAAATACAGAAAAAACGTATACGACTTCTCAGATTAGATTAGCAGCTGTCTCTGAATCGCTAACAGTTACAGCTCTTCTGACGTATGGAAGACGATGAAGCCATGTATCATCGGAAAGCGTGAAATTGCTGCTATGGCACTGGGTGTGGCTGAGTGTACATATAAGCATTCAAATTCAGTACAGCCACGAGCTCACATCAAATCATTGATAGAGTGAAATATTATCCTATTTTTACTACATTTCTTGAGCAGAATGTCGCTTACAAATTGCTTTCAATGATGCCGACGGGCATTAACTCTAATTCAAAAAACTAGCCTGACTGTATGAGCCCATCTTTACTTAAAGCAACGAAAGTTTTAGCTCCTGGTGCTTCAGACAGCTTTGCCCTGTGAGTTTTGTACGATAATACAATTGATGGTATTATGTTTTATTTCACCAGAATATGGCGGTAAAGTGATACTATCCGAATGATTAAACAGATCGAGTTCTCATATTGTTCGGACATTAAATGTTTTGAGGGCTGACTGCTAACCAACCCGAAATTACAACAACCTCTAATGCATAGACGTGAGTATTAACATCACAGTGTGTTTGTGCCCCTCCTTCATCGTAGCGGTGTTTAACGTAGCATAAATGACGTCAAGGTCAGAAGCAGATGAGCTTCAGTCTTCGTTCGGAAAGACCGCCCTCGACTGCTGGACTACATTCCCACGCTCAGCGAGGGCTACAGCCATACGCAAACAATGACGTCATTCCCCTTGGAGAGTAACAGACGAGGAACACTTTATCTATAGTAGCGGCAGTGAATCACGCAGAGTAGCAATCCGGGCGGCGATATAACCTGCGGTCCGGCAGTCTGCAAGACAGTCTTCGGCGAGCATTATCTGGTATTCAGGAAGTTCAGCCTAGATGAACAATCAGTTGTCTTCGACACAGTCCAACAGATGTCAGCCGAAGTCAGCAACTGCCATGCTGGAATACTCCATATCATAAGCAGCCCTCTAGGATTGAAACCCCCACAGTCCATAGCGCAGCGACATAGGTAGGGTAGGTGTTTACTACTGTCAGTTACAGAACTCAGTTCTTAGTCTGTAAAATAAAATGTGTAACCAGAATTAGACGTTCAGATATTTGTGTGTTACAATAAAGAAGTGCCCTCGTACCTGGATTATTTTGTTTAGCGGGTACAGAACTCTTACATCAGCAGTATGGTCGTTACTGTGACTGTTAAAACAGTGGTGCAGACAGTAACGCGTTACTCGTAACGCCGACGGCTCTCTTCAAGAGGACAGTTGTACAGCTTACCGAAGCTACGTATCATTTGCAGTAATCGAGGTATGTTTCCAACGCAATGACACATTCGATCAGCCACTGAAGGGGACATCAAATTGATCACGTCGACGAGGGATGTGGCACAGTGTATTTTATACGTTTCAGTTGGCTTACAGTGTTGAATCCCAGACAGTCTGTGGTCCTAGTGGACATTGTGGTTATTCTCTCTCCGAACTCAGCTGCTTATACTTTTTGTTGGTTATTAATTGGACTTTCTTGGTTACAATTGTGATGGAATGTATTTCCTGTTGGAACTTGGGTCGCGGCTTCTCATTTAGTTGTCGTTTTGACTGAGAACACTAATCTGCAGTTCGTTCCAGATACAGCAGCCAGTTGATATTACTTTACCAATACTGAACATTTTGCAGTCCATTGACGCAACTATGAAAAATTCAAGTACTACCCACGACTATTTGTTACGCCAGTTGGAGGACCGGGAACACTGACACGCCATCGTACGACGGACACCACCGGCGTTCCACCAGTTTGATCCGGCACAGAAAAAGCCGGTAATGTACATAGACACACTCGAGCAACACTTCACACTACACGGAATTTGAGAAATGTAACTAAACGTACTTTTCCATTGTCAAATGATAGTGCGTATGTGTATAGGCTCGTTCAGCAACTCTTTCCGGATAAGGGCACGTGTGAGTTAGGATCTCGGACGTTAAGGATAATTCAGCTGAATATTTTCAGAACAAAATTCTGGTCACGGCGGAACGCCATAAATTTTATCGGACATATAAGAAACCTAGGCAACTATTTAAAGAATGAGTTGCCCCATCTCGCGACCTCCGCTTCAAGTGTGTAGATCAGGATTGTGCTCTTTGCTATGCTGACATTCATGTCCACACGTAGGACTGCTTAATGATCTTATCCGTTTCAATAATCCCATGGTCGACCTGAGTTTATCGTTATCGAACCGAACAAGCAAACAGAGCAAGCGCTATAATACAGAGGAACCGAGGTTTGAAGGCGGGTTTTCGGAGTAGTGACTCTCGCAAGGATAAACAGGACAGTAAAATTTGCCAGACATCTTGTGGTAGTGTCGCACCCCGTAATAGCGGCAGATCAAATGACGTTGAACACTCTTCGGACATCAAATCTTGTGATCAGTGCTTTGTAACTTACGACAGTCAGTCGTGTTTCTAAAGACGCATGAAATGGTTTTACTGTCAGAAGCAAAGTCATAGCCACAGGTTTGTTTACAGAAACATCCTCGCACCATCAAGTACACTTCTTCTACGGGTGATGCCGAACGTACGGTGAACAGGTTTGATCTAATATTGGCGATTTCAAAAATAATATGCACAATATTCTTCCTCAAAATGATAAAGCAGTGTTAGTGGATGTTGAGCTCAATGGACGTGTAATTCATCAGTTTCAGTTTGACTCTGATTCGTCGAAAACTGCAACATATGGTTTTATTGGGACTCCACAGTTGTGCAAATTTCATGGTTCGCTAACGAGCTACAGTGATGAGACAACTGAAACCGAAGATCGCTGTAGTGCGGATGTCGAGTATAACTACAAATATTACACACTCCAGTAATAGGAACGAAGTCATATACAGCGGCTAACCTGATTTACTTGGATGTTTCCCAGTAGCTGCTTTTCATGGTCAAAGATTTGGGTACCAACATCCAGGTCACGGATAAGAATGTCAACTGTGCATCGCCATACTCTGCTTGCCTGAGGCCTGAGGCACTGGAATCCTGGAGTCGGCTCCACCTCCATTACACCACATGTGGACCATTCTTGTAGATGCCCCCTCCAGGCCACCCTTACGTCACCATGTAGAACAGACTGGGATATCCCAAACAGTCCGTGCCTAGAAATATATTTTCCCTGTGGAGGGTCTTCCTCACCATGTAGTGGCGAAAAATGGCACCTGGTTCGCGAGTCAAGAGTTTGAGCCTTTCCGCATGGAGCACGGGGATACAGCACCTCCACAGCGCGCAGTTTCATTGGAAATTGAGTGCGGTCACTGAACACTACGTTTGGACATGCAGGGAACAAATGAAAAAGCTCGCAACAATCATTGCTGAACTAGAGATCTTTAGTTTCACGACGATAACTGTACAGTAATTAACGACAAATAATTTTAACATAACTAAATAAATTTCGTTGTTATTATCATAAAATTCTTCCACGATACACACCTACTGCTGTCATGTGTGATTTGCCATATGAATCCATGGAAATCAACATTTTGTCACTTACTTAATTCAGTTTATACGAAATCAGTACTCTTTGTATTGTTTTGTACTTTTATTCTGTTGATGACGAATTTGCTATAATTGCGTCAATGAGTAAACCTTTCAGTCGCTGTTGGATTCCTGATTCACCTCATCTAGGCTGAGACTGACAGCAATAATATTTGTATAGTTAGATTTGTCGACAGGAAAGCAGCAACATAGGCGTATTTTTGACGTAAATACTTCGAAATGAAAAATTCTGAAAAGAAACATTTGAAATCTAACTGAGAATTTCACACACAATTATTGACTATAATAATTTGTCTTCTACTTCATAGATGCGATTTCACTAGGGATTTTTTTAGTTCACTTAAACATCAACTGTAAAGGAGAGAATTCAATGTGAAATAATATCAAAGGCTACTCTTAGATCAACGTAGTGCAATAAGAAACTGATTTGTATGAGTAGAGCGTTTATAGCTTGAGTAGCAAGTGTGATCAAGTCAAAGATAGGAGAGATGGTATTCTTTTCTCAAAACAGCTGCGGAGTTACTCTGCCATACACTGCTGTGTGGTCTTAGATATTATGAGTTACTGGGGTATTGGCGTGTAACTGTGAGGACCGTTTCGTCCTCTAATCATACTAACAACAACTGCAGCGTATCTAAATGTCGGTACGCAGTTTCTCAATGATAACCAATTATAATTTGAGAACAAAAAGATTATCTGCATTTATATCGTGCTTCAGAAGCAAAAGCGAAAAAAAATGGGTAATGTGCATTGTGTTGCCAGTAAGGTGATACAACTTTCAGAGAAATGCATAGAAAGAAATGGGAGATTTTAAATGAAAACGGGTTTCCGGTACAGCTTGCGAAAGCTAAAATGTGGTGCTCTAGTGGAGCCAGTAGTTCATGCGGCATCATAACATAGTTGGATAATTTATACTTGCATTAAGTGGGATGTTTGCCTGACGTGCACGCAGTGCATCTAAGACCTAGGGGGAGCAGGCCTGGTGTTGCTAAAATTCACCTTTCTTTTGTCATCAGTCTTCTGATTGGTTTGATGCGCCCCACCACAAATTCCTCTGCTGTGCTAACCTCTTCATCTCACAGTAGTACTATCAATCTACGTCCTCAGTTATTTGCTGGATGTATTCCAATCTCTGTCTTCCTCTACAGTTTTTGCCCTCTACAGCTCCCTATCATACCATGGAAGTCATTCCCTCATGTCTTAACAGGTGTCCTATTATCCTGTCCCTTCTGTTTCTCAGTGTTTTGCACATACTCATTTCCTCTCCGATTCTACGTAGGACCTCCTCATTTCTTAACTTATCGGTCCACCTAATTTTCAACATTCGTCTGCAGCACCACATCTCAAATGCTTTGAGTCTCTTCTGTTCCGGTTTCAATGTTTCACTACCATACAGTGCTGTACTCCAGACTTACATTCTCAGAAATTCCTTCCTCAAATTAAGGCCGATATTTGATATTAGTAGACTTCTCTTTTACAGGAACGCTCTTTTTGACATTGCTAGTATGCTTTTGATGTCGTCCTTGCTCCGTCCGTCATTGGTTATTTTACTGCCTAGGTAGCAGAATTCCTTAAACTCATCTATTACGTGACCATCAATCTTGATGCTAAGTTTCTCTCTGTTCTCATTTCTACCACTCCTCATTACCTTCGTCTTTCTTCGATCTACTCTCAATTCATACTCTGTACTTATCAGACTGTTCATTCCGTTCAGCAGATCATGTAACTCTTTTTTAACTTTCACTCATGATCGCAATGTCGTCCGCGAATCATATCCTTGGTATCATCTCACTTGAATTTTAATTCCACTGCTGAAGCTTTCTTTTATTGCCATCACTGCTTCCTCGACGCACAGAGTAAACAGTAGGGGCGAAAGGATACATCCTTGTCTTACACCCTTTTTAATACGAGCACTGCGTTCTTGGTCGTCCACTCTTGTTATTCCCTCTTGCCTGTTGCACATATTGTATTATGACTCGTCTCCCACAATAGCTTTTTTTCACAACTTCGAACATCTTTCACCATTTTGTATTGTCGAACGCTTTGTCCAGGTCGACAAATGCTACGAATGTGTCTTGATTTTTCCTTAGTCTTGCTTCCATTATTAACTGCATTGTCAGAATTGCCTCTCCCGTGCCTTTATCTTTCCTAAAGCCAAACTGATCGTCGTCCAGCGCAGCCTCAATTTTCTTTTCTGTTCTTCTGTACATTATTCTTGTAAGCAACTTGGATGCATGAACTGTTAAGCTGATTGTGCGGAAATTCTCGCACTTGTCAGCTCTTGCCGTCTTTTGAATTGTTTGGATGATGCCTTTCCGAAAGTCAGATGGTATGTCGCCAGACTCATACATTCTACATACCAAAGTGAATCGTCGTTTTGTTGTCACTTCCCCCAACGATTTTAGAAATTCTGATGGAATGTTACCTATCCCTTCTGCCTTATTTGATCTTAAGTCCTCCAAAGCTCTTTTAAATTCTGATTCTAATACTGGATCCCCTATTTCTTCTAAATCGACTCATGTTTCTTCTTCTGTCACATCAGACAAATCTTATCCCTCACAGTTGCTTTCAATGTATTATTTCCACCTATCCGCTCTCTCTTCTGCATTTAACAGTGGAATTCCCGTTGCACTCTTAATGTTATAACCCTTGCTTTTAATGTCACGGAAGCTTGTTTTGACTTTCCTGTATGCTGAGTCTGTCCTTGCGACAGTGATTTCCTTTTTGATGTCTTCACATTTTTCCTGCAGCCATTTCGCAGTAGCTTCCCTCCAGTTCCTATTTATTTCCTTCCCCAGCGACTTGTATTTCGCTATTCCTGAGTTTCCCGGAACACTTTTGTACTTCCTCCTTTCATCGATTAGTTGAAGTATTTTTTCTGTTACCCTTCGTTTCTTCGTAGTTACCTTCTTTGTACCTAAGTTTTCCTTCACAACATCTGTTATGGCCCTTTTTAGACATGTCCATTCCTCTGAAACTGTATTGCCTAATGAGCTATTCCTTATTGCCGATCTATAGCCTTAGAGATCTTCAACCGAATCTCGTCATTCCTTAGTACTTCCGTATCCCACTTCTTTCCATATTGATTCTTCCTGACTAATGACTTAATCTTCAGCCTACTCTTCATCACTACTATATTGTATCTGTGTTTGCTCCTGGGTACACCTTACAATCCAGCATCTGATTTTGGAATCTCTGTTTGATCATGATGTAATGTACCTGAAATCTTCCTGTATCACCCGGAGTTTTCCAAGTATACCTCTTCCTCTTGTGCTTCGTGAAAAGGGTATTCGCTATTACTAACTGAAACTTGTTACAGAACTCAATTAGTCTTTCTCCTCTCCTCTCCTCTCCTCTCCCATTTCTTGTCCCAAGCCCATGTTCTCCTGTATCCTTTTCTTCTATTCCTTCCCCTACAATTGCATTCCAGTCTCCGATGACTATTAGATTTTCATATCCTTTTACGTAATGTATTACCCTTTCAATATCCTCATTTCTCTATCTCTTCGCCGGCCGGAGTGGCCGAGCAGTTCTAGGCTCTAGAGTCTGGAACCGCGCGACCGCTACGGTCGCAGGCTCGAATCCTGCCTCGGGCATGGATGTGTGTGATGTCCTTAGGTTAGTTAGGTTTAAGTAATTCTAAGTTCTAGGGGACTGATGACTACAGCAGTTAAGTCCCATAGTGCTCAGAGCCATTTGAACCATTTTTATCTATCTCTTCATCTTCATCTTGCGACGTTGGCATGTATGCCTGAACTATCGTTGTCGGTGTTGGTTTGCTGTCGATTCTGATAAGGGCATTTACACTCGTTGTCAAGTTTCTGGTCGACTGCGTCTGAGCACCACAAGGTAAGATTTCCGTATTGTGACACAAGGACATCGTATTCCCTTCACATCTGCGCCTGCCGTCCGAGAACAAAAGTGGACATCCTGCAACATAGTGTGCCGTCGCCCACCACCAGTCTGAGACCAGGAGCAGCCGGAATAAGGAATTACCGTCCCATTCGTAGGCTGCTGTTAACACGACATTTGTGGTATTAACGTTCGATACCATACTTGTCAGGGGTTGCAGTTATCGACCGCGGTCCGTACTAGTATTGCTGGACCCGCGAGTCGAGACTAGTACCGCTCCGCGACTTACAAGAAGTCTCGGCCACTCTTCCTCGGGACGTCATGTAGGAAAGTAGTATAGCCTTCAGCTGATAGGAAGCAATCTCTGACAAGGCGCTTAGTTAAAGTATGGCTTATGTGATGCCTCCATAGCTCTCTTTTTGTAATTATATTCCTCCTGATTATGAAGACTCCTGTACCACCAGTTAAGTACAATATATTATTTTTTACCAACGACTTCTAATTATTTTAGTCGCTGTAGGCCCAGACCATGCATCCAGTTCCTTATCGACTTCACTGACAAACCTGCTGTATATGCAAAGAAGAGATTTGTATGTTTCTATTTAGCATTGGCCACCAGTCATTCACAATGGCGATGATTCGTTCGTCGTCATCAAAACAACATTAAGCTGCGTTTGGAGTGCTGCCATGACTGGCAAGTATGGCGCCGCATTGTGTTCAGCGAGGACTCACCGTGGTGCACTACACTGGGTGACCATAATCAGCGAATATGGTGGCTGCGTAGGGACAAGTCGCTCTGTTCCACTGTTTTGTAGAGGCATAGTGGTGTTATTCCTGGCGTCATGGTGATGGGAGTCATCGAGTATGATTTCAGGTCACGGCTGATAGCGATTAAGGGAACTCGGATGGCACTGTGGTAAGTCACGGACTAAAGTCGTGTTGCCGTTTTACTACAATCCATACATGATATGTGTCTCACTTAACTACCTGTGTGATGCTGAGGGCCTCCCTAGACCTGTCCCCGACAGAACATATGTGGGAGCAGCTCTGACTTCAATTCTGTCTGCAGTCATGGACTGTGCGCCTGGTCCCAGCGGAGGTTCGAGTCCTCCCTCGGGCATGCGTGTGTGTGTTTGTCCTTAGGATAATTTAGGTTAAGTAGTATGTAAGCTTAGGGACTGATGACCTTAGCAGTTAAGTTACATAAGATTTCACACACATTTGAACATTTTTTTTCAATTCTGTCCTAGTGCCAGCATCCAGGATATCAAGGACTAGTTACAAAAATCTTGGGCTGGATGCTTTAGGAGAGGATACAACGGCTTTATGACGCCATTCCCAACCGAATCGTTGCATACGCGTTTATTCAAAATCACACGGGCACATTCGAGTGATTGTAAAAAAATTATTGCATTGAGGTAAGGCATAATATAATTACATTTATGGGCGCAGCAACTCAAAAAGCTTTTTCTTGTTACACTAATCTCCACCAACCTAGCTGTCAGACCAACAGAGAAGAAAACTCGCATGATGGAGTTGTGCATGAGAGGGTTTGCTACTGCAGGGGAAATTGAGGACCACATTTAACAAGGCTCCACCTACGTGAAAATTTATTTACGAATGGATACAGAAGTTTAACGAAACATAACATCTTCACAAATGCGGGCAACTGTGACTGACATCGATGCAGACGCTTTGGGACGCGTGTGGGCCGAATTGTTATCTACTCGTAGATTTGACGTGAGCAGTGTGCTAGTGGTTCAAATACACTGGTTTGCAGGAGAGCTTCTGTAAAGTTTGGAAAGTAGGAGACGAGGTACTAGCAGAAGTGAAACTGTGAGGACCGGGCGTGAGTCGTGCTTGGGTAGCTCAGATAGTACGGCACTTGCCCGCGAAAGGCAAAGGTCCCGAGTTCGAGTCTCAGTCCGGCACACAGTTTTAATTAGTCAGGAAGTTTCAAATGTTGAAGATTGGTACACTTCACAAAAAGAATTTATTCAGTTGCTGTTTCTGTATATATACTCATGTAACACCTTATTTCAATACAAGCGCCAGCAACCTTCCCGAGCGGTAACATTGGTTCCCATCAGATCACCGATGTTAAGCGCTGTTAGGCTTGGCTAGCACTTGGATGGGTGACCATCTGGGCTGCCGATCGCTGTTGGCGAGCAGGATGCCGTTGTGAGGCCAACTGAGGAGCTACCTGATGAGCAAGTGTGGCTCTAGACACGAAAACTGACAACAACCTGGAGTACAGTGTGCTGACCATGTGACCCTCCACATCCACATCCAATGACCAGTATCGGCTGAGGATGACACAGCGATCGGAAGGTACCCTTGGGCCTTTCTTGGTCCGCTCGCATGGATAGTTTAGTTTAGCTAATACAAAATTTTTTATAATGACTTGAATCTGTCTACATCATGTTGAATAACGTGGGTCAGAGTGGGTACACTGTCATTCTGGTAAGCGGGTTCGTATTTCCAAGTTGCTTGTAAATTTGTCTTCATCTTGTAATCACTGCAATAACTTCATATATCCTCTCAACATGTGAAGTTTCAATACATTTCCTCCTCTCCTTCTGGCTGTCTTACTTTTTTATCAGGTAGTCTAACTGTGTCCGATAACCCTTTCGAAGTAATCTTCCCGAACTGAGGCATATGGGAAGAAACCTAAATGTGGGTGGCCAGATGGTTAGTTTATGTACCTTCCTTACGAAGGATGAGTGCAGTCTATGTGTAATCAATGACCAAATTCGTGTCATTCATGTAAATGATCTGCCAGCTACACATTCCATCTCATATTGGGAATTCGCTAGCCTGACCCTTGGAACATGAATGTTACTAACAAATCAAACCATACTGATCGATTCATGGAATGGGAAATGATTATTAAGTGTCGTATGTTTTCCGTTGGATATGTAAATCTTGTGTGCTGCGACGATTTCTGTGTTCAGAATTATGAAAATGTAAACGTGTAGATGTAGCCAGGGACGGCGTATCGCTTAATTTTCGCTCAAACTGTGTGAGCGATGGTTCTGTTAGAAATCGCAGTACAAATCACACGACACAGCAAATAAAGCAAAACAAAAGGAAGAAAAAAAAACAAAAGCTATATTGTTTACGGAACAAACACATTTACGCTATGGAAGCGATTGGGCGCCGTTTAGCGGCGCTCCGGGCGGGCGAATAAATCAGCGTACAAAGCGGTCGCTGCCTGCAGCCAGCGATCGCCGATATTTCGGGGCTGCGCATACCGCGTGCAGCGTGTGGGGGAGAGCGAGCCGGCAATATTGCACGCAGAGGCCGCGCGGCGCTGGCAGTGACGCGACCCCAGCTGCGTCGCGCAGTGGAGCGCCACTGACCACGCCATCGACGAAGCATCATTCCAGTCAGGTGAAACCCACTGGAACAATCACTCCACGGGGAGCCACATGAGTTGGCACAGACTCCTGTATCTGCGAGATTGCTGACCGTCTGGTTAAATTTCCCAGGCCAATTTTTGTAATAAACACTTGTGGGCATCTGGAACTCTTTTTAAGACTACAGTACACGAACTCGGTGAAAACGGTATCACCTGGAGAATCGATAATTTCGTTTCTTACGTTACGTGCCTAGTTTGTAGTTAAAAGTGAACCAATGCTTAATGAACCAATTTTACTTTCTTTTAATCTAATCTACCATATAAACACAATTCCGAAAAGGTCTTCGACTGAATTCAGATGTTTACATGATTAATGGACATTCGAACGGATTAAGATTTTTTATGTACTATACATAAATATCCAGGGGGTGAGAAATAATTTGAAAAGCTTGTAACGGCGTCGCAGGATAGTTTGTACTGAGAAACAACTATTAAGAAAAAGAATTCGGAAATTTGCACAATTTCAGAGTTAATTAGTATTGAAATTAACAAATCAGGCCATTGCACGAGCAAATTCAAGCTACCTAACAGATGCAATTAGTGTCAGGTGTCCTCATAGTGCAGATGATAGCTGCCCTGTCTTCGGCTCGGGTAGGAACCTCCCTACGTTCCACGTCCATTTATTGTAACGGTCTCTTGTTCGGTTTTAAGAAATTAAATGAAGAACACGTTAGGCGACACCGTCTCTTGTGGGCGGCTTGAGTTTCCGTGCGCAGATGCCTGATTGGCTAGCCTCAAAGAGAACTGACTCGAAAATGGCGCAACGTATCGAAACTTTTTCTTAACAACTATTTGTCAACACAACCTGCCGAGTAACACCATTAGAAGCTTTTCATATTGTATCTGACCACCCTGTATACGTGATATATAAACAGGAAACGTTGATTCACATTTTCACATGATACTCTGATGGACATTCAGTCAAATAAAGGCTACGTATTGTCTTGAGATACAAATCTCAGCTAATGTATAAGAGTGAAATGTTGTGACCAATCCAATCACTGAAGGTTCTTGGTAGAGACTGACAAACTTGTTAATCCATGGGAACTAGTTCACTGGTGATCTCTCTGTTTTGGGAACCGTACATTTTTATTCGTTCTCCGTTCGTCTGTGCGTGGTATTTGGTTCTTACGAAAAATTGAAAATTAGTAGCATACGTGACTGAAGGAAATACATTTTAATTACCGATCGTGGACGCTAAATATAATACTAAAAGACGCATACGTCCAGAATTTGAGAAAGGTTTGAAGCAGATCTCGAATGGGTGTGCGCAGCGAACGAAACGAATAGCAACTCGATACTGAACTAACTAGGAGCAGTGGGCTGTGGAACTGCGACGAGTGGCCACGCGAAGAAGGACGAGTCCGGCCAAGGGAGACCGAGACAGACGGGAGCGGGACCGACGCTGGAACGAGACCAGCAGACGTGCCGTTGAGGGAACGAGACCGACCGTTTCCCGTTACCGGGAACTACAAGTAGAAAGCCGCGACCGAAGTGAACTATGAAAGACCGTTCCTTAGCATTCGTTCCTCGCTCTTCCCGTTCATCTTGGTGAACCATTTCTTTGGACCCGTTAGTTCGCGAAAGACCCATCTCTAGTTCTTGCCGAACTAACTTCGAACTTTTGTACGACAATGTACAGGTTTCTGTTAAAACCGACTGCAAGAAAAAAAATGCTGTGCTGTGAAAACAAGCGGTTTTATTTTCTTTCTTGCAGTTAGTTTCAACTATGATAGCAAGGTATGTAAGCCATCAGGAAAACTGTTTCTCCAATATAGATTCTCTCATACATAATTTCAAACAAATTTTGTTTTCTTCCTTGCCTCGGTTGTACAGAAAACAGAAAAGGTGTACTTACGGGGCATCGGCTTATGATTACAATATCATTGCAGAGTCTCAATAGTCTGAAACATTGTAATCCTACCCATTCGCATGTTACAACTCAGCGAAATATTGTCCTGGCAGATACAGCAGCTTGAGTCGTTCTTTTCGTAGCCCGCAGATTAATCATCCCAACTAACTTACCCATTCATTTCAAGCGACTTCCATTCCCAATGAAGGTTTCGTTTGCAATAACAATAAACAAGGCTCAATGTCAGAGAGAGGGGTAAGAAGACGGAAGGGGTGGGAGGTCAAACGAACATGGAGAGGAGGAAGGGGGAGATGCACACAGAGAGAGGGAAGGAGTTCAGGATGTATATCCAAATCTCATACATATTTATCAATTGCGAACCATTGCCGTGTTAGCTTCTTTATATATATTTCGCTCCCTGCAGGCGAACGACAGTTTCGACAGTGTGCGTTGCACTGCACTGCAGAACTAGCTATAAAATAATTATTACTAATTTATTCAGTATAAACTAGCAATTAAGAACTACGCTCCATTTAATATTACAGAAGAAAGTGAGAGGAAATGCAAGAAAGAATAGTTAGGAAAAAAGAAGGTAAGATAAAAAATTCATTATTATAAAGAATGTGGGGAGGACGTAACAAGTAGAGCGACGGTTTTTGAGTGTTCTACTGTAGTCGCAGTGGCCAGGGCACTCATTCTCCAATATCCTTTCCGTGCTAGGTTTCAGAATGTAGTGGATTTGCAAGTAAGTCAGTGGTGTCCTGTGACATTTCCTGTTTGATATCCTGCGTGGTAAGTTAGCTACTGCTAATCTGGTCTCTTTTTCGCAACTCAACTTCGGAAGTTCCATGCGGCTTTTCGTGGATGATGCTGTAGTCTACAGAGAAGTTGCAGCATTAGAAAATTGCAGGAAAATGCAGGAAGATCTTCAGCGGATAGGCGCATGATGTAGGGAGTGGCAACTGACCCTTAACATAGCAAATGTAGTGTACTGCGAATACATAGAAAGAAATATCCTTTATTGTATGATTATATGATAGCGGAACAAACGCTGGTAGCAGTTACTTCTGTGAAATATCTGGGAGTATGCGTACAGAACGATTTGAAGTGGAATGATCATATAAAATTAATTGTCGGTAAGGCGGGTGCCAGGTTAAGATTCATTGGGAGAGTCCTTAGAAAATGTAGTCCCTCAACAAAGGAGGTGGCTTACAAAACACTTGTTCGACCTATACTTGAGTTTTGCTCGTCAGTGTGGGATCCGTACCAGGTCGGGTTGACAAAGGAGATAGAGAAGATCCAAAGAAAAGCGGCATGTTTCGTCACAGGGTTGTTTGGTAAGCGTGATAGCGTTACGGAGATGTTTAGCAAACTCAAGTGGCAAACTCTGCAAGAGAGGCGCTTTGCATCGCGGTGTAGCTTGCTGTCCAGGTTTCGAGAGCGTGTGTTTCTGGATGAGGTGTCGAATATATTGCTTCCCCCTACTTATACCTCCAGAGGAGATCACGAATGTAAAATTAGAGGGATTCGAGCGCGCACGGAGGCTTTCCGGCAGTCGTTGTTCCCGCAAACCATACGCACGTAAAGTGACCTCCGCCACACACCGTTGGGTGGCTTGCGGAGTGTAGACGTAGATGTAGATCTGAAGACAGGTCTGAAAATGAAGACAGGCTGGTGGGTACTAGTCCTATTGCTCTTCAATCCTGTCCTCGTATCGACACGTTACCTTGCCTCATGGCAGGGGACATTCTTTTGCTCCGGACACGCATCAGACGATCAATATGCTGTCTTTTTGCTTTCTGTGAAAATACTGGAGCAATTACGTTGAAGAAACCCTCTGCAGCCTCACCACAGATAGTTCTTCGTCTCCGGCTTGCGTATATTCATTTGTGCCCTAGTGTCAAGTCATGATGGGTATGAAAAAAAATTAGAAGCAAACCAAATCCTTTTTGCGCAATGTTAACAATTTTTTCATAATAGCCAATCATTCTGAACATGTTTCTTTTAAGTAGATTTTGAATTCTCATTGAAATACACAGTGAGATATAAATTGGACTCCGTGTATAGGCATATAATAAATTTTGATAGCAAAATTTCGACTGTAACATAGTTTGCCTTTTAACACGCTATAGGTTGCGGAGTGATGGAAAGCATATTCACGCTTCACTAGTACTGATGTGAGCACATTAGAACTTCTTGGTTTGTTTCCGGTGTCCGCTTTCAGCTTTGACTAGCAGCAGGAGATCAGCATATTCAATAATGCTCCTAACGTCGGAAATTTATACTACACTGTTAAGCACAAGGAATGGGCCCTGAGGGCAGCCTTTGGTGATTGTTTTTATAGGATACTTGTTGAGAGTCGACAGAGTAACCTGAGATGCTGAACACGGCCTTCGCATTTTGGCAACCGAAGTAAGGGAGTCCTTATGGTGAGAAGAAAGCCACCGACTGCCTCTGTTGCCACCCACCACAAGCTACTACATGCGGCGCCAGAATGGCACGTGTGTAGGTTAAATACCAAAACTACATCGCAACGTGAAGTCGATACAAGTGTGCCAGGTGTTGCGTTGCGAAAGTATGTACATGTGCATGAAAGCCATTACTGGTAAGTGTTTATTTCAGCTACAAATTCAATATGATATAAGGGACATATTTAGCTGCTAAAGGATAATGATGAGTGGCAGTTTCAGTTCATCTGTTCGATTCCATGGTAATGATTGTGTCCCACAACCGCAATGTAATCCAGGAAAGGAAGGTCAGCATCGGTCGTAATGTCATCTTTTGGGACTAATACTTGTACATGCCTGAGTTAGATTGAAGTATGTGTTGTTATAATTACGTCCAGCCTACATGACTACTTAAAACGCACTCATGATAGCTGCATTGTAAGTTCAAATCTAGATCTGCAATGCAATACAAAAAGACAGACGATATCACGACCGATGCTGACTATTCCGCCATAAAGTTTTAACTATCACCTCAAAAAAAAAAAAAAAAAAAAAAAAATTATATTGCAGCTATGAAATTTAGTGATGATGGTAGTCCTCCTCTACATATTCACCCTTCGTTGAGACACCTTTTTCGCAACGATGGATGATTTGGCAGAGTGACTTTTCAGAGACCTAGGTTGTAGAAGTCTGCAGGAAACGATCCACTTCGAAACACCAGCTAGTAGTGATCCTGGAAAGTTTTGCCACGAAATTATTTCTTCATCTCAAGAAAGACGAGTAAATCATTGGGTGCTATTACAGGAGAATACGAGCTGGGCCAAAATTTAATAGACCAAAGAGGCAGCATGTGTACAACAAGCTGTGGCCTTTTCATGGAAAAAACATTGCCTTGGACAGTTTTCAGCGATGCTTAGTCCCCACAACCTCTGACGATGTTGTCAGATTTCGGTAGTATTCTTCTGCCGCGGTTTGCCCTTTACGAACGTAATCTGCTAGCACCACAACGTGGCAGTGCCGAAAAGCAGTTATGGTTGGGTCTCCGTTTTTATCAGCGATGGTGATTCCATATGTTTCCACTGCTTTCTTTGCCCCTTTGTTTTAGGGTCGCAGTGATAACACATCGCTTACACGTGCTGATTGGTCGGCTAAAGAAGTCATCCGAGTCACAGTTTCAACATTTCAGCTGCTGCTTCGGTTCGGCTGTCTTTTTAATGGGTGTGAGCAGTCGCGGACTGAGTGTGCGGTGACGTTTGGCATGTTCAAATGTTGACCAGTGATCGAAGATTGATTTTCACTTTTTCCTCTGTCACCTAGATTGTAAGACGCCGGTCTTAGAGCACCAACGCTTGCGATTCCTAGTTCTTCATTGGGAGACGGCTATCACTTCCTTCTCCATCATTCAGAGTTGTTTGACCCTGCTAGAAGCGCCAGCGCCATATAACCACTTGCAGTGTTGTTACCCTTTAAGTTCACAAATGAATTAAGCTATGATATCTTTCACGCCTCTGTCTACACGTTTTGGTACTATATCGGGGGAGGGTTGGGGTGTAGCAGAAATGTACTAGCAAATAAACAAAACAATAATGGCGTTACTTTATTTTTTCGAATTTATAATTTAAACTTTATGCGTATCCCTCACGTTTCTTCTTCATTTTCTGTAGGCCTTTATCCCGCAGGAACGCAGGGTCGGCCTTGTTATTACGGACTTGGTAATGCTAGTGGCAGAGAGTGGCCGGATGCCCTTCCTGCCGCCACCCCGAACTCCCCAGGACGGAATAAGTGTACCCCAGCTGTCTGTGTCTAGTGTAAGTCATGAAATAGTGCGAACGCGTTCAGATTACTGCGAGTCGGGTAACTGAGGCGGAACGTGGGAACCAACCCGGTATTCACCTAGCGGGATGTAGAAAACAGCCTAAAAACCACATCCAGGCTGAGTGGCAGACCGGCTCTCGTCGTTAATCCGCTGGGCGGATTCGATCTCGGCTCGGGGCACCTACCCGAGTCCAGGAAGAAGCGCATTAACTCTCTCGGCTATCCCGGCGGGTAGGCATATCCCTCGCGTTTATGAGCGTTCAAATCATTTTTCTACGTAACTATAGTATCCGGCCGTTCTCCTGCAGCGCGGCTACCGCTGTATTTTTTGTATTACCTAAGAGATTCAAAACGAGGGTCATCAGTGGATACTATTGCAAATAGAGTTTCAAAAATGGAGCTTTCTAACTGCCTTATTTAACCCTTTGCTCGTGATATATACCTTTTATAATTAGTTGTTACTAGTACATTACAATTTTTGGTTGCTCTGTGCAGTGTTATTATAACTATCGTCTTTAGTATTATAATTGTAACAGACGGACGTACCAAGATTTGAGTAGTGTCGAAACACCACAGGGTTGAAAGTAGCTTAAGTATAGTGTAGATACACTGGGTAGGGTGCACAACAAGAGAGTAGCAAATCTCGAAGTCTTTCAATCACAACCATAAAATTTTGAAATTGTATGGAATAGAAGGGTTTGTCTTCTGGTCGTGAGTTAGTCGTGGATTTATCATTTACACCAGTGACAAAATTACAATGTCATAGGCTTGGAGATATTTACTATTTTCAAAATTTCTGTTATTGAAAGCATTGGTCAAAATTATGCGTCATTATTAAACAATTTGCGAATGTGAAATTTTTTATATGATTTCAAAACAATATATTATTTTATATTCAACTGGACTTTTGAATTTAGAAGAACTGTACACGCCATTTTGTGCACGGGTTCCGTGAGAGCTATTATGTGGCTATTTAACTTTTTGTGCACTTCACGGCACAGTTAATAAAGCCACTAAAATAGTGCTTTGTTTGCTTATTACAAAGTGTGACAGGAAATGTTACAAAGAAAGAGGGGAGTAAACACAGAAACGTTAAATATTTGAATAAAGTATAGCAGCACAATAAAAGCAAAGGTTTAAAGAGGATGTCTGTACGACCTGGAAACATAGATGAGAAAACAGAGAGAAATTCACATCTCCCACAATAAACTTTAATTCCATCCTGGTCGGTCTAATCTCTAACAGCTTTTTAGCGATAGTGTGATGCGATCTCTGGTCCTACTTCCGTGCATCGCAGTCGCTGTATTCGGATCGAATCTTCCGCCTCTCTGCACTAGGACAAGCTTAAAGCCGCTCTGCTCTCTCCCTACTTCACTGAGGTACAACTTTCCGCCCCTAAGCACAGAGCCTCACGCCCAGACGGATCGACGTGATTTACTGCTAGACATAATTTCAGAAGGAGTAAACCTGCCCCAGGACTTCATTGACTCTGTTGCTAATCTGGCACAGCTTTTTCAGTTTTTCATTTATTTATTACTACCTAATAAACCCGGCAGAGCCCGCGCATTCATTTTCCCAATTTTCTGTTACATAATAAAACAAAAAATTAGCTGTGTTTTTATTGTAATATCGAAAAAATTCAGTTACATGTATTCGTGAAAATGTCTTTGAAATTATGAAACAGTTTCTGTAGGATAGGCGCAGGTACTTCGCGTGTCTACTACGCGATTTTGTAGACGTCTCTATGACACCACCTATTCATAGCTCTATTAACCGCTATTGTTTACCCCTACGACTGGCTGCACTTCGCAGTTGCAAGCTGTCAAATGCGCTGTCACGGACTTCCTTAAGCTGTCCCGACTGCAGGGGTGTCTTAGTAGTAAAGAATAAATGTATTAAAACTTCAAGCGTGATGCGGCATTTTTTTTACTTTTTACTCGCATCTGTTTATGATGTCATATATTTTAAACTATGTGATATGCAATGATATATTTCAGTAGGTACATTCGGCGGCATATGTAAATTCTATATGCGAAATATGTTGCAAAGACAGTTAGAAGAAGAAGAAATAAATTGAAGCATTATGCATGTTTAGGCAATTTTTCATGTATCTCAGTTTTCATGATGTCTTTTTCTACTGAGGTATGACAGGTGGATCTTTCCCCCACAGAGGTTGCTGCTTGACAAGAAGAGATATGTACACCAAATTTGGTCGAAATCAGTCAGGTGGTTTAGCGGGACACGTGTAACATATAAACATACAGACAAACTTCAATACATACATTTTTGTAATATACATGGATTCCTTACAATTTAGACACCCGCCGCCTCGAATCTAATGTGGGTCGTATCTTCACTTATCTCCAAAAAGTGTCCAATGTGTTTAACATTTGCCTCTAGATTTGTAATATAATTTGAGTATTTTCAAACAGCTTGTGAAATCCACACACATTGTAGAAATGGATGTGTGTGTGTGAGTGTGTGTGTGTGTGTGTGTGTGTATTCTGCATATTTCTCCCTAAAGAACTAGACCGATTTCAAGTGAACTGGGTAGACACATCCCTTAGTGTTAATTAACAATCACTATGTGAGTAAGAACAACCTACCTATCACAGGTCAGGAGACATAACGTCATAAACAATGAGATGTGTGAAAAACTACCGTATCATGTATGAAGTTTACAAATGTCACTTCTGTGCTGCGAATTCTACTAGAAGTAAATTTCGCAGACATTATCCACATTTGAAGCTAAATGCATCAAAAAAATTATACCATGGTACCACATAATTATAGTCCAGGAGACATGATATCATAAATACTGATATACGTGAAAAACTTCCACATCATGCATGATGTTTACATTTATTTCTTCTGTATTACTAACTTTATTTGCAACATATATTGCAGACATTATCCACATATGCTGCTGAATCTACCTACACAAATATATTATAGGGGGGCATAAAGTTCAAGAGATATGATGTCATAAACAGTGGCTGCCTGAAAAATTGCAGTATCGCCCATGTAGTTGTAATAAATTTACTCTTTAGTACTAAGAAACTACTTCAATCGGGTCAAGTTAAGGATATCCCTGACACATCGCAGCGTTTTTGACAACTTTCATCTGTGAAGCGCAAACGGCTGTAGGTGAAAACAACAGGCGTCTATAGAGCTATAAAGAGGGTTTGCCATAGAGACGTTTACAATATTGTTTGGTAGGTACGCAAAGCATCTGCCTCAGCGTATGGAAACTGTAGGTTTCTAATTAAAAAGCTGTCAAAATGAGCATCCAGGCAGTGCTGGTTTTGTCAGCTATTTAAATGTAAAGCAAATAAAAAATTTATAAGGAAATTAAGTAAACAGGAAAAATACCCGAAACCCATAAACCATGGTATTACTTTTATTAATCATCTACTCTACCAACTGGTAAACTCCGGCTACGCACTTCTGTTCAATGGTCAGCTTGGTGTACTTTTTACACTCAGTATGGTGCTTGTATAACCCTTGAATGAAAGCCGAAGTCTATAGCTTCTTTTCTTATTGGTATATTTGGCAGATCATTGGCAAGAGGAAGCTACGCAAACATAAAAAAAGCAGTTAAAGGCATTCAAATAACGGCTCTAAAGAGACTGGAAGCGTAAATATTTTCAGTTCATTTGTGTCTTAACTGGCAGGTAATAAAGCATTTTGGTGTGAGATGATTCTTTTACGTACTGTGTGATAGCGACATTGAGACCATGACAGGTGCAAACTGAGGTGTCATGAAGTCTAAAAACAGCGCAAATTCCAGTGTAGAGTTAAAGATTAGTTCCGTAAACGTCCCGTGGGCTGTGGCTAACCCATTCCTCTGCGAAGTCTATTTCCTCCAAGAGTTTGTAGGAAATATTCTGTGTGATGTTTGTAAAGTAGGAGGGAGTTACTGGCAAAAGTGGAGCTATGAGATTGGAAGAAGAGTCGTGAATGGTGACTGGATTGCTCAGCCGAAGAGCAGGGCCCGCAAAGGGCAAGGTTCTGGGATCGAATCCCGGTCCAGCATGTGATTTGTAAATGGTTTCAAGGAAGATCACACTCAGTTGAAGAGTAAAAGATTGATTTAGTATTCGTAGTGTTAAATGTTCCGTATGCATACGGAATTACTGTCTGCATCTCTAGAGGAGTATTTCTTGAACAGTATATTGATAGCCTCATTTTCAAGTTTTGTTCTAGTGATCGCGTAGTAGGTGTGTACTATCAAAATATACTCCATTAACTTCTTATTGCCCTGTCTTAAATTTAAATTATTTAAATTCGTTTTTAGATGTTACTTAACATCTTTTGACCTAAGAATCTGGCTATCCCTACAACATATAAACTTTGTAAGTCAAACTTCGTGACATGCCTAAGAATTAGTGCACCAACCGTATTGTACAGTACAAAACCAAGCAGATAGTTTGGAGGTCACAATCCTTAGAGTGCTGGTGCTAGAGACTCACAAAATGCCATTTCAGCACAGAGATTCAGTACACATGTCGATAAGAGTGAACGATGAACTGTTGTTGGCCAGTTTTGGAGGACAGCGAAGAACTTCTGGCAGAGGCTCACACGGGTTTTAATGACCGTTTCCACTGTGCAGAACTTGATTACTCACAGCCAGACAAGTAATACAGCTTTAAGGATTTCGTGCCACATTCCTGCCCGTTGTTATGTTATTAATGGTCCAAAGGACCATTGTCGGTCCATTATCGCTATCGAGAAGAATGCTGCTAATTCAACTGCAGACGTTCATATATGGGAGGTCTATGAAACTAGTATACATCGCTTTCACAATGGTCAACAGTGCGGTAGACAGAGGATGTTTGTACAAAAAAAGAAAAAGAAAAGGCAGACTCCTTTAACTACCCGGGAGTGGTTTTCCGAATCTGGACTTCATTAGTAACAGTGTGCATCAAGAACTAAATCATGTGGCAAGACATACCGTTATCATAACGCAGATCGTACCCGCAGATAGCCTGGTGTATTCCGTGATTTCGAAATATTACATCTAAATTCTATCTAGGAAGTGTGGATCTCCATGCAAGGGTTAAAACACGAATATTTATCTCGTTGAAATATAGCAACACAGGAAGTGCGCCCGCGATTCTTTGTATAGCCTACTCGAATAAAGTTCAGGAAGTACTCTCTCCAGCGGAGTTGAGTTACAAATTAGTTATGCAGTCTCAAACACTATATGTAGAAGAGATTACGTGTAGAAACTTTGCAGTAGGGTAAGACCCTACAGCAAAGATTCTACAGGTAATTTGTCGTGGACAGGATCAGAAATCCAGTGAAAATACTTTAAAATGGATTAAAAACAGTCTCGAGCGCAATAAAATATTTATATGCAATGGTAGCCGGTTACGGTCAGAATGTGACGTTCATAGAGCCTGGTCCTTTCACCACCACCACCTACCAGCACTGTAAAAATTTTTTGAAAGCAATTACCATTGCAGATAAATATTTTATGATCATCAAAACTGTTTTATTTCCTTTTAAAGATTCTATGGGTATTAGCACCAACGGCGTTGAGAAACAGCTAAAATCGCTGAAATTAAAAAAGGCTAAAGGGCCCAATGGAATCCCTGTCAGATCTTATACACAAATTATTGCTGAGTCTGCTCCCATTTTGTAACGTAGATCATTTCAACAAATAACTACGCCCAGAGGCTGAAAGACAGCACAGGCCAGCCCATCTACAAGAGGGGCACGAGTAATAGTCCTCAATTCTACCGTTCAGTGTCCTTACATCTACTCGCTGTATCATCTGAACATATATGAGCTCAAATGTAATGAGTAATCTTGAACGGAATAAGCTCCTCCATTTCAGCGAGCATAGATTCCAAAAACAACGCTCAACCGAAACCCAACTTGCTTTTCTCACATGACATACTTAGACAACTCTGGATCAAGGCAATCAGTCGGAGGCAGTAGGCGCATTTCATTAGGAGAACGGCGGTTTGTACGGACCGGCGGGTAGTACGGGCTCCCTGATTTGTTTCGGATTTGCCGCAACAGACGACGCATGCAGCGCTTGGAATAAAGCACAGATATATCTCCGCCATTTGCTAGAATTTGGGTAATGTAGCTGTTAACATTGTGTCACAAGTATATTTTATTTGTTTTTTGAGTGTCGGAGCTGGTGAACAGCACAAAATTCGGTATTAGCTTGCACCTTTCAAGATAAGAAAAAACACGGTCCTATTAGCATTAATATTTAAGTAGTGTAATGTAGATTGTATCGTGATAATGAAATTTCGCTCACGTAAGCCGATTTCCGTTACCGCCATGATTTAATGTGCAGTGTCAGTAGCGTAGAATAGGCCACACCGACGTCGGGTGGTACGTGCAGTGTAAGTAGCTTTCTTCTGATTTTCAGAGGAAGCTTGCCGGCGAGGATCGACGGTGTGATCGGTGACTGCAATGATGCAAGCAATTTCAGGTGTTTTTGAAATCGAAATTACCGAAAGGGCGCCTTCGGATCATTTTAATGTTCCCAGAACTTCACAAAAAATAACATAAAAATCATTTAGGGAATCAGCAGACATCTTTGACACACCATGTGGGTTTTTTGAGGCCAACATTTGAAGAGAATTACTAGGAAGTACTTGTAGCACACTTGAGAGATTTAGATTCCCGATTAATGGCACTAGCTAGAATTGAGTTTCAAAAGTTAGCTTACTATTTGGCCGAAAATTTAAAACTGCCTCACAGTTTAACAGAGAAAAGAAACTGGCAGCTGAAGATTTCTGTCAAATCATTATGAAGAAGAAACCAGAGCTACCTTTCAGAAAAACGTAGTCCACAAGTTTAATGCATTGTGTCAGGTACAGTCGACGACAACTTCATTGGATTTTTAACAGTTTCTCATTTTGTCCTTTTGATACACAAACAGATTAATTTTTCTGAGAACCACAAAAACGCTTTTTTTAAAAAAATCCCCATTTAGTTGCATGGCTAACACTACCGGACTCTTATTAGCATCTCGAATTGTAGGTCTTACAATTTTTTCTTGCTGTGACCTGTTTTGGCAACAAATTTCTTTTGTGCTGTTACACCTCATTCAAAAACAACAACCAAAGTTAATTTCCGTTAGCCATTGTTGCCATACTTCCAAAAGGAATTTGACCCTGTTCAACACCAAAGTTATTAACAAAAGAACGATTATACACGATGGTCAGAAAGGTAACAAAAGCTTGTAAGGCTGATGCAGGGTAGATTGTACTGAGAAAGAAAAGTAAAAAGACAAATTCGACTCCTTGCGCCGTTTACGAATTAAGTATCACTGAAGTTAGCCAATCAGGATGTTATGCATGCAGATTCAAGCTGCCCAGCGGATACAGTTAGCGTCAGTTGCTCTCATGGCGTAGATGATAGCTGCTCTGCCTTCGGCCCGGGTTCGATCCTCACTACGTTCAATGTCCATTTATTGCATCGCTCCCTTGTTATGTTTTAGGAAACCACACGAACACATTCGGCGAGACTGTCTCTGGAGGGACGCTTTAATTTGCACCTGACTGGTTAATTTCAGTGCCAATTAACACGGAAAAGGCGCAACGAATTGAATTTTTCTATAAGCAAGTATTTCTCAGCACATCTTATCCTGAAATACTCTTACAGGCTTTTCAGACTGTCTCTGACTATCCTGTATATGTACAATTATTTCTTGAGAGAGAGAATACAAGATGTTGTATTGGACGGTGCGGTGTCGGTAAAAGAGTGAGGTCCCATGCTACAATTGGTACTTCACGACGGCACCACAAACTAAAGACCGTCGCTTCCAGACGCAGCCATAATTGAGAGACTGAAATTACAATGAAATCCAGACCATTAGCTGGTTATAGACGTTGATAAGCATCAACGGGGACAGTTGAAAATGTGTTCTCCGACCAGGACTCGAACCCGCGATCTCCTACTTATATGCCAGACACTGTGTCCGACTGAGCCATCGAGGACACTGAGAATAGTGTCACTGCAGGGACTTACCTGTGGCACGCTCCCCGTGAGACCCACATTTCCAACTTACTGTCCACAAACTACATTTGTAGTACCCCTGCCCACTATACTCATTACTCGCGGCAGTCAATCTACTGATTCATCCACATCTACATCTACATCTACATCTACATCTACATGATTACTCTGCAATTCACATTTAAGTGCTTGACAGAGGGTTCATCGAACCACAATCATACTATCTCCCTACCATTCCACTCCCGAACAGCGCGCGGGAAAAAGGAACACCTAAACCTTTCTGTACGAGCTCTGATTTCTCTTATTTTATTTTGATGATCAATCCTACCTATGTAGATTGGGCTCAACAAAGTATTTTCGCATTCGGAAGAGAAAGTTGGTGACTGAAATTTCGTAAATAGATCTCGCCGCGACGAGAAACGTCTTTGCTTTAATGACTTCCATCCCAACTCGCGTATCATATCTGCCACACTCTCTCCCTTATTACGTGATAATACAAAACGAGCTGCCATTTTTTGCACCCTTTCGATGTCCTCCGTCAACCCCACCTGGTAAGGATCCCACATCGCGCAGCAATATTCTAACAGAGGACGAACGAGTGTAGTGTAAGCTGTCTCTTTAGTGGACTTATTGCATCTTCTAAGTGTCCTGCCAATGAAACGCAACCTTTGGCTCGCCCTCCCCACAATATTATCTATGTGGTCTTTCCAACTGAAGTTGTTCGTAATTTTTACACCCAGGTACTTAGTTCAATTGACAGCCTCGAGAATTGTACTATTTATCTAGTAATCGAATTCCAACGGATTTCTTTTGGAACTCATGTGGATCACCTCACACTTTTCGTTACTTAGCGTCAACTGCCACCTGCCACACCATACAGCAATCTTTTCTAAATCGCTTTGCAACTGATACTGGTCTTCGGATGACCTTACTAGACGGTAAATTACAGCATCATCTCCGAACAACCTAAGAGAACTGCTCAGATTGTGACCCAGGTCATTTATATAGATCAGGAACAGCAGAAGTCCCAGGACGCTTCCCTGGGGAACACCTGATATCACTTCAGTTTTACTCGATAATTTGCCGTCTATTACTACGAACTGTGGCCTTCCTGACAGGAAATCACGAATCCAGTCGCACAACTGAGACGATACCTCATAGACCCGCAGCTTGATTAGAAGTCGCTTGTGAGGAACGGTGTCAAAAGCTTTCCGGAAATCTAGAAATACGGAATCAACTTGAGATCCCCTGTCGATAGCGGCCATTACTTCGTGCGAATAAAGAACTAGCTGCGTTGCACAAGAAAGATGTTTTCTGAAACCTTGCTGATTACGTATCAATAGATCGTTCCCTTCGAGGTGATTCATAATGTTTGAATACAGTATATGCTCCAAAACCCTACTGCAAACCGACGTCAATGATATAGGTCTGTAGTTCGATGGATTACTCCTACTACCCTTCTTAAACACTGGTGATTGTATCAGCGTAATCTGAAAGGAACCTAATCGGTGTACAATCTGGACCTGAAGACTTGTCCGTATCAAGCGATTTGAGTTGCTTCGCAACTCCTAAGGTATCTACTTCTAAGAAACTCATGTTAGCAGCTGTTCGTGTTTCAAATTCTGGAATATTCCATTCGTCTTCCCTGGTGAAGAAATTTCGGAAAACTGCGTTCAATAACTCCGCTTTGGCGGCACAGTCGTCGGTAACTGTACCATCGGCACTGTGCAGCGAAGGTATTGACTGCGTCTTGCCGCTTTTGTACTTTACATACGACCAGAATTTCTTCGGATTTTCTACCAAATTTCAAGACAATGTTTCTTTGTGTAACCTATTAAAGGCATCTTGCATTGAAGTCCGTGCCAAATTTCGCGTGTCTGTAAATTTTAGCCAATCTTCTGGATTTCGCATTCTTGTGAACTTCGCATGCTTTTTCCGTTCCCTCTGCAACAGCGTTCGGACCTGTTTTTCGTACCATGGGGGATCAGTTCCATCTCTTACTAATTTATGAGGCATGAATCTCTCAATTGCTGTTGCTACTATATCTTTGAATTTGAGCCACATCTCCTCTACATTTGCATAGTCAGTTCGGAAGGAATGGAGATTGTCTCTTAGGAAGGCTTCTAGTGACACTTTACCCGCTTTTTTAAATAAAATTATTTTGCGTTTATTTCTAGTGGATTTGGAAGAAACGATATTGAGCCTAGCTACAACGACCTTTTGATCACTAATCCCTGTATCAGTCATGATGCTCTCTATTAGCTCTGGATTGTTTGTGGCTCAGAGGTCAAGTGTGTTTTCGCAACCATTTACAATTCGCGTGGAAAGCATTTAGGACAATCCCGGAAGATGTTTTCAGCCTACCACCGGTTTTGAACAAGTATTTTTGTCAACATATCGGGGGAAGATTGAAGTCCCCACCAACTACAATCGTATGAGTGGGGTATTTATTTGTTACGAGACTCAAATTTTCTCTGAGCTGTTCAGCAACTATATCATCGGAGTCTGGGGGTCGGTAGAAGGAGCCAATTATTAACTTAGTTCGGCTGTTAAATATAACCTCCACCCATACCAATTCGCACATAGTATCTGCTTCGACTTCACTACAAGATTAACCACTACTGACAGACACAAACACTCCACCACCAATTCTGCCTAATCTTTCTTTCCTGAACACCGTCTGAGACTTCGTAAAAATTTCTGCAGAACTTGTTTCAGGCTTTAGCCAGCTTTCTGTACCTGTAACGACTTCAGATTCTGTGCTTTCTATTAGCGCTTGAAACTCAGGGACTTTCCCAGCTCAACTACAACAATTTACAACTACAGTTCCGACTGTTCCTTGATCCAAGCATGTCCTGTATTTGCCAGGCACCCTTTGAGATTGCAGCCCACCCCGTACTTTCCCGAGGCCTTCTAACCTAAAAAAACCGCCCAGTCCACGCCACACAGCCTCCGCTACCCGTGTAGCCGCCAGCTGAGTGTAGTGAACTCCTGAGCTATTCAGCGGAACCCGAAACCCCACCAACCTATGGCGCAAGTCAAGGAATCTGCAGCCAACACGGTCGCAAAACCGTCTGAGCCTCTGATACAGACCCTCCACCCGACTCTGCACCAAAGGTCCGCAGTCGGTTCTGTCAACGATGGTGAGTTCTGCCTTCATCTCGTAAGAAAGACCGGCAGCCTTCACCAAATCAGATAGCCGCTGGAATCCAGAGAGAATTTCCTCAGATCCAAAGCGACACACGTCATTAGTGCCGACATGTGCCACCACCTGCAGCTGGCTGCACCCTGTGCTCTTCATGGCATCTGGAAGGACCCTTTCCACATTAGGAATGACTCCAACTGGAATGCACACGGAGTGCACACTGGATTTCTTCCCCTCCTTAGCCGCCATATCCCTAAGGGGCCCCATTACGCGCCTAACATTGGAGCTCCCAACTACCAATAAGCCCACCCTCTGCGATTGCCCGGGCCTTGAAGGCTGAGAATCATCCTCTGAAACAGGGCAGGCAGCTGCATCTGGCTCAGCCAGAGACAGTACCTGAAACCTGTTTATCAGACGCACCGGGGAGGCTTTCTGATCAGCCTCCGGGGACGTCTTTCGCTGCCTGCCACGCCTTGGAACGACCTCCCAATCAACCACAGGCGAGGGCTCAGCCCCACTGCGGGCAGCAACCGGGGCAACCACAGCGGCAGACCGATCCGGGGACAGACGGGACGAGGTTGACATCCCCGTGATACCCAAGTCCGGCTCCCCACAGTGGTGACCATTGGCAACAGCCTCAAGCTGCGCGATCGAAGTCAGCGCCGCCTGCAGCTGTGAGCGAAGGGATGCCAACTCAGCCCTCATCCGAACACAGCAATCACAGTCCCTGTCCATTCTAATCGATGTTGAACAACAGTTTCTGAAACACGAGTCCATGCCTAGATAGTGCAAGGGAAACACGCAAAGAATGTATGAACTAACCTGTACAAATGCCTAACGACTGCGCTACAATCTGCCTGAATTTACGATTACAGTAACTAAAACTCGAAATTACACCTCCTATACGAAACTATGTAACAAATAAGTGAGCTAGGAGTACACGACTTGCTGCTGGCAGCTGCTTAGCAAATGGCGGCAGGGAGCCCACTGGCTGTGACCGACCGACACTGGCCGTTCAAAACAAAAACAGAAGAGAAACGACTACGCGAATTTACACTATTCAGGTACTAAAACGCGATGTTACAACTTTCAAATACTATAATACGCCCAAAATTTATGAATTAAACAATGCAAGTACCCAAAATCACGCAAAGAAATTAAGAATTAAACTATGTAACAAATAACTGAGCTAGGAGTATACGACTTGCTGCTGGCAGCTGCTTATCCAACGGCGGCAGGGAGTTTTCAAGATCACCATTGGTATCTGTTCTTTCGCGTATGTCTGAAAGAACAGATACCATCTTCATATATCTTCATGTATGAATGAGGCATATTGGCGAAGACTAGGGTCTAAGAAGTCCTATATGCCGCCGTTGCTAAATGTCTGCTTACGTTAGGGTGCAGCGCCGCTCACTCGACCCTGCCTGCGATAGCCGATTAAGAGAGCAGCACCAGTATGAAATTACAATTAAATCAATACAATGAAATTAATACCCTTAGCTGCATCCAGACGCTGATATACGTCAACGGGGACAGTTGAAAATATCTTTCCCGACCGGGAATCGAACCTGGGATCTCCTGCTTACAGGGCAGACGCTCTATCCATCGTTTTTTTTAAATCTCATTTTGTTCTTTTTCGTTCGTTATATCTGCTCGGGGTGGACGTCGCAAGACACCCGGTTCAGTTTGTCGTTGATCCATTAACTCAGTTTTTTAATACAGGGGGCAGTTAACCCTCTGGCCGAAAACGCTGAGCTACCGTGCCGGCATCTGAGCCACCGAGGACACAGAAAACAGTGCGACCTTAAGGACTTATCTCTGGCACGCCTCCCGTGAGACCCGCATTTCCAACTTATTTTCCCACACTATATTCGTAGTGCCCCTGCCCATTGCACTCATTACTCGCGAATTTACCGATTCACGTAAGAGTTGGGGAAATGTGTGTGCATCCGCACAGGAGATGGTCAAATAGCCGGCGAGCCTTAACTGTGCATTTATGAAGACATGTCCGAGAGAACAGACACTATCTTCACATATATACAACACCAATATGGTTGAAATCCGGTTGCACTAGCATTATTAGTCATAACTATCTACCAAAATTTAAAGTTAAATGTACATTGATATGTGACTTCCTTCAGAACTTTTCAAGTATAAACAACTATTCCCGTACTCGGTAATATACACTGCCGGAAAAGAGTGCACCTGGAAAGACGACATCGATTTTGATCCTATGACGATATCTGCCACCTAGCTGATAGCAAATGTACTGATAATGGTTTCAACGTCGTCCGCAGCAGACAGCGTAGCTGCATAGCTACCAGAGCGCCATCTGCGTCTACCTTTTAATAGCGAAAGCTCACAGCCTGAAAGCTCAGTGTGACGCAAACGTGTGAAGCAAGCAGTCTACTATGCCACGGAGAAGCACTCATGCTTCCTACAAGCAACTAAGAGAGTTTGGGATCGAATTGTGACCTTCCGAATGGCGTGACGGTCATTTAGGAGAATCGCCACACAAGCTGAATGTGTCACGTCAGTTGTACAACGATGTTGGTATCAGTAGTCACGTGAACCTTCTCACACCCATAGATGAGGTTCTGAACTTCCACGGAGCACAGACACCCAACAGGATCGTTGTATTGTAAGGACGGTTGTGGCACATCGTGCAGCTACCACAGGACAGATAAGAGGGTTTGTAAGCCCAGACGTGTCTAGACGAACTGCTGCGAACTGGTTACTGGCAGTGGCACTACGAGCACGCACAGCTCTACCCCGTCCTCCACCCATGCCACAGCATCGACGCCCACGTCTGGACTGGTGCCGTCAGAGGATCACTTGGAATGAAATGGTGCGACGTGGTTTTCAGCGATGAAAGCGGATTCTGCCAGCATGCAAGTGATGGTCGTCTGGTCGTATGATGTAGACCTGGTGAACGCTGTCTCGTAGAGTGCATTCGTCTAAGTCACATTGGCCGAACCTCAGGCCTAATGGTCTGTGGTACGATGAACTGCAACTCTCGTTCACTTCTGGTGTTTCTGGAGAGGACGCTAACCAGCTCTCGGAACATGCAGAACCTTACTAGACCCATTGTTTGCCGACCTTGCAACAGGAAAGTCATGTGTTGTCCCAACAGGATAATGTTCACCCACACAGTCCGTGAAGCTCAGCGAGCTCTGCAAGACGTGAAGCAACTTCACCGGTAAGCAAAACCTCCAGACTTGTCTCTAATCTAGGACGCGTGAGATATAATGGGACGAGATATGGCTCGTGCGGCTCATCAGCCAATAACTCTTACAGAACTACACTACTGGCCATTAAAATTGCTACACCAAGAAGAAATGCAGATGATAAACGGGTATTCATTGAACAAATATATTATACTAGAACTGACGCGTGATTATATTTTCACGTAATTTCGGTGCATACATACTGGGAAATCAGTACCCACAACAAACACCTCTGGCCTTAAGAACGGCCTTGATACGCCTGGGCATTGAGTCAAACAGAGCTTGGATGGCGTGTACAGGTACAGCTGCCCATGCAGCTTCAACACGATACCACAGTTCATCAAGAGTAGTGACTGGCGTATTGTGACGAGCCAATTGCTCAGCCACCATTGACCACACTTTACAATTGCTGGGAGATCTAGAGAATGTGCTGGCCAGGGCAGCAGTCGAACTTCTCTGTATCCAGAAAGGCCCGTACAGGACCTGCAACATGCGGTCGTGGATTATCCTGCTGAAATGTAGGGTTTCGCAGGGATCGAATGAAGGGTAGAGCCACGGATCGTGACACATCTGAAATGTAACGTCCATCTTGGTGCTGTAAACAGAACCTGGATTCATCCGAAAAAATGACGTTTTGCCATTCGTGCACCCAGGTTCATCATTGAGTACACCATCGCAGGCACTCCTGTCTGTGATGCAGCGTCAAAGGTAACCGAAGCCATGGTCTCCGAGTTGATAGTCCATGCTGCTGCAAACGTCGTCGAACTGTTCGTGCAGATGGTTGTTGTCTTGCAAACGTCCCCATCTGTTGACTCAGGGATCGAGATGTGGCTGCACGATTCGTTACAGCCATGCGGATAAGATGCCTATCATCTCGACTGCTAGTGATACGAGGCCGTTGGGATCCAACACGGCGTTCCTTATTACCGTCCTGAACCCACCGATTCCATATTCTGCTAACAGTCATTGGATCACGACCAACGCGAGCAGCAATGTCGCGATACGATAAACCGCAATCGCGATAGGCTACAATCCGACCTTTATCAAGGTCGGAAATGTGATGGTACGCATTTCTACTCCTCACACGAGGCATCACAACAACGTTTCACCAGGCAACGCCGGTCAACTACTGTTTGTGTATGAGAAGTCGGTTGGAAACTTTTCTCATGTCAGCACGTTGTAGGTGTCGCCACCGGCGCCAACGTTGTGTAAATGCTCTGAAAAGCTTATCATTTGCATATCACAGCATCTTCTTCCTGTCGGTTAATTTTGTGTCTGTAGCACGTCATCTTCGTGGTGTACCAATTTTAATGACCTGTAGTGTACATCCACAGCTCGAGCAGACATGGCATAAGTATCCCAGAACCGTTTTCGCAATCTGTACGATCGACTGGATGCAAGAGTCACCTACTGCGCTGCCGCCTGTGGGGGCTACACCACTTATTAATGTGGGTGTTTCAGCATTGGTCGACATCTGGTGCTTCAGGATCGCTTGTGCAGTTGATCTATAAGCACAGTCATTTCATGTACTCTACATGCACTGTTGCAACAATAAATCTTGAGTGAATTGGAAATCTTTAAAGGGGTGCACTAATTTTTTCTGGCAGGTTGCTATATATCATCCAAGTAGACAGGGAATGCACATAAGTTAATTAAAGAAATATAGTAAAAGGAACTAATATTTGTGTGTATTGTAGTAACTCCTCAACTTCCTCTTGAAGTAAAACTAGCTTGATACGACACACAACATATTCCGACGAGGCTACCTAAGAGTGTGTTTTTCCGTTCACCATTATAGATGGAGAATCAGAAGTAGTGGTATCAGGTGTGCCTCAGGGAAGTGTGTTAGGACAATTATTGTTCGAGCTGTATTTTAACGAACTGCCAGATAACATTAATTTTAATAGTCTTGTTGCAGATGGTTCAGTTACCTGTAATGAAGCTCTTCGTGATGAAACTTGCACAAATACCCAGTCAGAATCTGATAAGATTTTCAAGTGGTTCAAGGATTGGCAACTGATTTAAAAAGTTCAAAAATGTAACGCTATGTGCATCACAAAGCACAGAAAATTTTTATCTCAAGAGTGCAACCTTAGCTAATCACAACTGGAATCAGTTAACTCGTACAAATACCTGGATGTGACAACCGGCAACGATGTGAAATAGATTGTTCATAATCTTGGTGGTAGATTAAACAGCTGGCGCAGTTCGGTTGTTTGGCGAGGCATTATCAATATACTGCCAGTCTACAAAGGAAACTTTACACAAATCACTTGTGAATTAGCTAATCACAACTGGAATCAGTTAACTCGTACAAATACCTGGATGTGACAACCGGCAACGATGTGAAATAGATTGTTCATAATCTTGGTGGTAGATTAAACGGCTGGCACAGTTCGGTTGTTTGGCGAGGCATTATCAATATGCTGCCAGTCTACAAAGGAAACTTTACACAAATCACTTGTGAATCACATCTTAGAATAACGTTCTTGTATGGGATCCATGCCAGATAGGAGTAGCAGTCGATACTGAAGGTATACAAAAATGACGGCACGATTGGTCCCACGTTTGTCTGACTCAAGGAAGAGCGTCACTAATATGTTGAAAAACTTCAGTTGGTAATCCATTGCAGATTAATTCCTATTTGTACTGAGGTCGTCTGGTCAAAAGTTGTTTATTTGCTTAAACACTATGTAACACATAAGTGGATTACTAGATTCGGCAATACAAATTGTCACCTTCAGGTCCATAAAAGAAAATATGCCGAGTTTACAGGACTAATGCAGTATGAAAACACAGTAGTGCAACACAAAAACTCAGTGACAAAGAATTACGTACCACAATGTGTGGTTGCACATTTGGCATGTTACTGTAATGCCTCGACTTTCTTATGGTACGCTTTTACTTAAATTTCTTACTAGATGAATTCATTATTGCATTTTGACTTTGGATTGCATCCGTCAATAGGAACAAAATTTTATGAGATTTATTACCTTACAAGATTTTGTAAGTCCTCCTCGTGACAGAATGTTTTACATCATTGTATCATGTGACTACCACTGCCCGGTTTTATGGGCACGTTATTTTTTGTCACTGAGTTTTTGTGTGTGCCGTACTGTGTGTTTATATTACTTTAGGTCTGTAATCTAGGTATATTTTGTTT
The DNA here is from genome assembly GCF_021461385.2 of Schistocerca piceifrons. Taxonomy (NCBI): domain Eukaryota; kingdom Metazoa; phylum Arthropoda; class Insecta; order Orthoptera; family Acrididae; genus Schistocerca; species Schistocerca piceifrons. The sequence goes on from NC_060140.1 coordinate 603,775,265, forward strand.
TATTGATATGAAGATGGCAGCTTATATTTCTGAAACTAATAATCCACTAATACGTTGACACAGCGATCTTGGCAAATAAGTAAAATTTACACTACAAATTTATAGATCGCCTCCTGCACCAAATGGTTATATCAGGTTGTAAAGCTTTCATATGTTTTCTGCCATTGTAATAATTCACCTTTGCGGTACTGGAACAAAGATACACGAGCGCGCTACACCAGTAGTGAATAAGATCCTTGACTATGTTTATCCACTATACGCTTGCTCGTCTACCAATTGTGCAGCGCTGAGGTATTCTTATTTGAGGCATAGTAACGAGCAGTTGAGGTTTCAGAGCAGATTGGTATTTGTGAATCTGAGCGGAACTGTCTGGAATACTTTGTTATGGAGATTTAAACTGTTTTTGCAAACATATGCTATTGATTCTGTTGCTGGAGAAAATTTTTTGGAGGAAGTTTTCAAGATAACCAATGCATGCGCAAGAACGAAATGTTTGTGTGTCAGAACTGTTAACTGAAGGAAATCTTTGATCCTAAGGTAATTAATAACATTCATGATTAGGTTGATCTCTTTGTTTTTATCATGTTACAAATAACGCAAATGGTTACAATGCCTGTAATTTTTGTACTGACGGAATTTCGTAACTGTTAGGGTCTTCTAGCTTTAATTTTTCTAGAACGACTTTCTTTAAAGTAAAACCCTCCTCCATCATTCTTAGTAAATTTCTGAATATTTTGGCGTCTGTGCGTTGCACCTTACGCCACACGAATCTTCCGCTAGTCTCTGACAAGCAAAAATAAAATTTCATAGCGAGTGTTTTATTTTTTCTTTAGCTGCTGCATTTGCTGATTTGTATTTGCTGTAGAGAACGTCGGTAGACTACACACAAAAGAAAATGCTGAGCTTGAGGTAAGACACCTTTATTTCATGGTGGATCTCACTTTGTATTCTTATGAGGAAAAATTTCGTGGTCAGAATTATGAGGTGTTGTGCAAAGAAACCAGATTGATTTACAGTGGATAGTGTAGGTAATCTCAAACAGCCATTTTTCTTGTGCGTAGAGCAGTATATTATTTTTGTGGTCATTTCAAGTTAGAAATTGCACTTCGTATCACGCAACTTTCATAATATACTTCAATGTTGAGTTTCAGTTAGATAGTTTTCACTGAATACACAGTTAGTTACGTTGGCATTTAATTACATTAGTTTTCGCTATTTCAAATTCAGTATTTCACTAAGTTTAAAATTTTGTTTCACAACACTGTTCACATGTGCAAACACAAGGCCAATCAACAGCCAGTTTTGCTCAGAAGTTGAATGCGATATCTAATGCACATGTTACACATGGAGAAGGTTTTTGATAAAAGAATATTCGTTATTTTCATCTATAAATAGATTTTTATGGAATGCGTACGAGGTAACCGCAATAAATGCCAATTACCACGCTGCTGCAGAAGCATTTGAGCAAACCATTCTTCCCGCGCTTCATAATCGATTCGAACGGGAAGAATCGCTAACTATGCAGTACCATATTGTGCAATGTACGTGAAAGTGGTTTGCGCATTATTTACACGTAGATGCAGATTGTTCGTTACAGTCAGCAAGAAAAGGCGTAAACGTGACGCCTAACTGGTTTTTCGATTGGTCGTATTTGGATGCATATTTTCTTGGACCGGTGTTAATGAACTTAGCGCACGAAACAGGACCGTACTGCAGCAGTAAAGCAGTCACGCAAAGGTCACACTGCCATGCAGATGCCACCCTTGTATTCCGGGAATAGCTTTGCGACTAGTAAAGTCATTTTAGCGAGTAAAAATACACCGCAAATGTTACGAATGACCGCGTGTTACTGTTCCAGATACGGAGTCACATGAGACATAAATTGTTGATTTCTGATGCTGTTTAATGGAACCGAACTCTGAAGCGCTTTAGTGATATATATTATCCATTACTGGCATAGAAAATCTTTACGGACAAATTAAAAAATACAATTGTCAAACCAGTTTGTGGAAAAGGTGACGCGAGTAAAATTTCAGTCAGTAAAGTATTCAAGAGTAGCGTCGTTATAAACGGAAAAAAATTTGATTACTACATCACTGTTTAGTCCCGGAATGAATTTCATAACCGAGAATAACATTTATGCCTTTTTATATCAAACGTTACAAGCTTTTAACAACCAAATATCAGCTCTTGATATTTTTTACGATAACACGCAACTGATTAGAATAACAATAAAGAAAAAGACTGCATAAAGTTGTGCAAAATAATTCAAATACTATTAGAAAGGGAGAGAATTTTAGCGAATGAGAATAGATTTGAGAAGCGTCTCACAAGGTCAGTTTCTTGGTCCACATATTCACTTAAATACACAAAGACAACCCTAAAATTTTGCCAATTAAAACTTTTTAATGAACTTCTCATGCAGCTAAGTATAGAAGCCTTTACTGTTAGCATAATTAGTAGTTTTGAAAACATACGAATCATTACCTTAACTTATTTTGCATATTTTCGGTCATTAATGTATCGTGAAAAGATTTTCTAGAGAGAACTGATTGGTTAGGAAGAAAGATTGCTCAAAACCGAGTAGTTAGGTTAAAATTAGATGTTCAGCAACTGGTATAGGCGATCTTCAAAGTATTAGACAACCTAACGCCAGTTTCAAAATACAGAAATAATTCAGAAAGAATTACCTAAAACTTGCACCTCTTACATTTTTCTAACAGTTCAAGGCATCGGAGCGACGTTGTGGGCAAATAATAGCATGCAGAATGAGCATGTACTTCTGTTATTGTAGTGATAATCTTAACTCTTGCATCAAACGAGAGATATTGAAGCAAAACAGTTTTTCTTTCCTTTTTAATGGAACGATGCACTGTTCAACATTGTTCGAAAGATCTCGCAGAGACCAGTACAGTAATGTAAGCCGAATACTCTATTGCACTATCGACAGTGCGATTTGGGGCTGTCATGCCGGGATCCGTAGTTTTATCAGCCCATTCGACGGTTTGCTTGCCTCCACAAAATTCTTTCTGATGCAGTACAAGTTGACATACAGGGTGTTTCAGGAGAAATAGTAAATATTTTAGGAGATGGTAGTATAGACGAATTGCAATAAAAAATTCTAGTGTGCCCAATTTTTATTGAGTACAGGGATACAGCTGTTAGTTTGTAACCCAAACAAACTTAAAGCAAAGGCAAATGAGGACGTCCAGAGCTAATATTCCAAAATTCCACAGCCAGATTCAATGTACTTTTGACTTCTCTTGATAACACCACATGTAGCTCTTCAGAGGTCGTTTTCGCTTTCTTTTATGAGGGCTGCATTACTCATAATGCGAACGATCAAAGTTTTCGCGTTCTTTTATGAGGGCTGGATTACTCATGATGCGAACGAGCAAATTGGATGTTGTAGTTACTTTTCTTTCAACCATCACAGGAAAAAATTCAAGGGAGTTAGTTCCGGGGACCTTGGTGGCCAATAAACGTGCCCATATCTTCCGGGGAATGTTAGATTTCGATGATGACTACAATATGCAGGAGCTCTGTCATGCTGGATGAACCTACGCATTCTTATAGCCAAAGGAATCTTTTCCAAGAACGCTGGAAGCTTATTTTGAAGAAAGTGTAGATAACGGGGCCTTGTAAGACGATGTGGTAACACAACAGGCCCAATCAGTTGATTGTCTACTAAACCACCCGAAACATTTACAGGGAAGCGTTCTTAAAAATGTGTCCCCACAATTACATGTGGGTTTCCGTCAGACCGCTGACGTGAATTATGATTGTTGTTGATGCCATCGCGATTGAAAGTAGCTTCATCAGTGAAGATTAGAATTTTCAAGCATCCAATGGCGAGTCGTCTATCTTATCTCCCGCTCTAAGGTGTTAAATGAGATGTACATAATATGGATGGAACCCGTGCATACCTAAGGTCCGCCATGTCTTCTACTGTATTTCATTCAGTCTGTTCTTCCACATGTTCAAATACAGTATGACTGCTGGGCACTGTAGCAATGTCCCGCATTGTATTGAAACACGAGTAAACACTCTTCAGTCTGGTAGTCTGCGGTTAGGAAATCGTATGTCGTGTTCTCTACAAGCAGCAGCAGCGTTTCCATTGCAAAACCCATATGCAGATATCATATCGGCATACTCAGCATGTGTAAGTACGTACGGCATTCTTACGTGCTACAGTACAGTAGACTTGGCCAACAAATAACAATGAAAACTTCAATGTAAACTAAAGCACAACTTCACAACGTGAACATCAACACTCTACTGCTGACATTCGATAAATAGACTCGTAGCAACCGATGTACCAACGCACGAAAACAAAATGCACTGAACTCATCTGTATATCTGCACCCAATAAGAATTGGCCACATGTCAAATGGTATTTTTTATTGCAATTCGTCTATACTACCACCACCTAAGATATTTACCATTTCGCCTAAAACATTCTGCGTAGTTCGATTTACAGCAATTGTAGCTGACCCTTTATCTATGTCATATAAAATAGGGCTAAGAGGAAATGATTTTTATTAGCAATAAAGCTATACTTGTCATAGTTTACACTGCAAGAGTCGATTCCAGCCTCAAGTTTGGTCAATTTCTGCGGAACGTTATTAAAAATTTCAACGCCGACATTAACAAGCGCTATATATTCATACATATATATATATATATATATATATATATATATATATATATATATATATTCGTTTCGTTTTAACTTGTAGCTTCAGGACCTACAAACATGTTTTTAATTTTATAATGCTTTCTATGAGACAATCTATAAACGGCCATCTTGCAACCATAATTGCAGATGAATCACCTCCACTTAACTTCTAAAAGAATGCGTTTTGTTTCAGTTCAGTGGAAGTTGTACAGGTAACGTGTGGAACTAACAAACAAAGACGTACAAAAAGTCGTAGGAAGGTGGCATCGAATGTATTCACGTTTAGGAGCTTCCACGTACTCGAATTTCTTTTAGCTGTTACTTTATCATCATCTTGCTAGGGCAGGAAAATGCTGATGCCGGATTTCCGTATTTGCGGACTTACTATGTGTGTTTAAACTCTATCTTCTCCAGAGCACAATGTTTTTGCTTTTCTTTGTTCTTTACCCAAACGTGTCTCGACACCTGTGTGTTATCTTTTTCAGTGTTACTTGCTTCCTTTCTTGAAATAGTACACAGTACACAGTAATTCGTAAAATATTACACAGTAATTTGTGGATGTTCACTGGAAATGTCTTTACTTTTTAAAGATGGGATTGTAAAGTCTCTCTGCTTTTGAGGGTTATTTTAATGGAATAAACAAATGAAAACACTGTTTAGCAGAAGGTGGACTCTTAAAAACTTAAGCTTTTGTTTCGTTATTTTAAATCAGAACAGACTATTCGATCGTTACGTCAAGTATCGACATTTGAAATGTTAGCTAGAGCTCAGTGCGAGCGGATGGACCTACACCATGCTGTTGTTAACGGTGACAAGAGAATGGTTAAACAGTCGTGAGTGGGGAACTGAGCGCCGTTCTTTGTGCTGCCTGTGTTGGTAACAAATACTGCACAGTGCAGTAAAGGGAAACGCACTTTACCGAGCATTCCAGCGTTTAGGTAATTCATTTGATCCTCGGCTTCACTCCGTCCAACACGGGGCCGTGTGTCGTAGTTCCGCGGCCTCGCGTGCAGGCCCTATGCTGCCAGAAAAAGCACCGTTTTACTCTGCACGGGGCGGACGCTTTTATTTCATATCGACTCGTCTGCTGCCACGGCGGGCGGTATCGGAACCACATGAAACACAGCTGTCGTTCACGACACATTGGATCCCGATGTGATTTCTTACGTTTCATTCCTGCCACCCCCTGCCCCTCTCCCGCCCCCCCCTCTCTCTCTCTCTCTCTCTCTCTCTCTCTCTCTCTCTCTCTCTCTCTCCCCTCTCTCACTCCCTTCTCTCTGTATTCCTTTCTCATCCAACAGAAGTCAGAAATCGGTTCCGATATTGTTCCAGTTGAGCACTCGTCCTAAAAAAAATTTGTCGCTGAGACTCAAAGTGGCGAAGTGATCGTGAAATAATTTTCTTCAGGTAATTCTCTTCAAACTTAAAACCAAATCTACTTCAACCATCAGTCCTGCCGAATCTCCAATGCTGTAATGAAGTTCAACGCAACATACACCAGGACTTTCAAAATGAATGTCGATCTTTTAAGGTTTTGTAGCATTTACTACACTCACCTTGCAATTACAAGTAATACATCAAATGGAAGAGCAATCCGTTTTGTTTTCTTTATGCCTGCACGCATGCGAATGGTCTACTCTTGTTTGAAGACACCGGCTGTTTTTGTGAAGGGAACAGTGCGGGATGATCAAGACTGACTGAAGAACGTGTTGAACAATTGAGTGAGTCTTTCACGCGTAACCCCAAGAAATCAGTTCGCAAGGCTAGTCATGAATTAGCATTTCCAGTGACACCTGTGTAGGGATTTAGGAGACCTCTTAGAAATAAGTCACTATCAGTTGTAGGTGTTAAAAGATCTAAAGTCTACAGAATACGGTTTACGTGCCAGATTTTCAAACTAAATGTTACTGCCGACGATGAAGGTTTGTTGGATCGTGTCGTCTTCAGGGATGAATCGACATTTCACTCGATGTGTGTCGTGTGACGAGTGGTGCTCACACAGAACACCTGCGAGAAAAGCTGAGTTACTCTTTCATTTGATGTATTATTTCTTTATGTAAGTTGAGTGTAATAAATGCTACAAGACCTTAAAACGCAGATATTTGTTTTGAAACACTTGGTATAATGAAAGCTTCAGAGACCTCGAGCAAGAGTGCTAACACCTTTTCCTTGCTATCCCCTTTTCCTTTTGTTATTGTAAAGTCAAATCTAAGGGAAAAAGTGAGACTGTATCACTGGTAAGAGGCCGGAAATAGTTTTAAATAATGTAAAACTTACGCAGCGCCCAAGCAATGGCCAGCAATCATACAACAACGAATCATCAGTGCCAGAACTACGCGCTCTATAGAAAATGGAGCTGGATGATTATTCCTTGTTTTCAATTTGTAGAAGAGAGAGGAAGCGACATACAAGAAAACCTTTACTGATGGCACCGAATGTCAATAGACGTTGAAAGGAGTATACTGGGATACATTTGTATGTGAATTTAAAACGATGTATATCTTTGATAGGCTTTAGATCGCTGACTGCTTTTGGTCTGAGATTATTATAGTGTTGGAGTAAGAGAACGCTTGGCGCACAGTTTTAGGTAGTTGTCTGTAAGGGAAAGACGATGGAGTAGGCAGTTTTTGTGGTGTGCTGTATGAAGCCACCAAGTGTTAGATTAATTTAGGTATGTCAATATTGTTGAACATGGAAGCAGAAGCCTTAATGCAAGCAAGATGAAGATGTTAAATAATTATGATTTTTGTGATTCTTGAGTTTCTCCCGGCGTATTTGATAGTCAAAATATCCACGGGTGTGCTGCCGGTCTATAGTGTCCAACGGGCCGTTGGACACTATAGACCGGCAGCACATCCGTGGATATTATAATTATGATTTTTGTTTTGCCAGCATTGGCCAGCATTGCACACTGCTGAGCCTGTAGCTAACATTACAAATTTTAAATTTTTTTTTATGAGAGACCAGAATATATGGCGTTACTCTGCTGCTTATTTGTTATGTGCACAGGGACCAAAGTTATCAATTTCGAACAGGGCCAAATGATTCAGTGCTTAAAGGGCAGAATGTATTTTTAGTGACCATATTTATTTATTGGTATTGGAAGTTGCATTGCTCAATCAATTCGTGTAAAGTTTTGCTAACAATAACACAGAGTAAGCACACCACCTGCAGTTACAACATACTACACGATTAATCGAGTTTTTTTTTTTTAAAAAAAAAAGAACGTTACTGAAAGTAGTGTACTTGGGAATATTTATATGTGGCCTCCGAATGTGATTTTGTAAACGATGTATGTCTTTGAAAGGCTTTATATCACTGACTATGTAAGATCGCAGTCTCAGAGATGCTGCTTCTGGTCTGAGATTACTGTAGTGTAGTAGTAGTAGTAGTAGTTTCATTCATCCATAGATCTCTTTTTACAAGGATGTAGGACATGTCAAAGTATTTACATGTATATACCAATTTAAAATAAGTTAATTCATATATACATACATGTACAGACTTATAGTTAGACAATCATTGGATTTACTCCTGGTATACAATACTGTTTTACAAATAACGTATTAAAAAATGTAATGCCTCACTGTTCACCCATATCTCACTATCAGTCACTGCACACACCATACACACATTGTTTCATACCACATCACTCACTACATACAAACCAATGGTGATCTCTGGACCATTTTCTGTACTGGAACTTACCATTGGTATTCTGAAAAACTGAGTCGGCATTCCCCCATAATCAGTGAGATGTTAAGCTCAGAAAGAGGAAGAAATGTGAGTATTGTGCTATGCATAACTTGGGGTAAATATTTCCAGAAAAGGAAAAAAAAAGGAAAAAACATAGTGTGATGGTGTTATGTGGAATGTTGGATGTTTTATCATCATTATTATTATTAATCTGCATAACTTTTGTTCACCAAATCCCTACTCTGTTTTATATAAGTAATCCTTCAATGTATAAAATGTATTGCATAACAGGTACTTTTTAGCAGCCTTTTTAAATAAGTGTATTTTTGCAATTTCATTAATCTCTTTTGGTAATTTATTGTACAGTTTTATTCCTTGGTAGGAAATGCTGTTTTGAGTTTTATGTTTATTTTTTTCGTAAATGTAAGTTGAGTCTAGCTCTTGTTCCATGATCATGAACAGAGCAGTTTGTGCAGTAATTACCAATGTTATTTTTGATGTGTACAACTGACTGGTAAATGCATTCACATGGAGCACTTAAAATCCCCAGTGTTTTGAACAGATCTTCACAATGAGCTCGACTACTATTTTTGGTTATTATTCTTATGGCTCTTTTCTGGAGTTTGAAAATTGTGTTAATGTTTTGTGCATTTGTTCCCCCAAAAAGAACTCCATAGCTACGAACAGAGTGTACATTTGAATGGTAAGACACTGTATGTTACTCACTGATGGTAGGATTCTAAGGGTGTAACATGCTGATGACATTCTGTTTGCAAGTAGCTTTGTGTATTCACACTACTTCAACTCAGAATCAACATTTATTCCTAGAAATTTTGCATTTATTACTCAGTCTATAGAAGTGCCATCCACCTTTAATTTAACATTGTAATTTTCCCTCTTCAAAATGAAATTCATGGCATTAGGTTTCTTTATGTTTTTGTCACTTTACTGCTTATTGACCAATTGTAAGCTTGCATTACAGTTTCATTTGCTTCCTGTGCAAGAAGTTCTCTTGTTTTCTCAGTGACTACAATACTGCTGTCATCAGCAAAGAGGATTTTTTCACCATGAGTAACACTACTGGGAAAGTCATTGATGTATATCAGGAACTATATTGGTCCTAATATGCTTTCTTGTGGAAACCTTATATTAATGTATTTTGGCTCTGATAAGTGTTTTACTAAATGTGTAGTTCTATTTGAAGTATGTGTTATCTCTACTCTTTATACCCTCTCTGTTAGGTGTAATCGAAACCAGTCATTAGATACCCCTCTTATTCCTAGTGCTTCTAATTTATTTAATAGAATTTTCAGGTCGACTGTATCAAAAGCCTTAGAAAGATCCAAAAATATGCCTGTGACACACTTACCTTTATCAAGAGCATCAATTACAACTTTCGTGAATTCTACTGTGGCTGACTCTATTTTTGCCACTTCGGAAACCAAACTGTGATTCGCTCAAAAGACTGTATTTATTCAGGTAATTCATTAATCTGCCTTTGATAATTGCTTGTATTATTTTTGAAAATGATGACAACAGGGAAATAGGCAGTAATTTTCTATGTCTTCTGCATTACCTTTCTTAAGCAGAGGTACAGTTCTTGCCTGTTTTAACTGCTTTGGAAATGTCCTTGATGTGAAGGATTCATTTATTCTATTTGTTAAAGGGCCTTGTATAATCTCTATGCATTGTTCCAGTACACACATCGGTACTTCATCTAAGCCTACAGACTTTTCATTTTTTAGTTTTTGAACAGTTTTATTGACTTCTTTCTCTGTGGTTTTAGAAACATATTTGTATTTAGTGCAACATTATTTACAAGTGTTATATTTTTTGGGGAAAATTTTTGCTGTAACTTCTCTGCAATACTTGCAAAATGCTCGTTTACAAAGTTTGCTAAGTGTTGTGGATCATTTATTACCTTATCCCCCTCCCTTAGCAGTATATTATTCTGGATTTGTTTGCCTCTCCACGTTTCCCTTTTTATAACTTCCCTGATGGCTTTGCTTTTATTCTCTGCATTATAAATTATTTTGTCATTAAATGACTTTTTTGCAGCAGTCAGAACCTTCCTATAGATCTTTTTGTATCTATGATAGAAAATTAAGGATTCTGGATCATTGCAACTCTTTTTCATGGAACTGAGGCATTTAAGCGTTTTGGAGGACTTCATAATACCTGCTGTTATCCATCTGTTTTTGTGAGATATTGATACAGATCTGCATATTTTTGGAAATGCCTTTTCAAGGTTCAGTTTAAAAAATGTGGAGAATTTAGAGAATTTCATATTTGCATTTGTTTCCTTTACACTTCATCCCAGCTTTGTTAACGTAACCTAATCTAACCTTCACCTAAAAAGGACCTGCAATATGGCGGCCAAACTCCCCGAATGAGCCTCCCGGCCAACAATGCCATACGATCATTTTCATTTCAATTTTGCTAGTTCTTTTGAAAAATCTTTTACTTTGATAACTGACAGGTGTCGTTTGTGGGCTTGTAGTTTAAGGAATAAAAATAAATAAATGTCATGTGACTAGGGGCCTCCCGTCAGGTAGACCGTTCACCGGTTGCAAGTGTTTCTACTTGACACCACCTGCGCATCGAAGGGGATGAAATGATGGTGGTCAGGAAAACACAACACCCAGTCCCTGAGCGGAGAAAATCTCCAACCCAGCTGGGAATCGAACCCGGACCCTTAGGATCGACATTCCGTTGCGCTGACGTCTCAGCTATCTGGGGCGGACAGTTTAAGGAATGATTCGATGCCTGATTTTACAGTTGTTATTTGATAGAGATGGTTTGATAGTCCGAGATCTTTTACAGCTACATCACATTTTTCCCTGTCCATATTTGTGGCCACCTGGTCAATTACTGTTGCAGTCATTGTAGTAACCCTTCCTGCACTATTGATCAATAGGGACATGCCAAAACTTTGAAGGATATTTATGATGGGGCTGCTGGATTCATTTATGATAATAGTGTTGATGTTAATGTCCTCACACAGAATTATGTTGGACTTTGCACCTGAGACTTCATCTAGAACTTCTGTTAATTTGTTGAAAAAAGTGTCCACCCTACAACTGGGAGATCTATAGACACACAAAATGATTATTTTCTTGGTGATATCAAGCCCTGCTAATTCAATAGCTAATATTTAAAAGTGTTTGTCTTCACTTGCTGTACTGAGGTCATGTCTTGATTTGAACTGTGTTCCTTTTCTGATATAAGTGCATGATCCACCAACCTTTTAAGCAGTTCTGTAGTAAGAGTTTGCCCTTTCATACAGTGGTAATACTACATGTCGGATTTCTGTATCTCTACACCAGTGCTCAGTAACACAAAGTACTGTGCAGTTAAAAGATTGGACCTCAACTTCTAACAGTTTTTTTTTAAATTTTTTATTGATTGCATGTTCTGATGGAGGATTGTTAAGTCTGTGAAATGTCCCATGTTACTTTTTCCAATGGTTTGTTTTACTTTGTGACATCTGGTATGTGTGATATTTGAAGTGTTAAAATCTGTATTTTGAGTGATTGTTTCAGCATTTTTTTAACTGCAAGAGATACTCTTTGGGCAGGGGAACCTGTTGTCCGCATTTATCTTAAAAAAAAAAAAACCCTTACTTTTCCCACCCACGAAAACAGGTATTTGACCATATGTGACCCGGGATTCACCCCCTATACTTTCATGAATCACCTGTACCAATCTTCCCTTCCCATTCCTGATTAGGTGTAGGCCATGCCTAGTGAAACCCCATGTGTTGATAGTCCCGACGGGCACCAGAGAAACATGAGCAAAGTTTGCTGCTCTCAGAACCATCCCTAACACCACATTGATTCGCCTCACAGCTCCATCAAGGTGTGGTCGATCATGGCGCTAGAACAGCTCAATAAAGTGTATGTTGGCGCCAAAAATCAGGGAAGCTATCTTGTCCAGGTCACCATCTATGTCTGCCCCATCCCTGTCCAAACTGTTTCTCGCCCCATCCACTATCACCACATGGTCCTCTTTTGTAATGTCCTTACATATAGACCCTAAGTCCTCTATCACATGACTTAGCCCTCCATTTGACTTAAAGATGCTGGTGGCCTGGTACGCTGCTCCTAAACTTTCCTGTAACTGAGGGCCTACACCTCGCCCATGGGTACTACCTAGCTGCAGCATTTTGTTCTTCCAAACACTTTGTAGATTTCTAGGATTCTTGATCTCAATTGAAATGTGCTGCACAATTCCTGCTCGTCGACCTGAGGCTCTTCTCCAGTTAACTCTGGCAGTGTTGGAGTAAGAGAGCGCTTGGCGATCAGTTGTGGGTAGCTGTATGTGAGGGAAAGATGATGGAGTAGGCAGTATTTGTGGTATGCTGTGTGAAGCCAAGAATTGTTGGATTAATTTAGGTATGTCAGTATTGCTGAACATGGAAGCAAAAGTATTCACGCAAACAAGGTAAAGCTTTTGTTTATATTTTTGAAAGAACGTTACCCTTGGCGACAGCTCTGCCAGTCGTTCGCTTTGTGAAATCTTTGGTATTAAAATAGTCAGAGATATATATTTTTCTCTCAACCACTCTGTAGCGGTAATAGTAGTTAGATTTTTTTGCTGCAACACAGTTTACTAACTTGTACAAAAATTTTCCATAGTTCATCGGCGTTCTTATGCTCCACATTGTTTTCCATTGATTTTATTTCTCAGTACTATTTGTCTTTGGATTTGCACCCTGTATGTGAATTATGATGATGCGCATAAGTGATAAGCTTCCCGCGCGTAATCTCACAATTAAAGATACCAAAATGGAAGATTATCCGATTTTTGACAACAATGTTGAGAATGATAGTGACCACTCTGCGGAGCAACAGTTGCAAAGTGCTACAGAAAACGTGAGTTCCGTTTCCAAAAATAACGTACAGGTTCCTGACATTATAATTTGACCCATTAATTTGAGCAGTAATCAGACGGCAGATTCCGGTACTGCAGACGCCGCTGATCTGCACATGGCTGATGTGCAAAATTCAAAGCTTGATTGTTTACCAAATGAGGTCAGCGTTTACCCACTTTTCACACAGCTAATCAGACTGCCAATGGTATGTCAGAGGAAACAATAGTGCAAAGTACTCAGTCTATTCTAAAGCATCTGTGTTGTATACATAGTTCTGCGTAGGCAGCACATACACAGCTTTACCACTAGAGCGAGCCCTGCTAAGCACAACAGCGCAGGCGCAGCGCTCGTCCGTCTCCGCACTACGAGATGGCGCTGCCGTAGAGACAGACCAAATTCTGCTTCCGCCGATCCGCGTATTAATATGTAACGCAGCCAATGAGATTGCTGCCAACGTAAAACCTTTTCTCCTCGCGGATCACACTAGCGCAGTGATACCTGAACGCTCGAAGTATTATAACGAGTGTACAGATCTCCGATTAGTCAGTCTGCATCAGTCTGCATCAGTCAGCATTAGTCTGCATTAGTCTGTAGTCAAGTTTCAGTCTGCGCCTAATAAGATTACCATATTCCTGTACATAGCCATGAAGATAAATGTATAGACACTTTGTCAAGTATCAGAGATATGTGAGAATAAGATTAACATACCAAGACCAAAGGAACTTCAGATTGACAATTGTAAACAGCATCCAGAATTAAGTTACGTAATATCTACGATTTTTATTATTTTAATAAATCTGTGTGAAAATTAATCAAGTTCTGTTAAAATTGGTCACTGTCAATCTGCTACTCTAAGCGTGCAAGTGGCATTTCTATCGTCTGACCCAATGGTAGAAGATAAACACATCACGATAAGACCACGAGACATATTGCTGACACTCGCCTACTTCGTTAGAGCGACAAGTCAAATAATCTGATGGTGTGTGTACCGAAGGTCTTACAGTACGCACACCACAATCTTTCAGATTCTATTAGCGGTAATTATGCAGATAATGCAACAAATGAGACGTCCATGGGTGTAGATGATATCTCCACACTACGAAACACAACACAGGTGACACCCGACGCATCAGTTGAAAAGAATACTGAAGCGATGCTTCAAAATCTTATGCAGATGGTGATTAAACAGAATACTCTGTTGCGAGAAGTACGAGTTGACACCACCACTCATTTACGAGAAAAACAAGGTGATGACACCACTCAGTTCAACGAACGATTTAATAAAAATGATGAATAATTTTCTATCATACGACAAAGACAAGTTGACACTACCACTCAGTTCAATGGACAGATTTCCAGCATACGTGACGAGCTTAAATCGTACACAGAAACGACTGATAACCGTTTTAAACAGGTAGGTATAGATAATAAAACCAGTGAAAAACGTCTTTCCTATCAAACTGAAGCCACAGCCGGGCAACGCGCAGGTAGCACCATACCTTTGAGAGATGACATTAATGAGTTGAGACATAAGTATAGTGAAACCTATACAAAGCTTACAGACGAAACCCAGTCAGTTAATGAAAGAGTAGATCAACAAGACAGTCGGATAGATGCACGTCTTAAAAGTCAATGTTGACGCTTGTACAGCGTCCGTTACAGACATTGCCACATCGCAAACTCCACATTCTATTGAAAATTCTATCGACAATACAAGCAAAATTTTACTGAAAAATTAACCATGACATCCATTAAGCAGCATGAAATCCTCCAACACTACCGTCAGTGACAGCAATCTGATAATCTCTGAAGACATTAATGAACCAATTGTGCTCACCAAACCTGAAAACAAAGCCGAGTTTCTCACTTCAGAAATATCGTTACATTTCAATGATACTAACGACAATACCGTCTGGAGTGACGCACATCACCGCTCTGTCGAGCCACCCATGCAGTCTTAAACTGATAATAGCGACCTTATGAAGCCCCCAATTAAGCATGATGGCATTAACAGTGAAGATGTCTTCTGTCAACCCAAAAATGGTACAGACAACGTCGCCTTTTCTCACGAAAACCTTCCGTTCACACCACAGCTTTCCGCTCCATCATATGCAAACACTTTTGCTTCAGTCATCGTTTGTGCTGATACGTACTATTTCCCACGGATTGATTTGCGAACCAGATTCGTACAGCAAAATCAAACCTCAACAAATAACTTTTACTTCCCCTCAGATTAATAATGCGAACAATCAAACATCAGGCGCCACGTTCAGTCTCAAGACAGAACAGAGTTTGTTTCCTTCCGTGACGCACACCAGAAATATTAGATTGACACTGCGTCAAAACGCTAAATTTTTTAAAGAACAAGACGATTTCCCTTACATAGAATCTTTGACTTGGGCAACTAATACTGCGCAAAAGCAGACTACGTATATCCCTCACAGCCCACTGACATACTTTGCAGCCCATTCTGAGAAGCAAAATTCTTCTAACAACACTTCTGTTCGATGTGCTGTTGCGATGTATTCCTACTAAACCACGCAATATATCACCATTCCGTTTATCTCTTTCAAACCAGACACGTATAATCATGACAGCCTACAGTCAGAACCCAACATTAACAGCTACAACAAGACGATGTCCATTACTACAGAAAATAAAACACAGCAATTTCGTGGAAGTCACTTTCAGAATTTCAGCACGGATGCAGATGTTATTTTGAGCAGAGTTTTCTTATCGACGATAAGCCAGTCCTATCTGATGTCACAGCCTGTAAGAGTGATGGTCACAACAGCTCGAATTTATTTCAGCAGCCCACTTCTAATTCTAACGACCAGCACATTCACTCTGATTACGTTAGAGAACTACAATTGACAGCAGTTTTCATAAAAATTTATCTTCTGGCACAGTTGACCTTACACTGTCAAGCAACATTTGTGATATTTCAGATAAAATTTGTGAAACCGTTCAGAGTAATACTTTGAGCACCAGTACAGAAAAGCCTGCGCCACGAAAGCAACGTCATAGGAAGCATGTTCAGAACACCAGTTTCTTTAATACAAGCTACCACACAGATTCCGATGTACCAACCCCGCACAGTTATCCTAAACAAACCGAAAACAGCTCTGATAACGCTAAGATCTCTCAGAGGGGAGAAGGAGGAGATTAGAGTTTAATGTCGCGTCGACAACGAGGTCATTAGAGACGGAGCACAAGCTCGGATTAGGGAAGGATGGGGAAGGAAATCGGCCGTGCCCTTTCAAAGGAACCATCCCGCCATTTGTCTGAAGTGATTTAGGGAAATCACGGAAAACCTAAGTAAGGACTGCCGGACGCGGATTTGAATCGTCGTCCTCCAGAATGCAAGTCCCGTGTGCTAACCACTGCGCCGCCTCGCTCGGTAACGATTTCTCAAATGTTTGAAACATAGAGGCCACAGACAGACAAATTGTGGTATCTGCAACAGGTAAGTGTCCTGCCGTACTTGAAACCAACAATACCGTCGGCCCGCACGGCTGCACGCCGCAGCTTACTTCAAAGCAATGTAGCGCTACGCCGACCAAAACAAAACTTTGCTCCGCATATTGTCCGCAGCTCGTGGTCGTGCGGTAGCATTCTCGCTTCCCACGCCCGGGTTCCCGGGTTCGACTCCCGGGGGGGGGGGGGGGGGGGGGCAGGGATTTTCTCTGCCTTGTGATGACTGGGTAATGTGTGCTGTCCTTAGGTTAGTTAGGTTTAAGTAGTTCTAAGTTCTAGGGGACTGATGACCATAGATGTTAAGTCCCGTAGTGCTCCGAGCCATTTGAACCATTTTTTTGCTCCGCATATATCAAGCCGATTGACGTCAAAGTTGCTTCTTTTTACTCCCAATGCCCATCTTATTTCACAGCAGTGCACAGATCCTATGAGATCAATCGCCAAATCATCAACAGCATATCAGTAAACAATAAAATAAGCAGAGCTGAATACCACCAGCACCAAACGGTCAAGCATATTTATTTGAGAACATCGATTTCCAAAACCAATCACATTGACATTCATCTCAAAAATAATATGCCAAGCCAAACGCAGAACTGGATCACTTATATTGCGCTTTGTAAATACAACATAGCAGATTCTGCCATCACATAAATTACCTTTTATACGATTTTGCTTTCCCGGACTGATACACTGAATTTGTCCATTTTGCTGTTTTGTGAGACCAAGCGTGACTTGAATAAGTTATTGAGACTGAAGAAGGCACGATTAGCATTAATTATTCTCTGTTGAATCTCTTTCTGTACCTTGCTTTTATTACATAGATTCGATCCCAGGTACTTAAATTTCTCTACTCGTTCAAAATAGTGTCCATCTATATTGATAGTGGCAGGGAAATCCTGTCGGCGTGAGACGATCACATATTTGGTTTTCTCGTTGTTGACAACTAATCGCACTTGTCTTGCCTCTTTCATGAACCTAGTGGTGTCAGACACTATTTGACTAAATGAGTCTCCCATAATCACCACATCATCGGCAAAGGCAAAGATTATGTCAGTTCCATTCATATCTATCTCCCTGTCGTTACCAATTTCACGTCGTACCTTTTCCAGCGCAATGTTGAGTCGTACTGGGGACAAAGGATCTCCTTGTCACAAACCGTTTTGAACAGTGAAAGACTCTGACATTTTGTTTCTAAACCATACTTGGCAGCTTGTATCTGTATAGCATGCTTCAATCACTTTGATATATTTTCTTGTGAAGCCAAACTCCTACATTATCCTCCATAATACCGTCCGATTAATTCTGTCATAGGCCTTTCGGATATCTATAAATATGAGGTGTAACTCTCTATCAAATTCGTCGTACTTTTCCATTAGCTATCGTAGCGTAAAGATGTGATCTATGGTTGAGCAGCCGGCCGGTGTGGCCGAGTGGTTCTAGGCACTTCAGTCTGGAACAGCGTGTCCGCTACGGTCGCAGGTTCGAATCCTGCCTCGGGCATGGATGTGTGTGATGTCCTAAGGTTAGTTAAGTTTAAGTAGTTCTATGTTCTAGGGGACTGATGACCTCAAATGTTAAGTCCCATAGTGCTCAGAGCCTTTTGAACCATTCTTTATGGTTGAGCATCCTGCCATGAATCCACATTGATATGGTCCTAGGATCTCTTATAGAGCAGATTTCAGGTGACTAAGTAACAGGGAGGTTAAGACTCTATAACCTAGCTCAAGTAGCGAGATTCCTCGATAATTGTCTACTTACGTGGCGTCTCCTTTTTTAAAAATTGGGCATACAATTGCTCTCTTCAATTCAGACTGGATCTCCTCTGATGACCAAATTTTGACAATAAGCTGTCTTAGCGCTTGCTATAGAACTTCACTTCCGTTTCCAACCAGTTCTGCACCACTACCACTACCACCTGGCACTTTACTGTTTTTGAGTGACTCTACAGTTGCGCTTAACTCTTCCATTGAAAGTTCAGTTACTTCCTCTTCCTCTGTATTTAACTTCCATTCTGGTTCTATACTTCCTTCCAGAGTTTCTACATTTAGTAATGAATCTGTCTGTCAGTCACTCAGTTCTGAGTATGTTGCTTTTGTATCTACATATGGGTGATTTAACCACTCTTATCTCTCCTCCATTGTATCTTTAACAGCCGATTGGCATTCATCGTCAAACTTTGATTTGTTTTTGAGTTTAGTTTGCCGTTCCAGTTCTTACTTTGCACTCTGGATAACCACTTCCTTCAATTGTGTCCATATTCCGTCTACATTATCCGCGGCCTCTGTTCCCAAAAGCGAGGCAGTGACTCTATCTTGGTATCGCTGCCTTACTTGGCTCATTTGAAAGTTTGTTTCTATCGTGACGAACTATTCCTTCTTTTTTCCTTTGCCATTTTGTAGATAGTATTAGACAGATATTCAAAACTACTAAAAAGTGGTCTGAATTCATATCAGCACCATGGTACTTTCCTATTTGCTCGATGCATCCACAATGCCTTCGATCCATCAATGCATGATCAGTCTGGTTTTTCATCTTACCATTTGGCGGCATCCATGTTGCTTTATGTATCTCTTTCCGTGGGAAGTAGGTGCTATTAACGTAAGCAAAATTTATCAGCCTAACACCGTTATCGTTGGTCACTTCGTGTAGGCTATTCGGCCCAAATTGTGGGACGATATTCATTTTCTGTTCCAATTTGTGCATTGTGATCACCCTGGACTAAGCGGATCGAATGTCGCGGTAGTCTGTCAATACTGTCCTCCAAATCAGTATAAAAGTTGTTCTTTATCTCATCAT
This sequence comes from Schistocerca piceifrons, assembly GCF_021461385.2. Taxonomy (NCBI): domain Eukaryota; kingdom Metazoa; phylum Arthropoda; class Insecta; order Orthoptera; family Acrididae; genus Schistocerca; species Schistocerca piceifrons. The sequence goes on from NC_060140.1 coordinate 603,794,788, forward strand.
CCGTGTCCTCCAATGGTGCATGATAGTTAACAATGCAAATATTGTATGGTGATGCCTTCAGAATAATCGCACAGATGCGATCATTTATTGGGATCCATTTACTAACTGCTGAGAACACCTTGTTGTGAATAGCAAATCCCACTCCAGAGGTCCAATTTGGCAGTTCCTCATTTGCTGCTGAATAATGTGCAGTGATCTCCGACCTTCATGATTCCTTCGAGGATTCTTGTTTCTTGTATAGCTGCTACGAGGCACTTTTAGTTGCCTAGTACTGTGTCCAGTTGCTTCATTCCTCCAGTCATGATTGATCCAATATTCCAAGCTCCAGTTCGCAAACCAAACATTCCATTAATCATTCCATTGTCGTCAACATTTTGGTCAGGCTGGTACTTTCTTTTGCCTTTTTCTTTGATCTCATAGTTTAAGGCTGGTAGGTTATCGACCTTCCGAACCTGAGCTCAGTGATGGGGCTGCCATCCACGGTTCTGAGCCATTCAGTTTGTGATCAGAGTATCTTCCTCCTAGGTGAGTTGCCTTCACCATGGCTCAAAGACTCCCACCTACCCTTGGTGTCCTATGCCACTGTCCATCATTGGATCTTCCACCTTGGTCCGTTTCTTAACCCAAGGACATAGGCTATCTTAATGCCCTAATCTCTACCCGCTCATCCGCCCTCCAAGGATGCCGCTGGCATAGAAGAGGTGGACTCCTTAGCCTGGGAGTCACTCAGTCTCCAGAGCCTCGTCAGCTTACAGCAGGGTTCACCACGTGCAGGTGAGGAGGGCATTTAAATGAGAATTTCTCACCCCTTTTCACCTTTATACAGTTTTTTTTGCTACTTTTCAGGAAATACGATACTTGGCATTTCACTAGCAGAAGTCGTTATTTGCATTACCAGTAAATCTGAACTTATACTTATTTTGCTTTCCATATCGGTCCCCATAACGGTAAAACGCATCAGACCTTTTACTTGACACATCTCCCATACTTATACAAATTCTATTGGTTCCTCGTTTTCACTATTTCTTGTTTATTCAGCATTTTATTAGGTGGCGACTTGCCTGGCAGGGAGAATCTTGCAGGTTGGTTCTCTTACCATTAACTTAGACCTTACACATTTCTCTGTTTTCATATGTATGTGCATGAAAACAATAACTGGAAGAGACACCATTTATTTTGACATGTGTCCAGTGGATCACATTCATTGGGTGGTCTGGCCGCTGCAAACTGTAACTCAAACATTTTTTTTTATAACAAGAATATGTGTCCTTTTTTGTATATAGCCCCTATGTATCTTATATCCTCATATTTATGACGCTATTTTGTCTTTACTGATACCATGAAATGTGACATTTTTTATGAAGCTATGCTACTACACTTTGCCATTATTGCACATCCTATGCAAGATACTATTACTGTTGACATTTAATTTATGCCATTGCCTGAGGAATTACTACTACATTTTTGTTAGGTTAGTCACTCTTTGTATTTAGTGAGGTTGCTGTGTTTCATTTATTCCTAGTCTTGTACTCTGTATTGCTATTTATATCTCTTGCACTTGATGATGCCACTAGTTTACTTGCTTTTACCTATGTAGACTTAAGAAATCCATGCACGCTGTAACTCATGTTGATTGCTTATACTCATCTATTTCCTATATTTTGCACAATTGATGTACCGAAGTCTCATTGTTTCCAAATGAGCTATTCTGCTCATAAATAGAAGCACATGAAGGTGTCCAGGAAATGCACTGCATAGAAAGCATGACATAAGCGACTTGTATGGAATACTAAACACCATTGACACTTCTCACACTGTTTCCTGGCAGATCTTTACAAACATTTTACGTTAGTGTACTAGGCAAATTAAGCATATTTCCTGTACAGATTTAGGATTAAGGATATTTTTATCCACATTTTGTGTTAGATATAAGAGTATTGTTAGATAATTTACTGAGTGTTCATGCCATGTGCTGAACCAAATATATGGAATAGTGATGGAATATTGACGTTTAATAAGTGTCCATGCCATGAGGTGCACTCCAATAATCAGGATTATATTGATATTGATAATTTTTCTATAATGATATTGTATGATGTTAATATGTATTCTGTGTATGTTGTGTCCTTCCTAGCCAGCTGGAGTGGCCGAGCGGTTCTAGGCGCTTCAGTCTGGAACCGCGCGACCGCTATGGTCGCCGGTTCGAATCCTGCCTCGGGAATGGTTGTGTGTGATGTCCTTAGGTTAGTTAGGTTTAAGTAGTTCTAAGTTCTAGGGGACTGATGACCTCAGCTGTTAAGTCCCATAGTGCTCAGAGCCATTTGAACAATTTTTTGTGTCCTTCCTAGGAAAATCTGTCTTACCTTGTGCTAAATGAGTGGAGGTGTTTGTGGGAGACTGTCAGAGAAGTTTTACACCTAAAAACATTTTTTTTCACCATTCCTTATGAGACTGCATTCTTATGTTAGCATGCATGACTTCTTTCTTTTCAGGTTACTAATCACATTTACAAGTTCCGCTATTTTCCAATTGACCCTCATATTTGCATATTTATCTCATGATTTACTGTGATATGTTAAATTTCCCAAGCCAGCAACCTATATTGCACATAGTACTCCAGTCTTTATGCTTGCATAATCTATAATCATATTTTTTCTTTGATTTGACCATAGCAGTTCTTGACTCAAGGCGAATGATGATTGTAAATCATTTTCTTCACACATAAAGTGCACTGCCCTTATAAATCATTCCCATATCCTTCCCTGTAGATACGTGCATTGTTAGAGATATAGGTCATTTTATAGATAGTTTTATAAATATTGTGTCTGTACTCACATGATACCATACTTTGATTCTGTGAATCTATTGATCTAATATTTATTCATACAGGCTCTAAAGAGCAGCACTTTTATATAATACTGCTAATTATGCACTTTTTTCTTGTAAAAGCCATGTCGAGTTACACATTCTCATTATGAATTATGTACAGACCTCTGAGTGCCATATGATATTATAGGTAAATGATATTTTATGGTACTTTCTCAGCTTTGATGTTTATACTATGTCAAACTAGACCACCCTGAACCACAGTCTCATTTTTAGTTGTTGACACCAGTACTTATTTCATGTAGAAAGGCCACTTGGAGCCCCACTCATTTTATAGCTACTAAGATCAGCATTTATGTATCTAGAAAGGCCATTTGGAACCTCTGATCGATATTTTCTCTACAGTTGGTTCAGTTAGTAAGATCTGGAAGTATTCTAAGGCCACCTGGAGCCATTCAGTTCTTGATTTTACTGTTAGGTTTTCTTAAGTAATTATGTCTCAATATTGCATGTACAAGGTCTCTGAGAGCCACAGTATAACGTTATGAACCAGTGACGTTCTATGTAATGTTTGATTATTCTATGTCTAAATGGCAGCCTGATGAGACACTTATGGATTTGTCTTATTCAGAGTTCACTTTCACTTTTTCCTATTCACTCTGATGTAAAGCATTGTTGCTTCATCCAGTCTAATTTCATTAGGACACTGAATTTTTTCTGATCAGATAGATTACTCGATGTTGACATAGGTAGAAGTGGTCACGTTCCACTACCTTATCTTTGCTACTTTTGATAACTTCCATTATCCAGTCTCCTGTTCATGGAATTGGAGCAATTTACTACTGGTATTCATACTTCAGCATAGGTGAGTCAATATGTTGTTTGGATCTTAAAAGAATCTCTACTACGAAGAGCAGTGATGATATCAGTCATCAAGTTACTGATATTGTGATAATCGCCAACTACAGTTGTTAATCTGTTACAAGCACCTATTGCATCTATGCACATGACTGAGGAAAATAATATGGAGTTCAGATGTATTGATACACTGAATGCAATCCACATTGGTCACTACTCATTTGTTGAACCTGCACAAAACAAAAGGAAAAGGACTTTATCATGCCGTCACTTCAATATACTCATAGGCTGCAGCCATGCACCTTAGCACTATCAATTCTTTCGAATGTAATGAAGTTATACAGTTAGATAAATTTACCACACATTTGTTGTACAAGGTACTTCCAAATATGTGTCAAATTTGTTAAGACCCGTTGGAGGGTTTTGAATGGAGTATAGTGGGGCACATTTTTATGTGGCACCCGAATGTGAATTTATAAACGATGTATGTCTTTTATAGGTTTTATATCGCTGACTGTGTAAGACCGCATACACTGAGATACCGCTTCTGATCAGAGGTTATTATGGTGTAGGAGTAAGAGAGCGCTTGGCGCACAGTTGTAGGTAGCTATCTGTGAGGGAAAGACGATGGAGTAGGCCGTTTATGTGGTGTGCTGCGTAAAGCCACCAAGTGTTAGATTGATTTAGGTATGTCAGTATTGTTGAACATGGAGCAGAAGTCTTCATGCAAGCAAGGTAACATGTTAAATAATTATGATTTTGGTTTTTGCCAGCGCGTTTGTATGGATGAATTGGCTGATAATTGTTGAGTAACCCCAGAATGTACGTAAATTATTTTTATAAAGAGGCTAGTTTGATATTTCACTTTTGTAATGCTTCTATGATTTGTTAAAAGAGCTATATGTAATTTGATGATTGGCATTTATGTTGGATTAGTGAGGTTAGATAATACTTGCTGTTTAATTCTAATTGTTTTTGAGTCAATTGTCAGTAATGTAACTTCAATTGTCAGATGTTTTTGAAAAGCCAAGTTTAACTTGCAATATAATTTTGCTAAAAAAATCAGTGTTAGTATCTCACCACAACCAGTACCGCCTCCCAGTCGAGGTCATATATTTTTCAAAGAAGTTAGATTTTGTTAAATGTTCTCTTTTATCAGCCAAAACAATTTCATGTGCATTTCAAAGTATTATGGGCAGCATTGCACACTAAAGAGCCTGTAGCTAGAATTAATATTTTTTAATGAAAGACCAGAATATATCGCATTATTCCGTTGCTGCTTTAGGTAAGACAATTTAATTTATTTGTTAAGTGCACAGGGACCAAGGTTATCAGTTTTGAACGGGGCCAGACGATTCAGTGCCTAAGGGCCTGAATGTATTTTGCTATGCCTATATTTCTTTATTCGTATTGTAAGTTGCATTGCCCAATCAATCCGTGTAAAGTTTTGTTAACAATGACACAGAGTAAGCACACCACCTGCAGTTACAACACACTCCACGATAGTTCGAGTTCAGTACCCATTCCACAGATCAGACATTCATTCAATGTAATCTTTAAAACTTAATTTATTTAAAAAAGTTTGTTACAACGCGAAGTCATTTGGTCGTCTATTATCACTGATTATTGTGTGGACAATTATATCAAATTTTCTCGAATAACGAGGAAATATGCTGCTGTGGACGACTTTAATAATTATTCTTGTTGTAGTTGTTAAGCAACATTTATACAGAGTGTTCGAAAATCCCCGTCACAAACGTCTGGGACCTGTAGGGCGGAACGAGTGCATAAGATTTTGAATAAGAACCCATGTCTGGAAATGTCATACAAAGATGCTGCAGAGCGCCAAAGTTATAGGCGCCGACGGCTGTAAATGTACGTAAGTACAGGAAGATATTGTGAGGTGGTAGTATGGGCCAAAACAAGAAAAAATGTCCAGTAAATATGAGCTCTAGAATGCACACCTTAAGAGCTATGAGCACTTGCTCAACAGAGGAGATGCCTTTCACACCAGCGAAGTTGAACAAGTTCTCATAGCTACTTGGGTGTGCATTTTAGAGCCCATGTTTACTTGACATTTTTTCTTTATTTGGTCCCACACTACCACCTCTGAAAGTTGCATACCCTACAATCTTAGCAGGAACAGTACCGGTACATATATTCCAAAGTCAGAGGTATCAAAACTGCTTTCGCTTACAACCTTCGATTCGTTCATTTCCGAACCAGCGACCCCTACCTCAAATAGATACAATTATCCTTCTCCATCATCCTTGAAAGTCTGTAACATCAACACATAATCATCCAGTATTTACGCACATTTACGTATGCCGGAGTCTATTGCTGTGATACTCTACAGCGTCTTTCGATGATGTTTCCGGTCGTGGGTCCCTATACAAAATATTATGCACTCACGGCCCCCACAAGTTTTAGGAGTCTGTAGCGTGAATTTCCGAACAATTTGTAAAAAAAGAATATATCGGATCACGCAATTCTGAGAGAATTATATTAGGAAACGAGACACTAAAAGTAATAAACGAGTTTTGCTATTTGGACAGCAAAATAAATGATGGTGACCGAACTGGAGAGGATATAAAATGTAGACCGATAGTCAAAACGAAAGCGTTACTGAAGAGTAAGGAAGTCTTTTCTGAATGTTTTTGTGTTAGGTGTAGCTCTGTAGGGAAGCGAAATATGGATGAAAAACACTTTAGACAAGAAGCGAACAGAAGCTTTTGAAATGTGGTGCTACTGAAGAATGCTGAAGCTTAGATGGGTAGATCACGTGACTGGTGATGAGGTACTGAATATAGTTGGGGAGAAAAGAAATTTGTGGCACAAATTGACGAGAAGAAGGGATTGGTTGATAGGACACATTCTGGGGCGTCTAGGGACCACCAGTTTCGTACTGGAGAGAAGAGTGGGCGGTAAAAATCTTAGACTAAGACTAAGCGAGCAAAGTCACAAGGATGTGGTTGCAGTTTATTCGGAGATGAAGAGGTTTCCACAAGATACTGTAGTATGGAGAGATGCATCAAACCAGTCTTCGGACTGAACACCACAACACTAGCTCGATCATTTGTATTAGGTTGGTGCGTAAGTTCGTAGCGTTTTTCGATAAGCTTAATAAATAGACAAGATAGAAATAACAGAGACCTTAGTCATCAGTTATAAATTCTTCTTCACTATTTGCAGCAGTGTGCTTACGATGCGGTAACTTTTCGATTCTGCTCTGTTAAAATAACGTGGTTTTGAGGCCTTCTTCGGAGCGCGTTTTTGTTCAATCAGATGCATAACATTAACTTTCATTGATATACATAGGTCTTTGCACGGGGAGTTGCTGCTTTATTTGGGCTCAGTCATTCCTTTCTTTTCCTTGTGTTGGCATAAATACACTATTTCTTGTCACCAGTAGCGATACATGATAGGAGTGGTTGTTCATGAGCCAATTGACGATGAGCAAGCAGAGACGCACATATGGCCACATGCAGATTTTTGTGATTTCGGCTTAGAGAATGCGGGACCCATATCCTTCTCCACTGCATAAAAATGTCGCTCGATGGTGGAATGATTTCAGTTCATCACTTTCACCAGTTCTCGAGTACGCTGGCGTTGATTATTTTGGATTAAGTCGTCTTCCTGAACGTTGAGAGTCACTAATAGCACCAATGGCATTGTCCCCATACACGACGCAAATGTTTCTGGATGCCTCCTCCGCTGCCACCCCTCTAATGAATTCCGTTTTATCCACTTGCCACTTCATTTTCTAGCGTCCACCGCACCGGTCACTGTCCCCAAATGACGAAATGTCCGTATGTAAACTCAAATAGCAACAGTGAACTACAAATAAAAAAATGACAATCTATAAATGAACACATAGCCACCGGAAAACAAACAAGGAAACACAAACACTATGAACTTATGCACTGCATTCGACGTTTTTATAAGTCGTGGGGTTGTGTGCAGTATGACTGGGTCGTAGAAATATGTCATACGGTCAACGCCCACAAGGGTAAATATTTCTGTCTTTCTACGACAGCTACCCTCTCAATCTTCAAGCATTGTGCTATCTGTCACAACAGTCACAAAAGACTGTGAGTCTCTCGCAGGTGCTCGTAGTTACGCATTGCTCCCAGTTTACAAATATATCAGATTCAACGCAGCTGAACGACTAAACTTAGATTATCAAAGGTCAGTGTCGCTGTTGTGCAATAAAATTAATAATAATTGTGAATACAGTTTACTGGTCATGAATTCTGGCGTGAGATGGGTGTGTAGCATTTGCTTTATTGGTTTGTGTTAGTCCTTCTCATGCCTGCCTCCCTAGCAGTTTAGCAGTCTACCTGTCAGAACCGTCTAGTAAGCCTGTAGACCGTACAAGAATTGGTCATAAAGTTTTAACTTGTCACATCGGAAAAATAAAGTTAGGTAATTAATTGTTTGTTTCTTTTCAGGTATATGTGTGCGGCCCATGTAACCATTCAAATCTTCGTGCCACAGCCGCTAGTACACCTCTAGAGGATCCAAATCAACATGGCACTGGCCATTGACAGAGTGGAGTACCGCGCGGTGATTATTTTTCAGCATTTGAAGGGAAAAGCGCTGCAACAACCTATGCTGAGTTGCTGGGAGTTAACAGTTCGAGTGCACAATCACGTGACTCTGGTCAGGTGGCGCAGACACCCAGTGCAGTCAAACAGGTGAAAATGACAAAGAACGAAGTGGCAAACTGATCTCCCTTTGAAGAACCAGAAGCCGCAACGGTGTAGGTCCCGGTTCTCGAGGGCCGCCGTATCTCAATATACGTAATGTGAATAAGGTGATAGTAAGACGCGGAAATATTCTTTAATATTTTGTAATTTTTATCATTATTGTTGTTTTAACATGTCAAAGGTCGCTACTTTCCATATTTCGCGACTGCTTAAATCCATTCAAAAAGCCGGACTGAGGCGGCAACGGAAATGTTGCAGATGTGTCAGGCCAGTCCAGATGACTTCTTTAGTCACCTTATCACCACGGACGGACGATCGCTGCGTGGATCACAATGACCCCGAGACGAATGAGCAATACGAGCAGTGGAAATACATAGATCCATCACCAATTAAAAATGTGAAGATCCAACCATCATCAGGAAACGCTATGCTGATTGTATTTCAGGAGTGCCCTGGTGGTGGCACTGATTAATAATTTCCGAGATGGAACGTTCCCTAAATGCAGATTCATGTCAGCAAGGTATCCGCGGTCACTCATTGTTAACACTTTCAACGCGCCGGACTGTAAGGTGGCTGTCTAGAAACCGACTAACACATGCACCAACTACTGAAGAATGAATTTTTTTTTGTTTGTCTTTGTTTGGAGGCTATAGTATCCGCTCCATCCCGGACATTGATATGAACAGACTCTATCTAGTAGCGGCCAAAGACAGTAATTCATAGGCCGCAAGAAGACGATACAGATTCGGTTCTTATCGCTGCTAGATATGAACATTTTTCTATGCTCATCTAATTTTTTCTCGACAGCACACGGTGAGTTCATATATCCTCTACCCTCTTGCTAGTACTTGGATGGCTCAAATGGTTAAAATGGCTCTGAGCACTATGGGACTTAACATTTGAGATCATCAGTCCCCTAGAACTTAGAACTTCTTAAACCTAACTAATCTAAGGACATCACACACATCCATGTCCGAGGCAGGATTCGAACCTGCGACCAGAACTTAGAACTTCTTAAACGTAACTAATCTAAGGACATCACACACATCCATGTCCGAGGCAGGATTCGAACCTGCGACCGTAGCGGTCGCGCGGTTCCAGACTGAAGCGCCTAGAACCGCTCAACCACACCAGCCGGCGTACTTGGATGGCAACTTTCACCATGGGAGAGAGATTTTTCAATTAAAAATGAAAAGTTAAACTTAAATGTTTAAGTCCTTTCATTATAGCTGTTATTGAACATGCTTTACTACGGACTTTCATGTAATACTAGCTAGTACCTGACGCGTTGCTGCCACAGAAAAAATAATTGTGGAAATATCGTTTGAAATGTGAAAGATTCATCATGTTTAGTCAGGTACTATTGAAAGAATGATATTTATTTTATTGACGATAGTGAATATGTTTATTGGTTGGTTGATTTGGGTGAGCGGACCAAACAGCGAGGTCATCAGTCCCATCGGGCTAGGGAAGGATGGGGAAGGAAGTCGGCCGTGCCCTTCCAAAGGAACCATCCTGATTTAGGGAAATCACGGGAAACCTAAATCAGGATGCCCGGACGCGGGTTTGAACCGCCATCCTCCAGAAGATATTTATTGAAATTGAATGATATGTAATGGATACATGATATTCATTTTATTTTGTTGACTTTGTTATGTAACTGATTTAGCGTAGACAATATTTTTTTTTCCGTCTTCAGCGAAAACAAATAAATTTCTTGGCTGTCATGCAACATACAACATGAATTTTCCTAATTCAATCCACACACTTGCAGTGGTTGACCTTGTGCGTTTTTGATGGTCATCGAGAGTGCAAATCGAATGTGAAACTGCAGTCGTCAGAAATAAAATGACATGTCGGTGGGAATGATGGGAATGTGTGGAATGAGAACATATTCTCCTTTCGACTTTTCGTTAAGAACATTTGCATCGATGACATTTGGCATCAGTTTCTTCACAGCAAGTCTTGTTCTATTACACAGTAGGGGTTCATTAATGTTCCGCAAGAGAATAATTGGCACAACGAATTTGAGTGACAATTTGTGCGATGGCAAACCATGAAGAGCCAAGAAATTAAAAACTCTATTGGATAATTAACGACTTAGTCCGCATTCATGATGCTGTCACTTGATTTGTAGGTAACTGACTTGCCTGCAATTTGTTCTTAAATTGTTTAGTTGATTGCTGTAACGTCGGCGTGCTTCTTTTTCCGACAGAATAGGAGGTTCACGAAGTCATTTATGATTTTTATAATTGGTGACAGTTCGCGGAAAATCTTTCTGAATAAGTGGTTCGATGGATGGGACAATGACACAAAAGTTAAATGGAAATGAAATGCATTTTGATGTAGCATCAACTGGTACTTTTCCTTCACCAATGTTCAATAGTTGTTTTGAAAATGTGGCTGCCGACGCATCGAACTGCAAATGTACGTGCGTATTGGTCTTTAAGGTGAGGTTTTCTTTCACTGGAAGAGTTTGAAGTTGCCATATAATAAAATAACAGCGCCACCGAACGGTTGTGCGTTTGATCGTAAATCTTTAAGAGATCGATGAAGCGCTTCAAGCCATTTCATATGAGCCATGGTGCATTCGTTCCAGAAAATGGCCTTGCATAGTATCATAACTTGAGCCACGGCAGAACTTTAAAAATGACAAATGCACAACCAATGGCAAACGTCGAGCATCTAATAGTGTAGCCGCAACGCATGATGAAGCAGGAGCCAAAACAATTCCATTCTAAGATTGAAGGTGAGGCAATAGCAAACCGAAGAGGCAATTTGACACGGAATATGTAATTTTGTGGTACTTGTAATTGTGTCGTAGGCTAATTTTTGTTCTGCAAGCAAAAGTTGCTCGTTTACTTCAACAAATGCAAGAAAATCATTGGCATCGCACTGCTGTTCACGCACTAAATCGACATCATAAACGCCAAATACAGAAAGTTCTAGTGCAATCATGCCAAGATGAATTAGCTTTTTGTTGTTGATGGTTAAGCGTATGTCCTCGATTTCGATCGAAGCTTGATCGAAAACGTTGTTTGAAAAATCGGTGGAACTGTCGTTGCTAAGGGTAAGAACACAGTGCAGAACTTTTTCACTCAAATCCTTTCTGTATTTTGCTCACAAATCTTTAGAGTTCGATGTCGAACATGGAGCCAAAATGATGGGAATAATGTTCGAATTTGTCGCGGAGACAAATACGTACGTCAGCGTTGTTTCCCAGTGTTGGTCATTTTCGAGCAAATGAAGATTTTGGCAAGCTTCTCTGTACGTCTGGCATTCTATGCCATCAACCGTTTTCAATTTTGCGAATGAAGTGGGACCTTTGACATTAACCAACAGCGTTCTCAAATAGTAACACTTGGCATTATTTTGATGTGTAGAGTGGAGCGCGGTAAATTGCTTTTTTATAAATCGCGTTGGTCGAATAGAGGGGAGAGTGAGCTTGGTTTATAATGACCGAGGGAGGCTCGTATTCAGTTGCTGTTCAGTCGCGTTAATGCAATGGATACGCGAGGAGCTCTCAGTTTGTGTGGAAGTGTGCTTCTGAATTCACACTCGGTAATATCAGTGCAGCGTGCCTTTCGTTTGCTATTTGCAGTACCCCCACGCGGCCGTTTTCCTGACGGCAATCAATTTTACATTGGGTAAATGCTTTCAGAACAAGAGGGGATGTGTCATCTGTACGAAGAGGATCTGAGAGAAGCGTTACAACACCATAAAATATCGAACGAGTTAGAGAAGCAGTACTGCAATCTCCGAAACGCTCAGCTCGAAAACATGCACTTGCTCTTGGCATTTCAAGACGTTCTCATCATCGGATTCTTCATAATGAACTGAATTTTCACCCGTATAAAATGTGCGTGGCCCAGCAATTGTCAGCACGGGATTATGTAACACGAAGAACATCTTGTGAAGACATGTCTGCAACCGTACCCTGTGATGCAAATGTGTTCGTTTCTTATGAGGCACATTTTCACTCCAGTGGGTGCATAAACAAACGGAGTATGCGGTACTGGAGTAACACGAACCCCAGGCAAATCCATCAGAGAAACCTGTACTCACAGCGCATTACTGTGTGACGCGCCATATCACGAGTAGGCATCATTGGCCCTTATTTTTTTTTGCAGGAAAATCGTCGTGCTGTGACTGTGAATCCGGATTGTTACTTAGCTATGCTGCAAGAGTTTTTCCAGCCGGCTTTCGAGGCAATGCAGTTACAGGATACCTGGTTTCAACAAGACGGTGACACTGCACACACAGAGGGAATTACCATGAATTTCTTGAGGAAAACGTTTCCTGGAAGGCTTACCTCTCGGATGGGACATCTCAACTGCGACCGTTTCAACACCCTGAATGACGTACAGAATAATATTGAGGCTGAAATTGCAAGAACACCAGAAGGCATGCTTGAAATAGTGCATGAGAATTTCAGAAAACGACAGCGGCAGTATGTGGATTGTGAAGGTAGACATTTGCCAGATATGCTGTTTAACCCAGGTAATTAGAAACCTCCATTATTGTCCAATATGAGAAACATAAAATTTTAAGTTTCTAAGTGTCCATTAATTTTATATTTCATTCCCAAATCAACAATTTACCGCGCTCCATCCTGTCCTGTGTAAATACATTACACGAATACAGATTTTGATATAATTCAATACGCGCATGCCTTACTTACGTCGTTAGAATTTCTTGGATGTAGCATTCCATCTACAGTACTCTTTAACTTCTGTGTACAATAATATATTGAAAAATACATCTTCTTCACACAGCACAAAAAATGCTGTGAGTGTTGGAGACCCTGGTTCAGAACAACATTCTCTACAATGTCTGCCGCGAAATATACCCTTCGTCCATTTTCGAGATGAACGCTGAGATGAGCAACATTGGCATGACGACTGTGGATGTGGAAACTCAAAATAGGCCAAACAGCCTCGTTGCTGTTGATATACAGATCTGTTTGAAATTTACTCACTTCATCGTTGCACGCATCAGGTCTACCAATACTGACTGTTGCCATATCGCTGCCTTTGTTGTCGTATTTGCATATACATGTGATCGATTTGACGGAATGTCTATATTACACGTTGATATGAGCTTTAAATGTTTTCGATAACAAAGGAGAATATTTCACAAACCATCTGTTGTCAATTTCGATGTCAACATTTCTCATTCTTGTTGTTCTTTGATCACCATCTTCTGGTTTTCGGCATCTTTATTGTGGATATCCGTTATAACCAGTGCGTGTTACATGAGCAAAGTCATTGGGATAGCTTTTCGTGCATTTGTCATCTACCATGCAAGGAAATTGTGGATTCATTGCTTCACATGGTCCATACACCATGGTTTTCGTAACAATACCGAACAATAGTGGATCTTCTTCAGGATTAGGAATTTCTGCTCAAATGACATCATCAATTTGAACTACACGTTCTTTTAGTTTTGAGCCATATGAGACCATGAGCATGTGGAAGTCCTCACTTCTGCCATTCAATTCGCATATATCCAGCAGCGAGTCGCACCATAAATGCGATGCTTCACAAGTAAGTCCATCAATTTAATGAGTTTTTGCTTGAATATTCGTGCAGTTAAATCGTGTCCATCGGATGGACGCTGACTGGGGAATAGAAGTTTTATCTCGTCCCGTTCTGGATTGCATGTAAATGTGATGAAAAAGTCGGGGCGGCCTTATGAATGCACGTATGTCATGGCATCTTGTCCATACTCATGCATATGCGGTGGGCTGCCATTGAACGTTGCTGGAAGTAAGACCTTTTTGTCAATTCTGGGAACATTTACACCGTTTGAAATTGCATCTCGTAAATGAATGTGTTCTTCTGAACGCAAAGATGTCTGATTTAAGCAAATGAATAACAAATGTTCGGAATTCAGTTTTGGCATACATGTCTACCACGCATTGATGAAATAGTTGGTGGCACTGCGGAATATGATTTGTTTCATTCTGAGGTATCACTGTTCGATATGAATAACAATCCATAGCTGATACTTTTTTATTGAATTGTTCACCTGTAAGAATAAAGAAAAATTTGGAGTAGAGAAATGAAAATTACACTCACGAATGTATGAAAGTTAAATGAAAATAATATTTCCGATTCATAAAATGATATAAAGATATCTGTATTTGCCTGTAATTGGATTAGTTTGCGTAATACTGAAGTGATATCCGTTCTGTCCTTCCCTAAAAAGTTATGGGATACTGCAGTGCAGCGTATGATCGATGTATTTCAGCGACACGTTGAACTGTATTATTCTGTCGCTGAAGAAGTACGTCATGCGTTGCACGTTCTTCGCCAACTATGACAATTGCAACGTCATTGATGATACGTGCATTGTAGTGCTCGGCATACTGTCTCAGTGATGTTTTGTCGGCTCGCATTTGAACTGCGTAATTATCTGCCAATAAGTTGTCAATTGAAATTCTGAATAATTTTATAAATGAATTTTGTTGGTGGAAAAATGTTTAGAAATTAGATAGGACAGAATGTGGCATTTGGTACCTGAAATTGCATCGTAGCGTTGATCAACTTGTGCATTATCGTCACTCATAATGTAGATTTGTAGAAATTTGAAGTTCAGCTTCGGAAATTGGTAGAAATGAAGCAAAACGGTGATATATTTTTCTTTGAGTTTTGAAAGTTGGGATGCACTGATCTTGGAAAACATTTTCAGCACCAAAAGATGTCATTTGAAACGCTGAATTATGTTTGTGAATGCTCTGCAAGAAGTGTTTGGAATCAGGTGAGTCGCCTGAAAGCAATGACAACAATGGATGAAATGGCGGAAGTAACGTCGGCGATTTCACTTTTCCATTCGTGCAATACTTTCCTGGTGTTTCATTGTTGAACTTAAGTGAACCGCAACGCCCACATACCGTCTCCATTTAGCCGATATTTACAGTAGCATCCAAACTACACTGGTGTCCAAAATTAAAGCAACAAAGTGAAATTTTTCAAGGTTGTGTTAATTTTGCAACAAAATAATATAAACAGGTGGTAGCAAAGAAGAAACAATATAAAAGACACAGAATGTAATCAACTACAACAAGCAAACTGTAGACAAAAATGTGCTTTGTTTCCCTTTTTCCAACGGGTTTGGACACACTCTGACAACTGGTTAATTTGCTCACTGTGTGGTGTGACCATCTCTGGCACCAATACAGGACTGACAACGACGGGACAAGCTGTGAATGATGTCATCAATTTCATTTTGAGGCAACAGCGCAGATTCTTCCTGCAGAGCTGCTCACAAGTCTTGGAGAGTGGCTCTTCTACGCTGACGTGGTGCAACCTGTCTCCCTAGTGCACCACAAACATGCCCCACGGGATTCAAAACGGGAGACCAAGCTGGCCACGCCATGTGTGCAATATCTTCCATTTCCAAAAACAAAAAAAAAAAAACAAAAAAAAAAAAAAAACGTCGACCACCCATGCTCTATGAAGTAGAGCAATATCGTCCCTCAATACGAAGTCTGGGCCCACACCACCTCGCAACAACTGCACATGAGATCCCAGGATCTCCTCACGGTAGCTGAAAGCAGTTAAACCTTGCTGATTCACCCGTACAATTTCATGAAGGGGTGTTCGAGTGGTCAACTTAATCCCTGCCCACACCATTAGGGATCCTCTTCGATATCGTCGTCGCGCGGGATTAGCCGAGCAGTTTAAGGCGCTGCAGTCATGGACTGTGCGGCTGATCCCGGCAGAGGTTCGAGTCCTTCCTCGGGCGTGGGTGGGTGTGTTTGTCTTTAGGATAATTTAGGTTAAGTAGTGCGTAAGATTAGGGACTGATGACCTTAGCAGTTAAGTCCCATAAGATTTCATGCAAATTTTTTTCGATATCGTCCCGAAATCGTGTTCCACGCGTCCTCCAGATGCGAATCCGTAGAGAGTCACTCCCACACCAAACCGAGACTCCTCTGTGAAAAGAACATTAGCCCACTTATCGACCGTCCAGGTGGCATGTTGACGGCTCCATTCTAGACGTTCCCTTCTGTGAAGACACGCCAGAGGTAAACATACAGCACGTCTCCAACAGTAAAGGCCACTCTGCTGAACCTTCTGTTTACCGTTTGCCTGGAAAGAACACGTCCAGTGGATGCTGCGGCGTCAGATGCCACTTTTCGTGCAGTACTAAAATGGTACCGTCGTGCCCTTATAGCCAAATAACGGTCCACTCTTTCTGATGTCACACGTGGTCGGCCCTGCACTGATCTTCGGGATCCAGCTTTGGTCTCTATAAACTGTCGCCTCATCCGAGAAACAACAGAGCGATTCACATTAAGCCGTCGGGCCAGTTTGCGACTCTGCTGCTTCCATTCTTCCTACGGCCCTCCACAGCAGAGAGCCTGTAGGTGTCTTCTCTGGAACATGAGGCATCGTCTGAGACTGTACACAGCGAGTTTGGATGTGTGACTAACCTACAAACATTATCCCGCTTGGTAGGTGCCCTGACGTCATTGTTGGCGTGATTGTCCGTTGACCGGAATGCCATCTTCCGTGCAGAACACGATCGTAACGATATCTATTGACAGTTTGTATGCTTATATCTGAATTATAGTGTGTTTAAAATTGGTTGCAACTTTTGGTGTTTGGCTGACTGGAGAGGGACGTGACACCGTTGCCCAGGTAACACCAATGCCGAGCTGGCTTTTCCCTACCATGCCGCCTGCGGTTCTGCTGGTAAATCACCAATGTTGTCACACCATGAATAAACAGTACCACGTGGTGTTACGCATTAGATGCATCAATGTTGGTCAGCTCTCGTTGTAAAGTCGTATGTTCTGGCGTTTAAGTGTTCTGTAGTCCTCAGATATTGCGAACAATTGTTTTGTGTTGGCATTGCATTAACAGCAACAGTGCCGAACATATGAATACGTGATTTGCAATAAGAGTGTCGCCCAAGAACACATTCACCGGCTGGGTTTTGCTGCAAAACATCCCTCAGAATTCGAAAATAGTAATAGATGAAACGCCATACCACTTTGTTGTGATGCATAAAGCTCCAACAGTGCAGTGGAGGAATGCGGATATTTTGCAAAGAAATGTTTCAAGAGATAAAGTTGAACCTAGTATGTATAAGATGAAGTTAATGGAACTTGTACTACGGTAAGAGCCAAAACTTCACGCAACCAGGTCAACCAACAGGCTAACGACAAAGTGCATAGTTTAACCAGGCTTCCTCCGTTTTATGCTCCTTTATCTCAGACTGAGAGTATATGGGCCTACGTTAAAAGTGATGTGACAAAAAGCAGCACAATGTTTACGCTCGCTGAGACTGGAATGCTGAAAAAAGAAGCCGCTGAAAATTTTACTCGACTGGACTGGTTTTGAGTTACCAGCCATACCAAAGAGATTCATGAAGGACTGTAGTGAGTTATGAAGAATACGTAGCTTCTATTGTTGCCATGTTAAAATCTGCTTCTTTTGTCGAAATACATTAGAGCTTGGAAAAATTTATCTCTCTAAAACTCTAGTGCATTTGAAATTGAGACAGAATCCTGAAACAGTGTATTATTAAACTAACAACTGAGTCGAGTCAGGTCAGTAGTTTATGAAATAGCCCATTCTCAGTATAAAAATAAAGGTGTAAATACTTCATTTATATTGTTACAAAACCCACAGCAGTTCCCGTTCCATCAGCTATCGATGGCCTTCAATAATTACATTATTTCATTGAACAAATCTGTATTTGCTTGAATATTGCAGTAGATATGGAAGTTTCGCATATTAATCATATGGAAACACACCCTCGTGTTTGCACCCTATCATTTACCAAAATCTTGTTTCGGTATCTCAGATCGTTTGTGAGATACGAGGAATTTATGAATATTTCATTCTAGTTTTTTTCACTGACGCATGACTTTGCGACGGAGTGCTTTTTCATACATTCCATTTTCTCGAGATTGGAAACAGACAGTGATATTGTTCCAGGTTTAAAGAATGATTCATTATATTACTTTCATTTAATACGCAGCAATACGTAAGCTGACAAGCACCAAACACAAATTGATAGCGACACCTAATTTTAACTGCAAACTAAGAATTTCTAAACTAAGTATTTCTAGCAGTAGTTACCTACTAATGAAATAGCACAATAATTATGGCCATTAAGGAAACGATAGGTTTTTCATCCTGAAGATAACTAATTAAACTTTAAGATTTGCGAGAATGAGAGTTTATTACCGATTGGTTTCCTTAAAAAGTGTTTGAGAAAGATCGCAGCACTCACTCAAGCGAGCTGCTGACGAGCCTGGCACACGCTGCCAACTACACTTCCCTCCACTCGCTGCGTACTGAACTGTCAAAAGTCGCAACTTATTTTAAACGCACTATAGACACAGGACAGGGGAATAGCGGTTTATTGCTTTAATTTTGGACACCAGTGTATAATCGGTAGTTAACTTGAAACTGAAATGCAGCAAGAATCCAATCGACATATATTGTAGCAGTTCTCCCGGCATGTTGCTCTTCTGATTCTGAAGCGCGTGATAGGGTAGCACGTAAACGTTCTCTTCCGATTATCTTTGCATGTTGATTTTCCGATTGTGAAGAGCGCGACTGTGCAGGACGTAAACGTACTCTTTTGATTGTTGCAGCATATCGATCTTCTAATAGTGATGCACGCGAATAAGCGATTCGCGAAAGATCCGCTTCATTCTTTGCCGGATGTAGGTCTTGTGATTGTGATGCACGTAGCCGGGTAGCACGTAAATGTTCTCTTTCGATTCTTCCTGCATGCTGATCTTGAGATTCTGACGCACGTGATCATGTAATTTTTATACGATATGCTGCATTGGTCGCTTGTCGTTCCTCGTTTGTTTGAGAAGCCTGAATTAGCTTATTTGTACGTGCTGTGCTGGTAGATCTACTAATTGACGAACATTTGGGAGGTAATTCTTTGACGAAGCAAGTAACAAGGTATTCGTTTGTGTAACCAAAATATCGCTTACTGTTTGCATCGGAAAATTTTGATTAGCTGTAACTCAAAGTATCGGCATCGAAATGAGTAAGACGCAATAAAACGCTGATCTGTTTGTTTCTGTCACATTCAAACGCCTCACTATTTCACTGTTCTTTCAAATACATTTGCCGGTACGATACGTGCTCCACACATTGTAAATTAATTTTCTGAGATATTATTGTTGCTCCGGTGAGATAATATTCTAGAATACGTCAGATTCTGAAAAATTTTGGAAAATTATGTCAACAGTGAAACAGATCGGTAGTTATTGACATATCCCCTGCCTCCATTCCTAAGGAGGGCACGTTTCAGTTTCTCTGGAAAAATGCCTTGAGTTAGTAGGTATTGATATTTCATATAAGGGCTTATTACAAGGGAACGAATCCTTAGTACTCTATTGGAAACGCATTTCAAAACCAGATGAGATTTTATTTGTAAGAGAATATGTAATTTTCTTAATTTCAGAATGAAAAGTTGATGATATATTCATAAGATTGAGTTTTACGAGAGCTGCTTTTCCATCATACTGCTGTGGTTTTAATTTTGACTGTTTGTCCCTCTAGTCTCTACCGTTAGTTGTTAAAGATTTCCTGATACCCTCGATAGTGTACTCTTAGAAAGGAACAGAGTTACTCTGTGTCTATACGATTCTAGTAGGTGCTAGCGGGACAATTGATTATTGCGTGTGCACTAAGTCTTGTTAAAGTACGGCTGTTCCTGAGTGAGGTGTGTCGTTTATTCAAGGTAGTTATGCAGCAGTACTCACAGGAGCGTGTATGTTATTGTACATGTTGCCAGGTCATCTTGTAACACTACACAACCCAGTGCTTCACGTATTTTTAGCTACTTGACTTCTCAAGTTTATAACCATTTTTATAAATATATGTAATGATGAATTTTGCCACTAATTAGTGTTTATGAAAATGCAGTGTATGTATGTGGGCGCAGGATATGGCCGCAAGAAGATTTTGGGAGTAATGAAGAATAGTATTTGGTACAAATTGATTCAACCAGCTCACTAATCAAGAAGAGCCCGTTGCCGCACCACAAGCAATGCATCGCTAAGTAAGATCCAGCCGCCAGTATTTTGTGGACACACCAGTGTCTGGCTACATTACATTTTGGAACCTTATAGTATGTTTACCCAAAGGACATACTTGTCGAGAGAAACTTCATGACCCGAGTCATCTATCAGCAGCGTTCTATCCTTTCACCATAAATTCCGAGAAAGTCACAACTGAAAGAAATAGTCAAAAGAACTCTAGTCTAGTTAATTTTACAGTTGATTTTTAATCTCGTACTTATTTTGTTGAGAAGCAATAGTTGTTCAGACTGTATTGTACTACTAGAGACAATTACCTTAAAATTAAAATGATTTAATTGAAATTCATTTTTATGAGAAAAGCATGCTGGTTCTCTTGTTGTGAAAGTAGTTTTAGAATATTGTATTGAATTTTGTAAATGAAATCATCTGTAAATTTCCTTTACTTCACGTCTACAGTTTCAAATTTTTCTCATCAGATTATCGGTTTCGGTCTAAAATGACCATTGAAGATAGCCATTATAGACCGAAACCGGTAATATGGTGACAAAAAATTTGTGACCATGAACGTAAAGTAAAGGAAATTTACTCTATATTCGGGTCCCTGTTCAATGCGTGACCATGTCACAGTTTGTGATGTCATATGTGTACGCCTGCGTAACGTTAGTACCTACAAATAGTTGTTGCCAAGAATGCAAGTTAATATGGCATTAGTCTGAGACGCAGTCATTTTCAAAGTAGTAATTAAAGAATGGTAAGCAGTTTTTGTAACGTTTAGGCACTTTATCGTTACATAACACAGTATAGTTCCCATAAAGTGTTGCTACTGTAGTCATTGCTTACTATCGGTGGTAATTAACGTAACGAACATCATCGCATTCAAAATTAACGTCTTATGTGTTTCTGTCACACATGTCTTTTACATGTAAACTAGTGCATGTGGATTTTGTGCAGTTGCTGATTTGTCCTTCTAACACGATATTTACGCGATTTCAGAGTCATTATAGTAATTTTGTAAACTTAAATTGTTGCTCATTTTAGAGCTGGTGACCGTCTTATTCCGCAATCTAAATTAATTTAAACTAAATTCTCTCATGCCAAATTACGGCGAATTATAATGAGATTTTATTTTATTACCAGTTTTTACATTTCGATCGTTGTTGTACGTAGTAACAAACAGTCGCGCGATAGTGACCAGGTTGTAAATATCCCTATTCAGCCGGTAAACATTGATCTTCGTCTGCGATGCCTTGTTTCCACTAACAGCGGAACACAGGTACCTTACATACACAGTAGAGTATAGGTAAGTTATAGTGTGAGTGCGTGTAACTGAAACAAACCCTTGGCATATTTTCTGTTAGAAGTGCTGATCTGTCGTTCTCATTCGTTCTTGTAATAACATTGTTTGAAGCCTTGCATCTTCTGATTAAGGTTGGTGTTTAAATCCTTTCCCAGTACAACTGAAGGTTTTCATATGTTTTCTGCTACTGTCGATAAGTCCCTTTTACTCTGGTAGGACAAAGATGAATGTGTACACTGCACCACTGGTGAATAAGATCCTTCGCTCTGTGTTCAGTTTCATCTCAGGTTCACTTGGGCAGTCAGTTGTAGAGCGCTGGGATATTCTGATTTGAGGCATAGTAGCGAGTCATGGATGTGTGTGATGTCCTTAGGTTAGTTAGGTTTAAGCAGTTTTAAGTTCTAAGGGACTGATGATCTCAGATGTTTAGTCCCATGGTGCTCAGAGCCATTTGAACCATTTTTGGACCAAACATGTTTTACTGCAGTTGCAGCATCATCAGTGAGCTTTTATTTTATGGCTTTTTAGCACTTGGTATGGTTTTCCTGATGTGTTATGTTTTTATAGTGCCTGTTTTCTTTCACAGTTTGTCATCTTTTCTCTTTCCCTCATCTTCTTCACAGTGAAGTTCTGTATATTGAATTGTCACTGGTGCACTGTTTACCAGCTGGTAAGATGAGGAAAAAAGAATACATGACAAACTGTGAAAGAAAACAGGCTCTATAAAAACACAATACATCTGGAGAAACACACTTTGTGGTAAAAAACCATAAAAGAAAAACCCACTCATGATGCTGCAACTGCTGTGAAACAGGTTTGGGACAAAAGACAACATTGTGTTTTGCTAAAGGTGCAGCCCATCCAAAAACATATATCTTGTCTATAAAACTGTATCATTCTTTGGTTAATCGAGAAGATTTTTTGAGGAGTTTTTAAAGGTAAGCTATGCATCTGCGAAATTAAGATATGTTTGTCAGAACTATTAATTGAAGGAAATACTTGTCTCTCAGATAACTGATAATATTTATGATTAGAATAAATTATTTCTCTGTATCTGATGCAGCTGCTGATTTCTATTTGTTTTCGAGAACGTTACTACATCAGAGAACAAAAAATAGCGTGCTTAGCAAGAGGTAAGTCACTTTTATTTCAGGTCAGATCTCATCTTCCATTCTTATGAGGAAACAGTAGGTAGTCAGAATTATCAGGTGTTGTGTTAAGCAAGCACATTATTTTCCAGTGAACAGTAAGGTAATTTCATACAGTTATTTGTTTCTGAATAACTTTTTCTGTGGTTATTTCAAGTCAAATATTACACCTCATATCACGCAAGTTTCATAATGTACTTCGTTACTGAGTTTCAGTTATTTATTTTTCATGGAGCACACAGTTAATTTCTTTTGACAGTTAATTTGCTTTTCATTACTTCACATTCTGCATGTCATTAAGTTTAAAGTTATGTTTCGCGACACTGTACACATGAGCAACACGGGGCGAAACAACAGTCAGTATTGCTCAGCAGTTAAACACAATATCTAAAGTACACGTTGCATGAGGAGAAAGTTTTGGGAAAGAAAATATTCAGTATTCATACATGTTAACAATTTTTTTTATAGAAAGCTTACATAACCTCTAAATTATTTTTACTTATATGAATATGGTGTCCGTTCTGTCGGACATGTCCGAAATAACAGACACCATATCCATATAAGTATATTGTTCAGGCGATACCAGCCATGACCTTCTTGTTCTGTGCGGATGCACAAATATTCCCCTAACTCTTACGGGACTTGGAAGAATGTCTTCCACGAGTAATGAGTGTGTTGGGGTGGGACACTGAGAATGTAGTGTGTGGACATACAAGGTGAGAATGTGAGTCTCGCGGGAGGCGTGCGCGAGATAGTCCCTGCAGTCGCACTATCATCTGTGCCCTCGGTGGCTCAGATAGATAGAGCGTCTGCCATGTAAGCAGGAGATCCCAGGTTGGAGTCCCGGTCGGGGCACATATTTTCACCTGTCCCCGTTGATCTATATCAACGCCCGTGCGCAGCTGACGGTATTGATATAATTCTAATTTGGTTCTAAATTATTTGGACGTTTTGTTGTATTTTTAAATTGAATCGATGTTGTTTGGCCGGCCGGGGTGGCCGAGCGGTTCTAGGCGTTACAGTCTAGAACCGCGCGACCGCTACGGTCGCAGGTTCGAATCCTGCCTCGGGCATGGATGCGTGTGATGTCCTTAGGTTAGTTAGGTTTAAGTAGTTCTAAGTTCGGGGGGACTGATGACGTCAGCAGTTAAGTCCCATAGTGCTCAGAGCCATTTTGAATTTGATGTTGTTTGTATCTGATAACAGCGTCAGTAAATCATTGGCCAGACTGCGTGTATCATTACTTAGAGAAAGTTTTCGTCTAAGAATCCTCACCTCCATAGAAGCTTTTATCTGGTGCTCAGGTATAGTAGTTCATTGAGTATGTTTCTGGCTAATTGTACTTATACTGGTGTAATTTTATTATTCCAATAATGTAAGGTTTTGTGGGTATCCTAGGCATCTGTTACCTGTTTCTGAATATTTTTGTTTTCTTTCTTGTTTACTGAATCTCCTTGAAATTGTGGCCTCAGTCTGGGGCTATCAGAATGTTTCTCTATTGAATGTTGCAATTTTAAAAACAGTGTTTTTTTATTTAGAGGAATTCATTGTAAAATTGTTTTCGGCATTTCATTAAATTAAAACTTTGCAGTGTATCGATTAATCACAGGTCAGCTCCATCCTATGACTCCCGGTATCAGGATGTGAATGGAACATGAAAGATAGGTGAGGATAACTGTACCAGAAGTATCCTACGCCACACACCGTAAGCTGGCTAGCGGAGTGTAGATGTAGCTGTAGATACAAGCGAAAACCGCTCCTCTCTCACAAGGGAACCTCCCCATCGCACCCCCCCTCAGATTTAGTTATAAGTTGGCACAGTGGATAGGCCTTGAAAAACTGAACACAGATCAATCGAGAAAACAGGAAGAAGTTGGGTGGAACTATGAAAAAAATAAGCAAAATATACAAACTGAGTAGTCCATGCGCAAGATACGCAACATCAAGGAGAGTGTGAGCTTAGGAGCGTCGTGGTCCCCTGGTTAGCGTGAGCAGCTGCGGAGCGAGAGGTCCTTGGTTCAAGTCTTCCCTTAGGTGGAAAGTTTATTTTCGCAAAGCTACCTTCTGTCCGTTCGTTCATTGACGTCTCTGTTCACTGTAGTAAGTTTAGTGTCTGTGTTTTGCGACCGTATCGCAAAATCGTGCGATTAGTAGACGAAAGGATGTGCCTCTCCAATGGGAACCGAAAACATTTGATCGCAAGGTCATAGGTCAACATATTCCTCCACAGGAAAACACGGCTGATATATTCTATACGACACTGATGACGGCATGTGCGTCACATGACAGGAATATGTTGTCGACCCACCTAACTTGTACACTTGGCGAATGGGTAAAAAGATTCTTCTACCTTGCCCGCTTTAGGTTTTCTTGTGGATGTGATAATCACTCCCAAAAGAGTGATGAAAACATAAGAGTTTGTCAAATAAACTGAAAATAAAGCAATTAAACTTTTCACTCGAGGACCTCTCGTTCCGCAGCTGCTCGCGCTAACCACGTGACAACGGCGCTCCTGAGCTCACCCTCTCCTTGTGTTGCATATCTTGCGCATGGACTACTCAGTTTGTATATTTTGCTTATTTTTTTATAGTTCCACAAAACGTCTTCCTGTTTTCTCGATTGATCTGTGTTCAGTTTTTCAAGGCCTATCCACTGTGCCAACTTATAACTAAATCTGAGGGGGGTGCGATGGGGAGGTTCCCTTGTCAGTGTGTATGTTCGTTGAGGATTTATCTGAGGTGGCCTGTTTTTGCTGTCCTACCCTGTACACAGAAATCTGGTGGCAGTTACCTCGAGGCCTAGCGCGCAGAGGAGTGCGGGCACAACGGCGACGGCGAGCGCGACGGGGTCCGGCCCGGCGTCCCCGCCGTGGGCGACGGCGGGCGGCGGCCGGCCGAGCAGCGCGCCCAGCCAGCGCGAGCCGCCGATGTAGGCCATGCAGGCGGAGAGGGCGCGCGCGGAAGCCGCTACGGCGGCGGCGTGGCCCAGCAGCCGCCACCAGCTCTGCAGGAAGCCGCCCAACGGCAGCCGCGCGCGCGCCGCCCGCCACCGCCGGCCGCTCTTCCCGGCGGCCTCTGTCGCCGCACACCGGCCGCCGTCGCCGCCAGCGCTGCCGCCGCTGCAGGACACGCCGTCACTCGCTCTGAAGCCGCACGTCGCTGCAACGCACAGCACCGTAAACTGCCTCGTCACGCCAGTTCACAGCGTGAAACAAGCGTGCCAGCAATATCACATTTACACGACACACGCACCGCACACTCTGCATGCATTGCACCGCCTCCTTAGCGATCGTCACATACGTAGGTAAAAGAATTCCCTTACTTCATCTACAGCTACAGCTACATACATACTCCGCAATCCACCATACTGTGCGTGGCGGAGGGTACCTCGTTCCACAACTAGCATCTTCTCTCCCTGTTCCACTCCCAAACAGAACGAGGGAAAAATGACTGCCTATATGCCTCTGAACGAGCCCTAATCTCTCTTATCTCATCTTTGTGGTCTTTCCGCGGAATGTAAGTTGGCGGCAGTAAAATTGTATTGCAGTCAGCCTCAAATGCTGGTTCTCTAAATTTCCTCAGTAGCGATTCACGAAAAGAACGCCTCCTTTCCCCTAGAGCAGATCTTCCCAACCTTTTCAGCTCGCGGACCCCTTCTTCAGTCGAAAATACCTAGTCAGTTAAGAGCACAGTAACTTTAAATTTCAGAGCGAAACCCATGGGAACTGAAAGCTTCTTAATGCAAGTGCCATGCTCCCAATGACACCCCCCTCCCCCCCCCCCCCCATCCCCCGAAGTATCAATAGACTTTGGTTTACAGATGAATGAAAACAATTTGAAATTAACGATCCAATTTGAATTCCCACTGTATCCAGACACTTCCTAGTGGATCTACTCCCTTTGTTCAACACACTATAGCCTGATTAAAATTACTTGGTAACTGAAATTTCACACCATGGAGATCAGGTGACCGTGCAGACCAAGCGTTTGGAAACGATCGGCTGATAATTCGATCGCTTCCAAATGTGCTTCGGAGAAGCAGGTTAACTTCACGAGCGATATGCGGTGGGTCCCCATCTTGCCTGAAAACTGTTGACACCAGTGCGTTCCTGTCCTGTAGGGGAGGTATGACATGCTGGCGAAGCAATCGCAGTAACGCTGGTCAATCACACTGCACCTCTTTAGTCCTTGAGGTCCAACCTGTTCAAAAAAGAAGGGGCAATGAAGCCACAATATAGGGTGACACGTCCACTACACAGAGAAACTTCATGCACAGTGAGCGGAGGTGAAGATCCCCACACTCGCCAATTCTGTGTGTTCACCTCGCCTGTCAGAGAAAAATGATTTTCGTCTGTCCATAGGATGGTTCAGGTCCAGCCCTCGTCAACTTGCGAGAAAGTGGAGAGTGAAGTCAACACGTCGTTGTGCTTCCTGTGGTGCAAGCTGTTGTACAATAGGATCTTCTAAGGATACCATTTGAGGATGGTTAGAAGCACCTACTCTACACTAGACCATGGGATGTTCAACTTTCGTGACACAGCAAGCGCACTGCCTAACAATTGGGACCTTTTTTTTAAGTTCTATGGGACCAAACTGCTGAGGTCATCGGTCCCTAGTCTTACATACTACTTAATCTAACTTAAACTAACTTACGCTAAGGACAACACACACACCCATGCCCGAGGGATTACTCGAACCACCGTGACGGGGGGGGGGGGGGGGGGCGGGGGAGGGGGGAGCCGCGCGAACCACGGCAAGGCGACCGCACGGTTACGCCGCGCGGCTAATTGCGAATTGCGTGCAGCGTTGTCTGCCATAGCAACACCGGTTTCATCAACCACCTGAGGTAGGCCTCTTCCCGCAGCGACGCCCCTCCTCCAGTTGATTCGAACTTCTTCATCATGCTCTGCACAGCAGGTGGAGAAAGAGCACCCTTCCGCAATCCTTTCAGCCGGTGATATTCTCCACGTGCAGCTGCAGTGTTTCTGTTGTTTTGATAATACAGCTTCATCAATAATTGCGTGCTCCTTTTGTCGAAGCTCATGTTGACACGTCAACAAGTGGACTGCGACTGGTCAGGTGTGTGAGACTATAAATCACGATGACTGATCACGGCACCTGCTACCCGTAGTTGGAACTGGACGGTGGCACTGTGACGCATGGAAATCTTGAACCAAATAGTCTGGGCATTCATGCTAACACGTTTGGTACTCGTGTGATGATTAGTTTCCGCGTTATAACATGTTAAATAGGGAAAGTTTAATTCTAACCACCTGGTACATAAATGGTCGGGCGAACAGGATAAGCAATAGTATGCAGTTGTTGGCTGATGATGTTGGAGTGTCTGAAAGTGTGTCGTCGTTGAGTACAGCATTAGTAATGCGCTGCTTGACAGTCGTATCGATTAAATATGTAGGTATAACGTTGCAAGCAATATGAAATCGAATGAGCACGTAAGGACTGTAGTAGGGTAAGCCGAGTGTTCGATTTTCGTACATTGGGAGATTTTTGGAAAGTTTGGTCCATCTGTAAAGGAGACTGCATGTTCGAGTGTTTGGTATCCGAAACAAGTCGGATTAAAGGAAGACATCGAATCAGTTCAGGGATTGCTGCTAGATTTGTCACCGGTAGGTTCGAACAATGTGAAGTATTACAGTGATGATGTTAGCACTCAAATGGGTATCAAGGGAGACAAGACGAGAAGAACTGTTGACATAAATTGGAGAACTCACGCATACGTTTCTGGCAGTAGAATCGTTCTGCAATCTGCCGGCGTTTGAGAATTACTGCAGAACGATTCTACTGCCACCAGTGTATGTTTTGCGTTAAGGACCAAAAAGGTAGATTAGAGAGATCAGGGCGCATGGAGACGTACATTGATGCTTGTTTTTCCTGCGCTCTGTTCGCGAGTGGAACAGTAAAGGAAATGACTACAAAAGGTACAGGGTACCCTCCGCCATGCTCCATACTGTGCCTTGCGTATTATGTATACAGGTGTAGATCTAGATGACAACAACACATTACTGTGCCTAATAAGATGTGGGCAAATAGTTGGTACTCAGCTTCCAGTCGTCTCGGACTGGACAAGTACAGGTTCTCTATAGCTGCAAAGTGGCAAGAAAAATCGGCATGTCTCTTCTAATTCAGTATGATAATTAATTTAACTAGAGGACAACGAGAAGGTAGGACCTAACAATAGGTTTGAAGAGGAAATATGACTCCATCGACTGTATGTGCTGACTCGTTTGTTGCTTCTTGTCTTAATTAGCGTTTTCACGTTGAACCTAGTGCTGGGTCTATTCTTTGCTTTTCTGGGAGAGCTAGGGAATCACATTCACAGTGAACTGAGGACAGATGGTGAGGGGTCTGGCATAAGATAGCAGGTGTTTCTGGAAACCAAGCCACACCATTTCGCAGGTAGAGAGAGAAGCTTCTTCAGGGTGAAAATTGAGTTGCCATGCGGCTCCCTGGGGGACTGCACCTATTGTTCAGTG
Source organism: Schistocerca piceifrons (assembly GCF_021461385.2). Taxonomy (NCBI): domain Eukaryota; kingdom Metazoa; phylum Arthropoda; class Insecta; order Orthoptera; family Acrididae; genus Schistocerca; species Schistocerca piceifrons. Next base: position 603,824,147 of record NC_060140.1, read on the forward strand.
TTATGCATCTTTCCACTCTGGACAGCTGAGGAGAAGTTGTATCAGCAGGAAGCTGACGTACTGTCCCTTCTCTGAAAAGTGCTTTCTGCAGTTAAAATCTCCATCTTTCCAAAATGTAATGAAGCTGCAGAATTAGTGGCTAGCTTCAGGCACAGTTCCTTGACTTTCCCAGAACATGGGAAGCAAGGTTAGTGGTGGATGCGAAAATGTCAGTTTGCAGAATTCATGCGATGTCATTAAGTCAGATAACATAGAGAGATGTTTTTTTTATAGAAGTAGGAAGGAGAGAGAAGTCATTGGAGTATTTTAACATGCTGCACCATCTTAGTGGAATATTTTTCTGAATAAGAAATTACGTCATTGGCAGATAGATAGTATTTGTAAAATGATTGGTGGTCATTTTTTCTTTTCAGGGACAGACAAGGCAGGACCTCGACGTAGGTCGTGGGGCTCAGCACACCTCGGCAGGCTGCAGCCTCCACTGAAGCAGCCGATTGCGGGTCCTAAGTTGAAATCTGTGGAAGTGCAATCCTACCATTGTATTTGAGAGAACCAAAGAGGGAGGTAGCACTCTGCTCGTCTTGTGTTGATAATTCACAAGGGGCAGTAGTAGCAGCACCGGCATGTTAGGAAAATCCCTAATCGCAAATCAGTCTGGGCATTGCAATTAACTGTACAGCATCCCTCAGTCTATTGGCAGGTCATGCCTTCTTTCCAATTTAACATTCAGACAAGAAGTCACCGTAATCGATCAGTAGGAAAATCATGAGTCATTTCAGAACATCAGTTGCAGTAATAGATGCCCATTTCAAACTTTTGAAGTAACTTTGCCAGCCAGAGGATTCACTTTAGTTGAAGCTCATGGTAAAATTTTGTATTTTTAACTTTGTTTATTGTCAGATAGTCAGATGCATATCTGTTGAATAAACCAATGTGCTCACTCAGATCTTGCTTTTGTAGCAGCTTAAATATTTTCATTTTTGATACTAAGCAATTCCTCCCTTTAGGACCCACAGCTATGGCTTTAACATTCCAATGTGTTAATTAATCCGTTGCCTACAGTAATGGACTCACAGGTAGTTTTTTAAAATTTCGTTGCCATTGTTAACCTGTTTGCATACAATAATTTAGCTTGGGTCTTAAGGGTGTGCCATGTCATAATTAATTTTATGATTCAGGTCATTACATCCTATACTCGTGCAGTTTTGAATTGGTTTTCAAGGGAATGTTACACCATGGTTCCACCAAAATAGTGGCAGGTTTAGGTATCAGTGACACAAGTGAACAATATACCACAGAGGATCAATAATATTAAGGTCTGATGACTGTGGGGCTAGGGGAGATGTAATAGTTTATCATTGTGCTCAAAACCAATCCTGGATGAAGCGGGCTTTATAAGCAGAGAATCTGTTTTAGAACACAGCATCCCAATTGGGAAATTCACCCTGTACCATAGAATGGCCCTGATCAGCCAATACGGTAGCAAAATTCTTGGAAGTAATGCGACCTTGGAGAGTAACTATGGGGTCCACGGAATTCCACGATATTGCTGCGAGAAATATCACCCAGCCCATTTTTCACTCAAGGGACAAACTTGGCCAGAAGTTGGACATAGTGTGAAACAAGGCTAATCCGACCAAATGACATTCTTCCGTTGCTCCACAGTCAGTGTTTTTAGCTTCGGCATCACGTTTTCCTGTTATAAGTATCTGTTCATAACTGATGAGTGGTTATGGAATTCCAGTTCTGCCTGCAGCTTTCTGCTTATAGAGCTCCCTTCGAGCTGTTTTGTGCGGACAGTATCGGCGAGTGCAACTTTCAGTGCTGCAGTGACTTTTCCAGCTGTCGTCCTCTAATTTTTCGTCCCAATCCTTTTCAATGATCGTTTGTCACGGAAATCAACAGGCACTGCTGTCCGCTATGTGAATTTGCAGATGATGTTTTTCCACTTTTTCTGTATGCGGTATAAATTTTGGATACAGTGCATCTAGAAACGCCGAACACTTCGGTTACGGAAGCACCCACCATGCGAGCGCCAACAGTTTGCCCGCACTCGAATTCTGTTAGCTCTGACAGTGCAGTCAAAACTACACGGAAAACCGATCTCACCACGACTGAACTTGCAACGTATTCATGACATTGAACACGTGCCGATTGTGGACAAATACAACAGCGCAATCTGCAAGCTTGGATAATGTCAGCATTTGTGACCAAGCAAGGATTTCTCGTGGTCTGTCAATATTTGGTCCTACCCCAGTACTTTGTGGTATCAAATCTGAGACGCATGGGGTAGCCGTGCGGTCTATGGCGCCTTGTCACGGTTCGCGTGGCTCCCCCAGTCGGAGGTTCGAGTCCTCCCTTGGGCATGGGTGTGTGTATTGTCCTTAGCGTAAGTTAGTTTAAGTTAGATTAAGTAGTGTGTAAGCCTAGGGACCGATGACATAAGCAGTTTGGTCCCATAGTCCTTACCACAATTAAAAATAAAAAAATTAAAAAATCAAATCTGATTTTCAGTTTCTCGCTAATCTCACTTCTGCAACTCCTCATTACTGATAACAGATAATTCTTAACATGTCGTGGTACTGGCCAACAAACACGATTAATTTAGGTTGCTGAGGCTGAAAAGGTGCAAAAGAACACAAATACATTTCACTTGCAGCCATGTTGTTATTTTATCCTGTCGCTAGACGATAGCTTCCGAAATGTGAAGACTAAGCAATAAGGAAATATGGTACTATAGCTTGACAGTAAGTGGGTGGTATGGTAGCGAAGTTTTCCGTAGACAATCAATTATCCGTGAAGACAAACTTTAAAAAAAATAAAATCTACTATTATTTTGTGGGTTCTTGTATTGTCTGGTGCGAGGATAGTGGTGATGACGGTGGGAAATTAGTATTTCAGTTTCCATACTCTCTTGACCCAAATCACTTGCTGACCATCATACCACTCACACGAAAAGAATGTGGGTTTTATTTCACCTTGTGATAGTGCATCGTACGTCAAGCTGAGGGTTCTCTGATGACTATTCTGTGGATTTGGCTGGATATATATCCGTGATGAAAGGGAAGCCTCATTACTGGTATAATACAAATGTATAACACATCCGTAAACCACTCTCATCGAAGCGCGGAGAGCAGTGTGGGACAATTTGCGCTCTCCCATCCTTTTTCTACCAACTCTTCTTCCACGCGTTATGTGCCCACGATTTAAATTCAGGGTTATAGTTGGGAGCACTCAAATCGAGGTTAAGTAAGCGACCGTTGTATGTTTCGTCCTCTAGGAAGGTAAGTGGTAGCCGGTAGGTAATACTCATCTTCGGACGTACTATTAAGAGTAAGGCTTAGCTTCATATGGGATGTCTTTATTTTAGCTCACATCAGAAAGATTGATGAACCTTGAGTCTAACTTCACGCCGTCTTTTAAAATGTTTGTCTGCCTTTGTAAGGGTCACTGACAGACGATTATTAAGGGCCGTTCGAATTTAAGTTTTCTAAGCTACCTGAGTCGTAGATAAATTAAATTTTTTGAGGATTCAGTTATCGTATTTCAGTCAGGAGTCTATTTATTCACACTTAGAGGTCTCTACGATTTAACTCACCCCTAAATACACTGAAGCGCCAAAGACACTGGTACAGGCATGCGTATTCAAATACAGAGATACGTAAACTGTCAGAATACGGCACTGCGCTCGGCAACACCTATATAAGACAACAAGTGCCTGGCGCAGTTGCTTCATCGGTTACTGCTGCTACAATGCCAGGTTATCGAGATTTAATTGAGTTTGTACGTGGTGTTATAGTCGACGCACGAGCGATGGGACACGGCATCTCTGAGGCAGCGATTAAGTCGCGATTTTCCCGTACGAGCAAAACACCGCCATTGGACTGTTGATGACTGGAAACACGTTGCCTGCTCGGACGAGTCTCGTTTCAAATTGTATTGGATGGACGTGTTCGGGTATGGAGACAACCTCATGAATCCATGGATCTTGCATGGCAGTAGGGCACCGTTGAAGCAGGCGGGGGCTCTGTAATTGTGTGGGTCGTGTGCATTTGGAGTGATATGGGACCCCTGATACGTGCAGATACGGCTCTGTCAGGTGACACGTACGTAAGCATCCTGTCCGATCACCTGCATCAATTCAAGTCCACTGTCCATTCCGACGGACTTCAGCAATTCCAGCGGAACAATGCGACACCCCACACGTTCAGAACTGCTATATTATAGCTCTTCTGAGTTTAAACACTTTCGATGGTCATAAAACTCCCCAGACATCAATATTATTGAACATATCTGGGATGCCCGAGCGGTGTAAGGCGCTGCAGTCATAGACTGTGCGGCTGGTCCTGGCGGAGGTTCGAGTCCTCCCTCGGGCATGGGTGTGTGTGTTTGTCCATAGGATAATTTAGGTTAAGTAGTGTGTAGGCTTAGGGACTGACGACCTTAGCAGTTAAGTCTCATAGCATTTCACACACACATATCTGGGATGCGCTGCAACCTGCTGTTCACAAGAGATCTGCATGCCCTCTTACTCTTACGGATGTATGGGTATCCCTGCAGGATTCATGGTGTCAGTTCCCTCCAACACTGCTTCAGACATCATTCGAGTCGATGCAACGTCATGTCGCAGCACTGCTTCCTGATCTCAGGGGCCTTACACGATAGTAGATAGGTGTGCCGGTTTCTTTGGATCTTTAGTGAATTTTGCTATTGTGACTAATTGCAGCTACTGATTGACTACTATATAAAACAGTAAATTCGTCCCGAATAGGCCATGAAGGCCCATCGGTACCGACCGGCCGCCGTGTCATCATCAACCCTCAGGCGTCACTGGATGCAAATATGGGAGGGGCGTGTAGTCAGCATACCGCTTTTCCGGCCGTATGCCGGTTTACGAGACCGGATGACGATTATATAACAAATATGAGATATCATTGTTGGTTACGATATCTGTGTTTATGTAGTGTCTCTACTTTGTCTTTCAGACTTGCATGTACGTGCACAAACATTGTTCTGAGGATTGCAGCAAAGGTAAATATTAGGAAATGGATTCGTATTTTGCGAATCTGGATTAACGTCAGCTGTTTGCGATTGGCGACAACGAGATATAGGGTGCCTGCAGCGTGCATCACAACACGTGACGCTGCAGGTCTTGTAAGGGTCCGCGACTGTCTGCGGCGGGGACCGAGATGCCGCTTAAGACCAGTTTAATAATTCGTAACAGTGCGTTTAACAACATGCAAGACTCGATAACACACGACGAAAGTAAGATCTTTTGTGAGTAACTGTTCATTGTGATCCCGTGGGCTGCGGACGGAACCTAGCGTCGGGCAAGGGAACTAGTGTGACGTCACAAGGTCGTTGGGAGACCCATGTTCTTGGTGGGCCCCATTTGCGATATATGAAAATTTATGTCGGACCGGGACTCTAACTGGTATTTTCCGGCTATCGCGAGCGGCCGTCGCCTTAACAACTTCGGCTACCCGAGCACGCCTCTGGCACCGCTCCAAACTTCCACGTGTCATGGCATCCACAACCCTTACAATCGCACCTTCGTGATTCCCGCACAGGGAGAAATAGATATTTTATCGCCATTTTAGACCTTCGTGTCACGGATACATCATTGATGGCTACAATCACGATAAGCGGAAAATCCGGGTTCGCTGCCCGGTCTGGCAGAAATTTTCATCAGTCACAAACAAATGACGTCATCCAGATTCGCAAAATGCGAATCCATTTCGTAAAACAGTATAAAGTTATTTCACCTATTTATGTACCCTACCTGAGAGGTAGTAATGGTTGTATCTATTTAACCTTCTCTGGTTTGGTTCAAATGGCTTTAGCCACTACGGGACTGAACATTGAAGGTCATCAGTCCAGCGATTCTGGACGGAAGCGCCTAGAACCGCTCGTCCACAGAGGCCGCCTTCTCTGATTTGATATGAGAATTTTGAAGGAGTGGAAACGCTCGGCTCTTATCAGTTACATGAGGTAATTAGTGAGAGTTAGTGAAAAAATATGAAGCGTGTTTGAGCTGTAAAAAATTCTCTTAGAGCTTCTTTATCGAAAGTTTGTGTAACTCATGCAACACCTGCTTCTTTTGAAACAGAGAAGTAACTTGATGGTGTTATTTCTAATGTAAGGTAAATGACCCTTGTTTCTTAATTTTATATTATTAATTTCTGCAGAGAAATAGCTTTCTCTGCTCACAAAAACGCACTTCAACGTCAGGATTATTACACTATACATAACGACGCCCGTAGCGTATTTACATTAAGGCCCCACTTCACAAGACGCTGAGTACCTACAGTTTAATGAACATTTCAGAGGAGATGTTAGAAGTGTGCGAAGCAATTAATTATCCTTCTTTCTCTTAAGATACGAAATATCAAAAAGAGCGTTAAGCTGATGTCTGGAAAATTTACGAAACTTTGTGATCCTAACAAACTGTTCCATGAAAAAGCCGGGAAACGATACAATGAAAATACAGGGCAAGATTATAAAAGTTCTGTGGAAGAAAGAGGTGACAGCACGTTTGTTTTCAGAACTAAGGAGAAGAAACAGGTTCGGCGAGTTAGCGATTCTGGTGGAAAGGCACAACAGGCGGCAAATGCAGCCGCCTGGGTCGAAATTTATTCTCAGCTTTCGACCGAGTATCTGGCGTAAAGGAAGCAGCAGAGAGAGAGAGAGAGAGAGAGAGAGAGAGAGAGAGAGTATCTGCCACACTTCTAGCTGTAAATTTACTTCGGAATGAAAGGCGTAACTTTGTTCCTAGACTGCGAGAAGAAAAGAAGTGGTAAACTTTTATAAATGCGGCTGTAGCTTCCAATATCGAGATGAAAAAGCGGAATGCTGGCTCGTTTTTTTCACGGCTTGTTACGGGTAAAGTTGGAGAGGCTGCGAATGCGGTGCGGTGCGGTGCGGTGCGATGCGGTAAGAATCCATTCGACCCGCCGCTGCCCTTTCAGTCGAAGGCCTCTGCATTCCCCTGTCGGCCAGCCTATTGAAAATTCGTATTCTGTTTCCTTACACAGTGGGGAGCTCTCCGCACAATGGCTGTGGTATTAAAGCCGTGAAAGCGAAAGCGGAGGAATTCTGCTCTCCGGCCGAGCGAGATGGACGCTACACTTGCATGCGAAATGACAGTAGCTACTGGGAACCGAAGTTAAGGAGAAGGAAAGCTGAGTAAACAGTAAAATGTTCTCCGCCTTAACATAAGGAACTCCCGTGGCTGGATCTTTGTGCTCCAAGGTGGCACTTAAGTCGTATTCATAGCTCAATGCAGATCAGGCAAGATGACAGCGCACATTTGATAGAAAGAAACTCTAAGATTTTTTATAAGCAAGGTGAAGCCGTTAATACTCTAGCGTAATCTTTAGCGGTTGAAATTCAATTTATTAATATTCATCCGAGTAAGTGACAGTATTATTGAATGAAATTAAGCAACATTTAGGGTAGTGTTGCACAGAGCCATTATCATGTTGATAAATGAGTGAAGCTGCTTTAACAATTAGATTTACATCGGACGAAGGGACACTGCATAGAAGAAGTGCTTACAAAATACAAAGCGTCATTCCAAGTAACGCTTGACAACAGTTCTGCAATAAGTCACCTTTCCGTTCTATAGTTTTTATACTCTTTTTTTGTGTATTTATTTGAGTTGTAGCTGACCAGTTATAGAGACAGCTATAACTGTATAATATGGTTATAAATCACTTAATGATTCGGTATCTTTACACTAAAACTTTGATACATCGCTATCTCGTCCTTAATTAATCAATAACACAACCACATAAACATTTAAAATCTTTCAAATATTTTGTATTTGTGGCTATCCAAATTCTCCAGGTGCTTAATAATCGTAAACTTGGTCCGTAGCAGGCTGTAATGCGATGTTTATTTTATCGTGCAATTAGCTAATTTCGACTACGCGTCATTGTCAAGCACATTTGTGACACCTGTATTTCATGACATTTTCAAATCAGTCTTAATAAACATTTTTCTTAAACAAGCCTTGTTCTGAGTGTGTCAAAAATTACAATCGTATTTTACTCGTAACATGTATGAGTTTCATAATTGGAGATGAACAGGAAGAACACTGTGAATAATGAGTTACAAAAATGACTGCAGAAGGTTTCTTCTTTCGGCATCCATTGATCGGACTACACCTATTGAGTCGATCTATGAGGGCGTATTGAGAAGTAATGGCCGGTCGTTGTGGCCGACCGGTTCTAGGCGCTTCAGTCCGGAACCGCGCTGCTGCTACGGTCGCAGGTTCGAATCCTGCCTCGGGCATAGAAGTGTGTGATGTCCTTAGGTTAGTTAGGTTTAAGTAGTTCTAAGTCTAGGGGAGTGATGACCTCAGATGTTAAGTTCCATAGTGCTTAGAGCCATTTGAACCATTTTGAGAAGTAATGTCTCTGAATCTGTTATGGGAAAACTCTTAAAACAAGTATTAGTAACAATGTACATGTTTATTCTTCGTATCTACATATTTATTTCCCGACATAGTCGCCATGTCGACTAAGAAATTCCTCACACCGATACACAAGTTTGCTGATAACGTCACTGTAGAATGTGTGACTTTGTTGACGCAGCCACAACATCACTTCTGCTTATACTGGTACACCACTATCAAAGTGAAGTCCTCGAAACTGTTCTTTAAGTTCTGCGCACAAATGAAAGTCGGATACGGCCAAGTGGGGACTTCATGGAGGATGATCAATGGCAGTGAACGCAAGCCGTCGGATTGTTTCAGATGTCGCAGCGCTCGTGTGCGGTCTGGTACTGTCGTGCTGAGGGAGAGGGTTCTCCATGTGTGGACGAACACTTCGAATTCTGAACTCGATTATAGCACGCTGTTTCTTACGCACCGAGATAGTTACGTTACACACCGGCATGCTACAAGCTACAATTCGGAGCCCTCTAGCAGTAGAGGGGTGCCAATACGCAGACATGAAGAATAAAGATGTTGTTGTTGTTGTGGTCTTCAGTCCAGAGACTGGTTTGATGCAGCTCTCCATGCTACTCTATCCTGTGCAAGCTTCTTCATCTCCCAGTACCTACTGCAACCTACATCCTTCTGAATCAGTTTAGTGTACTCATCCCTTGGTCTCCCTCTACGATTTTTACCCTCCACGCTGCCCTCCAATGCTAAATTGGTGATCCCTTGATGCCTCAGAATATTCCCTACCAACCTATCCCTTATTCTAGTCAAGTTGTGCTACAAATTTCTCTTCTCTCCAATTCTATTCAGTACCTCCTCATTAGTTATGTGATCTACCCATCTAATCTTCATCATTCTTCTGTAGCACCACATTTCGAAAGCTTCTATTCTCTTCTTGTCTAAACTATTTATCGTCCACGTTTCACTTCCATACATGGCTACTCTCCATACAAATACTTTCAGAAACGACTTCCTGATATTTAAATCTAAACTCGATGTTAACAAATTTCTCTTCTTCAGAAATGCTTTCCTTGCTATTGCCAGTCTACATTTTATATCCTCTCTACTTCGACCACCATCAGTTATTTTGCTCCCCAAATAGCAAAACTCCTTTACTACTTTAAGTGGCTCATCTCATAATCTAATTCCGGCAGCATCACCCGATTTAATTCGACTACATTCCATTATCCTCGTTTTGCTTTTGTTGGTGTTATAGAATGTTTTTCCTTTATTTACAAATTTTTAAATTTTCACATGAAAAGTTCAGAGGCATTACTTTTCAGCACGTCCTCGTAGTAATGCGGTTGTTGTGTCTCAGTTTCTTCAATTTTCGTGTCCTGAAATTAACTTGGGCTGCAGAGATAGACTTTTGGCTATCGAGCACGGTTCTTGACTGTTGTGGGCAGGGAAACGTTGCTACATACAAGTTATAACAAAAGGTATGGCCAAACTTTCAGGAAATATTCGTCGCACGTAGAGGAAGAAAATAGGTTATGTGAACGTGGTTGCGGAAATGCTTTATTTCCAAGTTAGAATTCAGTTTCTATGATTTTACAACACGTTAATAATGGGAAACACACAGGAAAAGAACGTAGCAGCACATTATAAAACACTTTCCTAAATGAGAATTTAAAAATGCTGTCCGTTAACAAGGATACATGCATCAAGCGCCTTCGAATTGAATCCCTGATGCACTGATGTGTTCCTGGAGAATTGGGAATTCTCTCAAAGTCTTTCAAATTACGGGCACGAAGACACTATACCTCTTGTAGCGGGGTTTTGTACACAAGAGCTTTCAAATGTCCCCCAAGAATAAAAGTCTAGTGTGTTTAGGTCCGGAGAGTTTGGTGGACTAGGAAATGGTACACCTGTACCTAACATCTGCCACGGAATATGTTATTGGCAATCTACGAACGTTAACGCTGAGATGAGGAACTCCATCGTACATAGAGTACGTATTTTGTCGCACTCACAGAGGCACGCGTTCTAACAGAACAAGCAGAATATTCTGCAAGAAACCGTGGTATGTTACTTCGTTGAGCCTGGGTAGAGCAACATGAGGCCCTTAACAGTCACCCACAATGGTGGCCCAAACGTTCACAGGAAATCTTTGTTGATGTCGTGATTGCACAGTTATGTGATGATTCTCTACAGTCCCTACGTGCTGCTTCTGAAAATTTGCAATCTCATTACACTGCAACAAAACCTTATCCGTGAACAGCATACTTGTTCTAAAGTGAGGGTTGGCAGTCTGTTAATTAACCATCCGCAGAAGTGTCCCCTCACAGAGAATCAGCATCTGATAGTGCCTGCGCACGCTGTACACAGTACGTATGCAGCAGGTTCTCATGTTGCACTCTGCAGCCACGTAGTCAACATCACTTTCTGCAGCTAATTGTCTTATGCTGACAGTTGGGTTGTCAGCTGCATGAAGTTCCTCCTCCAGCTGAGGTGTTCTAGTCCTTCTACACCTGTGCCAGTAGCGACTAATAGGCTAAAGTGTTCCTTGCGCCCTGTGACGACGATCAGTTGCTTCAAACCTCCTGTCGGATATCAGCGTTGAACACCAAGGCCATTACCACATGCTAAACCGTATAGCAAACGGGTATCTGCCAGCTCTGTCCGCATTTGCAGAAAACCAAGTCAGCGATGAACACTAAACAGTTAATGGTAAATGCTTGATGCCATTAGATAGGTTAGTCGCATGTTAACACAAGGAATGAAGTGAGTCACATGTCACATTATCTTCGTTCCATTGCAACATCAAGCACTGGGTGGAGAACCTAAGAATTACAACTTACTGTACTTTCTAACCAAAAGCAACCAAGACGGCCGACCGAGGTGGCCCAGCGGTTCTAGGCGCTACAGTTTAGAACCGCGCGACCGCTACGATCGCAGGTTCGAATCCTGCCTCGGGCATGGATGTGTGTGATGTCCATAGGTTAGTTAGATTTAAGTAGTTCTAAGTTCTAGGGGACTGATGACCCCATAGTGCACAGAGCCATTTGAACCATTTGAGCCAACCAAGAGGGTATGTTTAACATTTCATGTATGAGAACATAATGATGGCACATTCTGTTTCTGTTTATTTCCCATGATTACTGTGATTATGAAGACAAGTAGAAAATGAGCTCCAACATGGAAATAAAAGGTTTTCGCACCCAGGTCTATATAACACATATTATTCCTCTACGTGTGAGAAATAGCCGGCCGCTGTGACCGAGCGATTCTAGGCTTTTCCGTCCGGGACCGCGCTGCTGCTACAGTCGCAGGTTCGAATCCTGCCTCGGGCATGGATGTGCGTGATGTCCTTAGGAGAGTTAGATGTAAGTAGTTCTAAGTCTAGGGGACTGATGACCTCAGATGTTAAGTCCCGTAATCCTTAGAGCCATTTGAACCATTTGTGAGGAATGTTTCCTCAAAGTTAGGCAATACCGTTTTGATACACACTGTAGACTGGCATGCTGACTGGCTCAACGGAAACAGATGAGCAGCAGGTGTTTAATACTTGTCTTTCGATCCCTTTTGAGAGTACGTAGAAGCAACCTTCGTTAGACCGAGACTGGTGTAACAAACGGGTAGTTCCGGGTTTCGGTAACGACAGAGATCATCTAGCGACGACCGGCTAAAAACGAAGTTCGAATCACAGAGAAGTTTGTAGCAAAGCCTGACAGATCTGCTTGGAGAGTAATTCCGATCGAAAACAATAAAGAAACGGGACTGAACAGCGACCATGCATATGGGGAGATAACTACAGTTTCAAAAGGAAGGCGCGTGCTCGCGCCTCCGGCAGCGGCGTTTATTAGTAAAGTGGCATCGCGCCAGCGACCACACCCTGCACGGCGCAGCGGGACGACTTGCACGTGGTGATCGGGAGAGGGCGGCTGTGGTCCCTGATTGGTCGTAATTCACAATTGAGACTTGCATTCTGACGATGGCGTTCTGTTGTACATGACATCGAAGTTACCCCGATCTTTGATAAAGGAAAAAGCGTACATCTCGATAGATAAAAGTACGAATAAATCGTTTCTTAATTGAGAATTACTACAGCAGTCAAAGAGATCCATTTGTGGGAGGGGGAAAATACAACTTTTTTTCGCTCCTTGGCAGTCAGGAAGAAAGCAAGACTCAGAGAATAAATACGATATGAACTTCCTTAAAAAGACCTTTTTTTGTTTGTGTGTATCTATTTCCTTAAGCAAACAATTTTAAAGTTAGAAATGTTTGCGTGATACTTTTTCTTTCTTTCACGTATCAACTCCTGAACTCACGTAGATGCAAAAGATGTAAAAGAAAGCTTTATAAAAAGGCGAAAAAGAATGAAAATCACTTCTTAAAACCAACAGAAAATACGCGGTGCAGTCACTTAAATGCCACCATTGCCTGTCTTCGACGCCAACGAGAAATAACTATTCATATACGGTAGGTGGCAGCACCAGCTGTGTAGGTATATAAAGCGTGTCGGGGGACGTGGAAAAAACAGTCCAGTCGTTGTCCTGCGGAAACAGTGCGATTTATCTGACGTCCAGACGTGCATGATCATTCGCTTTCTGGATAGGAGTGGAAGCACTTCCGAAACGGCTAAGTTTGCAAACTGTTCGCTTGCCGCCGTGGTTAAAGTTCACCGTGAATGGCAAAATGGCGCTGTCCAAAATCGGCACCCAGGGAGCTGTGGTGCACACAGGCCATGGATGACAGGGGCAAATGATGGCTGCGGAGATGTGTACAGACGACTGTTAAGCAACTGACGACCTAGATAAACCAAGGGGCTACCAATAATATCTCGTCACGACCTTTCAACAAATGTTGGCTTGGCTCTGAGCACTATGGGACTTAACTTCTGAGGTCATCAGTCCGCTAGTAGTTAGAACTACTTAAACCTAACTAACCTAAGGACATCACACACATGAATGCCCGAGGCAGGATTCGAACCTGCGACCGTGGCGGTCGCGCGGTTCCAGACTGTAGCACCTAGAACCGCTCGGCCACTCCGACCGGCAACAAATGTTGCTGCGCATGGGTCTCCCCAGCAGGTGCTGGTTCATTTACCCACGCTGACCCTTGTTAATCAGTAATGAACGCAACTGTATGTCCACTGAGTGGCTACAGATGGCCTTTCCAGATAAATCACGTTTTATGCTCCATCGGACAGGTAACCGTTCGCGTGTATGGCGTGAAACATCTAAGAGCAAACATCCTGCAATATTCTCGTTATTCCGGAAGACACAATGTATCAATATAAATACCCATCTATCCTTACGGAGCATTTCCACCACTACATCCTATTTGCTTTTATTTGGCACGATTGTATCTAGCAGCAGGACAATGGAATGTGTCACACAGTTCGCAGTGTGCGTACGTGGGTCGAAGAGTACCAGGTTAGTTTGCCGTTGGTCCCTGGCTACCAAACTCTCCGGATTTAAAGCCAGTCGAGAATCTGTGAGACCACCTATATTGGACTGTTCGCGCCAAGGATCCTCAACCAAGAAACCTAGCGCTGCTGGCCACGGCACTGGAGTCGCCATGGCTCCAGATCCCTGTTGATACCTTCCAGAACCTCGTTGACTCCCTTCCTGCACGTCTCGCAGTAATCCAGGGTTCTGACTGGCGGTCACGTTAAAGTGACTGGATACTATATATATAACAATTCTAGTAATCTGTAGAAACATACTGCCTTCAAGAACATTCAATCTGAATTTTGTTTTCTCTATTAATAAACAATAATAACAACAGTAGTTCCGTAATGCTGCTACTATATTCCTCCTTTTTGTAAGGCTGACGTTTCCCTACAACCGCGCTTGCACACTTCAGCACTGAGGCGGGTGATGCGATGTTCTACGTAACTTTATGAATAGCGACCAATCAGGGACTGTAGTTACCACATCCCGACAACTTGCTGAGTAGTCTGCACAAGTGTCTTTGACTGTGCGTTAACACCGATACTGGGGTTGGGCAGGAAACCCGAAACACCATCAAATATGGAGTCATATACCTACTATTAAGTATTAAGTTTTGATCTCGCCCCTTACTTTGCTTTTATTTGAAATCGTGTGAGCTGCGAAGATAAGAAGAAAGAGGGGTGAGGGGGGGGTGAGAGGGAGGGGGGCGTGCCGCCTGTCAAGAACGATGAATCTAGTCTGTACCGACGGGAAAGTTGACAGGAGCAGCTCGGACGTCTCCACAATTACTATTTTCTGCAAAATCTAACTTTACAAATTCCGAAATAACATGAAACTTCGATATGACGATGAGTTTTAATCTGCATCAAGTGGAGCGTAACTGATGTCTTCAGTTCCCAAAGGCTGCGCTATTTGAATGTCAACATAACGACTGAACATTGGTAACGACTGGTCGCATGTATTTATTTTGGTACAGCAGGCGCGAATCTAAGAAAGAATCATTTTAGTGGTAGTGTTTATACTTATACGCAAATCAGTTTCCAAATTTATCAGCAAACTTTTAAAGGATTAACTAGTATGAAACTAAGAATGTCGAGAACGGCAACGATGTAAAAGAATTACAAGGTATGTTGAAGACATAATACTTTTCAGTCTGTTGTGTAA
This sequence comes from Schistocerca piceifrons, assembly GCF_021461385.2. Lineage (NCBI taxonomy): Eukaryota > Metazoa > Arthropoda > Insecta > Orthoptera > Acrididae > Schistocerca > Schistocerca piceifrons. The sequence goes on from NC_060140.1 coordinate 603,839,156, forward strand.
GCATGTCGCCTCGTTAAAAGGCTTTCAGCCTTACCGCATACGGAGGAACATTTCAGCTAGTAAGAGGTGCCCCTCCCTGGGCTCACCTGCTGTCAGCAGTACACCCGACGCGGTCCGGTCCAGGTCTGCATGGAAGGCGGTATGCGACTGCCCCTAGTGACGCGGCAGCCTGAGTGACACGCGCGCTCCCTGGCACTATTACATCACGGTGTGACCTTCAGTATGAAATTTAGATGTATAAATGGTCATCTATTGTGCATTTCACGTTGTATAGGAACTGATAACGGAGAAAACTATAAACACTTTCCACTAATATTATTTTAAACGCAATTTATCTTCAAGGCTACTACTTGATTCATTTTAATCTTTTGTGAAACGTTCAGTCTTGAAGATTAACCTAATGTCAAAAATTCACGTTTTATATCACATTGTTAATCAGGAGAGAAAACTAATAAGGAAGAGACACACAACTATGCAGAAATCTACACTTAATTTGAAAATGTAAGTTACATCCAAGTATCGTTGGTTACAAGGCCGGTATCCATTATGTTAGAATAACTGTTTGCAAAAAAATTTACCGAAGGTGACAAATATTTGAGGTAATTTCTAACACATCTTTCGGTGTTCATGTTTCAGAAAAGCGATTACAGTCAACTGCCATTTTCAGAAGCTGTTCAAACACTTAGTTATCATGAGCAATGAGTAGGAACGAACTTTCAAGGTCATCAGTTATCAATGTTTAAAAGAAGTGGTGCCCTTAAACAACAGTTGGAATATTAACTCAGATGGTCGCTTTAAGGCGCAGCTGCTGAGATTAGTACGAGTTGATGCCACAGTTCATCCTGCCTTCACTAAACTCATCATAGCTGGCAACGCGTGATTGACAATGAATCACTTATTTCAAAAGGGCCCTATGTCCATCTAACATATATCTGAGAAAAGTGTAAAAACTATTTTAATATTTTCCGGGACATTTACATAAATGTTTGCAGTGACCATGAGGGAGACACCTCTGCGAACAATTATTCTGAGTAACTATATACTCAAATATTATGTGTATTTACTGACTAGAGCTGAATATTTCTCATGGACATAGGACTTTTCTGAATGAAGTGAGAAATAAAAATCTTAAAATCCTTACATTAAACAAAGAACCGTTTAATGAGCTTGTAAGTAAAAATTAGAGATAATGTTTAACGAATTCACAATATCTGTTCATGAAAACAAACTGCTTATCAATACAGGAAATCCCAAATCAAACACCTTCCGTGCCCGGCGCTCCTGCAGCAATTCGTCACTGACGAAGAGTATTCCAGAATTCTAGTATGTGTTCTTCCTGCACTGTGTTCGCAGCCGACTTATTTACACCTACCATCTTCTTTGCGTTGGTACGAATGTTGTCATCCGAATAGGCTCGAACAGCTGGGACGTTGAAATTGGATCGAGAAACTCCAGGTAGTCCTAATCTGAATGTGTGAGTATTTAAATCAGTGATCATACTGCTGGCTGTTACAGTCCCAAAAGCTCTTCACTGAAGACAAAATGATGAAGTGTTGAAACACTGAGTGCTACTTTCAAGTCCCTTCGTAATGTAACTGCCTCTAGCAAATGAGTTGTCCTCTTGTAAAGTCTCCTGAAGCCCAATATTTCATCTGTTGAGTTAACCTTCACAGAGAATTGTCGTATTGCACTCGATGATGTGATCAGTTCAACGTAATCCAATTCTTCGCAGTGATCTCTTGATTGTGCCAAAAGCTCTGTCAGACGATAAGAAAGAGTATCCACTGACAGGGAACATTATCTCTTTTTTCTGAAATTTTCCTGACCCACGAAAGCTTGACACATTCTTATTAAACATAACAGATGAACAATTTTTATGTCCTTGGGGACGCACATGGTGATGCAGTGATGCAACAAAGTGTATACCTTTTTAGGACTTTTGTTGGCGACACATTCGTGTTAACGGTAATGAAGCGCCGTATTGTCTTTCAAATAGTGAATGCCGAAAACATCAACCGTTAGTTGCCACAGATAAAATAGATCTTGAGCAGGTGCTCTTGGCAGATGAAGATTCTGCATGAAATCAAAGCTGAGACTCAAAATAAGTTTATTTTCTTTGCACATCCTTTCACTTACACTCAAAGCAGTATAAAATTTCTTGGCTCTTCTCATGTGCACCATGAAATCACAAACCGCAGTCCGTCGACATGTCTCATTAAAACTTTTTTTTTTGTAATTTTCACCATTAATTACTCACATTCACAGCACTCATCTGCCTGTGGCGAACCGAAATGAAAGTCAAAGTCCTATTTAAATTTTTCACATAGTATTCGTATTTGATAAGAGAATGGGGAGTCAATGCCTTGAAAAGCCCGTACATGATGTTTCTACTCAAATCAGCGATTAAGGGGGGTAGAACGTCAAACTGGCCGACTTGGAGCAGGAGAGGCACCACACGACATTTTAATTTACACTGTCTATACTTTTACAAATAAATTCATAGAACTTTGTCAGCATGACCAGGAAGGGTTTAGTATTCACGCTCATAGCAGTGGAAGTTCAAAAATATAACAAAATATATATTTTTACATGTTAAATGTCATAAGTTTTTCACTTACTATTGGCTGCATTCGTTGCTATAGGTACACTTTTCTTCATGAGTAAGGGAGATTCTTTGATGAATTGTGCACAGCATACAAACCATACTTACAGGTGTATGAAACTCTAGAATTTTCCAAATATATTAAAAACTGTGCTAAAAATTGAGATAATTAACCATAAAATTTGAGTTTTTTCTAAACATGAAGTTTAAAATGGAACTGCTTATTCATTTTTTCATTAGTTAAATAAATTCTAGATTTTCATACACCTGTAAGTATGGTATGTATGCTGTGCAAAATTCATCGAAGAATCTCTCTTACTTGTGAAGAAAAGTGTACCTATAGCAACAAATGCAGCCAATTGTAAGTGAAAAAATGATGAAATTTCACATGTAACAAAAAATATTTTGTTATACTTTTGAACTTACATTGCTATGAGTTTGAATTCTGAATCCTTCCCGGTCGTGTTGACAAAGTTTTATGAATTTATTTGTAAAAGTATAGAGAGTGGAAATTAAAATGTCGTGTGGTGCCTCTCCTGCTCCAAGTCGGCCCGTTTGACGTCCTACCCCCCTGATGTAAAGGGACGTTTTATCAGCATACTGGAACGCTTTCGTCGGAAATGATGATATGTGCTCATGAACTTTGGCAGATTCAGCTTGTGATATTGAATTACCGCTCTTTCTCTTTCACCTTTAGGGCTTTCCCAAGCAGATGTAGCTGTCTTACTCTTCTCACCCTGTTTTCGTCAAGTGCAAATAACCTTGGAAATTCTTGTCTGCAAATTTAGTTGCGACTTCTTCCCAGCATGCAATGATAATTGAATTTGATTTTCGACCTTTTTTCTTCACTTGGTCTACATCGCTTTACTTTCTCAGCCTGTATTAGTCTCTGAAGGTAAAGATCTTGTTCGCGCTGCCCCAGATGACCTACATCTTTCCTCCTGCTTTTCCTATGTGTCAGATTCACTCATATTGATAGAATATAAGATACTATGAGGACACAATATCACATTCCACTACTTGCTCTACAACAATGGCTTTGAAATAAATCATAGAAGCATTATTTGTATCGTTCTCCTTCCTTTTCTGACAGTCCCAGCATCTCAGTAAAGTACATAGAGTGATTTTTCAGAATTTTTGAGAGCAAAAGCGGCCTATGACCAGGACATAGAGCTCGTTTGAAATCTATGAGAATTTCTTCGATGTATATTTAGGCTGCATGTATGAAATATCATCAATTAAGAACGGTTCGACAGATTTGGTTGCTCTTTGTTTTTGATGTGTTCGTAATGGTCTAGACTGGGTTCGTTCCAAAGCGGAAATTAAAACCACTTTTGAAAAATCATCACTTGAGATAGCCTTGACCAATTTGGTTGATTTGTTTGTTGTTGTGTTCGTGATTTTGGATGATAATGGTATGAAAAAGAAAACAGAAAAAAGTTTTGCATTCAGTTTGACAGCTCTGCTATCACATGTTTTCATAAAAAGAAAAAATCAATTTTCGAATTATATATAAAGGAAAAACGTTGCTACCGGAAACTCACGAAAAGTCCTTGACCGACTTACTACAGATTTTTACACGGCACTCTAATGAACGTTCGGACGGACATGGGCTGTATGTTTTTTCACCATATATATAACGTATAATTATATATGTCATAGACGAAGGGGAAGCGTAGTTACGACAAATCTCGAAACTGGTAGCACATTTCATAAAATAAAATAAATTTCAATAATAAATACGGCTGTTGGTAAATTATTGCACCAAGAAGGGAATCTCGAAAAGTTCTTGAGCAATTTACTTCCAATTTTTGCTCGATACTCTAATGAACATTCGGACTGACACAGGCTATATACTTTTGTAATTTTTTACATATATAAATGAGTATGTAATATATAAAGGGGAAAAGATGTTACCAAAAATTCGAAAAGATCCTGATGGCCTTCCTTCAATTTTTTAGACGATGCTCTACTGAACATTCAGATGGAAATGGACATAGAGAGGTAGGAGGAGCAGGAGATGGAGAGAGACAGGGGTGGAAGAGCAGAGGTACAGAGAAAGGGTGGGGGGGGGGGGGGGTGAGAAAATGGGCAGAGAAAGGGTGGGGCAAGAAATTTAGCACATATATCCAATTCTCAAACACGTTTAGCAATTGCGAAGCATTACCTGGTTCACTAGTTTCAATAAAGAATGCGATTTGTAAGCTTCTTTGCAATTTAATACTATTCTGTTTTAATTACATGGCTAGGAACGTGCTCTAAATGTCTATTCGAACCTTGTACTTCAGGCATTTCTACAGAACCCAGTCAGAACTTTTACACAGTAATCCCCAAACAACGCGTATGTCGGTTTTACACACTCATTGTTTACAGTTTCTTTTCATAAAGGAACCACAGATTCGCATATAGCTAGCATACCTACTCTCAGTGTGTAACTTACCCAACAACAAATATTTACATCATACAAAAGTTCTGAAATCATATACACTTATATGAGAGATAATGGTTGTCGCATATCCGGTGTAAGTTTTCCAGTATGTTGATATGAAGGTACAGGTAGTGGTAAACTTTTGCAGTGCGTTAGGAAGTTGCCATAATTTCTCAGATAATGAAAACTGGAATGAACAACGTTGGTGGTTAGTTCCTGCAGCGGATCTCTGAGACGACAGCTAATCTTGGGACCAGTATATCACGGAGGATTCGACGGCAACGGCTTCGTGACGTCACGCGGGATGCCTGTCAGTTGTCAGACTGTTCCAGAGGCCGCCTATACAACAGACAAACGACAGGACGGTGACAAAGGTGAGGTAGTTAGGAAAGATTCCCCATTAAGAGAAATGTAACGGAATGACTGACTTTCCCGAACGGAGGCTGAAAGAAACAGCCCTCCCCCCTTTCCCTTTGGTGAATTTACACGCTTGCATAATCACAGTCTACAGACCAGTGTTCACAGTCATCAAAGTTGTTATAATTTGTTACTATTGTAATTTTTAAATCAATTTCAGGACATATGTGCTTCTCAAATGCACGAATGCTGTTCAGATGATAAATTTCTTTCAATTGCAGTACCTTGGAAACTATGCTGAAGCGACGTACTAAGTATAGATATAGGTAAATTGTCATAATTATATTGAAAACGTTTATGTATTTCATTGTAGTTAAACAGAATATTATTATTTTTATCGAAACAATTATTAAAATTCGTAATCTGTGACGTTTTTAAAAATGGGACGACGGTAATTTATATTTGAGGGGTGAGGTGGGAAAGGGTAGAGAAGTAAAAAACTGAAAGCTAACTCCCTCCCCCCCCCCTCCATCACTGAAGGGTGAGTGTTGGAATTTAAAAAGATGATCTAATATGATCTAATTTGCCCTGCTGTTAGTACCTTTTAATGGCCTCTTGTCAGAATAACAGTCTGGCCTGTAAGCCACCGGTTTTGAAGAGTCTCCGACATACCGTTGAAGGACCTGTCCTGATTGCTAGAACATTAAACCGGTTTGGGAAACGAGGGTGGAAACGGATGGTTGCAAGTATATTTCAGGAGTGAGTGAGATGCGGTGCTCAGAAGACGGGGATTTGTGACATTCCCATTGCAAGATTACTCCTACTGGGTCTGACAGTGGTAAGAGAAGGAACAAACAATGAATCTGCAATAGAATAAAGCGTTATTTCCAGCAAACAGAAAGAATACTGGCACGATATGAAATATGGAAAAGTTTTGATCGAACAGTTCCTTATGCGTTTCAAAATTTCGTCATCAGACAGAAGCTGCGGGCTGTCTGATGATGAAATTTTGTAACGCATAACGCTTAGTAAAGAACTATGGGAGCAAGAGCTTTTATATCCTTTCAAATTATGACAAATCCGAATGGTCGCCTGCCTCTACCACGGATGTATTACTCCATCAAATAATACTGATTGGATTCATTGTATGCATATCCAACAGACATTTTTATCAAACTAGTATACACATCACCCACATAATACAGTGACACTGAAGAAATATACACTCCTGGAAATGGAAAAAAGAACACATTGACACCGGTGTGTCAGACCCACCATACTTGCTCCGGACACTGCGAGAGGGCTGTACAAGCAATGATCACACGCACGGCACAGCGGACACACCAGGAACCGCGGTGTTGGCCGTCGAATGGCGCTAGCTGCGCAGCATTTGTGCACTGCCGCCGTCAGTGTCAGCCAGTTTGCCGTGGCATACGGAGCTCCATCGCAGTCTTTAACACTGGTAGCATGCCGCGACAGCGTGGACGTGAACCGTATGTGCAGTTGACGGACTTTGAGCGAGGGCGTATAGTGGGCATGCGGGAGGCCGGGTGGACGTACCGCCGAATCGCTCAACACGTGGGGCGTGAGGTCTCCACAGTACATCGATGTCGTCGCCAGTGGTCGGCGGAAGGTGCACGTGCCCGTCGACCTGGGACCGGACCGCGGCGACGCACGGATGCACGCCAAGACCGTAGGATCCTACGCAGTGCCGTAGGGGACCGCACCGCCACTTCCCAGCAAATTAGGGACACTGTTGCTCCTGGGGTATCGGCGAGGACCATTCGCAACCGCCTCCATGAAGCTGGGCTACGGTCCCGCACACCGTTAGGCCGTCCCGCTCACGCCCCAACATCGTGCAGCCCGCCTCCAGTGGTGTCGCGACAGGCGTGAATGGAGGGACGAATGGAGACGTGTCGTCTTCAGCGATGAGAGTCGCTTCTGCCTTGGTGCCAATGATGGTCGTATGCGTGTTTGGCGCCGTGCAGGTGAGCGCCACAATCAGGACTGCATACGACCGAGGCACACAGGGCCAACACCCGGCATCATGGTGTGGGGAGCGATCTCCTACACTGGCCGTACACCACTGGTGATCGTCGAGGGGACACTGAATAGTGCACGGTACATCCAAACCGTCATCGAACCCATCGTTCTACCATTCCTAGACCGGCAAGGGAACTTGCTGTTCCAACAGGACAATGCACGTCCGCATGTATCCCGTGCCACCCAACGTGCTCTAGAAGGTGTAAGTCAACTACCCTGGCCAGCAAGATCTCCGGATCTGTCCCCCATTGAGCATGTTTGGGACTGGATGAAGCGTCGTCTCACGCGGTCTGCACGTCCAGCACGAACGCTGGCCCAACTGAGGCGCCAGGTGGAAATGGCATGGCAAGCCGTTCCACAGGACTACATCCAGCATCTCTACGATCGTCTCCATGGGAGAATAGCAGCCTGCATTGCTGCGAAAGGTGGATATACACTGTACTAGTGCCGACATTGTGCATGCTCTGTTGCCTGTGTCTATGTGCCTGTGGTTCTGTCAGTGTGATCATGTGATGTATCTGACCCCAGGAATGTGTCAATAAAGTTTCCCCTTCCTGGGACAATGAATTCACGGTGTTCTTATTTCAATTTCCAGGAGTGTATGATAACAATAATGACATCGTAAAATAAGCAGGAGTGACTGAAGTGGGGTCGTTGATAAAAGCAGGCAACAAAAAGTAAAGGGAGAATTCGGTCACCGTACGTGAAGTGAAAGAGAATAATGGAATTCATGCTGGATCAAGTTTGTCCGTCAGAATTCCATTAGCGAGAACTCTTTGAAGACAAAGTATACATAGAAACTAGCAAGGAATAAAAGACGACATAAAACTGACTACTTCGTTGAAATCATGATTCACGAATCAAGTTAAGTTCTGTAACTGCTATAATTTGCTGACATTGATAGTTACCATAGCCTAATACTACTGAAATAGCAGTTGAAATTCTGGAAGGATAAGAGAAGTCAGTTTAAACGTTCAAACCTTGACAAACTGATGTTACAAATATTCAGGGAGCCTTGGAAGGACATGTCGTAAAAGAAAAGACACTTCCAAGAAGCTGCTTGTGAGGAAAACCGTTGAAGCGATCTTGGAAGGCGTATCGTAAATGCAACAGAATAAATAGTAAGATTCGTAAAAAAAAGACAAGAAATATCCATCTCCGGATAAGAATTCAGATATTATAATTAACAAAGGAAAGGCGAAAATGTAAAACTATTTAGAGTCAACAGCAATCATATCGGTCACACCTAAATAAAATTAACTGGAAATGTAGAAACGCAAAGAATAAATAGAATAAATATATATGGGGGAAAGATGTCAGATGGTAGATGCAAAATGGAAACAAGGTAACGATGACGAAAACGATAATTCTGCACACATGGTTCACAATTACTTTAGAGAACGCAGTGCAGAAACAATTAACGGAATTGAGAATGGCAAATGGGTAATGGAACGAGAATATAACTTTAGAAGTTTGAAACATGGTTTGGCGAAATTAAAAGATGATGTTAATCCAGTAGCAAATGAGATCTTGCTAGTAGATGGTAGGGAAATTTTTGTAGATCCATTAATATCACTAAACTTTTCATCTCCTCGGAAGGGCAACATGTCCACGTACTGGTGAAATACCTGTGGAACCATTACAGGCTTCAGACTATAGAGCGAGTAAAAACTATACAAAGTCACAAAAGAAATTTATATACATAAATACTAAAAAGAATGTAATTACTACTTTTGAGGAAAAGAAAAGTGAGTTGTATCACAAAAGAAATTTATATACATAAATACTAAAAAGAATGTAATTACTACTTTTGAGGAAAAGAAAAGTGAGTTGTATAATTATAAACGCAAAACCAATTTAGTATCACGTATATCAAAAATACTGTAAGGATCACTCCAGGGAAGATTGAAAAGAATAATTTAAGTAAATTAGGAGAGGGTTAGTTCGGTTTTAGAAGAACAGGAGCTCCAGAGAAGCAATTTTAGCACTACAGCTAATTACAGAGAGCAGATTCACAGGAGGGAAAACGAAAGATGTATTGCATAGCACATAACATGCAGGAATCAACGCAGTTTAAATTTTGAAATGTTCTTATGTATTTTTTTTATTTGTTTAGAATCGTATCTGTTCTGACTTAATATACCTATTAAAGCACAGAAATTCTTAAAGGCTGAAAATATGTAAAAGTCCTACGTTTCCTGTACTGTATTGAGTTGTGGACAAAAATGTGCTAGTGTAAGACAATAGAAAACGAAGACATTATTGTCAAGGAAATACCTCCACAACGAAACTCTCTCTCGAAATCTGACAGAAAAGTAAAGTATACCAGCAGCAAAACACAATCAATACCTTCGCTGCGCACCGGCCGAGGTGGCCGAGCGGTTCTAGGCGCTACAGTCTGTAACCGCGCGACCGCTACGGTCGCAGGTTCGAATCCTGTCTCGGGAATGGATGTGTGTGATGTCCTTAGGTTGGTTAGGTTTAAGTAGTTCTAAGTTCTAGAGCACTGATGAGCTCAGAAGCTAAAGTCTTGTAGTGCTCAGAGCTATTTGAACCACTTTTTGAACCTTCGCTGCGCAATGACAATGGTAATATTTCCGATAACAGCACCAGCAAAGTAGAATTATTAAACACAATTCTCCAAAATTCCTTCACCAAAGAAGATGAAGTAAATATCCCAGAATTCTAGTCAAGAAAAACTGCTAACTTGAGGAACTGAAAAGTATGATTTGTTTACTATGCTTGGTAGAGCTCTTGCACAAGAAAGGCAAAGGTCCGGAGTTCTAGTCTCGGTCTGGCACATAGCTTTAATCTTCCGGGAAGTCTCGCCTTAGTAAATACCCTCGATATAGCGAAGCAGCTTATAGCACTTACTAAAGGCAAGACTTCCGGTTTAGGTACCGCACCAATTAGGTTCCTTTCAGAGTATGCCGATACAATAGCCCCATACTTAGCAATCATATACAACCATTCCTCTAAACGCGAAAATACTTATAAATGATCATAATAATAAAATGAGTGAAAGGAGAGCTCTAAAGAAAAATTTAAGTCTTCATTTTTCTCACGCGCTGTTCTCTCCCATGCACTTATGGTCAGTGTGACTTGCACAGTAGTGATGTAGATGTAAAAATACGTAGGCTTTCGCCACGTGTGTTTATCTGATTAAAATCCTTCTCCCCAACTAACAGCATGAAAACGCGACCGCTGGAAGATTGTGCGGTTCATAACAGGCTACCAATTACCAGCAAGCCGTGTAACTCATAAACAGTCTGACACATGAAATTCTAATAAATGTGACGTTGATTGTCTTACTACATTGTTAGAAATATATTACGCAGAAGCATTAATTTCCGCTAATCAGCCTATTCCATTCGGAAGGCCGCTTCAATTAGGCCGAAACGCCAATTATTTCAGCAACTCATCTTTTTACATAAAGATTTTAGGTGAGGATGTGATGGGTGATATGATACTGCGTGAAGGATTTGACAGAGCACTTAAAGACCCAAGTCGAAACGAAGCCCTGGAGTAGACGACATTCCGTCAGCACTACCGACAGGCTTGGAGAAGACAGCCACGAAACTACTCTGTCTGGTGTGCAAGATGTATGAGATAGGTGAAATACCTTCCGACCTAAAGAAGTACCTAATGCTTCCATTTCCAAAGAAAACAGTGTAATACTTCAAATTCCAAGAAAGCAGGTGCTGACAGTTGTGAACATTACAGATCTATCAAATAATAAGTCTTGACTGTAAAATACCAAGACGAATTCATTAGAGAATCCGACATCAGGGAACGTCAGTTTGGATTCCGGAGGAATCTAGGAACACGTGAGGCAATACTGACCTTACCACGTCTCTTACAAGACGCGGTGAGGAAAGCTTAACTACGTTTACAGCATTTGTAGATTTGAAAAAAGAAATTCAGACGATATCAGGGATAAAATACACAGAACGAAAGGCTATTTACAATATGTACAGAAGCCAAACGGCAGTTATAAGAGTCGAGAAGCATGGTTGAAACATTGGTTGGGAAGGGTGTGAACAGGGTTGTAGCTTCTCCCTGATATTATTCAGTCTGTACATTGAGCAAACACTAAAGCAAGCCAAGAAAAACTTGCTGAAGGAAGTAAAGTTCAGGGAGAAGAAATAAAAACTTGAAGATTGCCGGTGACATTGTAATTCTGTCAGAGCCAGAAAAGAACTTTGAAGAGCACATGAACGGAAGACAGCGTCTTGAAGGGAGGATGTAAGATGAAAAACGAAAACTAGGGTAACGAAATGTAGTCGAATTAAATCACAAGAATGCTGAGGGAATTATATTTGGAAACGAGACCCTAAAAGTAGTAGATGACTTTGGCTACTTGTACAGCAAAATAAGTGATGATGACCGTGGCAGAGAAGATAAAAAGTGCAGAGTGAATAGTAAAAAAATTTATTAAAATTGAATATAGATTTAAGTGTTAGGAAGTCTTTTCTCAAGGTATTTTTCTGGGGGTGGCAATGTATGGAAACGGAACGATAAACAGTTTAGGCAAGAAGATCACAGACGCTTTTGGAAGACAGTGCGACAGAAGTATGCAGAGAATTAGATGGGGTGGTCGCATAACTAGTGAGGAGGTACTGAACAGAACTGTGGAGACAAGAAACTTGTTGGGGCAGCGTGAGTAGAAAAAAGGATAGGTGGATAAGACAGATTCTGAGACACGAAGTGATCAACAGTTTCATAAGGGAGGGCAGTGCGTGCGTGTGTGTGTGTGTGTGTGTGTGTGTGTGTGTGTGTGTGAGTAGGAGGGGATGGTTGAAAATCAAATGGCTCTGAGCAATATGGGACTTAACATCTATGGTCATCAGTCCCCTAGAACTTAGAACTATTTAAACCTAACTAACCTAAGGACATCACACAAATCCGTGTCCGAGGCAGGATTCGAACCTGCGACCGTAACGGTCGCGCGGTTCCAGACTGTAGCTTCTAGAACCGCTCGGCCACTCGCGCCGGCGGGCTACAGCAACAACATCATTTTAGGTATTTTATAAATTGGCGCAGCGGTACACCCAGAAGAATTTTAATGAAATTAGAAACAATGCCCTATTCGTTTGACAACAGTACTATTGAAATGCTTTTCCATCTTGGTGTTGCGAGCGAGGAGAAGTGTCTGTAAGAACGTTGACGTCCAGTATTTCCAAAACATTTAAATTGGCTTCAGCGTTTTGTGGCTATAGAGACAAGTGAAGACACGGCTCGGCGAGCGGTACAGCGTTTAGAAGCGACAGACAGCTTGTCGCTTTGTATTCGAAGCGGAACTCTTTCATGCGGCGCACTCGTCCCCAGAGCCTCTCGGAATGAGGCACCTGTTGCTAAGCGCGCCGGCGCTGACTGGTCCCCAGCCACTGTGCGGACGCCCCTTTCAAATGTTCTTTCCAGAGCAGGGCTCGCCCCCAGTAGGCAGGCGCGATCGGGGCGCCGGTGCCTCGTTTCAAAGAGGTGCAATTCCGCAATTACGCCGCCCAGCGCCCGCGCCCCGCGAGGCTTCAAAGCGCGCGTACGGAATGCCGGCCCTCGTTTTGCCGCGGGGAGTGCCAGCACAATGGGCAAAGCGGCAGCGGCCGCGTCCGTGGTTGCGACCGCACGCCGGCACACGGCGCTGCGGTAATTGTGCGGCCGGCGTCAGGTGTTTGCGCTCGCCTCGCCGGTCAAAGGCGCCGCCTAATGAGTGCCCACAGACAGTCCACAGCGCGCCACACTCACTGCGGGGCCGCCCGGGCGCTACTCACAGCCTCTGCTAGAGACTATGTTCAAAATTACTTTAGGATTGGCGGCTGTGGAAGTATACTGACGAAACAAATGGCAACACCAAAAAGTAATTAATGCAGAATAATGAAATTTTGGGGTATTCGTTTGTTTAGTTAACGTATGTAAGAGATTAACACTGCAAGATACAGGTTAATGTAAGTGCGAGATAATCCATTGCAAATGTGAAGTTCTGGTACATTAATAACTGGTATAGCCCCTAGAATTTTGAGCGCGAGCAACTCCCATATCTGGTGCAGCTGGTCGGTCAATAGAGCAGTGGTTAATGCTGTTTGTGGATGACGCTAGAGTTGTCATACGATGATGTCCCGTAAGTGCTCTCCATGATTTCTACCTAACCATTTATGGACGTCCTATCCTCCTCACTCCTATCCTCAATACCTTGGCCTCATCCTCGACCGCCACTTGCCCATCACCATACAATCCAACACCAAGCCCACAACAGACTCCGCCTCCTGAAACTCCTGTCCATCCGGACATGGGGACTGCATCTGTCCACCATCCTTCACACCTACACATCCTTTATCCGCCCCATCCTTTGTTATGCCAGCGTTGCTTTGATATCCGCCCCTCCCAGATTCTATAAAACCCTCCAAATCCTAGAACGCCATGCACTATGCCTCACCTTCCGTATCCGCTTTCTGTCCCCCAAGCTCATCCTCTACGACCTCATCCCCTTCCCCCACCTTCTTCTTTTCCTTGAACACATCCGCACCCTGTATATTGTCCACTGACTCGATCGCCCCCACCCCCTGGTGTCCCCCTTCCTGTCCATCCCCAGCACTTTGGCGCGCCTTTACCGTTGTGCCCGCCCTCTCTTCACCTCCACACCCTCCACCTCCTTTCCCAACGCAGCTTCCCTCACCTACCCCTCCCAGATGATGAGCTTCACCCTGACATGTCCTCCTTCTACCAACTCTAACCCCACCTTTCTCCTCCCTCCTCCTCAGGGCTCCCTCTCCACTCTCTTCCTTCCCCTGAGTGGCTTTCCCCCTCCTTCAGCCCTTCCCTTTCCCGTGCTCCCCTTCGGTGTCTCTGCAGTCCCTCCTGTCTTGTCTTCCCTCTTCATCTTCTGTAGTGCCCATCTCCTGCCTCTTGGTGCACCCCCAGTCCCCTCCTTTTCTTCTTCCTCCCACCACCATCCCCCCTCCCCTCTTTTTCCCACCTTTCCGACCTCCAGCCCCTCGTCAGGTCCCTACCAGCGGTTTTTATTCTTTGTGAGTGTTCCATCATTTCCAGTGGTTTTGTTTTTTTAAGTGTCTCGCTCTGTGTGACTTTTATACCTTTTATACCTTTAACTTGTCTTTGACTCCTGTGATTTTAAGTGTGCAACGAATTGTCAGCTGTGTTCTTTTAACTTTATGTCGACTTTTTAACTGTCTCCCTGTGCATGTCCCCGTATTAGTGTATATCTTAACCCCCATCATCTCCATTTGCTGTGTTTCTTATGTCCCTCTTTTATCACCTCCTTCTTTTGTAAGCATTCCCCTTTCATGTATGTTGTAAAACCGTTTGGATGAAGAGTGGTGGACTGTGCCACTGCCAGCCGTCCCCTGCCCCATGGGCAGGAGAATGAAATTACAATAAAGAAAAAAAAATAAATGTATGGAGGAAACAAGTAACACAATATTTAGGAATACATTTTACCGAACGGCGTATTTTCATTGCAGACACGAGACTGGCAACTCACAAAACGACAAATATAATGCACAAACTTGCACTTCTAAATACCACAAAATGTAGACTATCTCTGATGATGCTACGACCTTGTCATGCAGCTTTCTTGGAAGGAGCAGTATGCTTTGTCACAAGTGAATGGGCGTAACGCCTGGGTCTAGTGTTGTGTGGCAATACTGTGAGGCGAGGACAGAGGCGTATACTAACCAGAGTGTCAGGTGCTTTTGGCACCACAACAGTAGAAGCCTTGTGTGTGGTTCTGAGAATTTGCCCCATTGTCACCATCCGCCACAGAGTAGTGGAATGCTGGTAAAGACAAGCCAAGGCTCGTGAAATAATAGGTGAAAATATTGAATCCATTCGTCAGTTAAACAGGTAGGGCTTTACACAGGTGAATGAGAGTGGTAGACAATCGACAAAGGTCGTTGTGTTTTCTCCTTCTGCCCCAAATATACGGGGACGATTGAATCTGATGCATGCGGATCCAGCCTGTGGCATTGTCCACATTTTGACCAGCCACAGCCCGTACCCAGCACATATAAACCGCTTGGGCCTTAGCCAGAGAGCTAATTACATATGGGTCTCATGAACATGTGGCATTACACTGCGACAACCTCACAGACATAAAACCTGTGACAGAATGCAATGACATCAAAGAAATGTCACGAGACCCAGACAAATGGTGTGCTCTAGGTAACATCGCTGATAAGTCTTCAAGAACGCTCCAAGACGGCTACAGACAAGAAAATCCATGCGGCAGATCTCGAACAGAAACAGAACAAACAGAACAAGATCCTTGGGAGGACAGAAACTCAAGACAGACACAAACCCTAATGTAGATTTAGACACAAAAAGTGACAGAAACACAACAACAACATCAGACACAGGCTCATAACATAAGGAGTACAACACCTAAAACACACAAATAAGACAATTGTAAGAAAAGCAGACATAGCACTTGATTGGCCCACGTATCTAAACCGAACTATAAGAATGATAACTAAGTAATGTAAAAGAAAATAACTAGTGAAAACTTTGAGACAGTCATTATATCTAAGAAATACGCCATACAGGGATGCGTTTCAAATAGCAGGCAGCTACGCAATAAATGAAAACAAAGTTGCCGTTAATACCACTAGAGTTGATTTCATGGAGCAGAAACACACCCATGGAGAGCTTCACTTCTTCGTCTTTAGTGCCTCTTGCAACCTTATCAGAAGATCTGGGCTGTATACTCTTGTGACAGTTTGCCCCTTACGAGCATATTCTGCTGTCACCAACACCATGGAAGCCCCAAAATACAATATCACCTCGCTTGATGGTGGTTGGGTCCTCGCCTTTCTCAGCGGTGGTGTATCACTTGTTTTCGCAACTTACTTTTCCCCTTTCTTGAGTGGACACAGAGATGCATCCAGCTCATGTCCTTGGCGAGTAGGTGCTGAAAGACGTCAATTTTTTTTATTCCAGTCTTTGATCAGAAAATATATTCCTTCCACGATGACCGGTTTCAGTCAGTAATGACAATCTTCAGATCTGTTCTACACCATGTCCTAATGTGGTAAAACTGCAATGGCATCGTTAAACAAATAAATACACTCAGCAAAGCATTGTCACATAGAACTAAAATATGGTGTAAAATAGGCCACATCGTCCACACAGTCATTTTGAAACTGTCGTTACTGTACAAAACCTACCGAAGTGCAGTAGCTACATAATTTTGTTTGCCTATATGCTTCACAGATGTCGCTACTGTCAAAGAAGTCAGGAGCATAGTCCTAGCACCATTTCCCCGGCAACGGCGGTTCGGTGGGATTCTTGAACGTGTGTCACCAGTCGTGGCTTCCAGCACGTGGCCAACTACGTCATGTTCAAAACTCCGCATTCTGAAGTGTACTGTGACAGATGTTGATTCTAAGAACGATAATTGTTGGTATAAATGGTCAATTATAGCTGAACTGCACCACGAAATCGACGGCGCGAGCTACGCCTATATATAATTCATATTCATACGCAGTAAGCTTTGTAAACTTTTCGTTTCCTAGCAGTCTGAAACAAGTATTAACCAGCGGAAAAGTGCTCTTACCGGAGCACAAGAAAAGGTGAACATGTGCATGTTTAAAAGACTCTGACTGAAAAGTGGGGTAGCAGCTGCTCATTCTACCATCCTCAGCACTTTTAAAAATTTTACCAAAAATTTTGCCATTTGAACATATTCGCACCCTTTTCAACATGCAGCTCACTCCTCACACCCACAATCTTCCCTAAGTGGAACTTCTCACGCCCACTAGACCATCCACTCCCACTTCCCCATTCTCATACACTAAGTCAGACCAACTCATTATCATCATATCTTTGTGTGTCTCTAACAGTCACTGTCTCCTGTCTCACAGCCACAGTCTCTTTCGTTCTGTCCTATAGCTATTTTTCCTCTCACGCTCGCTGTCTCCCTCTTGCCCTCTCTTACTGCTACCGTCTCATTCATTCCTTCCCGCTACTGCTGTCTCTTCTCATTTTCAGCATCTCTCTATTCCTCGTCGTATCATTACCTCTCTCTCTCTCAGCCACTTCCACTTTCTCCTTCTCTTTGTTCCTAGCACTATCTCCATCACTCCTTCCTAGCACTGTTCTGTCACTGTCAAGTATGTTCCACTGCCACTGTTTCTCTCTTTCTCTCACATTGTCATTGCCTCCTTTGCTTTTTCTATGTACAACATAACCTCTGTCTGCTATCATCCAATACTTATTACTTTTCCGCCTCTTTTCCACTGCTACTGTCTCCCTCTCTCTCAGCATGAAAAGCGCGAACAAAGTCGCATGCCAAAATTTCTGGGAAAATTTGTAACCGTGCTGATACGTACAATGTGGCAACTGGCACTCCATTTTTCAGTCAGAGACCTTTAAAGAGGAGTATACGAGTACTCGCCTTTTTGTGCCCCGATAGCAGCATTTTTCCGCTGTTTCCCTTCTTTTCCCTACCACAGTAGGGCAATCACTCGCGGGAAAAGAACTTTATGGTTTATGCGAAGCTGAAACAAGGCAATATTAATTTTACATCTCAGGTCGGATTTTATGTGCACAAAAACTTTGCAAGTGCTTCAGTACTGCAACATGTGTTTCCAGAACCCTTTCGACGATAGCGGAGACAGTTCACAGCATACTTCTCATTGCTACGTCGCTTTATAAACTACGTTTTTCCCTCACACCGGATTTTAAGTGCATATTTTCCGTGTGCAAGTAGGGTAACTTTGAACATCTGTACATCGGAAATGGATAAAGATACTAATAAATTTTTTAGGTTGTTCGAGATTGGGATTTTTGGAATACATCATAAAAGTTTCAGACATTAGTTGTACATAGCAGTCTTGGAATCGGCGGCACGGTTTTCGTGCGAAAAAATGAGGAAAAACTTTTTTGGGGGGGTTTCTAAGGAACAGACCATGAACTAATTGCGCCTTCATAAGCCCACTAACGCTAAACGTAGACTACATCAAACGCCATAATGATCTAGAGATTTGCTCCATTTGCCTTAGGAGTAGGAAGTGTGTAATATCCATAATTTGACCCTGTACTGTAGGACAGTGACATTAATAGGATCCTTCTGTTGGGTATACAAATCGGCCCTCGTCCAAGAGCTATCCAAAACACTTGACCATACCTTTCTGTCACCAATAGAACACGTGTTATGGGCTACGGAAGCATCCTCTTTTTATGCGCGGCAATCTGGAACATATCGGCAGCGCCTGCTGTCGCATGCGTACCGATGTTTAAGACAAACAACGAAAATTTATCTATTAATGTCTACAATGTTCAGTATTCTCAACGCGAATTGATGATTATAGGAGCGAAAAGAGATTACGAAGGAAAACTGTTTAAAGTCGTTCCGTTGTATGGTTGTACGTCTATCATAATTGTATGAAACATGTGAATGTGTTAGTGCTGCCAATTGGAAACACAAAAATTTACCATTTCTGATATACAAAAAAAGACCTTTAAAGACCATTTTACGGTAGCATTACTGCTTATCATCATTCAGTAGAAGTATGAGAGCGCTCTTTGTGCTATTATCGTCCTATAGAAAAGATGTCTACACATTTAGTAGGTAACTCACTATGCAAAACAGTAACGCCCAAAGTAAAGAAACAGAACGTACAATTGTACAAGTATAGCAAGCACTTAAAGCTACCGTTTGTTGTACGTACAGATCTCGAATGCCTCCTACAACTGGTTATTAATGATAAAATCCATGGGCTGAAACCATACAGTATTGTGATTTTGCTTTTGTTTGTGGCATAGCCTCTAAAAATTGGTGAAGGAAAACATAGGTTTTGTTGTGCAATATGCCGATTTCGACGTTTGTCATTTCCAAGTGCCTGTGTATGAATATCACATACTGAAAGAGAAGTATGGGAAAGCTGGCCGACACTTTTTTCTTGAACAAGAAATTTATGTGTTTTTCAACTCTTACTTTTTTCGTATAGAGGGTCAGGTGAACTGCTCAGCCGGCCGAGGTGGCCGAGCAGTTCTAGGCGCTACAGTCTGGAGCCGCCCGACAGCTACGGTCGCAGGTTCGAATCCTGCCTCGGGCATGGATGTGTGTGATGTCCTTAGGTTAGTTAGGTTTAAGCAGTTCTAAGTCTAGGGGACTGATGACCTCCGAAGTTAAGTCCCATAGCGCTCAGAGCCATTTGAACCATAAACTGCTCAACAAATGTTAGGAATATTATCGCAAATTGTAGTCTACGATAGTAGAGGTATCACTGAGCTAGGAACTTCATACATTATTCAGTTAGAGCCTATATACTGGACGGTGTGTACTACTGGCATGCTTTGTGGCCGTTCCCCAGTTGTGCAAACACACCGCAGCCGCAGCATCACACCGCGAACAGTCCAGTATCAACAATAGCTTTATTCAGTTTGTGTTCAGCACTGCAGTAACATGCCGCGTAGGGTCATACAATACTTTTCTAGAGTTAGGATAGTGGCTTTACTTTCAGCGGGTCATACACTGCAAGATGTTGTCTGTCGGGTTGATGTCACTCAAAGTGGTGTGTCTAAGGTGTGAAGAAAGTACAGATAGATGATAAATGTCAATGATAGATCTCGCAGTGGTCGTCCTGCTATGACAACACCAATGCAGGATCGTTTCCTCCAACTGTTGACTCGCAGCCAACTATCAGCAATTGCCGGAAATTTTGGAAATGACTTCTCCCCTGGGACTGGGATTCATATCTCACACTAAACAGTGCGTAGAAGATTGCATCAGGGTGGGCTTCATTCTAGAAGACCAATGATAAGTTTTGCACTGCACATGAACACTGTACTGTTGCGGAATGGAGTAGTCTCTTATTTGTTGACGAGATTGGGACTGGTTTGCGACCTCCACGCTAAACGTGCGCTGCAGGACACCAAGAACGCCGATACGTTCAGGAAGTCCATCAGTCTGCAAGTGGACGTTTACTGTTCTGGGCGGCAATAACGATGGGACGACGGGTCCCTCTAATTACCATCAACGGTGGTTTGACTGGTCCCCGACAAATCCAAGAACTCCTACAGGTGATCATACGGCCCTACAGACGTGTAGTCGTGATGGCTTCACGCTAGTCGATGACATGGAAGACCGCGCCATACTTTAACAGAATCTTGGTATCTTCAAAGATGCAACAAACAGTCGAATGCATTGGTCAACAAAGTTCCCAGACATAAATGCAACTGAGCATGCATGGAACCTGTTGAAGGTGGCCATTGCACAGCGTCCGAATCCACCTGACAATCTTCAGGATCTCACTATTGTTGATATTGAGGAGAGGGACCTCATACCCAAAGATAAACTTGATGGTCTCATCCGGAGTATACCTCAGAGAGTGGAAGAACTCATCGACGTGTGGGGAGGACATACTCACTAGTAAATACATAATCATCTTCATGAGATAAAGATTTTCACTGTTTTTGTTTTCAAGATGTACATTTAGCAGAGAACCTGCACTGATTTGTAATATTTTTGTAACTAACCAAAATCTTTCTTGTTTTCAGAGGGAATTATATTTATTTTGTTAATAAGGTATTGTACAAACCTCAGTGGGTCTACTATAAGAAGCCATTGTAGTAAACTGTATTATATGCCGAATTTTTGTTGAGGTGTGTATTATTGTGGCATTGTCATTTAAAATACGAGAGATATGTTAAGATGAAAATACAGGGTGAGTCACCTAACATTAACGCTGGATATATTTCGTAAACCACATCAAATACTGACGAAACGATTCCACAGACCGAACGTAAGGAGAGGGGCTAGTCTAACTGGTTAATACAAACCATAAAAAAATGCACATAAGTATGTTTTTTAACACAAACCTACGTTTTTTTAAATGGAACCCCGTTAGTTTTGTTAGCATATCTGAACATATAAACAAATACTTAATCAGTACCGTTTGTTGCATCATAAAATGTTAATTACATCCGGAGATATTGTAACCTAAAATTGACGCTTGAGTACCATTCCTTCGTTGTTCGATCGTGTGTATCGGAGAACACCGAATTACGTAGGGATCCAAAGGGAACGGTGATGGACCTTAGGTACAGAAGAGACTGGAACAGCACATTACGTCCAGATGCTAACACCTTTTTATTGGTCTTTTCCAATGACGCACATGTACATTACGTGGAATAGAGTGTGTCCCGACATGTCAGGCCAATAGATGTTCAATGTGGTGGCCATCATTTGCTGCACACAATTTCAATTTCTGGCGTAATGAATGTCGTACACGCCCCGGTACATCGGGTGTAATGTCGCCGCAGGCTGCCACAGTACGTTGTTTCATATCCTCTGGGGTTGTAGGCACATCACGGTACACATTCTCCTTTAACTTCCCTCACAGAAAGAAGTCCAGAGGTGTAAGATCAGGAGAACGGGCTGGCCAATTTATGCGTCCTCCCGTCGAACATCCTGTCAAGGGTCAGCCTAGTGTTAATTGCGGAATGTGCAGGTGCACCATCATGCTGATACCACATACGTCGTCGTGTTTCCAGTGGGACATTTTCGAGCAACGTTGGCAGATCATTCTGTAGAAACGCGATGTATGTTGCAGCTGTTTGGGCCCCTGCAATGAAGTGAGGACCAATGAGGTGGTCGCCAATGATTCCGCACCATACATTTACAGTCCACGGTCGCTGTCGCTCTACCTTTCTGAGCCAGCGAGGATTGTCCACGGACCAGTAATGCATGTTCCGTAGATTCACTGCCCCGTGGTTAGTAAAACCCGCTTCATCGGTAAACAGGTAGAACTGCAACGCATTCTCTGTTAATGCCCATTGACAGAATTGCACTCGATGATTAAAGTCATCACCATGTAATTGCTGATGTAGTGACACATGAAACGGGTGAAAGCGGTGCCGATGCAGTATGCGCATGACACTACTTTGACTCAGTCCAGCGGCTCTCGCAATGTCCCTTGTACTCATGTGTGGGTGCATGGCAACAGCAGCTAACACACCAACTGCACCCGCTTCTCCTGTGACGGGCCTGTTACGGACCCGTTTGTGTGCTACGACCATACCTGTTGCATACAGTTGGCGGTAGATGTTTTGCAATGTGCGGCACGTTGGATGCTCTCTGTCCGGGTACCGTTCTGCATACACCCTGCAGGCTTCAACTGCATTTCGTCGACACTCGCCATAGATGAGTATCATCTCCGCCTTTTCAGAGTTCGAATACACCATGGTCACAGTTCCTACAACACTACACTATCACAGATGTCTGGTAACACGGTGTACTACAGTTGGTCTGCGTGCGGAGACGAATGCAGAATAACAATAGCAGCTTGCGCTACATGCGGACACTGCGACAGCTAGACCAAAGCACAACAGTGCACTACAGCCACACTCGTAAACACGGTCGTCATCGTAAACATGTCCCTGCAGATGCTGCTCGCCGACCGTGGCCCGTGTTTGTTACAACACGCAACTGGATGTCGGAGGTGTCAAGCGTCAACTGTAGGTTACAATATCTCCGGATGTAATTAACATTTTACAATGCAACAAACGGCACTGATTATGTATTTGTTTATATGTTCAGATGTACTAACAAAACTAACGTGGTTCCATTTTAAAAAAACGTAGGTTTGTGTTAAAAAACATACTTCCGTGCATTTTTGTATGGTTTGTATTAAACAAGTACACTAGCCTCTCTCCTCACGTTCGGTCTGTGGAATCTGTTCGTCAGTAGTTTATATGGTTCACGAAATATATCCAGCGGTATCGTTAGGTGACTCATCCTGTATACACGAGTGGTCCCTCTCACCCATGAGGGTAAGGGTGTGATGAAATGGTATACTGGGAGAGATCGACCATATAAAATGTGTATAAATGAAGAAATGAATCAATTAAAATTATGTAGTTTTGTTTGGAATATATTGTAATGAATACAAAATTATACTATTGAATATTTTAGTCCAAAATAGTTTTATCAGTTTATCATCAGTCTTATTAAACATTGGCTTTTCTAATCAGTTTTTGTTTTGTTCAAGCATTACCCTATCTCCCTCTCACCACAACAATTAAACTTACCGCCAAATCTTGAACAACATTCACGTGACCGCCGTGAATGGCAGACACACTGAATTCAGTTATCATTTTTATTAGTTTCGTAACAGATTGGTGAACACTCAACACATTCATCTTCATCCCATTCATCTAAGTTTTTTTCATATATATATATGATCCATCAATCTGTTTATCTCTCCACTAAAATTTCCGTTTGGTACCGTTTCGTGCCTTTCTTATATCTTCTTTCCTTTCATATTTTTTCCTTACAGTTTCAATACTTTGAGCAGAATTTATCCCTTTGGATAAGGTTGCTGTGTTCCTCATAAAATTCATGGTTTTATCAGTAGAAGGAACAGATGATATTTTCTTCCAAAAATTTTGTCTTCTTTGGCTTAGAAGTGTCAGTTTTGAAATGGTGATCTTGGAAGTTTTAGGTTTAATGGGAGTGGAGTCCGAAGTTGTGTTAGTGTAGGAGTTTAGATTTATATAGATAACTCTGTTCTTTTGCTGTGCTGCGCTTACTAGTTCTGAAGTGATTGGTTGGCCTTTGCGTGAGATTTTACCCGTTCCATTTGTTGGTGCCGGGGAACCTTTCGACAAATATGCGTAGTCTGGGACTGTGGCATCTTTAGTGGAGCTATTCCACGTGTCTTGAAGCTAAATTTAATTGCGCTCCACCTCTCCCACTTTATTTCTATCTACAGGTAACAAACTCGCTGACTGTTTTAGGTCAGTTTCATTCCTACAAATTTTTCAAACTCACAGCAAAAAAGCTGCATTGAAACTATGCGAATTATACCTGAATACTAAAATTATGTAAGTACACCATTCGGCTTACCCGAACAGAAAATGTGATTTTTCTCCAGAACTAACACGAAAATAACAGCAAAACTATCGTACTACGTTTTTTCACAAAATAGCTTCCTCACAAGTGGCGGAAGCTGCTCTCTAGAGGCGCAGTTGTGAAATATGTCACTGGTCCTTATCACCCAGTGGTCGAACTCTCCCCGACTTACCCTACCATATTAGACGAGATGTTTGAAATATGCGTCACGTCTAGTGTGATACATTATGTGATTTTTATCCACATTTGCTTGAAAATGACATAAACGTCGAAATCGACCGACCGCACAATTAATAAAGAATATTAAAGCCTTCTAAGGACGATGTTTTCCTTTACAGATTGTAGTATTGCTTATTGCGTGCACTGTAGTTATAGTGAGGAATGTTCAGATTTTAAGCTGCACTGATGTCCGTACTGTAAGAAATGGCTTAGAAAACACTGACAAACGGTTAAAAATTACTTGTTGCGGAACAAACAGATGAATGCTAGCCTTCAAGTAGAAATAGCATTTAGAGAAGCAAAAATCTGTCACATGTGCAGGGAATACTTCAAGCAAATTGATGAGACACATAGAGTTTATTCTCATTTTAGAAGTAGATTTCCAGGAATTGCTGCACATACTAGCTGCAGTTTAAATTATAGACCTGACTTTGTGGTCCTCTTGTGTTTCACAAACTTTCGAATTACGACGCTAATTTTATAATCATGATCTTTGTAGACAATTGGAAGAAACTGACCACAATGAAACAGTGAAAATAAATCTTGGCCATATATCTGTGGTGGCAACAAACATGTGGAAGTATTAAAAATTTACTAAATCTGTCGCTGTAGAATATCACTGGAATATAAAGTTTCGGTTTATGCATCCCTCCTTATTTCTAGTGTTTTCTCTAAAAAATATGTCATATTTAAAAGCTAATGAGTTGAAACTGGCAAGAATGTATTCAACAGTGCAGAATTTAATTTGATTAATAAGAACATTGTGCTTCACTAGGAGTACACAACTGATGAATCCGTTTTTTATGAGCAATTATGGTCAATTGAAGCACTGAGAAACTTGATCACATGTGAAACAACTATTACAGAAAATTAATATCGAAGAACGTGTAAGGTGTGGTGTTTATCTCAATGTAAGGCATTATTAGCTAACTCTGACTTATGTTTGAAATCTCGTGTTTCCTTGTGAGTCGATGTCTTTGAAAATTTGCACGTACTCTGTCCCAAAACAAACTAATGGGATCCTTCAAATTATATGAATTCATCTAGTTTAGCTTTGGACGTTTTGCATAAAACTACTAACTTAAAGTTACAGCTTATAGCGTACACAGAAGAATTGAAGTTTGTTGAGTTGCTCAGTTCACATTGACGTGCTGTAGTAAACAATATGTTCATGGTCGATTAAAATCAAAATAACGATGAATTCTGTAATACCTCGATGTTAATGGTCTATACAGCTGGGAAATGATGCCTTATCTAACACACTCTGATTCTGCGTAGTTGGCTGTAAACAGTTTTGATGCAATAAGCATACCAGATGATTTCGACAAAGGTTACATTGTAGAAGCAGGTCTTGAGTATGTAGAAAATTTCCATGAAATTCCAACTTACAATTACGTCCAGAAAAAATGGTGCCACACCACGCATCAATAAACCAGGAGTTTCAATGACGCTGATTTCCATATCATATGATAAAAAAACGTGATTTTGTAGAGAAATACATAGAATATTATCATCTCGTGAAGCCCTTTGAATGAAACCACATATCGATATTAATGCTACGTAACATACCTGTTCACTCTGATAGTAAGATTTACAACACCCATGCGTCATTAAAAAGAAAGTATGTTGAATGAAAGATGAACTGTCGGGGAATTATTGCAGAACTCAAAGAACTCAGAGCAAAAATGTGTGTTCGAGAAACGGGGACAGCATGTTCATCGTAGTAAGGTACTTAGTTAGTTAGTTACGTAGAGCGAAACGTATGCGATGCTCATCAGTTGAGAAATTCAGCGGTGATGATCACCGAGAATTTGTACTCAACAATGTTGATAAATCGACTGTTCAGTGCAAAATTCGATCCAAGTTATATACAGATTCCATTATAAAGCGATGTTAATTATGTTTTTTTAAATGAACACACCGCTATTTGACTGTATTGTTGTTTATTTAACTACGACCCAGATTTCGGCATTTTATGCCATTTTCAAGTGATTGAGTTTACGCCATTAACATATATTTCAGGACATCAAACTCCAAATTCGCCACAAAATTAGGAAAAATTTTCGCTCCTCACGAAATGACTGATGTAAAATTTTTCCTAATTTTATGACCAGTTTTGAGGTTGATTTTCTGAAATATATGTTAATAACATAAACTCAAATCACTTGAAACTGCATAAAAGGCCAAACCTGGTCGTAGTTAAATAAACAACAGTACAGTCAAATTGGGATGTGTTCATTTAAAAACTATTGTATGACTGTTCTTTAGCAATATAAAAACAATGTTGAGTAACTTTATCGGCAAATTATGATAAAGGCTTCATACGTGATGACAAAATGAGCACTATAGCTTGCGGTCGTTTTTGAGAAGAGATTTCCAGCGAGCACCTGTATGCACAACTGGAGGCGATTTTTTATTGATTTAACATTAAAATACTGATTGTAATATATCGTAACTTAGGTTTTCTGTGCACAGAAACGATGAAAACTGAAATTGGAGCCTACGTATGACGGTAACATAGCGTAGTGTGTTCTAAATATTAAAAAAAGTGACTCACTGGTGTATTATGAAAATATAATTTAGCATACTGGTGACAGATGTAGAAAAGATGTGATTGATATACTATACAGGGTGTTCATTTTAACTGAAGACACTGCAATATCTCAAAAAAGTACACGTCGAGTCAAAAAAAGTTTTCATTCCAATTTGTTTGTTTCGGATGGGGACATCCAACAATAAACTCGACTCCCACCCGACCCCGTCGGTGAGTGGTGGGGGCAGCTTTGAAATATCTGATAGAAGCCACCCTTTTTTTCTTTTTTTTGGAGATAATGATTCTGCGGTAAAATGCATTTACGTTTTGTCTGAAGCATTTTCTTCATTTCGCTACAAATGACGCTGTAATACGTGGAATAGAAGTGGGTATACGTCCTAATTTACTATGTGCTACTCAATGGCTCTTGAATATCCAATGGCACGTGGGACCCCATCTTCATGTAGCGAGTGTAGGAAAGACCAGTATTTCATAACTTCTAATATGAAACCTCATTTGCAACGTTGTATTCCTCGGACGTATCGAACAGGAGACTGATCGACGCGCCACCGTGGCCTTGTAGCGAACTACGACGTATTATAACAGACAGTACACTGTGACCCGAGCTCACGTATCGTGCAGACGAAGAGTAGATAGCGGCACGAAGCATTACAATACTTGCGCAGTGTTTATTGCCTGCACACCTACTTAACATTTGGAAAACAGCTGTGCAAGTGGATGATGAATGTTGCAACCACAGAAAAGAAACAACTGAAATGATCCTAATTTATGGAGAACGTAGGAAAAAGTTGAGGCTGCTGTTGCCTTGTATTCCGATCGTTTTCCAGAGAAAGTTCGTTCTCGTTCGTTCTTTCACACGGCTGCGAACGCCTTTATGTCTGATGGCAGCGTAGACCGGCGCAAGGAAAAAAATCTAACGTTTTACAGGGGGAACTAATAAAACAGCTGTAGAAGCAGCAGTGCACAACCCTCGGAAAAGCGCCCGATAATTACACTGTGATTCCGCATTGACCGAAGGTAGTATTGCCACAATACTACATCGTTGTATCATCCATACCACCTGTCACTGCATCAAGAACTTCAGGACGCCGATTTCCATAAACGAGTTGTGTTTTGTGAATGAGCACGTCAACAAGTGCAAGCGAGCCCCACGTTCTTTGGAGAGGTACTCTTTCCCGATGAGTCTGCATTCACAAACTATGGTAACCGTTAGCCGGCCGGTGTGGCCGAGCGGTTCTAGGCGCCACAGTCTGGAACCGCGCGACCGCTACGGTCGCAGGTTCGAATCCTGCCTCGGGAATGGATGTTTGTGATGTCCTTAGGTTAGTTAGCTTTAAGTAGTTCTAAGTTCTAGGGGACTGATAACCTCAGCAGTTCAGTCCCATAGTGCTCAGAGCCATTTGAATCATTTATGGTAACCGCTAAATGGCGTAATATGCATTACAGGAACGTAGACAATCGCCACTAGTCACGGCTAGTTGACCATCAGTGTCCTTGCTCGGTTAATGTATGGCGTGGCATCATGGAGAACAACTCATTGGTGCGTATTTTATCGATCGGCAAGTTGAATGGAAGCAAATATCAAATGTTTTTGGAACAGGAACTAACGGTGCTACTGCAGGGTATTACCCTGGACATTCGACAACGTAAGTGGTTTCAGTAATATGGTTGCCCAGCGCACGGAGATAGAAGACCGTGTTTACACTGGCTGGGAGCGTTACACAAATGAAGCACGGGAGATGTAAGACTGTGTTTGCACTGGTAGATGGATCGGAAGAGGTGGCGCTATTAATTGGCCTGCAATCTCGCCGGATTTGATGTCGCCGAATTTCTTTCTGTGGGGATATTTAAAACATAAGGTATACCAGGAAGTGCCAAAAGGCCGCGAATTCATGATCGACAGCATCAGAAACGCCTGTGTTGACATTTCCGCAGATATGCTTCTGTCCTGTGTAAGGTCTTTTGAACAGCGGATCACTAAGTGTGTTGAAGTTGGCAGTACTACGTCTGAACACTTACTCTAATTGGAAAAGTAGAGTGACGTTTGCCTCGAGCTACGGCGCGTCGAGTACTCCTCCGTTCGATATGCCGGAAGAATACAACTTTGTGAATACAGCCGGACTGAAACGGTTACTGTGTTCCATGGCGGGTAGATAAGATGTAGACACCTGTTCTAAGGGAATCCTCCGCCTTTTCTCTGAATCTTTTAAAGTGAATTCTAGATCGGTTGCGAATACCAGCAGTAGTAGTCGATTCTTATTTTCATTTATTCTAATTGAAGTGGTACACTGTAGACCTTCATTTCTTTAATGGGTGCACAGTGAGCGGACGTCCGTTGTCATATATTAAACAATCCCTCAAAAGCAACGTTTCTTGCCTTTCGTTTTGTGTAGCCCAGCAAAAATTTTGTCATTTATTTTAATAGAAAACTGAACTGAATACGCCCTCCCACGATATTCTAAAAATGCTATTTTCTGTCGTAATATTGACTGGCCTCAAATTTTTAACTGTTCTACTGAAAGAGCCGGCGCAGTAGTTAAGACGTGGGCTTATAATTCAGGAGCATCGTGATTAAAATTACCTGTTCCTAAATCACTTCTGGTCAGTACTGTGATGATTCTTTTGAAAACGTCTAACGTGAGAATGTGTTACGAAAGTTATGACTCGTATGAGTCGAGATATTAAATATTAATCTTCCTTAATCCTTTATTCCGTCCTCCAGATGAGTTTTAAACTAGTTTATCCCATGTCTGGAAGCTTCTAAACTTCACTTCTTCTTCACAGTATGAACTCCGTTGTTGGCGGGATTGGGAATAGAAATGATTATATACGCAGTATATCGACTGTTCTAGGGGCTAGCGTTGCTGCCTCTGGATTACGGGGTTCGGTTCCCGGTCGGGTTGGTAATTTTCTCTGCCAGGGAACTAGATGTTTGTGTTGTCTTCATCATTATCATTTGTGCCAGTGACTAGATTTGATTATGAAAAGAAAATTGACTCTGTAAAAATAGGGACTTTGCATGGTCACTGATGACCGCGCAGTTGAGCGCCTCACAAACCAAACATCATCACATCATCGACAAACTTTGAGCAGTTATAGATGATGTCCGGAGGAACAAATTGAGTCGAAGTGTGCGGAAAAACGCCTACCGTTAAAACACCCGTTCGGTAGTACATGTGAGTTAGCGACGCTCTACAGAATTCTTGTGCCGAGCGTGGCTGCTTTTGAGGCTATCGACTTAAATGCCATCGAGATTTATGCTTGCAGTTACACTTGCGCTCCGGCACTTCGCCGGATATACACTGCCATACAAAATATCAGTGTAACTTTGTACACTTCCGCGGGTGTGTAAATGATTGGAGTTTCAATGTTCTATGACTGCAGTGTGTTAATGTTGTTAGTGTTTAGTGCTGCAATCAGGCCTTATGCTGTATAAGGGGGTCGTGAACAGCGTCAGAACTTAATTGATCACTGAAGGGCACAGAGATGACATGAACTCGTGTGAAACAAAATTATCCCAAACGAGGCGTGTTTTTTAAGTAAATACCGTTTTGAAATAAAAAAAAAGACGTGCTAAGATATCTCAATAATTTTATTTTTACATTAAAGCCTGTACTTAATCTACGCATTGACGCCATTACAGTCTGATTCTTCCTTGTTTACGTTGTGTACTGAGGATTTAAGATGCATCTGATAATCGTGAGTCCCGCCGACTGTGAAGTACGGGCTGTTACAAGATTTGTTAGTGCTAACAGCCAAAAATCCATCGATATTCATCGTGAGATCTGTGCAGTTTACGAGGAAAACATTATGAGTGATGGAATGGTAAGAAAGTGGGTGAGAGCATTTAAAGATGGCTGCACAAACGTGCATGATGAACAACGGAGTGGGCGACCTTCGATCGTTAATGAAAGTTTGGTGCAGGAAGTGGACAAAAAGGTGAGAGAAAACAACACTTTAATATTTCCTCCTTGCGGGATGACATTCCTAATGTTTCTCGTAGTGTTTTGTATGGCATTGTGACCGAGCACTTGAATTACCGAAAATTGTGCGCACGTTGGGTACCGAAAATGTTGACGGATATGTACAAAACCCAACGTTTAGACAGTGCATTGATTTTTCTTGAGCGGTACCACAACGACGGTGATGGTTTTCTAAGCCAAATTGTTACGGGCGATGAAACGTGGGTGGCGTACGTCACACCAGAATCAAAGCAACAAAAAAAAAAAAGGCTCTGAGCACTATGGGACTTAACTTCTGAGGTCATCAGTCCCCTAGAACTTAGAACTACTTAAACCTAACTAACCTAAGGACATGACACACATCCATGCCCGAGGCAGGATTCGAACCTGCGACCGTAGCGGTCACGCGGTTCTAGACTGTAGCGCCTAGAACCGCTCGGCCACCCCAGCCGTCTCAAAGCAACAGTCCATGGAAGTTGAGCAAGGGCATCGTTTTGCTGCAAGACAATGCCCGTCCGCATCTGACGAATCAGACCAAAGATCTCAACACATCTTTTCGATGGGAAACTCTAGATCATCTTGCGCCCAGTGACTACCAACTGTTCCCGCACTTGAAGAAACACCTGGGCGGTGAGCGTCTTCAAGACGATGACGAAGTCAAAGCAGTGGTGGTGCAGTGGTTAGCAAGTCAGGCGGCAGACTTCAATGAGGAGGGTATTCAAAAACTGGTACAAAGTCCGTCAATATTGACAGAAATTATGTAGAAAGGTAGATTAAGGTACAGGCTTTCATGTAAAAATAAAATAGTTGAGATATCTTAGCGCGTTTTTTTTAATTTCAAAACCGTACTTACTTTAAAAAAAAAAAACACGGCTCGTAAATTGGTATGGAGGGAGGAGAGCTGGAATAAAAGGGAAGAGAAGGGACTAGTGGTATCAGCTGCATCGGGACTTTTATGTTGGATCAGCACCTCATTGGGTAATGAATCCACAACCTCCAGTGCAGACGTGTCCGAAAGAACAGGCGCCACGCATTCGTGTAATTATCCCTATCTGACAGAGATTAAAAGGGACTTCATCAAGGATGTAATTGGCCAGATTTTCGAAACCCACAGTACCCAAATTTGAGGGGCATTCGGATGTAGCACTGGGCAGCCATACTCGTCCTCAAGCTTCCACTCTCCACGTCTGACCACAACAAGGAAGGACCGCCATACTGTGCACCAAGCGTATCGTAGTACCTCCACATCTGTGCCTACCATCCGATAACGAGTAATGGACTCCCTGCAGTATTACGTCATACCGCACCATTGGTCGTAGATTAGGAGCAGCCGGATTGGCGATTACCGTCCCATGGGTAAGCTGCTGGTAACACCACATTACAAACGGCTGCGTTTGGAGTGGTGCCGTGAACGGAAAGAATGGAGTAGTGATGAATGGTGCTGC
Organism: Schistocerca piceifrons; assembly: GCF_021461385.2. Lineage (NCBI taxonomy): Eukaryota > Metazoa > Arthropoda > Insecta > Orthoptera > Acrididae > Schistocerca > Schistocerca piceifrons. The sequence continues at coordinate 603,871,636 of NC_060140.1, forward strand.
AAGCTCTTCAGCGATGACCATCGTCAGTGAGAAGGGTGGCGACCTGAGGAGAGGTCCAGTTCTTCCAGCCTTTTGGAGAGGAATAGGGGTGTTAGTCCTGGAGTCACGGTGTGGGGAGCCATTGCGTATGACTTAAGATCCCGGCTGTTAGTGACTGAGGGTAATACCGTACTTCGTGCACATCCTGCGTCCTAAGGTGTCATCTCTCATGCGGCAATATTCTGGTACGATGTTTCAACAGGAGAGTGTTCTGCTCGTTGTACGCGTATATATGAACTGTCTGGATAATGTTGAGGAATTCTTGTTACCAGTAAGATCATCAGATGTGCCTTTGATAGAACAATGGTGTGACCTTCACGGGCGTCAAGTCCGTTCTAGTGTCAGTATCCATGATATGAGAGATCCCTTATAACAGTTGCAAACCAGCTTGCTTCGGGAGAGAATGCAAGAAGGCATTATCACACCCTTCACAACCGAATCACTGCATACATCCATGCCACAAGGTGTGTAATGCCCGATTGATGAGTGAGTTCATACTGCGAAGTTCTTTGTAAACCTGACTCGGTTTTGCTATCACTGCAATAATATTACATATCCTCTCACCCCGTGGTGTTTCGTCCTCCGTTTCTGGGAACTTATATGTGCCATATGTTTCGCAGAGAGGAGTAGAGATATTTTACAGTGATGACATACAAACTGATCTGAGAGACGTTCATGGTAGTCTTCGCCAGCAAAATGTTGATAAATGAAGAAATGTGTGATCATCCTATTACTCTAATACGTGCAGGATGCCGACTGATTTTTGAGTCTCAGAGGATAGTATCCAATTAACTATGAGAAAAAGTTAAAACCGTGTACCGGTCCATGATCAGAACCATGAGTTTTGACTTTCGCAGGCAAATGCTATCCCCACACGTCTTTAACCCTCCCAAGCAGCTTCGTTTCCGACAGTACTTTCAGTTATATTGCATACCATACTCGGCTATCAATCCTGTAAATAAGTTCTAAAACAGAGCACACTTTGCTGTAGAGAGAAAAATTCCTTTAAGAAATAACCCCTTAGGTTGTGACCAAAGCATTTCTCCGTAATATCCATCCTTCCAGGTTTTCTAGCTCGGCAGGGGAAGCAGCAGAACCTCTGTTACATTTGGACCGTCGCAGAGTTTGCAATAAGTCTATCGGTGAGGGCACTGTCGCCAAATGTCCGGAACTTTTACAGCATTGCACACTCCGCTGAACAGTTAAATATTCGATACGGATGGAAGAACAGAGACTAGCTCTTTCTTCGTAATGGTGAGAACCGTTTTATACGCAGCTGAAACAGTAAAAACACACCCAATCAAAGCCTACAATCTTACCCCTATTGAAAAGGCAATAGCCAATCAGTATTACCTCCAGAGTCGCCGTCTTATATTGTGTACACTCTCTTGTGATCAAAACCAAACTGTCGTCCGATCTTTGTACAAAATATAAAACAGAATTTTAAAAAGCCAGAAATTGTCTGTGTTATATGTTGAAATATGTTAAGACTTTAGCCATCAGATGCACGAATAAATAAAGAATAATTCGAACATATGATGGATAAAATGCAGTTCTTTTTGCCCACTAGGAGCAAGGCACAATTGACTATCAAGTGCCACACTGTTATTTCTAAGTGTAATTTGTCTATGTTATTTGTCAAAAGCTCGTCTAATTTCGGCTAAAAGCGATACACCACCTGCCAGAACATGACGATCAGGGCGTAGCATATGCGGCGATAAAAAACAAACCATCGCAATAAATCAAATAAAATGCATTTATTCTGTAACGCGCTACCAGAGACCACGAGACTCAAAATACTTCTGAAGTACCTCCGTAATTTTGTCGGTTCTCCTATAGAAAAGTGACGTTACCATAAGAAGTAGGTTTACACGGGACTGAGTGAGAACTGAGCAGCCGGCGCACGCACAATGGAAATCGGTCGGGCTGACCTCTGTCACTCGGCGGGAGCTCACGTGATATACGGTGGGCACCCATGCTCTCTGCCCCGCCGGAAGGAGCGGAGGGGCGACCACGCCCCCCGCTGCGGGCGCCCATATCGACTACGTGTCATTGTCCGACTAACGGCGTCGCCACGGACAGGTGCGCACGCCGGTCGCCGAAACCCACCAGTGTTTCAGACGATCGTGATTTTATCGCTCTTCCGGGTCAGACGCGCAAAGTGTTTCTAATGGTGGACGAGAGCCTCCTACCCACAGACATGATTCGGACACTGTGCTGACCAGCTGGGCAAGAGAATACTGGATCCAACAGTAATTCGACAGTGCAATTTACAATAGGATATCCGAAAACTATTCACGTACTGAAGTGCTTCTTTAAACACGCCATCAATAATTTATAATTAAGAGAATTCGAATCGTAGGGGCGAAAGAATTTCCATTGGTGTCAGGCAGTTAGAAGCGACGGCGATACATTTTTTATGAGGAGGCTTTGCAACAATTAGAAAAGGCGTCATCAATGCAGAGATTAGTATGGACATTACAGCAGTCTTATCAGACTGATATGACATTATTTTCCACCAGTCACTGAACTGATTTACCCAGAAAACAATAGGGGGACCTATCGTTAAATATGGGCAGCCAATTAATTTTCCGTACATAAAAATAATGGCCAGAGGTAGAGAAGCTATAAGGAAAATACGTTCGAATATGGATAGAATACCGTAACTTTTGAATTTTTCTCTCACGATCTACTTAGCCATGGAGCAGCTTACTTGCAGCTAGCTCCATGCAAAGTATCCTTTTCTCAGAACCCCTACGTCGCCTGCTTAGTGCTTTGCATTTTACCGTAACATAAAATTCTTTAACATAAAACTCTTTCTCAAACAATAAAGAAATAAAAGAAAATGTAGTTGTCCACTGTACTGATTTTTCTAGATCTTGAAAAACTCCGTGAGTCAAAAGTCTGTAATACGAGAAATATTAGGAAACATAAAGTTCCAATAAATTATACAGTTCACTGAACACTCAAATAAAACAATGCATATGAAATATGTTAATTGAGTCAAATAAGATAAATGAGACCTTAGAAAATTCATACAAGCTAGCGAAATTAAGGCCCCACGCAGCAGCATGATTACCCACTATTATTGTTCTTTACTTAGCCAAATTATCCAAGAACGTAAGATAAAGCCAGTTAACTGGTATGATACAAATATGTAAAGATTGTTATTTGAAAAGCCTGTATAATATTATTTGAAAATATTTGATGCAAACTTAAAAAACTGGAACTTTTTTAGAGACTATAGCTGGCAAAATACTTTCAACAGTTACAATTTCAATAAATAATAATAAGATGATAATAGGAGGACCGAAAAGTAATTTCATTGTTACATTAAATACAAACACATAAATTTTTAACAAGTTTCCATTTTTAATTAATCGATAAAAAACTATTGGTTTGACACAAAATATCTAGGGATGGTATTTTGGACATCATTCACATTTTCAATTTTTTTGCCGCTTTGAAAATGTTGAAGCGATCAGCATAAACAGAAATCCGATGGCGCAATATAGAGTGACTACGATGGATGAGGCAATACCTCCCACCAAAATTCATTAAATATTTCCAGGATTCATACTGCGCAGTGCGGTCTTGCATTATCATTTTAGCCGGCCGCAGTGGCCGAGCGGTTCTAGGCGCTTCAGTCTGGAACAACGCGACCGCTACGGTCGCAGGTTTGAATCCTGCCTCGGGCATGGATGTGTTTGGTGTCCTTAGGTTAGTTAGGTTTAAGTAGTTCTACGTTCTAGGGGACTGATGACCTCAGATGTTGTTAAGTCCCATAGTGCTTAGAGCCATTTGAACCACTTGAACCATTATCATGTTGCAGAATAAAGCCGTTTCTGCTGACAGTCGCTGAACACTTTTCAATTAAAGATTGATTTACTCGATACATTAGTCACAGTTGGCCTATGTTTTGGCATTTCAATATCAATGGCCCAGCGAGTACTCCAACAAGCACACAAACTAGCATATTGGGGTGTAAATCTGCCTTTTGCGTTCAAATTATCATGGAGGACCCACTTTTCATCCCCAGGTCAGTTAGGTTTAAAAAGGTTCTAGGGGACTGATGACCTCAGAAGTTAAGTCCCATAGTGCTCAGAGGCATTTTGAACCCAGTGATCCAGCAATCAAAAATCGCTTTTGTTTTGTACCGCTGAAGGATAAGTTGCGTGTTGTTGATGGCTTGGCCTCGTTTATTTCGCACAGATGATGGGGCATCTAAATACCTGCTATGTTCTCTTCGCCAATCCACTACAGATCTTCTTGGATTGTCAAGCAAGGCTGGTTAAATGTTTGACAGGTACTCGATTGTCTTCCATTTCTAAGATGTCATTATCTAAAGTTTTTGGTATTTCTGATCGATACGAGTCGGACAAATCAAAATTACTGGATTTGATTTTATAAATCACCTTTGGCATGTAGGGACATCTAATGCATATGTATAAACATCGAAATTGTTTTTGGCAGCAATTGTTGTCCTACTACCAATGTGGAACTACAAAAGCATACAATGCCAGATATGTACTTCTTCTGGTATTTGGCTGCCATTTCAGCATCAATTGAATAAACTAAGATTTAATTATTTACAAGTAAACAAGTAATTATAACCTTAAAAAAGTCTTTGGCACTATTTTGAAGTACACATTGAGCTGATAAATGACAAAGGAATATCGACATCCACAGAAACGACATTACTTTCCGGTCGCCTTAATAACAGAGTTAGTGTGAATAGACGTGTTTCGCAATTTACAACCAGTCTAATAGAAACTGCAAGTGAAGAACAATAAATAGAATGGGGGTTTAGAAAGAAATTTGAGCAAATAATCGAGAAGAGAAATTCAGATCCTATATTATTTTACAAACAACTTTCTGGGGAGGGCAACCACAGCTCAAAGACGTTATGAATAACACTCAATACTCAATAACCATTGAAATTATCATAAAAATTGTAACAAATAAAAAGTAAAAAAAAGATGAGGTTTTCCAAAAGCTTCCTAACTGTATTAGGGTGCTTTATACGCAACTACCTGTTTCACGTCAGTAAAGACTCATATTCAGGTTCATCTGTCAAGAACACAATTCACTGTGTGAGTTTTTCAAATGGTAGAAGTACAGAACCATAGTGTTGACGTTCAACAAAAAACAATGACGAGTACTCACAATAGCTATATTTCCATAATGTGGATGGACAATTACGGCGTCCCAGCTTTCGGAAAGTTATCCATATTAAGAGTAAAACCGCAATGGTGATGTCTCAAAATAAAATTGAGTACACCCGAAAGATGCTTGTCAGAATGTACAAAGCATGACTGCTGAATGACCCAGGCCTAGAAAAAAGAGGCAGGAAAACTAATAACGAATGGGACACAATGTAAACTGAGATAAAATGCCTAAAAATTACCCAATGTCTAGGAAAAGTGCGCGGAAAATATCATCAAAGAGACAATAGTCTAGTGTGAAACGAAATATCAAGAATGGAAGAAATTTGAAAAATAGCTTAAGATAATAGCCCGAAGTATATAAGATTCAGTACACACCAGGTGTACAAAATCACTGAAGTGAATTAGCTGTTATTATTAAAGAAGACGGCTTTGGTGTTAAGATACAGGTGTTCTTTACTGAGAGTGGGATAACCGGACTTAGATTTGATGTCTGAAGAAACATCTGAAAACCACGAAAGTTTTTCGAAAGGTTTTTAGTACAGATGCTCTCATTCTTATGAACCTTCCTGCACCTAAACTAATGGTGACTATTAAGGTTCACAAGGATAATTACCCTGTCTGTCTGATTGTGAATGCACTTAATGGTGTTAGTTACGAGTCGAACAACATGTTGGCTAGGTAGATTAATGAAAACATCAAGCATCCACTTCAGAACACAATCTGAAATAGAGAGCACTTAATTTCTGAACTTTCAGAAAAGACAAATATACCCGAAGATAACAGTATGGTGTCGCTGGATGTCAGAATTATGTATTCGAACATCCCTACAAAACGAGCTCAGGAAATTGTAGCCAGGAATTTACTTGCATTTTTGGACGTCCAGAAGATGAGTTAGAAAAGTTATATAATTGTTAGACATTGTTTTGAAATCAAATTATTTTAAGTTTGTACATAAACCCAAGAAAGTGGACTTGAAATGGATCCCCCTTTCTGTTATTGTCTTACCAACTTGTACAAAACACACTTAAGGCATCAATATGTTCACCAATACCCAGAGCACAATGATAAGATTATTTTTTTGTTACGATATGTAGTTGATGTATTTATGCTACACAGAGGTTCAGACAATGATTTTAACCGGTTTGTATATCGTCTAAACTCTCTGAAGGATGAAATGCACTTTTCAATAGAATGCAGTGTGGATAACTCCTTACCGTATTTGAAATATGTGAAGCTGTGGAAGGCACTACTTTCTTTTGATGTTTTTCGGAAGCCTACTACTACCAGCACGACTATCCATCAGTCCTCTAATCATTCCATGAAGTACAAAAAGGCACCTTATAGGGCACTGTTACTCCGTTTACATAACATACCGCTTAAAAGGGAAGCCTTTCAACGAGAATACCGCACTATTCAGCATATAGCGGCATCAAATGGCTACGATAGCTCCTCAGTATGAAAATATCAACTCGCTCTTTCCATTCGGCGACCACTACTGGTTCGGTAATAACGTTAATAAAAATAGTGTCACCCCTAGCTATCACAGAGTACTGTGTTTCGGTAGAATATCGAAAGACGTTGGCAGAAAGTTAAAAATAAATATCTGTCTAGAATTCTTTGTTTCAAGGAATGTTGGTGGTAGATAGAGGCATAAAGAAAAGGACGACTACAATAAATGTAACAGCTCTGGGGCGTATGAGGTTGCCTGCAATGACAGTCCCTAGAAATTTATAGGTCAGACTGAGCGCAATTTTAATATACGGTTTAAAGAACACCAAAACCTCACGAGCCCCAAACCAGCTATCTCAGCTCGTCTAAAAGAAAGGGGATCATTCTGTTTCCAACATTGAAAAATATTTGCATATTAATTTAAGGAAACAAAAGGAAAATTTTTGGATGAAATAGATATCATGAAGGCATTAAAGCGAGCCCCAGGTTGAACTTTTAATAATCAGATTGAACTGAAGCACTATCTACTATGATGATTTTCACGTTTAGCAACTGTAAAATACTCAAATACTACTACTTTGGTAATATAATATTGAGGTACTGATGTAAAGTAGATTATTTTTTTCCATTTTATACCTACAATAAACTGCGGATTTTTTAAAGTTATGTGATGCGGTTCCGAGCCGTCGACCGTTTTACTACACACCTCGCTCGTGTGTTTACTTTTTCGTCCTCTTAGGCACCTTGGCCTTTCGTCTCCCAATGTACTGCTTGCCTCCTCGGGCTGTTTGCACCACATCGGCCTGCTAGCAATGCGGCGGAAGTACGGACATTACATGGGATTTTAAGATTTACTTCATTGATTTTCTACAACTGGCGTCTGTTGGATCTTATATCCTACGGACTATAATCCGGTAAACTATTTTTCAGCTTTCTTCCACTCTCAATATTTCGTTCCACACTAGACTAATATTTTTTGGATGATGTTTCCCGTATAGTTACAGCATTTTCCCTAGCTGATTTTTAGGCATTTTATCCCTGTTCATAGCATGTTCCTTTTATTACTCTCCCCCCCCCCCCCCCCCCCCACCTCTCCCCTCTTTTTTCTAGGCCTGGCTCATTCAACAGTCATGATTTGTACATTTCGACCAGCATCTTTTGGGTGTATTCAGTTTTATTATGAGATCTCACCATTTAATCGTTTGACTCTTAACGTGGATAACTCCCCGAAAGCTCGGTCTCCGTAGTTCTCCGACTACATCATGGAAATACAACGACTGTGAGGAGGCATCATTGTTTTATGTTCAATGCCAACACTACTATTCTGTAGTGCCATTTGAAATATTTCACACACTGATTTGTATTCTTGACAGATAAATCTGGATACGTCTATACTGACATGAAATCGGTAGTTGTGAATAAAGCACTTTGATACAGCTATGCTGCTTTTAGAAAACCTCATCATTCTTGACTTTTTAATTGTTATAATTTTTATATTACTGAATGGTTATCGAGGGTTGACTGTTTTATTATTATTCACGATATTATAATGCCTTGGAAATTAGCTCTATTCTAGGAAACTGTCTGGTCGACTCTTTTCCAAAATAAAAATAGATTGTTTATAGATGACAATTTTACATTAATGAAGCAGAAGAATTCTGAGAGACAGGATGAACATTGACGTAATAACAAAACGAAGGCATGTAGGCGAAACGGGACGCGAGCTCCAACTGTACCATCGTAAATGGCACCAGTACGTTATTGGAATGCCAGTGGAAAGATTAGTACATAAATTACTACAATACTGACCTCAAGGAAGGAATGTTTGGAGAAGGTCATATCGTCGATGACTTCTCACGTAGTTAATAACTGTTACAGATATCGGTGATCTTAATGGATCTAATTGGCGCAAACAAACAGTTGAAAAGTTTATAACGAAATTGTTGTTTGTTGTGGTCTTCAGTCCAGAGACTGGTTTGATGCAGCTCTCCATGCTACTCTATCCTGTGCAAGATTCTTCATCTCCCAGTACCTGCTGCAACCTACATCCTTCTGAATCTGTTTAGTGTATTCATCTCTTGGTCTCCCTCTCCGATTTTTACCCTCCACGCTGCCCTCCAATAGTAAATTGGTGATCCTTTGATGCCTCAGAATATGCTCTACCAACCGATCCCTTCTTCTAGTCAAGTTGTGCCACAAACTTCTCTTCTCTCCAATTCTGTTCAATACCTCCCCATTAGTTATGTGATCTACCCATCTAATCTTCAGCATTCTTCTGTAGCACACAATTCGAAAGCTTCTATTATCTTCTTGTCTAAACTATTTATCGTCCACGTTTCACTTCCATACATGGCTAAACTCAATACAAATACTTTCACAAACGACTTCCTGACACTTAAATCTATACTCGATGTTAACAAATTTCTCTTCTTCAGAAATGCTTTCCTTGTCATTGCCAGTCTACGTTTTATATCTTCTCTACTTCGACCATCATTAGTTATCTCTTATAACGAAATTATGAAAACGAATATTAGAACTGTTGGTCGCAGAAACAACATACCGTCATTTAACGTACTATTTTTCTCTCAGCGGAACAGCCTCATGCATTTTACAACATGACGCGTTTCTAAGTTCAAACAAATTCTTTGTTAAATGACATTGACCGCGGGAGCTTACAGAGTTACAATACTGCTATCTGAATGTACTACTATACGATGTTGATCACTAGACACACGTATGAACGGCATACTCACTGAAATAACTGAAATTTTATTTCAGTTACTGAACGCGATGCGAATAAAGCAAGGGGGTACTCGAATGAAACGAAAATGCTGATATAATGCTGTGTCAAACAATCACAGATTATCAAATACGGAACTTTTCTGCCCGGATTTGTGGGAGGCGCGCCGACAGCGAGTTGTGGTGAAGCGGTGCCTCCGACAGCCGCTATATAGGACACTGTGGCAGACGGACGCAGCAGGCGACAGGGAACTCGCTGTTCTGCCGACACCTGTCACAGCTGACTCGTACTAGCTGCAACTGGTTAAGTGAGTGGCTTTATACATGGTGAGGCCGCCAAAATGGCAGGGATATTTCTCGTGTTAAAAAGGTAAGTACGGAACAACCATCTACAAACATCACAATCGCAGGAAGGCATTTCAAAAGCATAGACATTAAGTTCGTTACAGAATAATTCTCTGCTAGGGATCTGACTTAATTTCTGTGAACGGTTTTGTTACTATTTATGCTGCGAGATTTGCATTAATACTCCAAGACGTCACTGACTGCTGTCATACTGCCTTTCCATTATCACAGCGTCTGTAACAACCGTTCCGTATGCTGCTACGTTTGTAACAGTTCTGTTGCTCTTGTTATATATTAAGAAAGTTCTACATACATTACAGGCTTGTGAATCCAATCTAAATTTTTAATCATTACCGTACATACAGTGGAAGCAGTAAAAAATCGATAACGTAATTGTTTTACTTGAAACCAACTCTAAATAAACTTGAGTGTTCCTCAAAGCAAACTTGAGGTACGAGAACATTTGTTAACTACGATCGGAGTCAAGTCCTGCAAAAAGTATTGTATTGTATTGAACTGGGGACGTAGAAACGACGGAGAGGCTTCGTCCTCACCGTAGCCCTCAGTGGTACACAACCCCACAGCAGGGTACAGCAGTCCACTCACCCCACCGCCGCCCCACACCGAACCCAGGGTTATTGTGCGGTTCGGCCCCCAGTGGACCCCACCGGGAACGTTCCATCCAGGCGAGTGTAGCCCCAGTGTTTGCGTGGTACAGTAATTATGGTGTACGCGTACGTGGAGACAGTGTTTGGGCAGCAATCGCAGACATAGTATAACTGAGGTGGAATAAGGGGAACCAGCCCGCATTCGCCCAGGCAGACGGGAAACCGCCTTAAAAACCATCCACAGGCTGGCCGGCACACCGGACCTCGACACTAATCCGCCGGGCGGATTCGTGCCGGGGACCGGCAAGCCCACCCGCTCGGGAAGCAGTGCGTTAGACTGCACGGTTAACCGAGCGGGCTCCTGCAAAGAGTACATTCAACTGATAAGCGTCATACAGCCTGTAACGCGTATCAGTGCAGATATTTCTATTGGTGACTGACAGAGAACGGTGTACTGAACAACAGTACATCAGTATTTACATTTGGGGATTAAGAATTATAACTATTACACGTCGTATGTTAGTAGGTTCGTTAGTACCGCCAAGTATATGTTGGAAGGGCAAGTCATTAATGCTTATTTTCCCCTTGGGAAGCAGGTCAGTTTGAAGTGTGAACGCGCTGGACGCTTGCAAACACGAAGCCACTCTGGGCTCGGTTTTTGTCTGAGAGGGACGCTCTCGTGCCAGTTTTCGGACGAATGATGCAGATCTGCAGTGTCAACGTACTGCTTCATATACACTGACGGAAAAAATGAACATCAGCACCCAGTAGGGGTTATGCGACATAAACGAAAGTTGATAGGCGTATTTCTACATCTGAAAGATGATGGACACTCAAATTTTACGTCAGTCGCATAAGTGTGGCGCCAGTAGTGCCTCTATGTGGATGCAAATTAAGTTTGCCTTAAATACGCGTTGTAACGACCGTGACGGTTAGTTACCTTTGAGACTGAACATGGTGAGCTGATGTTAATCAACACTGCCTTTAAGCCGACAAAGACTCGATTATCAACACCTCGCTGAGTTTGAACGAGGTTGTGTACAAGGACTACAGGAAGCTGGATGTTCCTTTTCTGATATTGCAGAAAAACTTAGCAGGAACATAGCCACAGTACACGGCTGATGGCAGTGGTGGTCGCGAGAATGTTCGGTCGTTCCGGAGGGCCATGTGGGACTACCGAGAGGTAAAGACCATTGTGTTCGGCGTATGACTCTGGCGTTTCGTGCTGCATCCGCAGCAGCACTTTGAGCAGCAGTTGACACCACAGTTACACAGTGAAGTGTTACAAATCGGTTAGTTGAACGACATCTCGGAGACAGACGTCCTGTAGCGTGCATTCTACAGGCACTAAACTTCAGTTATGTCAAGCGAGAGCTCAAGGCACGGTGCAGCTCTGTTGTGTTTTCTGATGAAATCTTGTTCTGCCTCGGTGCCAGAGATGGCCATGTGTTGTTTAGAAGGAAGCCAGTTGAATGCCTGCAACTACCCTGACTGCGTGCTAAACACACTGGATCTACAACTGGAGGCATGACCGTTGGTGCAATTTTGTATGGTAGCTGCAGTACTCTTGTGGGGTTTCCCCATGCACCCTGACTCTAAATTTTTATGTCAGACTGTTCATTCGGCCTTTTGTGCTGCTATTCACGAGCAGCATTCCAGGGGGTAGTTTCCAACGGGATAAAGCTTGTCCACATACCGCTGTTGCAACCTAACGTGCTCTACCGAGTGTCGGCATGTCGCTTTGGCCTGTTCGACCACGAAATCTGTTTCCAATAAGGCACATACGGGAAACTATCCAGCGTCATCCACAAACAGCATTAACCCTCCCTGGATTGACAGACAGAGTGCAACAAACACTGAACTCCATCCCGCAAGCTGAAACATGGCACCTGTACATCACAATCCATACACGTTTCTGTGCTTGCAATTAACATTCTGGCGGTTATTCCTCTTATTAATGAACCAGCACTTGCAATGGCTTACCTCGCACTTACCTTAACGTGTGATCTTCAGTGTTAACCACTTAAATATGTTGCCTTGATAAATGTATTCCCGGTATTTCATTACTTTTTTTGTGTGTGTTGCGATTCTTTTTTTCGTCAGTGCATTTTCCTGAGATCGCTGTACACTCCGTGCTTAATCTTAACATTTCAATTATGTTTTTTGCAGATCGCGCTGCTTTTGTGTCATGTTTCTTCTCGAGTCCCCTATTTGTTCAAACTGTAATGAAAGTCAGCATTACTCTGCGATCAGTTCGAACCATGTGGCAAACTAGATGGCGATATCCAGTCACTATTAACTCGTCCGTGAACAGTGGTGACATTTCCCTCCCTCCTCCCCACTCCCCTCTCTCTATCTTCCTCAACTAAGTAGGAAGAATGTTATCGTTGTACGGAAGCATGCTGAAAAGTAATAACTCCGAAATTTTTTATGTGAAAACTCTTAGATATTTTTAAATAAAAGAAACGATATTCACTTCTGTGTCAGTATTGCTCATGCCTGTATATGTTCAGCCCTCTGCCGCTAGAGGGCTCCGAGTTCTAGGGTGTAACAACGCGGTGTGTATTTAAATATGTCGTCCGTGGGAAACAGCATGCCGTAATGGAGTTTCTAATTCCAAGAGCTCGTCCACACATGGAGGACCCTGTCCTTCAGCATGACAATGCTGGACCACGTACAAGTCCTGCGACATCTGCAACAAACGACTACCTGGGTTCGCCGTCATCGGTTACTCTCAGTACCGACTTGCTCCGATCCGATTTTCATCTCTTTTCGGAACTTAAGAAACACCCTCGAGAACTTCACTCGCATAGCGATGAAGTTGTACAAGCGGAGATAAGGTTGTCGCTCCGTCAACGAAGTCAAACATTCAACAAACTGATGTTTCGTTGACGGAAATGTATTCACCGACAGGGCGACTATCTTGAGAAGTAAATATGTAGGCATTAAGAACATAGATGTAAAATGTTAGTGTTTGTTTTATGTAAAAATGTTCAAGCGTTTTCAAATAAAAATTCGTAGCCATCAGTTTACTTCTTTTTTTTTTGTCTTGTTGAATAACGACACAACTGAAGTATATTCTGCGATATTTGATAAGAATTGTAATTGTCCTCATGAGGTTGTCTATCCAGTACGTAATCTTTTTTGAACATTAGATCACCTTTCCACCACAATTTGAGTTCGTCATTTCACTGCATTACTAAGTTTCCTCTGCTGGAACTTACAGTCACGTAGTTTTGTTAATGTTCGCACAAAAAAATATTAGTTTTTGGTTCAATAAAAAATTTAGTTGTTTTAGTTGGCCGTTGCACTCTTCTTCTGCCCTTCGTAACTGATATACGCAGTTCGGAGAGGGGACGCCATCAGATCAGAAGCTGCACCAAAATTTCGCTACTGCTTATTAGGATTTGATAGTTCTTGCCCTGGGTGCTTACTTTCAGATTGTACAGATCGCAAATGCATTTATCTTTCACAAATTTCGGCTACAAGATGGAGCTCGTTACACGTCTACTCGTTAATGCAACAGTATTCCAGATTAAATATTTTTGTTTCCGTCAGAGCCTTTCAATGAAATTCCCGTAGCACTTGCAAAAGTTTTAACGTTGGCATCTAGGTTTACGAGTTGTTATGGGAATCATGCCTGAAAATTGACAGGAAGTCAGGGTAAAAGGGGTTTCAACATTTTAATTGAACGTTTAGCAAAATTTGCAAGCAGACAGAAGGGTTTCAACAGTTGTGAAATGGATGTGCTGTTACCACAGAAAGGAAGTCCATAGTAGCATCCTCTAGCAGAATTTAATAAGCAGTATAATGGGTCCAGAATGAGATTTTCACTCTGCAGCGGAGTGTGCGCTGATATGAAACTTCCTGGCAGATTAAAACTGTGTGCCGGACCGAGACTCGAACTCGGGACCTTTGCATTTCGCGGGCAAGTGCTCTACCAACTGAGCTACCCAAGCGCGACTCACGCCCCCTCGTCACAGCTTTACTTCTGCCAGTACCTCCAAATTTTACAGGCAAAGGTCCCGAGTTCGAGTCTCGGTCCCGCACACAGTTTTAATCTGCCAGGAAGTTTCATATCAGCGCACACTCCGCTGCAGAGTGAAAATCTCATTCTTGAAACATCCCCCAGGCTGTGGCTAAGCCATGTCTCCGCAATATCCTTTCTTTCAGGACTGCTAGTTCTGCAACGTTCGCTGGAGAGCTACTGTAAAGTTTGGAAGGTAGGAGACGTGGTACTGGCAGAAGTAAAGCTGTGAGGACGGGGCATGAGTCGTGCTTGGGTAGCTCCGTTGGTAGAGCACTTGTCCGTGAAAGGCAAAGGTCCCGAGTTCGAGTCTCGGTCCGGCACACAGTTTTAATCTGCCAGGAAGTTTAATATAAGGTGTATTTATTTTACAAAGTTTTATTTATAAAAAGAAAAAAGGTGCATTTATATAACAGAACGGAACTAGAATAAATTATGTCAACAGCGTAAGTGTTCGGCGAGCAGTCGCAGTTTCAAAATTTTAAATATCGGCAAGTATCCGCTACATGTGTCGGGACTATCTTAAGGAGGAGAAAGGGAACAAAGGACCGCTTTGTACTCGGAAGAATAAGGATAAGTGGACTGCAAAGACGGTGTACAACTGTTGAACTCCAGCTTCAGTATATACTTCCGGTCTGCCATGAAATTGTTGATGCACACGTTCTAGCATTTTATCGAAAATTCCAACGCAGGGGGCAGTAATATTCCTTTGCATATCATCTCGTGTACTCGATATGTCCTTGTGAAAAGTGTCTTTCAGTTTACATCAGAGATAACCATAATCTAACCAGTACAAATCTGGTGAAAGGGCCTGGCAAGAGACTGCGTAAAGCGATAAGAGACTATGTGACACTGCAATTCAGCCAGCCTCGCCGCGTGGAGGAGAGGTCCCGCGAGGTCAGGCAATAAAGGAGGAGACCTAATTAATAAAAATCAGAAATATGTTCCTACGGGATCCCAATGTTGCAACTAACACTCTGGTTTATTAATTTATTTAATATCTATTTTATTTCGTAGTCTGCTTCATTTTACATGCAGATTTGCAACTCAAAGAAAAATTGGAGAGCACATACACAATTACAGCAAGATTCCTTATATAATACTGAACAATATCGCTGGGTCTGATATACGGTTTGGCATTTCCTCCAAATGTCGACAGTGAATGTCAAACTGTTTTGCTCAAGATCCGTATTGACATTGTTTGTGTTGAACCTCGAGCCGCAGCTGTTCTCTGAGATTGCCACCATCAGCGATTTGAAGGTTATAACACTGTAATTACTTAATGGAGTGTTGTTGAGTTGTCTGTGTGAATGATTTATCAACTGATTAATAACAGTAACTGTACTGATATTTAAATTCATGATGCAATGTGAGACAGGAGCACATATGCCTAGTAAATGAATTTTCTTCTACTCACTGCGTTATATTACACACATTTAATTAATTTAATGTTTCTTCCTGCAAATAAGTATCGCACTCCGAGATGAGCGCCTCTATAATGTGCTTGCAGGAATCCATGTTACTTTGTTTCAAAATTAATGCCATAGCAGATGTCGCGCACGCCTGCGAGTTGTCATTACTGGAAGACAAATAATAAAACATTCTCCTTCCTTCATCCGCCAGCGCTGCAATGGCCGCGATACTTACGCCTCTGTCTCCTAGCAGAGACCAGCTTTACTCAGCTTACGGCCGAATGCACCAACGTCAGTTAAAATTAAACACATCTTAAAATATTACTGGCTTCGTAACTATTTTTGTTTGTTGACGTTTTTGGATCCTATTGTTAGTTGCTAGATGCATATAATAGTAAAATACGGCTTAGATCCGTGGGCAGCACGAATATTTAATTCGGGCAGCAGTTTGACGACCACGGCGTTAGAATCTGCAGAAAATTTGAACAGTTTCCTTCCGTTAAACAGATGCCCGAGTCTCCTAGACAGGAAGGGAAATCTCTAAGAAACGAGGAATTTATCAGCTTTACATATGATAGCGGATGGAACTTGCATGGTACTTTTCACATCTGTTGGCAGGAGATCTATTTTTTGACGTTGGAGGAATTCAGATGAGCACTCACCCCCGAGATCATAAAATTCTGGACTCGGCTGCCTCCTTCCATTCTCTTTGTTCAGACGTCATCGGTTATAGTTAGATGACATTCTTGGAAGACATCAATGGTTACCATTCGACTCCAGGTGCCTTTCACACACAATCTTGTTACAGTTTTGCTGATCATTGCGTTGGACAGAAACACACAATGACGCCACTGGATAAGACGGCACCGTTTTAACTGACACGATCAAATGTTTCCACCCTGGTTGTAGCGCAGCGAAACTAAGTCCCAGACGTATAACGAAAAGTACTTTTATTAAAATGAACATATACTTCAGCCCACCTCCTTGGGAGCGTACTTACACAGCGCAAATAGCATTTCACAATTAAGTTCCTGTCTTTGGCGTGAAAATAAATGTAAATCCAGCAGACTGTAATCCACGAAAACTAAATACGGATTTCTAGAATCAATATATTGGTTCAAGAGGAGCGAAATGTATCGTTAAGCAAACAATGCATCGGGCCGAAAATACACGGTCTAGGAGATCCACGCTGTAGATGTTAAGTCTCGAGTTAATTCGATGACGACAACTGGCTGCTCCTGTCACAGCAGAGGAGAAGAGTCCCTGTGAGTAGGCTGGCTTCAGACCACGGCTCGCGCGGTGACCCTACGAGAGCTGATTGGATAACTGCGGCAATTGCTCAGAAAACTCGTCCGTGGAGAACTGGCTTGCTCTGGCCGAGCGCCGGCCTAAATGCTTTCAAGGCGCAGGGATACAGCGATCCTGAAGAAGCGAGTATGCGCGTGTTGATTGCGCCCTCTCGTAGCGATATCACAGCCGTCTATAGGCGAGGCCTGCATTTTGAATTGCAGACGTGTTGCTCATTTATGTAGCCCCTGCACTTTGTGTTATAGGCAACCTTTGATACAGTACTGTTATGCTGGAGGGCTATGAGCCCCGATGTAGTAGTTTCGGGCAGCAGCGTGGTTGTAGATTGTTGGAAACTGGCAAGCCACCTTCGACATCGGCATGTGGTAAGAATGCATTGCAACCACCCTCGTTTCTCGCGTCTACCGAACTCTAATAGGTATCTTATCTCTCTGATCTTTGTCTCATCTCTGATTTATCTCAAAAGCTTTCACCCAACACTTCCTGCTGTTTGGAGGCTAAATGCAGTTTCTGAAGGAAATATATGTTTATGTAATTTTCTAACAATTTTTCGCTTTAAGGATGAGTGTTTTGCACATGATTGTCTACAGTGAATTATTGGCCGCAACTGTACTTTTGTGAAGGCTGTTCCTTGTAATATAAAAGTTCTTGGTTCTAATGTAGGAATACTTTAATGATAACATTTTTCTTTGGGGTGTTGCAATCCCTGTACACCTCCTTAGCCTTTTAATTAATCAGTTTAGGGCCCCTCTGCAAGTAGGGACGAATTTCATGACGTCAAGACAGAGACCAGAAACAGCAATTAAAGTTCTCACAGTTAGAGCACAAGGTGGTGACCCTTCTGTGGCCTCACTTAAACGAAGTGTTTCTCTGTTAAGGAAAAAGCCTATCCAACAGTTAGAACTGCGCTCCTCAGGTAGCTGCTTGCAGTGAATGTAGATGTGTACTGTAACTCTTACTTGTAATTTGTAGCGTTCAGCTGATTAAACTAAAACTCAATGCGAATATCATTTAAAATTTGTATAAAGGGCGATCAAAAAGTTTCCGTTCGAAGGCCGTACAGTCCAGAATCGGCATGCCAATCAGGCAAAACTGCTATGAGCATTGCAACTATCTTCCCACGGATGCACCAGGTTGAAGATAATCGTAAGGTAAAAAGCTGTGCCCTTCTACATAGCTGTCTGCTGTGCATACTCGTCCGACAGAAATGGTCAACCCTTCAAAGAGGTTTCAAAGGACAGAAGGCGAGGTAATGGCATGGGGGAGATCAGAATTACAGAACAGGTGATCAAGTGTCTCTCACTTGTTGTCTGTAATGGGTGAACCTGGCCTCCCAGATCGACCGGAGTCTTGTGTCGAATCACGACCAGTACAGAACATGGCGCACCATTCCACAACGGTGGTTTTCGAAAGGCGTAGTGCCCGATACACATTCTTTGTTCTTTGATCTATGTCTACCAGAGTTCGTCCTTCAGTAGCCAAGGAAAGATTAGTAGCACGTTGGTCCTATCTGGACGCCACAATTCACGTTTCTGCATTTACAACACGCGCGTGGGAGGGATACAAATGCCACACTTATCACTTTCCTATATGACGGTGTTTACAAATCCATATGCGAGTCACGCAACATTGTGCGGCAAAGCCCTCACACGGAAGCTTTATGATCGCTCCATGTATTTTCCTAATTAATGAATCTTTGCAATGCGTAAGGACTTCCTGTTTGTTCGTTACCGTGCTTCAGAGGTTTACACTGCTGAGGCGCCATTCACTGCGTATCGAAATGGTTCAGCAGCAGCAGCAGCAGCAGTAGCTCAGAAAGGCCAGCGGCGGTGCAGTAACAGTGCGTGCAGAGTGAGCAGAAACCGCCTCGGCCTTCTCCTGGGACGCGGCTCGTGTAGCAATCAGGCTTCTCTCCGGGGAAAAACATGCTCGCTGCAGACGTCCCCACCCCCACTCTGGCTGGCTGTATCATATCTCTCGGCACGGCTGATGCAAACTCACTATGGTTGCTTCCATGGACGTCTGGTGGTTTACAGCAAGACCCAGTCGCACGTTGTTGCTCCGGAATACGATAGGCCACATTCATTAACACTCTTTATGCTTCCAAACCAGAAAGATGATGCGCTTGAAAACGGAAGCAAAACTTAAAAAAAAAGACAATGCGCTTGAAAACGGAAGCAAAACTTTAAAAAAAGACGTGTCCATTGGATTTGTATACCAAGAATATGCGATCAACGATTAAAATGTCGCAAGAGGTCCTAATTCTCTGAAAGTATTTGTAAGTTACAGGGATAGAGGGTAGCACACAAGATGTACAAGAACTAAGGGCGAAAAATAAGAATGGAAGACAGATAACAGGATTCTAGAATTAGAGCGAGAGTAAGACAAGAATGTAATTTTTTCGCCTTTACTGATCAGACTATATATCGAAGAGTTCACTGACGGATGTAGTAAGGAAGTTCAGGAGTTTGAACAATCCTGAATGAAAGGATGTGAATGATAAAATTCGCTGATCATATATCTATCCCCAGTGAAAGAGACGAAGAATTTCAGGACTTGCTGAATGGAATAAGTAGTCTAATGACCGTAAAATATTGATTGAGAGTAAACTAAAAATAAACGAAAGTAATCAGGAGTAGCTAGCCATGACTATAAAGAGTATACGAAGTGAAGTTATTCTGCTATCTTCGAAACAAAATGAAACCTGTAGATATCGTTCTCTGGTAAGACGCTGTTGTGAAATTTCCGTGATATTTCATCGGCACAACTGATCGACATCATCAGGCGCGGCGAACACACTGCTGAGGCTCTGTGTGTGGTGTTTCTTTTTCATTTATTGTTATTTCGTCTCCCTCGCCCCATACGAGTGAAGAGGATAGGCTGTAAGCAGCACAGTCAATCCGATCTACAACCAATTGAAGAGAAAGTCTAAATTAAATGAAAGAAGCTGATATATTCACCATTAATTTAAAAAAAAATGAAGGTGAACATAAAATGGAAGTCTTTTTACTTAAGAAACAGAACACCGGTATTAAAAAGAAACACTTCACTGGCACTAAAGCTGGTTGGACTTGCTCCGGGACAGGTAGTCTGTTGTTGAAGGGGAAAGGTGGCTGTTGAGGAGGGTAGAGGAAAGGCGGTATATGGATTTACGACTGGTGTGGATCTATCAATGGGGTAGGAGTGGCTGTTCGCACGGAAAATGGTGGGGAAGGGAGGGAGAGGAAGCCCTGACGAGGTGTAATGATTTGGGTGGGTTGAAATTTCAGGACGGATTTCTTGATCTGGGAGGGGGATATGATTGAAGTTGCTCCGGGAGAGTTTGTGGAGGGTTGGTGGGATGTGTTGGTAGAGGCGCGGAGGTATACTAGGGTTGTAAAGTAAAGGGGAAACTGTACGAATAAAGTTTACATATGGTGTAGGTTGTTCGGAAGTGTTCAGTATGAGTGAGGAGAGGTGAGAATTTGATGAGCTGCTAAAGGATCCTCGGAGAGTAAGGTAGTCGGAAGCGGAAGGCAAGGCAAATTAGATGGCATTGAAGGATCTGGAGATAATTATAGAACTTTGTGGGAGCGGATATCCATGCAACATTTACATTACAAAGAATGGGTCAGATCAAGATTTAGAAGGTGTGGAAGACAGTGGAGGGATGTGATCCACAAGTTTGGCCAGTTAGTAGTTTTAACCTATTGTGGGCTTTCTGTTGGATGGTTAGCAGTCGTTTCCACGTTAGTTGTGGTCGATGGCTAGTCCAAGATATTTTAGTGTATTAGTTACCTGGATAGGACAGTCGTAAATGATAAGGTACAAGTCATGGAAACGAAAAGTGAGAGTTGTGCGTTCTATAATTATTGCCTGCATTTTACAAGGATTGATCTTCAGAAGCCATTGGTTACACGAGGACAGCCAAATAGTAAGGCGATCTCTCGCGATAAGCGGGAAATTCGGGATCGAGACCAGGTCCGGCACAAATTTTCATTGTTATAATTTCATTATACAACTGATGGTTATCCGTATTCGCAATCCGAAAAAAATTCATGATAATGGTGGCAAAGGATGGATGATTAAAGAGGGAAGATGCAGTAAGGGATGTTTAATTAACTGGAAGTATCTAGGTCTGGAGTTTTAAGAGGAGACCGGAATGCGACACACGGTCATAAGCTTTCTACCGGTCGAGGAAGGCGAAGATAGTGGATTTAGGGGTGCTGAACTGGTGGGAAAGGAGATGGATGACGTGCAGGAGCTCGTCATCAGAGAAGAAGGTGGGGCTGGAGCCATGCTAGATAAGGGGAAGGAGGTGGTGTCGGTTCAGGTGTTAATGGATACGTCGGGAGAGGATGGATTTGAAGACTTTACTGAATAATGAGGTGAGGCACATGGGGAAGTAGGAGGAGACACCAGTATAAGGTTTCAAAAATGGTTCAAATGGCTCTAAATACTATGGGACTTAACACCTGAGGTCATCAGCCCCCTAGACTTAGAACTACTTAAAGCTAACTAACCTAAAGACAGCACACACATCCATGCCCGAGTCAGATTCAAATGGTTCAAATGGCTCTGAGTACTATGGTACTTAACTTCTTAGGTCATCAGTCCCCTAGAACTTAGAACTACTTAAACCTAACTAACCTAAGGACATCACACACATCCATGACCGAGGCAAGATTCGAACCTGCGACCGTAGCGGTCGCGCGGTACCAGACTGTAGCTCCTAGAACCGCTCGGCCACTCCGGCCGGCCCCCGAGGCAGGATTCGAACCTGTGACAATAGAAGCAGCACGGTTCCGGACTGAAGGGCCTAGAACCGCTCGGTCACAGTAGCCAGCAGTGTGAGGTTTGTATGGTTTGGGAAAAAGTAGGATTTTGGTTGTTTCTCACAGCTCACTATAACAACGTCCCTATAACAACCTGTGGAGAGTACAGTGGAACAAAGAGTTTAAACGGTGACTAGAAAGGAAAGAGGGCATTGTTTAAGGTGTCGATAGGTGAGGCATTCGCGACTACGTTTTCTGTGAAGAGCTTGTTTTATGTCGTGTGCTGTGAGTGGGTTGCTTAATTCTGTTTGTGGTATGTGTTCCAAGTACTGGAAGCTGGGAGCCAGTGGTGCGATAGTGGTATCTGTGCGTTCGTGGATGGAGAAGAAGGCGTAATCAGTTTGAGGGTGGTCAGTGATTGAACAGATATCAGAGACATAGGATGCAAAGTGGTCAGCTTTGCTCTGGTTCAGGCAAGAGATAATTGTTGTGTAGGAGCGAATAGTGTGGGACTGAGTAGTTGCGAGGGGGTCGGTGGACTGCTTTCCAGTGCTTGAAAGAGCTGAGGCTCTGACCAAAGCCAGTCTAAGAAGAAACAACGCAGAAGTCATCGCGCCAAATTCGGTGACTAATAGCGCAGATATCCCGATCAGTAGCGACAGAAATAGCTACGCTACCCGTCGGACAGCGGACAGTGAACCAACAGCTTCGACGCACGAGTGTCAAACATACAGTGCACTCCCGTCGGCCGCCCCAGCGCCCTCTGTCGGGAGTCGCCTGCTGAGATACGTGTCCGCGCTGGCGTGTGCCCATCTTCGGCGTTGTCTTCCGAAATCTATGTAGTCACCGCAGCGTCATCCCTTGTATGATCAACAGTTCCTCTTTGTTGTTGCTGTGATTTTAACGTGGTCAGCGCTGGATCCCATGCTGTTCTAAATTTGTTTCTTGTGTCCCTGTTCAGCAGATTAGTCGAGCTGCGAATTTCGACTGCTTCTTTAATAACGATATCCCAGTGCGAAGACGTCGACGAGAGAATTTTGGTGTTTTTGTAGTTCACATGTGTCGTGTACTGAAACAATGCTCGGCCGCTGCATATTTCTCTGGCTAATCCAGATGTGTGTGTGTGTGTGTGTGTGTGTGTGTCGTCTAAGTTCGATAGATCTGTCCTCCACGGTGCGACAAGTCCGTCCATTGAAGAGACGTCCAGCAGGCACAGGGGATCTTATGACACCAGGACTTCTTAAACCAAGATCATCTTTCACTGAGCCTAAAAGAACAGTGAGTTTCGTTGACGAACGGAAGACACATTTGGCTTTACGTTTTCTTATAGACACAACGCCGACGTTTGGTAAGACGAACATTCCAGTTTCTTCTTCACTTTCTTGCAGCTCCTGACTTTGTCTAACACGCGACGGGTGTAAGGTACGTCTAATCTCCCGTTCAAAAAATCCACTATGTAAAAATATGGTACGGAGGTTGCGAAGGTCATCGCATAATCTGTCTGAATTTGATACGGCCAGTGGTCTGTGGACTAATCTTCTAAGCACACCACTTAGTTGTGGAGGATGGTGACAGCTGATGATCTGCAAGTATAAATCCGTGTGTGTCAGTTTATGTTATACGGTGCGCCGATGACATATTGTTGAAATTTCACAATATCTGATGTCTCGCCCGAGAACCATATCTACAAATAGTTCGTCGGGAAATCCTTAAGCAACACAAAGCAAAACATGACGGACGATGCAAGGAGGACAACGAAAGCAGACTAGCACAGGTGAAGAGGACATTCCTGGCCACAAAAGTTTTCTATATCAAAGGGGCAGCGTGGAGGGTAAAATTCGTAGTGGGAGACCCAGAGATGAATACACTAAGCGGATTCAGAAGGATGTAGGTTGCAGTAGCTACTTGGAGATGAAGAAGATTCCACAGGATAGAGTGGCATGGAGAAATGCATCAAACTAGTCTCTGGAATGAAGACCACAACAACAACAACAAACATCAAAAGTTGGATTTCAACTGAGAAAAAAATTCCTGTAAATTTTCGTTTGGGTACAGCACTGTATTATAAAAGTGAATCATAGGCTGCGAGAAAAACGAAAAAGAAATAGAAGCGCTTGGGATGTATTGCTGCGGAAGGATGTTGAAAATTAGGTGGACTCATAACGCAAGGAATGCCGAAAACAGCAACATATGGAAAAGACTGACAGGAAGAAGAGACGGATGATAGGACGCCTTAAGGTATCAAGGAATAACTATGGTACCTGGAAGTATGAAGGGTAGAAAACTGTAGGGGAAGACTGAGATAGGAATATATTCAACAATCGGGGGTCGTTCAATAAACAGCGCTCCAAATTCTTTTACAGTAAATGATGAATATAAGGAAACGTCCTTTTAGGTGCTCCAACTTTGATGTTTCTTTTGCACGTGTGCGAATTTGCGAATAATTACGACAGATAGCAAGTGTGTACTGAACGAACGAAGTGGCGTCTACATAAAACACTCGTCAGAAGAAACATGCTGTATTTGAATACTTGCTTGCGGAGAAAAACCATAGTGAATATTCATAAAAATTTGTACGGTTGTAAGGCAGTTGATAGGAGTACTTTTGGGCAATACAGGAAGAGAGTTAACTTGTCGGGAAGAGCAGAAACTGCTCTCCATCATTGGCCACGTTCGGGACACCGTTCCACAGCCGACAGCCGCTATTCCCGACATGGTAAATCACGCGGGAGCCATTATTGGTGCAAACTGGCGCATTACAACTGGACTTGGCTCTAAAACTTCTGGTGAACACTGAAAATATGTGAACAATCGATCGAGTCTCTTGGATATTCAAAGGTGTGGTCAATATGGGATGCAAGAATACTCGCAACAGATCACAAGATTAAAAGAAGTCAACTGTTGCAGCAGGTTGGAGCAGTTTGAAGATAATGAGGCGTTTCTGATACGGGTTGGTACAGGTGACTAATCCTGGTTGCATCGCTTTGAGTCGGAAACAAAAAAGCTATCCGTGGAGAAGCACCACCTGCAAAGTAAGAAATACAGGGCAACTAACTCCGTTGGCATAGTCATGATAACAGTCTTTTCGGATAATGTTGGTGCCATTCTCGTGAATGACGTGCCAGAAACGTCAACCATTAATTCTGAACAAACTCAGTAGTTTCTGACGTGTTCAGTCTGACAAGAATACGAAAGAAATCTTGATCCAGTACGACAACGTACGCCCACACATAGGTCTTTGAACCCTGGTACACACAACCAAACTGCGTTGGACACCACTGCCTCACCCATCGTTTAGCCCATACCTGGCGTCCTCGTATTACCATCAGTACCTTACGGATTATCTACATGGGACAGACCTTTAAGATGAGAGTATGATTCATGCAGTGAAATTAAGGCTACGAAGAGAGCTCAAATGCTCTTACCGATGGGGAATACAAGGCTCTGTGTAAGTCTGCGGCACTTGACGGAGACTATGTAGGAAAAAAATAGTACATGCAAATGATATGTTGAATGAAACTGTTAGCAAATTCTCTTAACAATAAACCTTGTGAAAAGAGGCAATTTTTATTGAACAATCCTTGGTATAATTCAGGACGTTGAGTGCAAATGCCTCGCTGAGCTGAAAAGGTCGATATCGGAGAGGAAATCGTGGTAAGCCGCCTCAAAGGAGTCAGATGGTTGCGATCCAAAGAAATAAATGCATTTATGAGTGCAGTGATTATTACTGAATTTCTTTTAAATGGCCGCCAAATACGGGATATGGTTGCATAAATACCTACTATGACAATAGTATTCATTGTAGAAGCACCGTAATGCTAAAGGTGTAATGTAGATGAAATGAAATGAAGTGTTCGTATGGCATTATTGACCAGAAGACGTCGTCCTGTTTGACGCCATTTTGGCGATTTACGCTTAGATGAAGATGAGATGAAATAATCAGAAGAACAGAAACACCCAGTTCCCATGCGAAGAAAATCTCCGACCCTGCCAGGAATCGAACCCGGCATCCTGCGATCCTCGAGGCCGCAACGCTAACCATAGGACCAAGAGTTGTGCAGATGAGAAAGGTAAATTTAATAATCAATCAACCTTTTACGTGCAGCCGACGAAGTCTGAAAATTTGTGCCAAATACTAGGAAACGTTGCCTCGTAGGTTTCAGAAATATCCTTGCGTCAGTCTGTGGTTCTTCTCAGTAATTCGCACCATGCACATGCTGAAAAGTTTATGTCGGAATGACTGGAAGATCAATCAACACCAGGATCAAAGAACATAAGCGACATTGCAGGCTGGGGCAGGTGGAGTAATCGGCCGTGGCAGAGCACGCACTGAGTGAGACCGTGCCGGCCGGAGTGGCCGAGCGGTTCTAGGCGCTCCAGTACGGAACCGCGCGACCGCTACGGTCGCAGGTTCTAATCCTGCCTCGGGCATGGATGTGTGTGGTGTCCTTAGGTTAGTTAGGTATAAGTAGTCCTAAGTTCTAGGGGACTGATGACCTCAGAAGTTAAGTCCCATAGTGCTCAGAGCCATTTGAACCATTTTTGAGTGAGACCGACCACGTAATAAAATTCGCCGGCACGGAAGTTCTGGATGTAGAGAAGCACTATCACATACGCTTGTTTAGAGAAGCTGTAGGAATACAAAAACACTCGAACAGCTTCAACAAGAAAGAGGAAAGCCTTAAGGTAAACGGATCCTGGCTTCCCGTACTGCAGCGAACGACCGTCGTAGGTATAAAGAGGAGAACCGCACCCGAAATGACCGCGGAGAAGCCTGCGGCCGCGAGCTCGGCTCCAGTTCACCACCGGCAAAGGAGGATGAAGCTTTGACAATGCCAGCCACTCGTGCTGGTGAAACGTCAGTAATACCATCAGATGAGCGTCGGCCGAAGAACCCGAGACAGAAGCCAATAGGCAGTATGTCAACAAGTGGCCACGAAAGCCGTAACAAACGGAATCATTCTGTTGCACGATAATGCCCACCCCATGCAGGCATTCGAACTAAGGTCACGCTTCACCGATTTGGTTGATAAACAATGCAACATCCTCCGTACAACCCGGATCTTTCACTGTGTGATTTTCACATCTTTAACGACCTTGAGAAAGACATGCGTGGACGTCGGTTTCAGTCAGAGGAGAATATGCAACAGCGGGTGCGGTTGTGAATAGGTCAGCGGCCGACCCCGTTTCTACAACAGGAAATCATGCGAAAGATCGCTCTGTTGTTTAACTAACCCAGGTCCGGCCATTGGATTGGAAAACATTCAGGCTAGCCATAAATATACTGCATGTCACTTTTTTCAAGTGACATTTAAAATATACCACGCGGGCAAGGAAAGGACAATAGATTTCCCAAGTGTATTCTGTAAGGAATTTGTTTTTATATGTCATGGTAGAAAATCAGAGAACTCTCATGTAGTCACGGAAAATCACAGAAAGCAGTTTTACTCACAGCAAAGTCTCTTGAATTCTTTTAAACGTCTGTTTTACGTGGCTGGTAACAAATGAAGTGATTGATATTCAGTTTTCATATAATTAAATTTGTACCTGTCGCCTGTGACGTAAGTTTTGTTCTCTTATTTTCTGGCTAGTAATCACGTCATTTATTATAATAGTCGAGTTAATCATTTCAAAGATTAATCACCTTCCTTATCTCCGTGCCATGAACGTAATTTTTATTGTGTTATAACGATTTTCAGAAGTCAAGTACGAGGAGTAGGAGGCGGGTTGTTCAATAATGAAAAGACCGAACACTATTCATGTTCTCTCGTTAACTCTTCATGGAAATGAGAGAGAACCTCCCACCCACCCCCACCACTTGATATTAATTCACTAGTCACTTTCATTAACTTACGTAATTTCCTGCGTAATAACTGTCCTCGATTGATCGGTCATACATCATCGAACAATGACGTTAGCGAATACACACACTGGCTTGACACAGCCCCATACAAAATTATATTGCTGATGGCCGATATAAGGTAACTATCTCTAAAAAGAGAAATTTATGCCATAGTCACTGGAACGTGCAATATCGTCGCGAATTTTGAACTACACGAAGTTATATAAGAGTATATTCATTGATTAAAGCATCCGGGTTAACAGCCCGTAGACAAATAGTAGAAATTCTTCCTCTGACGTTTCGTTGCCAGCTGCGGAACAACATCTTGGAAGGTGAACTGATGTCTGGCTGGTAGGCTGTGGGATCCTGTTTATATAGAGCGCATAGGGGCACCACCACTCGTCACGTGCGGTCGACATTGAAACTTTCTTTGATTAAGGTCGTTACTCTCGATCAAAGATAATCGATTGTCTCAACGCTGGTACAAAGTCGAGCGCCGTATGTAATGTAACTTTAAGCCTTATTCTTATCTGTTAAAATTGTGTGTGTGTGTGAAATCTTATGGGACGTTACTGCTAAGGTCATTAGTCTCTAAGCTTACACACTACTTAACCTAAATTATCCTAAGGACAAACACACACACCCATGCCCGAGGGAGGACTCGAAGCTCCGCCGGGACCAGCCGCACAGTCCATGACTGCAGCGCCTTAGACCGCTCGGCCAATCCCGCGCCGCTGTTGAAATTATTGTGGTATTTATAAATGTACCACTTCTCTGTACACACGTACACAATAATGCGACGCCTTAGCTACCACGCTTGTCTCTTTAACTTTTATTTCATGATCACCGTATTCAAAAACATGTTCAAATACAGCTGATTTGTCGGCGTGTCGCAAACGACAGTTCCTTTTGTGTTTGGTTAAGCGGGTATTAACAACTTTTCGTTATTCCAATATAAACCTTCCCACAACTACAAGGAGTTTTAGACACTCCAGGGGTTGCAAAAGGGTGTCGTGCGTATTTCGCCGATCTTAAACATTCAATGATATTTTTGGTGGGTCTAAAGATTGTTTCAACTCGAAACTTGGACAGAACTTTCCCTATACAGTCCATAATATTGTGGATAAATGGAAAAATACTTTTCCAGTCGACGGTTGTTGTTGCATGTTATCGGACACTTTTTTCCTGGGATGGAGTTCTCGATCTATCTCATTATCAGCGTACCCATTTTTCTTAAAAGCTTTCGCAAATAATTTAGCTCTTCTTTCCAATAAACTGGCTCAAAGTTTTTACCAGCCGTGTCCATCAATGTTTTAATGACACCTCTCTTCTGATTGGGATGATGGTTCGAATTGTTATGGAGGGAATTATCCGTATGATGTACCAACGATGTGTGAAAGCCGATACATTATGATTACATATATTATTTGCAATGTTTCGTAACGTTGTTTATTGAGAAACTTTCCTTGAAATATCTCAACACACGAGAAAAGCACGTTTCAGTACTATCAGCATCCGTCCAGAATATCCACAAGAATGAGAAAAGTTCGGTCTTAGCCAGTCAAAAGGCACACCAATAAGTCACGCTTTAAGTTTCCGTAGAAGCAAAAGTAATGTGGTTCTACTATTAAGTGGAAAGTGCATCTTGACAGTTGGCCGCGACCGTAAACAAACGAGAACTTACACCGCCCGAGTGGAGAGGAATGGTGTGGTGGGAATAAGCCCCGCCTCCCTCAGGAAGGGCTATCATCCTACGTCCTCTCTCTGTGCTTCCGTGAAATCAGAGCTGACATAACGGTCATCGAGATCGCCATATCCTTTTGGTGTAGTAAGAGTCGAATTTGAATCCTTTTATGTGAAAGCATTAGTCTTTTCACGCATTTGAAAATAAGAAAAAAAATCCACAACATAAAGCAAACTGGAGTACAGAAAGCATTTGGCAGTGTCTACAGCGCAGTTGTTTGCTCCAGTTGGCGGTGGTTGTTCAGGTGCGACCTCTGCTGGTATCTTACGCAACAATACGTCAAAACACTCCCCACCTAAAATTGCCATGATATGCTGTCAGCATAACACACCTCACCCAGTCCTTACCTTATATTGCTCATTATTACCAGCTAGCCAGTGACTTCTTGATTTGGTATACTGTTTATGCCTACGAAGGAAAGGCAAATTCGCTAAAGCTTAGCGCTAGTCTACAAAACGAAAGAAATGGATGGATAAATGCACGGAAACGCACTTGCCTGATGCGATATAAAGATGCGATCGCTTTACATTCCGCAGTTATAAAATGTACACTCGACAACCTGCATGCCTTAGAGATCGGCGTCATTCTAATATATATATATATATATATATATATATATATATATATATATATATATATGTGTGTGTTTTTATGCTTCACAGGCACATCGTTCGATGTAGAAGTGCACAGTATATGCCTCTGATTATTGGCTGCATGCTCGAAAACCGGTCTGGAAAATAAATACATGTGAGCTGCAGCTCATGGTATACAGCAAGAAATCGTTCATTACGCACTTTCGACTTTTTGCTTGCTATATGTCATGGAAAAATTGAGGGTCGCGCACGATCACTAATAACGACCTCAGAAACGTTAAACACTATTAAATATCGCCTCTGCCCTAGAGCCCACGATTTGCCTTCTACAACAATAGGGGTGGACAAAATATGAAAATACCAAAACCACAAGACATTAACATGCCTAATACTTTGGCATTCAAAGCAACTTGCAGTCGTGTCGCAATGGATAAATAAAATTACTGGTCGGTTTCAAATAGTGATGTTTTCACGTATACTTCGCACCAGTTGACCTCAGAGGCTCAGTAGTACTGAGATCTGATGACAGCGGTGTCCAGGGGAGGTGCATTCATCCTTGTGTCTACATAATCAGTCTCTGACAATGCGAGCTGTCTGAAAGGTGCTGCTATCGTCTAGGAACACAGCTTCACCACAGGGGAACATAGATTTACCATGGTATGGCCCTGATCAGCAGAAATTGTCACATAATTCTTGCCACTAATCCGATCTTGCACAGTAACCATGAGGCCCATGGAACGCGACGATAAGGCTGCCCAAATAATCAACGAACGAGCACCGTATTTTGCTCCTGGCAGGAAAGTCTGCCAGAAGAAAACTAGGTCAGAAATTGGAAATTTTCGGCCATTGCTCCGCAGTCCAAGTTTTATAGCTTCGGCACCATGTTTCCCTGTTAAGGGCGTGTGCAATGCTGATGAGTGGTTTTGGAATGCCAGCCCGTCTTGCAGTTTCCTGCTTATGGAGCTACCTTCGTGATGTTTTGGTGTTCACAGGGGTGAGGTAACGGGTGAGTTGTGGCACCCTGGAAATATTATATGTTCGGAATTGGGGCGGCCGCACAGGACGCTCGTCAAAGCCGGGGTCCGGCAGCAAACACGTGGCGGCAAGCGTTCGCCGGACGAGAGGGGTAGCCCCAGCGAATGCTCCAGCCGCGTGGCTGGGAATTCCGCTGTGACGAGGGCGGTGCTTTGTGTCGATGAAGGGGACACGCCGGGAGTGCCAAAGATGGCGGACTCTGTGAAGCCTTAATGGCAGACATTCACAGTTCGTTTAGAAATTAGTAGCAACCAGATGAACCATGATACCTCAGAAAGAAACATGTACATTACTATTATTTGCACGATTCTGATGGTGTAATCAGATATTCAGTATATTTATTAGTTTAAAGTTTAGTATCCGACGATAAATTATACAAGTAACACCCAGCAACGAATTTACAAAATCTAAACGGTTCATCCGATTTCGTCGATCTACGTGTCTTTAGAAAGCTATTAGTGTGAACCTAAACTGGTATGAATTACAGGCATGTAACTTGAATAGTAAATGAGTTATTGGAGGTCAAAGTGGCCGATTACTATCGAACGCTTCAGGCCAAAAGTACTCCACAGTTACACGAAAAAACGGTAGCAGCAAGCTTGTAAATAATTTATTCGTCTATGTCTTTGTTTATATTCGATATATGCTATTCATTAAGAAACTGGTCAATTATTTACTCTGTTTTAGAAAGCACAGAGACATTAGACTCCTGGCCTACCTTTTGCTTCTTTTCTTTTGATATATGTTTATTCAATTGTTTATGTATTTAATAATGTGTGTTAAAGCGTCTTTATGGTCTAGCCGTAGGAATATTTGTTTAATTTCAGTTATTTAAATGTAACTCCAGTATTTCGTATGTGCTTAAATACGTGTGTGGGTGCGTTGACGCGAGCGCTCTAGCCAATCGCAGCGCTCGTGAATGGGGAGGCTGGATGGGAGCATCGTTTCCGGAGAGGACACGGGGGAGTTCTGGCAGTGCGGCAGTGCTGGAGAGGACGGCACAGGACACAGGAGTGAGTGCTGGACGCGGACAGTACAGCGAGACGAACGCACAGTCGGGGAAAGGCTTGGACAGTGAAGCAGTTTTCGCGTGGTCACGGAGAATAGAAACATTTCGGAGTGCCGACCTGTGCTCTTGTGTGATTTCCGTGGCTTCTGCAGTGAAGACGTAGTGTGCGTTTAGAAGTGAATATCTCGCGAGCTATGTTGTTCATAACAAATTACGTGCACTAGGAATCTTTTGTTTCCCTGTTATTCAACTTATGTTTTACTTAATTGCTGGACTATCGACACCAGTAAGTGTTTTGCACAAATACACCGCATTCTCAAAAGTACTTCTACTATCGTACTCATCATTTAAAGTCGTTAAGATAGTACCTGTAGATTTTATTTAATTGCAATCTTTCATTTATAAATTTACATGTATCTTTCATAATTTTCAATTGCCGAGTGATAGAAACCTTCGACCATTCGATTCATGTGTGTATTCTTATCGTATACTGTAGCAGTATTTAGCATGTAATGCGGCAACTACGTATTCCAGCCCCTAGACAACGAATCCAGCCAAAACTTTTAATATTGCAACATTGAGTCGGAGGGTGCGTAGTTATTTAGAAAGCCCGCACAGGGATCGTGAGTGTGACTTTTAATCCTACTGTGACTTTTACAGTTTTTGTCTCCTTATTTTTCCTCATAATCCTTTATTATGATCGTCTCACACGACCGCTAAACATACTCTTGTGCACGTTGTGTCTTAGTTTTCCCTACATGCGGTAAAAAACTTCGGTAGGGTACCTCTCGAAACACCAATCATTTTGGCTACCTTGGCTACGGAAGCTCCCAACGTAAGATCACGAACAATTTGCCCAAGTTCCAATTCAGTTAGTTCATAAAACAGTCACAGCTACACAGAACACTGTTGTGACCACGACTGAAGCTTACAGCGAATTGAGGATATTGCACCAGTCCCGTTCGTGATAAAATACAATATCGTAACACGTAAGCTTGAGTTCATCTTCAATTGTGTTCAACCATGAATTTCTCGCTGTTTTTGAATATCTCTGTTCCAACCTTGTAGGAGGGCTGTCAGCCGACTCCTCAATCCAGTGAGCTACCAACCGTTCCCCGAAATTGTTTCAGTCTCTGGGTGCCGGGATTTTCGTTGTTCATTCCCTACTCTTGTTAGTAGCACTCCTCCAGAAAGTGCTGCTTCCTGCCAGGACATCAGGCGCATTTTCTCCCAACATTTAGAGCAGGGGGCCGTCTTAGGGAAGCTGGACTAGCAGGCTCCGATTACACCTGATTTGAAACGAACTAGTTTAGGAGCAAGCCATCGGTTGCCGACTTCAAAATGTCTCTCCCATTAGATGCCAAAATGCGGCCGGGAATGTTATGATCCGTATCTCATTTCTTGATTACACATAAGACCTCGTTACCATTGTCACTGAGCACCGCCGTGTTGGCTATAGTCGGCCCATTCGTGGGCCTCCGTCGCCCGTGTCAGCCGATGGCGTCATCGAGATGCGATGTGCGTGCGATCAGTACACAGATCTTCCTCCTCTTTTCAGACAGCAGAACTGGCGCCGCTACTGATCACTTAACTAGCTGCTCAGTTGGTATCACGAGGCTGAGTGCTCTGCGGTACAGTCACCCCGTCTAATGTACGGAACCCATGCAAAGTCTCTATGTTCCCTCTCAAAGTTCTCTTTTATCACAAAACTCGTAACAGTATTAAATCTTAGTGATGCGAAAGCTAAACCTCGAGTCAAATGGCAACAGGACATTTGCATGCGGCAGTCAGCCGGCCGTGGTGGCCGAGCGGTTCTAGGCGCTACAGTCTGGAACCGTGCGACCGCTACGGTCGCAGGTTCGAATCCTGCCACGGGCATGGATGTGTGTGATGTCCTTAGGTTGGTTAGGCTTAAGTAGTTCTAAGTTCTAGGGGACTGATGACCTCAGAAGTTGAGTCCCATAGTTCTCAGAGCCATTTGAACCATTTGAACCATGCGCCAGTCTGAGGCCTAATCATTATCTCAAAGTTATTGAAAACTACTATTTGCGTGTTTAACTGACATATTATGCAGTGTCCCCCAGACGGACATGCATTGTAAGTAGGCTGTTTAGGTTTTTTTTTTTATTGGTAACGCCACGTAGCGATCTGTATGAAAATCACTGGCTGTGCTGTGTGCAGTCTGTGGCTGGTTTGCGTTGTTGTTTGCTATTGTAGTGTTGGGCAGCTGGATGTGAACAGCGCGTAGAGTTGCGCAGTTGGAGGTGAGCCGGCAGCAGTGGTGGATGTGGGGAGAGAGATGGCGAAGTTTTGAGAGCGGATGATCTGGACGTGTGTCCATCAGAGACAGTTAAATTGTAAAACTGGATGTCATGAACTGTAACAAAAAGGTACGGCCAAACTTTCAGGAAACATTCCTCACACACAAAGAAAGAAAATATGTTATATGGACATGAGTCCGGAAACGCTTACTTTCCACGTTAGAGTTCATTTTATTACTTCTCTTCAAATCACTTTAATCATGGAATGGAAACACACAGCAACAGAACTTACCAGCGTGACTTCAAACACTTTGTTACAGGAAATGTTCAAAATGTCCTCTGTTAGCGAGGATACATGCATCCACCCTCCGTCGCATGGAATCCCTGATGCGCTGATGCAGCCCTGGAGAATGACGTATTGTATCACAGCCGTCCACAATACGAGAACGAAGAGTCTCTACATTTGGTACCGGGGTTGCGTAGACAAGAGCTTTCAAATGCCTCCATAAATGAACGTCAAGAGGGTTGAGGTCAGGAGAGCGTGGAGGCCATGGAATTGGTCCGCCTCTACCAATCCATCGGTCACCGAATCTGTTGTTGAGAAGCGTACGAACACTTCGACTGAAATGTGCAGGAGCTCCATCGTACATGAACCACATGTTGTGTCGTACTTGTAAAGGCACATGTTCTAGCAGCACTGGTAGAGTATCCCGTCTGAAATCATGATAACGTGCTCCATTGAGTGTAGGTGGAAGAACATGGGGCCAAATCAAGACCTCACCAACAATGCCTGCCCAAACGTTCACAGAAAATCTGTGTTGATGACGTGATTGCACAATTGCGTGCGGATTCACGTCAGCCCATACATGTTGATCGTGAAAATTTACAATTTGATCACGTTGGAGTGAAGCCTCATCCGTAAAGAGAACATTTGCACTGACATGAGGATTGATACATTGTTGGATGAACCATTCACAGAAGTGTACCCTTGGAGGCCAATCAGCTGCTGATAGTGCCTGCACACGCTGTACATGGTACGGAAACAACTGGTTCTCCCATAGCACTCTCCATACAGTGACGTGGTCAACGTTACCTTGTACAGCAGCAACTTCTCTGGCGCTGACATTAGGGTTATCGTCAACTGCACGAAGAATTGCCTCGTCCATTGCAGGTGTCTTCGTCGTTCTAGGTCTTCCCCAGTCGCGAGTCATAGGCTGGAATGTTCGGTGCTCCCTAAGACGCCGATCAATTGCTTCGAACGTCTTCCTGTCGGGACACCTTCGTTCTGGAAATCGGTCTCGATACAGACGTACCACGCCACGGCTATTGCCCCGTGCTAATCCATACATCAAATGGGCATCTGCCAACTCCGCATATGTAAACTTTGCACTGACTGCAAAACCACGTTCGTGATGAACACTAACCTGTTGATGCTACGTACTGACGTGCTTGATGTTAGTACTGTAGAGCAATGAGTCACATGTCAACACATGCACCGAAGTCAACATTACCTTCCTTCAATTGGGCGAACTGGCGGTGAATCGAGGAAGTACAGTACATACTGACTAAACCAAAATGAGCTCTAACATGGAAATTAAGCGTATCGGGACACATGTCCACATAACATCTTTTCTTTGTTTGTGTGTGAGGAATGTTTCCTGAAAGTTTGGCCGTACCTTTTTGTAACATCCTGTATATATACAGGGTGTCCCAGCTATCTTGTCCACCCAAAATATCTCTGGAACAATAACAGCTATTGGAAAACGACTTTCACCGGTATCAATGTAGGGATGGGGCCCATGAATGTACATATTTGGAAACATTCTAAAACGAAAGCATATGTGTTTTTCAACACAAACGTACGTTTTTTTAAATGGACCTCCTATATTTATTCTTCAGCAATCCATAGCGTGACGGAGCACATACACAATGGCGTTGATTGCATCGCAATATTCCCATTACATCCCGAGATATTAAGACGCGAAGTTGACGCTTGAAACACCCGACATACGCTGCTAGCGCACGTCCTGAGGCTCAGGCATGAACCCCATGCTGCCCGTAATCGCGATGTGATTGACATGCGTAATCACACTTCCATATTTATCAAGAGGTCCGAAACGAATAATACGGTCTGCTGCCATCCTGCATTAACGTCGTACATTCCAGCAGGTATTTATCCCATAGGCTAGGGGTGATACGGTTCTGTAACATATCTGTGTACCGCAACGTTAGTCACAAAGTTAACTTAGCTTATCGTTAATTCGTTACTAAAAAGGTAATGCCGTTCAACCTTAAAACTATACTTTACTGTAGATCTAGCGTAAGAGACAGTTAATCATTCACTCGTAATAGTAAAATTCATGTTGATGGTTTTAGTGAAACGAGCAAGTGGACTAAAAGTTTTACCGTTGTTTAGGTAAAAATTTTTTGATTTGGAAAGTTCAGGTAGGACATAGAAGATGAATGTAAACATGTTTAACCAGTCGGTTTTATTATCACATAATTATCAATGTTATGTTTATCTAATGCGTTAAATGACAAATTGTTGCAAACAAACGTTTCTTAACATCACTGGGTAAAATGGCCCTTTGTAGAAGCTTCCACTGTGATACCAGCACTACATACTAAACATAGCGTTCACATCTCATGCTCAAAGTGATGCCCATTGGCTTGCATACATAGGGTCACTCTGCGGATGAAGGATGCCCCACTACGTGCTACTGTTTCCTCTTTGATGGCTGTACAAGCATCAATAATGCGTTGCTTCATGTCCTCTGGTGTTGTTGGTTCATGTTGGTAAACAGCATCCTTCACTGCTCCCCACAGAAAACAATCCAGCGGTGTAAAGTCCGGAGATCGGGCAGACCACCTAACTGGGCCACCTCGTCCAATCCACCTACCAGGGAACTTACAGTTCAGAAGTCGTCGTGCTCGTAAGGCGTTATGTGCAGGGGATCCGTCATGCTGATACAACGTGAAATTTCTCCGGTTCAGAGGTACGGTGTCCAAGAGAACAGGAAGATTGTGTCGTATAAATCTGGAGTATTGTCTGCCATTTATAAAGAAAGGTCCGATAATGGTATCTCCAATAATCCCACACCAAACATTAACTTTCCACGGACGTTGATGCTCTACCTGACGGAGCCATTTTGGATTGTCTGCGGACCAATAATGCATATTCCTCATATTGACAATTCCTTTGTTGGAGAATGATGCCTCGTCGGTAAAGAGAACATCTGCAAAAAAAATTTGGATTAGTCAGAAGTTTTTGCTGAGCCCACCGAAAAAATGTTAGCCTATTGCGGAAGTCATTTCCATGAAGATCCTGGTGTAAATGAACATGGTAAGGATGAAATTTATGACGTTTAAGAATACGCTGTGCACTTGATTTCGACACACCAACTTCACGTTCAATTTGACGTGTGCTGATTCGAGGATTCACAGCTATGGTAGCGAGCACAGCAACTTCAGCACGTTCATCTGTGCGTGTTCTAGGACGATGTCGAGGTCTCGGATTTAAGCTTCCCGTTTCACGTAGACGAGATGTGAGACGACCAAACATCCGGCGCGAAGGCGATGGCTTGTCAGGGAATCGTCTTCTGTACAGTCGTTCTGCCTGAACAGCATTTCGTCCACCTACAACAGGGTACAGTACAGATATGTAGAGTAGGGTAGAAAACAGACATATTAACTTAATAATCATAATGTTCGCTAACAGTACTATCAACAAACAAGCAATCTCATATCGTATTTCCCATCAACTTACATCATCCATAGATCAGCAGCATTTCTACCATATCTTCATGTGTGTACATTATACTGTACAGTATAAGTTCCACAACACAATGTTTATTCACAATGTGTACTACCTCCGTGCCGTCACTAGATTACTCCGATGCACGACTACACTGGCAAGCGGTGTACTGCACGCCAAAGCAACAACAAATGCGATGCTCGGAGGGTGGTGGAGTACAGGAGTTTGCATGGGTCGCAAATCATAAACAAGGCGAAGTGGTAACTGTGGCATTAGTGGGAACTACGTTGGACACTTGACTAGGTAGAGCCAGGCCCTGCGCGACAGGCACAATGGGTCATATAACGCATTAGATAAACCTTATTTTGGGTGTGCAGGATAAACAAGACAACCTGACGGGTGTACACCGATCGGTACTGGTTCATATTGTGTACGTAGATACGTAAAACGTGCAAGAGGGAAACCGTTATGTGCTTATGAGAGTTAATGGCAGCAGACCGTATTATTCGTTTCGGACCTCTTGATAAGTATGGAAGTGTGATTACGCATGTCAATCACATCGCGATTACGGGCAGCATGGGGTTCACGCCTGAGCCACAGGACGTGCGCTAGCAGCGCATGTCGGGTGTTTCAAGCGTCAACTTCGCGTCTCAATATCTCGGGATGTAACGGGAATATTGCGATGCAATCAACGCCATTGTGTATGTGCTTTGTCATGCTATGGATTGCTGAAGAAAAAATATAGGAGGTCCATTTAAAAGACATAAGTTTGTGTTAAAAAACACATAGCTTTCGTTTTAGAATGTTTCCAAATATGTACATTCATGGGCCCCAGCCCTACATTGTTACCGGTGAAAGTCGTTTTCCAATATCTGTTATTGTTCCAGAGATATTTTGGGTGGACAAGATAGCTGGGTCACCCTGTATATATATAATGACTTTTGAACACTATTAAGGTAAATGCATTTTTTGTTCTCTATCAAAATCTTTCATTTGCTAACTATGCCTATCAGTAGTTAGTGCCTTCAGTAGTTAGAATCTTTTATTTAGCTGGCAGTAGTGGAGCTCGCTGTATTGCAGTAGTTCGAATGCGGAAGATTTTTGGTGAGGTAAGTGATTTGTGAAAGGTATAGGTTAATGTTCGTCAGGGTCATTCTTTTGTAGGGATTATTGGAAGTCAGATTGCGTTGCGCTAAAAAATATTGTGTCAGTTTAGTGTTGATCAGAATAGGTAAAGAGCGAAATGTCTGAGTACGTTCAGTTTTGCTCAGCTGTTTGAAAATCAAATAAGTTAAGGGGTTTACCAGCACAGTAATTCACTAATTTTTCTAAGGGGACGTTTCAGCATGTCTGAATGCCATTGCATAGTGCATCGTTAAATACAGACTCTGCGACAATAATAATAAATACTCTTTCTCTGCCGGAATCATAACAATTGTGTGAGTGCTGGACGTAGTTTCCCCGTGACATATAAGAACTTCGGCGCCCTGGACGTTTCCTTGGACAGCCAAACCGATAGCGAAAAATCTGGGTTCGAGATCCGGTCCGCCTCAAATTTTCGTTTGGTATCACTAATTAGTTGTGCAGCAGCAGTCTAATCGTATTCTCAATTTCTAATGAATTTCTTTAATTACTGAAAAGTATTTGGAGGCAGGGAAAGTTTTTTGCGCCCAATCTGGTAAAAATATTGTTTTTGTATCTGCACTCCGTACAGTTCATTTTTTCTAAGACTTTTAGTCGGATGTCTGGCACAGCTGGAAATACAATCGTTAAAAAACGGTGAAGCAGGTAGCAAAAAGCTTCTTTTCTGATGTTTACTTACTACAGTGTCTTATATTGAGTCATAACATGAAAGCAGCATGAGAAGCACGCTGGAATCTGCGGCGACAATTTTGCTGCAGGAGGCCCAGTTTGACCACAGACGGTGATAATTAGGTGGGAGTGCCAGTCCTGAGAAAAGCGCTAGAGTTTAACTAGGCCACCGTTTCCTCTAGAACCAATTTCTTACACACTTTCCCACGGTTAACGCACCTGGACTACAGTATCTGCTTGTATGAGTGGAGAAGGTGCGAGCAGAATAATAGCAGTCAAGTAGACTGGAAACAATAATTTTTTCTCTGGATATAATTACAAGAAGAGATAATGCTACAGGTTACGGCGTAGGTCTGATGTTACCATGAGGAGCCAACACTGTCAAAGTAACTCCGTTGGAAGGTACGTAATGGAAACCTAGCACAGTTACGCGTAACACGGATCTTAGGTCTGTTAGTCAGGATCCTACGAGATATGGTACATCACAGTCGGCAGAATTCAGAGGTGGTTGGCAATATACACCGATTGAGGACCGTCGAGTGGTCGGTGTTCTTTCCCGGTGCGTGATCCCGATGAAGGCCATGCGCAGGCTTAAATATGGCTGAGACGGATGCATATAGCGGAGGGAAATAGTTCCGCGCTTGTTGGGCCTCCTGTCATCGACTGGAAGGCCGCCACACAGAGAAAGTAGCGGCTGCAGTGGTGGCGCCCTGTGTTCTCCGCAATAGCAAACCGCGTTGTATTTATTGTGGTTGTTCTGGCTTGTTACCCGGAACTATGGTCTTGAACTGGCTTGCAGACATTGCTGCACGAAGCGGACGGAGTCCGAAGACAAGGCTACCCGCGAAACTTGAGTGTTCTGCGATTGCTGTCCACTTGGAATGTACGTGCGGTCACGGTACCGAATGATAGATGAACTAAATGGAGGTTGTATGCTGTGGCCCCAGACTTGATTTGGGGCTCATATTTCTCATTGAAGGCGACCTGAAGCTGTTGTGAGCAGCCGGCCGGGGTGGCCGAGCGGTTCTAGGCGCTAGTCTGAAACCGCGAAACCGCTACGGTCGCAGATTCGAATCCTGCGTCGGGCATGGATGTGTGTGATGTCCTTAGGTTAGTTAGGTTTAAGTAGTTCTAAGTTCTAGGGTACTGATGACCTTAGAAGTTAAGACCCATAGTGCTCAGAGCCATTTGGCCCATTTGTTGTGAGCATTATTCTCTTTTACAGTTTGCATGAAAACACTATGAGACAGTTTGAGATGTCCTGACCCAAATTTTGTATTTTTCCAATACGTCTTACGCGTTTCGTCTTTCGTATTATTAAAGGTAAGTACTTAATGTTATTATTGTGAGTCAGACCGAGCATAAGGCATATTGTAATAATAAAACTGTTGTAAAGACACCTCAAAGTGTTTAAATTCTTCTCTGTGTTCTACTTACTTGCAATGTCAGGAAATACACAGATATTCCACGAAGAAAGCTGTGACAGAGCTTTTCTGTGTGTAATGACGCTCAAAAACATTGGCTTAACACCATTTTAGACCAAGGAAAACGTGAAGTTACTAAAATAATGATCGGACGTACAGGTGCATGTAATTAAACGTTTTGGAATGCTCTAATTTTTTACAACGTGATCGTTTTCACCTGTTTCAGGCTCACCTTCTGATAGTTTACATTCAATGTGGATGTTTTTTTTATTTATTTTTCGTTCCAGAGACCCAAAAATTGAAATGATTCTCGTGGAGTCGAACATGTCAGAAAATATAGCAGACAAATATAAAACACTTGTATATAATGTATACTACACTGATCATGTGTCAGGGATTGTCGAAATAGGTGAATTTAATGCGGTAGACTGGAACAGCTAATATTTACAGAATTAACACGCTTCATAGTACTGTGCACGATATCGTTAATCCATAAACACTACTAGTTGATATACAAGCTTTTAAACTGTTTATTTACTGGTACACAAAATTACCGCTTTCTACATCTACGTGACTACTCTGCAATTCATAATGAAGTGCGTGACAGAGCGTTAATCGACCCACCTTCAAGTTACTTCTCTACCGTTCCCTCTCGAACAGCGCGCTATAAAAACGAACACTTAAATCTTTCCGGGCTAGCTCTTATTTCTTTTATTTTATTATGACGATCATTTCTTCCTTTGTATGTAAGCGCCATCAAAATATTTTCACACTCTGAGCAGAAAGTTGGTGATAGAAATTTTACGAGAAGGTCCTACCGCAGCAAAAAAAGCCTTTGGTTTAGTGATTGCCACTCCAATTCGTGCATCATATCCATGACACACTCTGCCTGTAACGCGATAATACAAAACGAACAACAATTCTTGGAACTTTTACGACTTTCTCCGTCAATCCTACATGATACGGATCCCACACTGCACAGCAGAGTTCCAGAAGAGCCTGGAACTTCACTCTTTTCGTTATTTTGAGTCAATTTGCACTTTTCGCACCCTATTGATGCCTTATCTAAAATTGCTTTTCAATTCTGCTTAAACATCTGATGATTTTACAAGATGCTAAATGACAGCATCTTCTGCAAACAATCTAGGAGGGCTGTTCAGTTTACCACCTAAATCGTTTATGTAGATCAGGAATAGCAGAGGGCCTATAACACTTCTATGGGGAACGTCACATGTTACTTCCGTTTTCGTCAGTTATCACGACCTGCGACCTTTTTGACAGGAAATTATGAATCCAGTGACGAAACTGAGACGATATTCCGTAGTCACGCATTTTGATTAGAAGTCGGTTGTGGATAACGGTGTCAAAAGTCTTCTGGAGATGTAAAAAGAAGGAATTAATTTGATCTCCCTAACGGTAGCAGTCGTTACTTTGTGAGGAAACTGTTTTTCTGAATCCGTGTTGGCTGTTTGTCAAGAACTCATTTTCTTTGAGGTAATTCATAATGTTCCAAAATTTTACTGCAAATAGACGTTAGTGATATGGGTCTGTAATTTAGGAGCTTACTTCTATTTCCTTTCTTGGCTTTTAGTATAACTTGTGCAGCTTCCCATTCTCTGGGTACGGACCTTTCTACGAGCAAACATTTGTATATGGCTTCTTAGTATGGAGCTATGGTATCAGCATACTCTGAAACGAACCTGACTCGAATCTGGGAGGAACCTAAAAGGAACCTGACTTGATATCTGCCATATACACATGAAGATGCAGCGACGTAATTCAGTACTATAAGTAACTATGTTCTCAACCAGTGTTTGTACGCTTAATTTTTGTGATTGTGTAGTGCATAATATTTCAAGACTGTTCAGTCAGTTACGGTTTTTGTTTTCACTGTGCTGAACGTGTCATATTTGTCCTATTGTTAAGCATGATAGTAAGAAATATAGGGTGGCCTTACTCTATTTATCGTGAATAATGCTAAATGTATGTAGAAAATTGCTCCTTTGCAGTACAGGTGACAGGTTTAAGTGGTGTAAAATGCGCCTGATATGTTACAGCGAAGCTGAATCCTCAATCATATTTTTTTGCAACTTTTGATGTGGTAAGTCTTGATTCGATAAACTTGTCACGTATAAGGCACCGCTGACGCCTAGCCCCGCCTCATAAACAGACAGAATATCCTAAGAAACAGATATCTACCCAGTTTTTTTTCAATTAGATAGCCTCCGTGAGAGCTGATAATGCTTTCACCATCTTCAGCCTGTTGCGTTGTCATCAGTAAAATCGTCCTCTGTAAAATAGTGATGAGGAGTGAACAATTGTAAAGGGCTGTGAAATGGACATCGATGGAAACTGTGAAAAGTATTTGAGCAGTTAGTGGTTGGAGTTTGTGTACTTATAAGTAGTAAAAACGAAAAGGGGGAACAGAGCACTTAGAGAACATCATATTTACCAGTTACTTAGTGGACAACGTCTACGTCACGTTTGTGCAGGGGTCTTTGATTTCGTTGTTGTTAGCAGGGACCACAAGGTTAAAGCAAAGTAAACTGTCATAATCAAAACTTTTAACATTTTCGTTAAACTTAGGAGCAACATGCATTAACAGCACTCTTAAACAGAAAACACAACACTTTTAGGAGGAAATTAAATTCAGCATACATCACTATGATTTTTAGGCTGAATATTCTGTTCAAGTTCGGGTATCCTGAGAGTGAATTTATTGCTCAAAACTACGCGCATATTATCACTTACTTTCAATCGATTCCTGTACTTTTATTTAACTACCAGGAAAGACAGAAAAACTTTGTTCGCATAAATAAGTTGTGGAGAAAAACATAAGATAATGCAAGGTGATCTCCCATATTTTAGTGTATGAAATTGTTTTTCTCATCAGACATGCTCAAGGGACTCAAATTCAAATGCGTCCTGTTTTGAAATTTAGTGAGCTCTTCCTGTATTTCTTTGGCAACTTCTCCAGCATTAGTACTAAATGGTTTGCCAATCAGTTTTTATCCACTTTAGTTACTTTTTGTTTTATGCTGGGAAGTAATGACTGAATTCATCAGGCAACATTTGCGGACAAACGGATGTTTCATTATGTGTTGGCCCTAGTCGTTTTAAGTTTATTTATCTTTTATAAGAGTCTCGAGTGAACACAAAATAATTGGTTTCGCCAATTTCTCCTATCCATCACCGAAGTTTGAAAATAAAGGCACGAAGCTAATCTTCAAAGATAAATATATTTGCAACGCCTTTTAAATGTCTGCTTTGGAAAACTTGTAAGTTCAACTGTTTCAAGTGCGTGAATATATT
Organism: Schistocerca piceifrons; assembly: GCF_021461385.2. Classification (NCBI taxonomy): domain Eukaryota; kingdom Metazoa; phylum Arthropoda; class Insecta; order Orthoptera; family Acrididae; genus Schistocerca; species Schistocerca piceifrons. The sequence continues at coordinate 603,916,271 of NC_060140.1, forward strand.
CATAAGAAAGCCAAATGCCTCTGAGACGTTAGCTAAGTAAACTGCTCCAGTAAATCTTTAATTTTTCTCATTCGGAAACAACCTCTCTTCTGAATTCGTATAATTTTTCCATAGCTTCCAATAGCTAACGAACTTATGTGTGAAAGAGAAAAATCCATTTCAGTGAACAGTTTTTTAAAAAGACGTGTGTTTGAGGTGCTGCTTTTGATAACATCTACCAGGTTTATCGCCAGCTGTATTGTATTATTAAGGAAGAGTCTTGGAAGCTAACACCTGGCGATGAATGATGCAATGTGTTTTTAATGCCTAAGGATTCTACTGTTTTATTTAAGTCGCTAGACCGGAACGTGATCCTTATGTAGACGGAGTGCCTACCGCACGGAAATGACGAGCTGTTGCCATCCAACATCATATTTCTGGAAACTTTTTAGCATTATTTCCATCAAGTTCACTGACGATCGTCGACTTTATGTTACTAACCTGCACGTACCTTCCTCGCATACTTCTTTCACCCGAGCTTAGGACGGCGACGCTTGTCACTGTCGTGGTTGACTGTGAGTGTTTAAATGAGTGTATTTTATACTGTGCACTGAATGAGTTAAACATCGATACAATGTACACCACTGACATTGTATCAAGGGCTGCAATCTTTCCTTTTTATGACACCGTATGTTTGAAAAAGAACAGCAGTTCTCTACAAACGCAAGTCGTGAACTACTATCAAGTCCCTTGTCTTATCGAGGAGTGATTCTCTCGGTAGATCTTAGTGAGCCGCTGACCGATATTCAATGAACCGTCATCCGCACATCTGATCTTCGCACTCTCTATCCATCTGCCTGAGCACAAACATTAAGCATTTGTTTCAATTTGCTTTAAAGTTTATTCATTTTTTATTTAGTCCTGGTTCGGCATACATAATTTTCGTATGTCACGACTGGGCATCTATACTCATTTGCAGTTGATGTCGTGAAATTCGCATTAACCGACTAGTTCGTAATAATATTTCACACAGCTGATGAAAATCAAATCATATTTAAATATTAAAACCCAGACAGGGCACACGACGATAAAAATGGTCTCCAGTCCTTATGGTGGCGTTATTCTTCCTGAGCGGGAATCAAGTAATGCTGCGAGCATAAAGAGACACGCACATAGGACTACGATATAAGTAAGTGGACGGTGACACATGGAGGTTTGGATCGGGCCGGAGAGAGTGAATGCATAGCCAGAATGGTTAAGGGGACCGCTCGCGACAAGTTGGTAATACGGATTCGGGTCCTGGTCTGGCACAAATTTTCATATGACGCAGCTGGGTAATACATGTACACCTGTTGCGGCTGATGTCATGTAATTCGCATTCAGCGAATAATTTTGGATAATATTTCATACAGCTGCTGATCGTCAAATCACGTTTATGTTATTTTAAAGTGTGGAAGTAACTTTTAAGTACGTTTATCATATAAATTAAAAATAGTGCGTGGAGAGGTCATCCGTGTGCAAAACCCTGTATTATTTTTGTCTGTAAAGAGTCATATAAAGTCCTGACACATTTTCTGTCGCACATACTTTGTAGAGCTGTCATTGTATGTTGCGTTGAAACACTTACTCACGAGGGTATAACAAGGTAAATGGCAGCCGACAACTTATTCACAAGACATTGCAGAAAAAAAATTATTACAAGCACTTTTTCCTAACTAATAAAATATCATTGTAGTGATAAATATGATATATCTATGCTTTTTTATTGTTAGTGTGAAAATACTGTCATAAAATCAGTGTATGTTCTATATTTGCTTTTCTTTCATATTTTGCACAACAGATCTGCTTTTATGATCCCTTCCCTTCCTACATGTTTTACTAGTCTATCTGCTTGTCTAAAGCAGAAAAAAGTTTAATTATCTCTGATTTTGGAGAGCTGTGAGTGGTGTACGCAAACTCTTGAACACACGGGACCCCCAGGCTCTAAGAGTTTTATGCATCGAATCGGGTTTGCGGACTCGCCGTTCTTCATGAGGCAGCATCCGACACTGTGTCCACTAACGCACTGCTTCCCAACCAGTGGTCCGCGGACCACAAATGCTGCGCAGGACCTGAAGTACGGTCCGCAAGAGCTGAAATACAGCCCACGGAAAATTTAAAATTTCATACTTTTATTCATTTTAAATTGTTAATCTCTTCCTACGAGGGGTGTACAGCGCAGCAAGTCTGGTGAATAGCGGCAGCGCTGTTGGCTTGCGGGGGCAGTTGTGTATGAAGCCAGAACGCTTGTGGTTTTAGGTATCATAGTAATATGGTTCTTCATTATTCCCCATTCGGTAAGGCCCATGGACGAAACGAGTGCCATGCCGATGGGAGAGTACGTAGAGTCACTGTGCATCTTGTTCCGCATGTCATTTCCCCCCTGTTCCTGTGCCCTTCGGTTTGCTTCTAACCTGGCACTCCTTAATTCCATGTGCCCATGCAGGTTTTCGTAGCTGATTCGTACCCTGCTCATAACGAATGTATAGATGGTGAGGGACTTTATAGCAAGTTAATACGTTCTTTTTTAGCGCTTACAATACCTAAGACCATACTGCCTAGACAGGTAAAGCCCTGCATACAGGTTTTAATCGCTCGTCACATTGTACCTAAGTCGTGTTATGAACAGCTTTCTGTGTGCATATTCCTGACGTCCTTATATGAATAAAGGTAAATTATGATATGTAGATTTGTAAGGCGCTAATGGATAATGTCTGTGCTTCAGATGTTTTTACTTTGTAATTCACGTACTTTATAGTGATTATAGTATGTACAGGAAACGTATGTGCAAATGTGAGCTTTGCATGGGTATGTGACAAGCAGTTATAGTAAAGTTGTGTTTTAGTAGCAATGGGTGGTTATACCGTGGGACTGTGTGTACGCTGCTTGGACAGCGCTATCTGGTGGCCGGTTGTGAACCGCTAGGATCACAGCAGGTAAGCCTGCACGGAATAGGGCATTGATAATGACGACCGGTGTTAGGCGAGCAGTGGTACTTTCATCTGGTGACTTCAGTTTTACATTTTATGGAAAGAACGACAATGAGAGCAGTTTTTTATTATTTTTTATTGGTTGTGATAATGATTTTTATCAGAATGTCTGCCTCATGTGCCATGATGTCCATGTGGTTTTATAAATATTAATCCACGTTTCAGGTATGTGGTTACCGCCGTCACTCCCCGTCCACCATCTCCAGTTTGCTGATGACACCGCCTTCCTCGCCCTTGCCCCCACCCTGCAGTGCTCCCAACACCTTCTCCAATCCCATCCTGACCGGTTCACCGCTTGGTGCAACCAGTGGTTGCTCAATGGTCAATCCCTCCAAAACCCAGGCGGTCATTGTAGGCAAAACCACTCCTTCATTCCGCCTCCTTGATTTCTATCTCACCATCTATGGCCGTCCTATCGCCCTCACCCCCACCCTTAAGTACCTTGGCGTCACCCCCGATCGCCGACTCTCCTGGACTCCCATCTCTGGACAATCCAAGCCAAGGCACGCTCCCGACTCCGTCTCCTCAAGCTCCTTTCCGGCCGTACGTGGGGTCTGGACCCCCCCACCATACTCCACACCTATAAATCCCTCATCCGCCCTATCCTTTGTTACGCCCATCCGGCCTGGATCTCCGCCCCCCCTACCTTTTATAAATCCCTTCAAATCCTTGAACGCCACGCTCTCCGCCTCGCCTATCGCATCCGTGTCCCCTTCCCCATGCGGATCCTGTACAATCTCATTCCGTTCCCCCACCTCGTCCTTTTCCTTGAAAGGATACGGATCCTGTACACCTACCGCTAACTCGATCCTTCTCACCCACTTGTCTCGCCCATCCTCTTACACCCCCGCCTGCTGCCGTGCCTGTATTCCCACGTCCCACCCGGTCTCCATCTCTCCACCCTCCTTACCCTCTCCCAAGGTGGCTTCCGCCAGCTCCCCCTCCCTGATCATGCCCTCCTCCCCTCCGTCCACCCCTCCTACCAACTTTGATCCTCCCTCCCTCTTCCTGTTTTTGCTCCTTTGGGCACCCTTCCACCCTTCTCTCCCTCTTTCCTCCCTCCTCCATTTCTCCCCACTCCTCCCCCAGGCTTCCCCTCCCCTGTTCTTCTCCTCCTCCCCCCATCTCCTCAGCCATTGGCATCTTTGTCCTCCCCTCTCCCCCACCTCACCCTTCTTCCTCTCTTGGCAGGTCCCCGGACTCGCACATGCTCAGTGGACATTCGCGCGCCGGAGATCATCGCCATTAGTGTCTCGTCCCGTCGTGTTTAGTGTTCAGTGTTCACCGTCACACTCCATTGTTCACCCGTGCCATCGCCATCTTCAGTGTTAGTGCATCGTGACAACAGTTTGTAGTGTGGATTATCGTCGAGTGTGAACGGCTCCGTGTTTGTCTTTATGTGTCTACTGTTTTATTACCCACCGTTATGTCACATCTGTGTATTCTTTCTGTTGTTTATTTATCTACTCTATGGCTGAAGAGCGGCGTAACGTGCTGCTGACAGCCTGCCTGTTTGTATGGGTTTGAAAATAACAATAAGGGAAAAAAAGTATGTGGTTCTGTAATAACTGTAATGTAAATAGTTAACTCATTTAAGCCCTCCCTCAAACCTGTTATGTTGTACCTTCACAGATCCGATGATGGCACCTTCAGAGTGTTGAAACCGGTCATCTAGTAAACGATCTTGAAGCGATCGTGGCTTTTCAATTATTTAAAAACACAGTGATCGCCCCATGACACACCATGTGTTCACTACAAAACAAATAGATCTACCGTATTCGACATAGACGGGTGTGAAGACTCATTGTTGATTGCACGATGCCGAGCAATAATTTGAAACAGTTAAATTCGTTTTATATCTAGAAATGCTGTACAGAGCGGCTGGAACGGTCACATAAGACTGATTGTAGGAAATGGGAGAGGTCAGACTGAGATTCACTGGCATTTTTTCAGCAGAAAAACACGTTCTGATCTATTACAAAGAGGGCCACAAGTTTATCGTTAACCTTATTTTTAACTTGTGCCTTTAACTATTGGCAGTGAGGATTCTCAGTCGGTAACCTCGACTTGTTTCTGGATGTAACCAAAACGCATTCCCTACAGTTTTCGTCTTTCATAAGCAAAAATAACACTTTCAGTTTCTGTTTCATGTTGTAGAGACGAGTCTTCCAAAACTTCGGGTAACCTAGACAATGCGTCTGCAATGATAGTTTGCTCTCCTTTGATGCACTCGTAAACTGTATAATAGATTAGCGATAGAGACCATAGAGATAATCTGACATGTAATGATGATCAGCTGTTATCGTTGCTGCTGTGGTACATGCAAAAATAAAAATCAAATCTCCCTAGCACCCAAATGATAGCGAGATCTATCATTTATTTCACTGAGTAAGATCTTTCACGTAGGAGGAGGTTAGTGTTTAACGTCCCGTCGACAACGAGGTCATTAGACACGGAGCGCAAGCTCGGGTTAGGGAAAGATTGGGAAGGAAATCGGCCGTGCCCTTTCAAAGGAACCATCCCGGCATTTGCCTGAAACGATTTAGGGAAATCACGGAAAACCTAAATCAGGATGGCTGGAGACGGGATTGAACCGTCGTCCTCCCGAATGCGATCTTTCACTTAGTGTCAAACCTTTGCTTGTGGAGCCTGTAGTACAGATGGTTAAATGTAGCGAATATGAAGTAAGAAGTCTCCAAGTCCTACTTTAGATACCTATATTATTAATCTGAAATATACACTCCTGTCCGGGTGTTATAATATTTTCGATTTTGTTATTTTTCGTGCAAGGTGAATCGAAATACCTTTGACACTCTTAACATTCACACCCATGGGGCCTGTTTCTTTAAGAACACCCATAGTGGATCGCTATTCAAACTTTCTGTCAGCAAAAGTTGGTAAAATGAACACATACGATGCAGTGCTCACCTGAGTGCAACTTATTTTGTTAGAAACTTGGTCATTATGCGCTTTCCTTATGTAGGATACTTGTACATAGCTCTGATTCTTATAGTGGAAAACACGTAAGCACTTGCTGTCCCTTCAGTCGATCTGAATTTGTCGGTGTACATAAGAACCAAAATTGGCCATGTTGTCGTAATGCACTGAATGGTGCTGCGACCTTACATATGGTTTGTGAGTTTCATACTTGCTAATACTGGCTTTTTTTCCCCGTGGCATGTGAGCGGTAATGGCAGGTCTTAGAGTGAGGGAATGTAGTGTCACTGCTGCTCCAAAGTAAAAATTCCCATGTTAATGACGTCAACAAATTTCCAGCGTCGTTTCTGTGTTTTACACCGGTGCCATATTCGTTGGGGTAACGCTGATAGCAACCAAACGAATTCTACTAACAGTGTACTGCAGTTGGCATACTTTGGGATATAACCAAACACAATGCTGCCATAACTCAGGACTGGACGAATATGGTCTCCGCATAGTTAGAGCAATACTGTTGCATCTGCTTGCCAGCGTACTCTGGCTGTTAGGTGTAATATGTCTAATGCTTGTACACTATGTACTGTTATACACCGACACACAAAAATCGTAACACCAGGAAATAATCAATGTAGATTAATGAAATTTCGGGAATACATTTGTCTAGGTAACATATTTAAGTGATTAACATTCCATGGTCACAGCTTGCTATAAGAGCGAGATAGGCCACTGCAAATGCGAAATGCTGGCACATTAATAACCGGTGTAACCACCAGAGTGTTGAACGCAACCATTCAAATGGGCGTGCATTGTGTTGTGCAGTGCCGGTTGTCACTTTGTGGGGTGGATGTGCATGCCTGCTGCACTTAGTCGGTCAACACCGTGTAATGCTCGTTGCATAAGACACTCGAGTTGTCTTCCGATGATGTCTCATATGTGCTCGATTGGAGACAGATCTTGTGATCGAGGAGGCCAAGGAAGCGTGTCGACACTCTACAGAGCTTGTTGTTTTACAACATTGGTATGTTGGTGAGCGTTATCCCGTTGGAAAACATCTCCTGGAATGCTGTTCATGCATGGCAGCACGACAGGTCGAATCAACAAACTGACGAACAGATTTGCTGTCAGAGTGCGTGGGATGACCACGAGAGTACTGCTGTCATACGAAATCTCACTCCAGACCGTAACCCAGGTGTAGGTCCAGAGTGTCATGCGCGCAGACAGGTTGGTTGCAGGTCCTCAACTGGCCTCCTCCTATCCTACACACGGCCATCTCTGGCACAAAGGCAGAACCAGCTTTCATCAGGAAACACAACAGACCTCCACCCCTCCCGACAATAAGCTCTCGCTTGACACCACTCAAGTAGCAAACGGCGATAGGTTGGGGACAGTGGGATGCGCACTACGAGGCGTCTGGCTCGAAGCTGTCCTTGAAGTGACCGATTTGTAAGACTTCGTGTGTCACTTTGGTGCCAACTTCTGCTCAAATTGCTGCTGCAGACGCAGTACAATGCGCCAGAGCCATACACCGATCACGATGGTCTTCTCTCTAGGTTGTGCCACGCAGCAGTCCGGAACCCGGTCGTCCTGCGACCGTACATTCTCGTGATCACTGCTGCCAACAATCATGTACGGTGTCTATACTCCTCTGAAGTTTTTTGAAGTATCGCAGAAGGAACATCCAGCATTTTGTAGGACTGTTCACGAACTCCTTCAAAATCAGCGAGGTGTTGAGAATGACTTCTTGTCACCTTAAAGGCATTCTTGACTAACATCAACTAACCAAGCCCAGTCTCGAAGCTACCTGACGCTCACGAGCGTTACAGAGTGTACCTAAAGGAAGCCTGATCTGGATCCTCATAGAGCGCGACTAGCACCACGCTTATGCGACTGGCGCGAAATCTGAATTGACATCATCTATCAGATGTAAAAAGTAGAAACACGCTTACCAACTTTAGTTTATATCGCACAAGTACTTCTTAGTGTTGCGATTTTTTCCCCGTCAGTCTGGTGCATTACATTTAGAGCATATTAGCTGGCTGAGCTCTTCACTTCAAAATTGTTCAAACGGCTCTAAGCACTATGAGACTTAACATCTGAAGTCATCAGTCCCCTGGACTTAGAACTACTTAAACCTAACTAACCTAAGGACATCACACACATCCACGCCCGAGGCAGGATTCGAACCTGCGACAGTAGCAGTAGCGTGGTTCCGGACTGAAGCGCCTAGAACCGCTCGGCCACAACTCTTCACTGGAAAGATGTATGAGCTAGGGAGAAGCTAGGGCGATTGACGTCGTAAGATGACAGCCGATGATTTCATGACTGAAAATATAAGAAGTGCATGAAGCTGTTGGAGTAGTACCATGAGCAGTAGCAATGTCCTGCATATAAGTCGAAGACATTTAGATACAGATATCGTCGGTGAACTGCGGGATCCTAGTCACAGGTTCAAATAGACTTTCCAGATCAGCAGCGTACGATCAATGTAAAATTAGGGTTAGAACAGTTCAGAGCAGCACTGGCTGTCACTTCGAAGTAGAAGCGGGAGACAGTTTACTGAAAATATCTTCTTGGGCAGGCTTGAAACCTTATTTCATACATTACAGTCGTAAATAACTTACTGTAAAGAAACGAGTAACAGCGCAGACAGAAAACGCGACGTAACATGCTTGGAAAACATTAAAACACAAAGTCTGTAACGTGAATACTACTGAAGGAGGCAGATGTTGCGTTTGGGAGCAGCATTCACGTATTTCCGATGAAGAAGGAGCTGATTATTCGCAACATTTTTTCTATTTCTATACAGGTACGTGCTGTTAGGTAGCACTATGTACTATGGCCAAATTTTTAATTTTTAATTTATTTATTTATTGCTACAAAGATTGTAGAGAAACTGAAAGGAGACTGTTCTATCTAGGAGATATGATTTAAAAAGTGTAATACGATACAAGTAATCTTGTATGAGTGACAAAACGTAGCTGCAATTAGTAAAAAATATATTTTTAAGAAAGCAAGTTTAATAGAAATAAGGTCATCATCAGTTCAAATTCTAGTTTCAACAGGCAGTTATAGGGAACCCACAGTTTAACGTGGTTGTGAAACTCGCCATTTTTCACCTTCACTAACACCATCAGAGGTGAAAGAAACGGTAAGTGACAGAAGAAAATCCTAGGGCTGACCGCGTATTACATGAACACCTATGACAGGTAGTCTAGCACTTTACCAGTAACTCTACAACAAAAAAATTAAAGCACCAGAATTAAGATAGGAAGTGGTTTATTTAGAAGAAACTAAATTCATGATGAAATGAAATAAATTCGGACATCAGCCGCTATTGGGCATTGATATTATTTCTATGGCGACAAATGGTATTCGAACCCGGATATCCCGCTTTACGCAAGTGATTGCCTTAACCGCTGCGGTTATTCGAGCAAGCTCTCCGTCCGACCCAAATTCCCATCTTGTCGCGCCCACTCCACCATAGTCATTGCTCGCCGCATCACGCTTGATACCGGCAAGAGTTCAAGAGAGAGACTGTGCCCGCACTGAAATGAACTTAATGCACGCGAAACAGTATATATATATATATATATATATATATATATATATATATATACTGAATGGGGTATATTTTGTGGTATCTGTCCCTTCGGAAATGTTTGAACGAACAAACACAACACACATAGAAAATACGCTTACTTGCATTGGACGGTAAAGTAACAGTATGCAAGCCACTACTATTTTCACCGTGTGGTAACAGCTCCAGGGTGCGCTGGAATTAGTTGCCGTGCCACCTTGGCCACCAGATTCCTCCTCGTGAGACTCACAACGGCGCCAGTGATCACCTCCAGTAAGCTCACCCGTCCGCCCCCCCCCCCCACCCCCCCCCCCCCTCCTCGCGCAACTCTTAGTTGGCAGAAACTTTGATCAACGACTACAGTTCTGGCGGTAGGAACTCATGCGTATGAATGCAGACTCTGCGCTGATAACGAAGATCGCCTTAATTATTCCAGAACGGGTAGCCCCCTTCAAAAAAGCTGCCCGTCGCCCGTTCATTAATTTTCGGCCGATCTTCGCCAACTTTCCGCACAGGTTGTCGTTCTTGCTCCCGTCAGCAGTCCGCGAGGACGTCGGAAGCTTTCGTACTTTGACCGCAGAAGACAACCAGATAAGGACTCCAGCTGCAAATATCCCGAACCATTAGGTGCGGAGCATCGTAATATTTTTCATTCATTTTAACGAATTATTCGTTAATAATTAGATTTACATGATTTTTATTAATTACGAGATACATGCATCCATTAATTTTCGTGGAGCCCTATTTCCGTTGACTCTCATCAACACTTAACGACAATCTTGTCATATACAGTTGGTTTGCTATGTACGCGGGTAAACTGACGCCTCCGAATTTTACTTGTGAAAACTCTTATAGCTTCTTAAATAAAACAAACGGTATTATCATTTTATATCTCTGTTATTCGTGTCTACGTATTTGCAGCCCTCTGCCACTAGAGGGCTCCGAATTGTAGCGCATAACACGGTGGTGTATGACATCAACTTTGTCGCTGATTGAGAAACAGCGTGCTGTAATCGAGTGTCGAATTTGAAGAATTCGTCCACACATTGAACTCCCTGTCCTTCAGCATGACAATGCCGGACCACACACAAGCGCTGCGACACATGCAACAATCCGACGCCTTGCTTTCACGGTCATAGATCAATTCTCCTTAGAGTCCGGTTTTCATCTTTTTGCAAGACTTAAAGAACACCTTCGAAGACTTCATTTTGATAGCGAAGTGGTGCAACCAGAGGGGGTTATGGCTCCGTCAGCAACATTCTACACTGACAGTATCAAAAAACTGGTCTCTTATTGGCAGAAGTGTATACGTCACCGGGTCACTATGTTAAGAAATAAATATGCAGACATGAAGAAAAAATATTTAGAATGTTAATAACGTTTGTCTTATTTAAAATGATTTAAAAGTTTACACACAACAAATTCGGAGGCGTTACTCTTCACTATTTTTGCAGTCCCTTCTTTCAGGATATTCTTACAAAAATATTGACCAACAGCTGCAAGAATTGGGAGGGCGTCATATACTTTACTTAACCGAAACTTGTTGGATGCTAACTCATTTACAAGGAAATAATTCTAATAGGGCGACAATAAAATTAATTTTTTATCTATCCTTCATAACTTGCAACTAGAGTGTAAAACAAGTCTCAAATAGTGAAGTGGGGCAAAATAGTTAACGGCTCTGCGGTGGAGCCGCCAAGAATAAATTTTATAGTACACATTCCATCAGAATTTCTAAAATCATTGGGCGAAGTGGCAACAAAACTACTATTCAAGTTGGTGTGTAGATTGTATGAGTCTGGCGACGTGCCATTTGACTTTCGGGAAAATATCATCCATACAATTCCGAAGACTGCAAGAGCTGACAAGTGCGAGAATTATCGCGCAAGCAGATCAACAGCTCATGAATCCATTTTTCTAACAGGAATAATATGCAGAATGAAGAAGAAAATTGAGTATGTGTTAGATGACGATCAGTTTGGCTTTAGAAAAGGAAAGGCACCAGAGAGGCAATTCCGACGTTGCGGTTGATAATGGTAGCAACACTAAAGAAAAATCTAGACACGTTCATACGACCTGTCGACCTGGAAAAGGCTTTCGACAGTCTAAAGTTGTGCAACATGATAGAAATTCTGAGAAAAATAGGCGCAAGCTATAGGTAGAGACGGGTAATATACAATATGTACAAGGGGCAAGAGGGAATAATAAGAGTGGACGACCAAGAACAAAGTGCTCGGCTTAAAAAGGGTGTAAGACAGGGATGTAGTCTTTCACTCCTACTGTTGATTCTGTACATCAAAGAAGCAATTACGGAAATAAAAGAAACGTTCAGGAGTGGAATTAAAATTCAAGGTGGAAGGATATCAATGATACTTTTCGCTGATGACATTGCTACCCTGAATGAAAGTAGAGAAGAATTACATGATCTGCTGAACGGAATGGACAGTGTAATGAGTACAGAATATGGATTGAGAGTAAATCGAAGAAAGACGATAGTAATGAGAAGTAGCAGAAATGAGAAAAGCGAAAAACTTAAAATCAGTATTGGTTGCCACGAAGCAGATGAAGTTAAGGAATTCTGCAGCCTAGACAGCAAAATAACCAGTGACGGCAGGAGAAAGGAGGACATCAAAAGCAGACTATCTCTGGCAAAAAGGACATTCTTGGTCAAGAGAAGTCTACTAGTATCAAACATAGGTCTTAATTTGAGAAAGAAATATCGAGAATGCACTTTTGGAGTGCAGGATTGTATGGTAGTGAAACATGGACTATGGGAAGACCAGAACAGGAGAGAATCGAAGCATTTGAGATGTGGTGCTACAGGCAAATGTTGAAAATTAGCTGGATTAATAAGGTAAGGAATGAGGAGGTTTTACGCAGCATTGGAGAGGAAAGAAATATGTGGAAAACACTGACAAGGAGAAGGGACAGGATGATAGGACATCTGTTAAGACATGAGGGAATGACTTCCATGGTACTAGAGGCAGCCGTGGAGGGCAAAAACTGTAGAGGAAGACAGAGATATGAATACACGCAGCAGATAACTGAGGACGTAGGTTGCAAGTGCTACTCTGAGATGAAGAGGTTGGCACAGGAGAAGAATTCGTGGCGAGTCGCATCAAACCGGTCACAAGACTGATGACACAAAAAAATACTTTTTTGTTGTTGAAATAATCAGCAACCAGTTGCGCAAAAGTAATTTTATTCCTTCTTCGATTTCGGACATCTAATGCCCTTCTTCAACACTTTACAATCAATCATTGCATTATTTGAGAACGTAGAAAATAATATGTATGCAGTATGTTGCTGTGGTCATTTGGATATATGCTGCATACAACTTGTTTTGACTCTCGCAAATAATGTGATAATTATAACTTTGCTTTGAACTGGGCAAAAATATGTAAAACTCTCGGAAACTCGAGAATTTGACATTCGTAACAAACTACCAGCCTTCTCCAACTTGGGAACCATGGGCCATGTCCGCAAGGAATCCTTGGTTTGTGCGAAAAAAAACCGTTATTCAGCTTGTCTGGTCAGTACTTTTGTCTGTTTAAGAACATTATTGTATTAATTAAGTGAGAAATTTTACTGATTTCTTAACAACCTTCTCAACTCTAAATTTCCACCCCCCTTCGTAGTCGACGTTTTTAACCAGTGCTAGTACGATGGCACTCAATAAAATATAATACTTTCAGCCATGAGACTCTACTATCATCCACATTCCATATTGAAAGATAACTGAAGCGGCTCAGTATGAACAAGCGTCAGACCTACGGATATCCTACTAAGCCAGTCCACTTACTGGTTCATATTTATCGAGAAATTCTCCTGTTACAAACAGCTCTACTTTAATGCAAAGTCATTCTTTATTATTAGAAGTGGAAAACGAGCAAGGTATGAAATTACAACCCAATAAACCTAAACATTATTTGTTGCATATTCTTACGATCAAACGTTATAACATTCATACAGGATCAGAGCTCGCTACGACATCTTGCAAGTAGGAGCCTAGGTGGTCATGTAGAATCTATGATCGTAGCCTTCTGAAAGTCGTTCGATAGTGGATTCCACTATTGAAGGATACTGTTATACAAAATGTCTTCACGGATAAGTAATTGCCTCAAACAATACATTATACTTCTTTGCAGGCGACAACGATCCAATGTACCTTATAGCAGCCTAGATGGTGATGTACATAGCTTGGAAGTTTAACAAACGTACTCGTATCTGTATTCATGAAGTTAATAGAGTGAGGAAATACAATATACAGCTATTGATGGCATCGTCGTATAGAGTAAAATTGTGATAAAATGGTAATCATTCATGACCTATAACATCGGGTCGCCGGTGGAGTATTGTGCTTGCACCTACAGTGCAAACAGCTGAGGGGGCAAGGAAGCTAGACGTCTGTAGCCGAAGACAGTTGGCAAAATCGTGATACAGAGTCAGAAATATGATCTTAGATATTCCGCATAAAAATTAAACGGATACATTAAAATGCATTTACAGAAAGACACCAAGTTTTAAAATGGATCCAAATAGAAATATTAGTTTAAATTATAAAAGGTAGCTGCAAATAATTGTCTGTGAAACATGCAATGCAGCAAAGTCAAATGACGGCTCTATTTCGAAAGACAAAAAGTTCACAGCCACAGCGGGCATACCAATAGGACCAAACCGCAGGCCAAAACGTTGTGGAAATGCACAGAATGAGAAACATGGTCATTAAAAGTTCTAAAGCTTAAACAAAAGTACCATAATGTTATGTCATTTAAAATTATAAAACCAGTTCCTAGTGGTTGTCTGTGATGTAACAGTGCACATTTAAGCCAACTGAAAGCAACGTATCCAAGTTTGCGGCACAGGGACGGGATCATAACAATGGATTGTCTAATTGCTTTAGTGAAACCGAGGGAAGTCTGCATTTGGATTGCCAGAGAGGGATAAGAAACTCTCTCTTGCAGAATTCGTGACAAGGACCCTACCATTGTGCCCCCTTGTTTTGAGTTGCCTGCAGGAACGGCATCCTGTAACACAGTTACAGTTCGTGCTTCGGACGGTGACGTTAACTTAGGTAACTACACTGCACGTTTCGAAAGAGTTGAAATATATGCCTACTGCAGAATGCATCACCTTCCAACCTTCACTTTCATAATCATCCATGATATCAGAAACGCTTTATAACAGAAACAAAGCTGTAAAAATAAATCGAGACACTTTAATAGAATTTGTGAATCTGTAGAAAAGAGTTTAAGTGCTGCAAGATGTCTGTAGGAATTTAATGAAAGGTTCAGAACGGCATTAAAATTCAGGCTGAAAGGGAATCAATGGAAAAGATTCTGTGATGGCATCGCCATGCCCTGTGAAAGTGAGGACGAATACAGACTACTGAATAGTATGAACAGTCTACTGAGCACAGAATATGGACTGAGAACAAACTAAAAGATGAGGACTTCATTGAGAACTAGCAGAGAAGAGAACTTAGTTTCAAAGCAACATTAATCGATAAGAATGGCGAGTGTGAAGTGGGCATATCCCACAGGATAAGCCAAGCGAGTGTAGCAACTAGATCATTAAATGGTGTCTTCGGCAGATATCTGAGGAAACAAAGAAAATGATTAAAAGCGTTCTGACATATGGGTCAGACTGTTGGATGTTGAACGACAGACAAAGGGGAAAATCGAGGCAGTCGAAATGAACGGGCTATGGTGGAGCACGAGAGCGATCGGCTTGGCTCGACTGAGGAATGAACATGTAAGAATGGAGATAGAAATGGTGGAACCACTCGCAGATAAGACTGATGCTGTAACATTGAGATGATATTTACATGTCCGACGGACAGAGTCTGTCTGCCATCACGCTGCCACAGTACACACGTATGAGGAATAAATGAGTTGTTTTAACACATTAGAAAAAGAATGTTTCAAACACTGCTACTTCCAGCAATCCTGCCTACAGTTTTGTTAATTTACCCGAAGAAAGAAAAGGGCTTTTGCTGCAACGCGATCGGTGGGTGACCGCCACCAAGACACAAAGGAGACCGTTCCATCGTTATCGGGAGACACAGGAGAGAGCTGGTTTCCATTTCCGTCCCACCAACGTGGAGGAATACTACCGGCCTTTCTCTCTCTTTGGGAGCTGAATTCCGCATTGTCAGTAGCTCGTCATAATGCGCCCACTCAAGACCTGATAACGATGAAACAGTGAAAACCGCAATCGGATTCCCGGAAAACGGTCACTACCCAATCGCTCCCAGTACAGTTTCATGACGTATCACTCCACGGTCGATCAGTTGAGCATGTTGAAAGAGACGATTCAACAAGCTTTCCTACGTAGACACCTTGTCGTTGTAGTTTCCGATTTGGAAAAGGCTTACAATACTACCCGGAGGCAAAATATTATCTTTATGTATAGGAGAGGGTGCATTCCCACATTCATATAGTCCTTCTTAACAGAAAGGTGTTTTGTTTGCGGCGTCCCTCAAGAGAGCGTTTTAAGCGTAACAAGAGTGCCAGTATTTCAAAAACAGGGCAATGCACCTGCCTAATTGTTACACAGCGAACAGAGCCATAGCAAGGAATTCCAACGGTGCAGTATGTCGGCACCCAGAACGTGGTTCAGCAAACTCTACAATACGCAGTAGTAACGTGCAATATCAGAGCTCCGCCGCTCCAAGGTGAGCTAGCACAGATGAGAAATGCGGAGGCAGGAAAAACGCTCTGTACTTGGTTCACCACGGTGCAGGATAGCTGAGACCTCTATGTAAACGCGAGCAAGTGGCCGTCTAACCTGCTACAAAGACGTGGTATCTGGCTGCACATATCCCTGTTTCGGGCACCTCACTTTCGATGTGTGCGTTCATTCCGTCGCATCGCCCATCCCGACAGAATCACTGTTTCTCTAGGTACAGGTTAATGCTGCTGGCGAATAATGATGAGCTGCTTGCCACCTGTGTGAAGACTTCAACAACGAGACTACAGCCTCCAAGCTCCACGCCGACGAGACTGACAGGTCTCAGCCGTGACTGATAGAAGATGCAGACCTACGGGGCTTTCCTCTAGTGAAGGGCCTAGCCGACTGACTGCAAGCTGCCATCTTCTACTTAGTCGATGGGCGCCTGATCGCTGCATCACAGGCTATACATGTATCGTCCTCCAGGCATTTCTATTGTTGTGTGCGTTCACCGTATGCCGCTGTGTAAGGCGTGTGACCTTGAGTGGGACTTTTCCGTAGAACGAGGCTGTGGCGCGCGATTCAAATGGGCTGGGCAACACGCTCCCTAGTATTACTAGGAGCGTGTTGCTGGAAAATTCACATCCTGTTGCGCAACGACGCTGATAACTGGCGCGGTGACGTCTTATCAGTGGCGTCATCCGGTACTGAGGCAGCTGCAGGCTCATTCGCCTTACACAGCGGCATACGGTGAACGCACACAATAATAGAAAACTCCCACCCACCTCCCCAGGGGTCGTGACCCCTGCAACCCATAGAAGAGAAAGATGTTTCAGTAGCTGAATTAGTATTTTTAATATTTTAAATACTGTGTTTGCTGAGGGAGGCTTGGGCTTCCGCCTTCACGACAGCCGCCATCCGGAAGATGTGGGTACAGGCCTAAGCGAGCATCCACCTTTCAGTGCGCTGAGCCCTTTGAGTTCGACGCGGTGCGTGCACGTTCCACCACAGCGGATCCCACTGCCTCGTGCGAGTTGCTTCGCTGTCAGGCAGGGTGCCTGATGTACCACAGAACTACGCAAGCTGTTTGGGTGCTGAGTCCAGCATTTCTCTTCTATGCCTGAGCGAGCAACCCATTCTGTTTCCTGAGCACCGGGGAAGACAATCTTCATTGTGGCAAAAATGTTAGTAAAATGTTGTTTCAGAAAACGCTGTTTCAGTAGCACCTTTGGGTGTAAGACTAAAATATTCACCACCTGTCATAGCTCGGCCTCCGACACGTCGTAACGTCACCGCCTCACTTATCCAACGTCGACGCCCACTCATCTACTGAACTGAGGGATGACGTTACAACATTATGTCCACAGTAAGTGACCCTTGTTTTGGACGGCTTCTCCATCTTCGTCCTCCAACCAAGCAGCCGCTACAAGGCAATTTTATCTTAAGATCAGACTCCTGAAGGAGTGGCCAAACACCACATATATTTAATTCTCTTTGGAGCGAAACGTGTACGCTGATTTTAATCGCTCGCGTTCTCCTTGTAAGACTTATTGGTTGGTTGGTTTGGCGAAGGGGTCCAAACAGCGAGGTTTCAGTCCAGCTGGAGTACGAAAGGATGGGAAACGAAGTAGGCCGTGAGCTCTCAAAGAAATCAGCCCGGCTTTTACCTGAAGTGATTTAAGAAAATCATGGATAACCTAAATCAGGACGGCCGGACGCTGGTTTGAACCGTCGTCCTTCCTAATGCGAGTCCCGTGTCTAACCACTGCGCCACCGCGCTCGGTATCCTTGTAATCTACCTGTTTTAAGGAACAGATGAAATATCAGAGCCACACTCTTGATGAGAGGCTAACGTGGCTGCCACTCCTTAAAGAACTGAAGATACCTCAACACATTGACCATCCTTACAGGCGTCACGCCTGTTCCAACTTTATAAAGCCTTCGTACAAGCCCAACATGAATACAGATGCCAGATTTATGATCAGCAAGGCTTTCGTACCTCAAAATGCCGCAGGCATTTGGCTACGATGTTATTAGGTCATGAACAGGTGGTAATCGCACGAGTCCTGTTGCTAGCTTGTGTGTGCCGTGGTTAGTGAGCCTCCGTTTTTCATTGCACGTCTGTTCTGTATACGTATGTGGGCAACTAGGCCATTTGGGATCCGTGCGAGGGAGAGCTTTCAGCTGTTACAGGTGGAGAGCAATGAAAGCCAGGTTTCTATAGCGGACCCTCTCGGTCTACTACAGAGACCCAGATTATTTTTCAAACTAACTGAATGCCCAATACACTGTACCCCGGATACGTTTCTAATATTAAATTTAACGAGATCTTAAATCGCCTTACGTATTTTATGTGTTTACGCGGGTAGTTCTGAGTAGGGGAATTTTTTCGGCGTTGGCCCAACGTTGTCCTTAGGTTAGGACTCCCAGGGCAGCTTTTATTTTATTATGCGGAATTTTTTGTTATCATGAGGGCACTCGAGCCGACGAGGTGGCATCAGGGCGAGAAACTCGTCATCTGCTCAAGTTCCCGAAGTGCCCTTACTGTTATTGGTGGGACGTAATCAGCAGATCGGACGGGGCAAGAAGAGCAGGACGCACTCCCCCTCTTGCACATGCAGGATGGGGAATTAATGTTCTTCTAGGTTCCAGGGCTCATAGGGATCCGGGGAAACGAACTCGCTGATCCTGTACCACGGCGGCTTTCTCCCTTCCATCTCCTGCTCGCTCTTCAGACCCCTGCGGGCTTTTCATCACATTTGTGAGCCAGAAGACCATGTGATGGATGGCTCAGTGGCTGGAACTGAGGAGTAATAATCTGGGTTCCATGAAACCTTCAGTGCGAGCATGGCTTACCTCCATCCGACCATGACGAGCTGAAATAGCCTTTACAGGCTTCGAGTGGGGCATTGCCCGCTGACACATGGCGTCCTCTTGCGTCGCGAGGATACCACAGTGTGGTCACAGACATATAATTTTAATTAAGCTTGTTTTACATGATGACCTGAGGGCAGATCTTGGTCTCCCACGAGACCTGCCTTCTGTTTTAACTGATGGTGAGCTGAGTATGGTTAGTTTTTTAAAGATTCTGTTTGATGTCAGGACTTCTTCCCTAAATATAGGATGTGACATTTTAATTGCGATAACTGAAGAAAACTTCACAAGCTACGATTTCTGATAAAAGCATTTTATTGGATTGCCGGTTTCGACAGAGCTATGCTGTCATCAACGAATCTTAGTTTAATGTGTCACAGAGTGGCTTGGTCATCCATTATTTCTAAGTAATCACCTAGCCAATGTCATCTGTCCCCACCTGTGTCTGCACTGGTACTTTTTTTTATACCTGATTTTGACAAGGTATTCTGCTGTGCTTTGTTTCACTAAGATTAGTGTTTCATAAATCTCACATTTTTAATACTTGTGTGAGGATTCAGCTTGGCCATAAAATTTAGTGTTCGTTTTTAACAGAGTTTCACCACCCTCGTCTCTATGTATTTCAAGCAAGGGTGCTGATAACCTCACTGTTAAGCGCCATAACCCATTATCATGTCATCATCATAATTACCATCGTAATCATCATCATCGAACATTAAAAGTCGGTCACACATTTTTATCTACTCTGCAGATAAATGTGAAGTGCATGGCTTAGAGTGCTCAGTATAGTAACATATACTATACTTATACAGTATACATACACTATACTATACAGTGGCTTATCGAGTGAGGGAAGGATGACTTCTGGTCAAAGACGTTCAGCATAACTGGGTTGCCTCCAAACACGGCTCCGACGATTGTCTGCTTGAAGGCATGTGTGACACTCATCGGTGAAGAGAACGTGATGCCAATCCTGAGCAGTCCATTCGGCATGTTGTTGGGCCCATCTGTACCGCGCTGCATGATGTCATGGTTGAAAAGACGGATCTCGCCATGGTCTTCGGGAGTGAAGTTGCGCATCATGCAGCTTATTGCGTACAATTTGAGTCGTAACACGAAGTCCTGTGGCTGCACGAAAAGCATTATTCAACATGGTGGCGTTTCTGTAAGGGTTCCTCTGAGCCATAATCCGTAGGTAGCGGTCATGCACTGCAGTAGTAGGCCTTGGACGGCCTGAGCGAGACATGTCATTGACAGTTCCTGTCCCCCTGTACCTCCACCATGTCCGAACAACATCGCTTTGGTTCACTCCGAGACGCCTGGACACTCCCCTTGTTGAGAGCCCTTCCTGGCACAAAGTAACAACACGGGGGGGGGGGGGGGGGTGTCGAACCGCGGTATTGACCGTCTAGGCATGGTTGAACTACAGACAATATGAGCCGTGTACCTCCTTCCTGGTGGAATGACTGGAACTGGTTCAAATGGCTCTGAGCACTATGGGAGTTAACATCTGAGGTCATCAGCCCCTTGAACTTAGAATTACTTAAGCCTAACTAAACTAAGGACATCACACACATCCATGCCCGAGGCAGGATTCGAATCTGCAACCGTAGCAGTCGCACGATTCCGGACTGACGCGCCTAGAACCGCTCGACCACCGCGGCCGACGAATGACTGGAACTGATTGGCTGTCGAACCCCCTCCTTCTAATAGGCGCTGCTCATGCATGATTGTTTACATCTTTGGGCTGGTTTAGTGACATCTCTGAACAGTCAAAGGGACTGTGCCTGTGATACAACATCCACAATCAATGTCTATCTTTAGGAATTCTGGGAACCAGGGAGATGCAAAACTTTTTTTGATGTGTGTACATGGATCTGGTGAGAGATTTCGGCTGAAACTATGCAGCCCTCATAACATGAATGTCATGCGTTTCTTTCTTCAAGATGCTCCTGCAACGTTTTCGATGGGAAGTGTGATCACCCTCAATACAGCCGTTAGTTGGTCCCCTCCGTTGTACATTTCTGTTCACATGAACCGCTGTATACAAAGGCAACATTTGGGCACAAACAACGAAGGGCAGACAAGCATAGAGAATTGGAGAAAAGCACAGGCGTCTGCTTTCAGAGACGAGGGTACTGGAAAGTTAGCACAACGCCACGAGAAATATGTAAACCAGAGCGGCGACTATTTATAGATTTAGCTGGAAAGTGCGGTTAACTGATGCGAATAATTTTTTTTTTTAATTTTCGCTGTGGTTTTTATTTCGCGGCCGATCGGATCTTACCTTCCGAACATCCCTCGTGTAATGTCTGGCTGATTTAATGCGGCCCACCAGTTGGATGTATCCCAACCTCTGTCTCCCTCTAGGTTTTTAATCTCTACCGCTCCCTCTAGTAAAATGGAAGCTACTCCCTGATGTCTAAACAGATGTGCTATCATCCTTCCCTTCTTCTTTTCAGTGTTTTCCACATATTCCTTTCTTCATTGATTCTGTGTAGAACTTCCTCAGTCCTTATCAGTCCACCCAATTTTCAATAATCTTCTGTAGCACCGCAGTTGAAATGCATCGATTCTCTTCTTTTCCGGTTTTCCTACAGTCCATGTTTCACAATCAGATAATGATGTGATTCAAAGGTACTTTCTCAGTTATTTCTTCCTCAAATTAAGGCCAGTGTTTGATACTAGAAGTCTTGTTCAAAATGGTTCAAATGGCTCTGAGCACTATGCGACTTAACTGCTGAGGTCAGCAGTCGCCTAGAACTTAGAACTAATTAAACCTAACTAACCTAAGGACAGCACACACATCCATGCCCGAGGCAGGATTCGAATCTGCGACCGTAGCGGTCACGCGGTTCCAGACTGAAGCGCCTTTAACCGCACGGCCACACCGGCCGGCTAGAAGACTTGTCTTAGCGAGGAATGCCCTTTTAGCCAGTGCGAATTTGCTTTTCATTTCCTTCTTGCTCCACCTTTTTTTTTTTTTTTGCTGCCTAGGTAGTAGAATTCCTTAAATTACACTACTTCGTGATCGATCTGATGTTAAATTTTTATTTGTTCTCATTTCTACTACTTCTCATTACTTTTGTCTTTCTTCGATTTATTGTCGATCCCTATTATCTACTTATTAGAGTATTCATTCCATTCAGTAAGGCCTGTAATTCTTCTTCACTTTTATTGAGGATAGCAATGTCATCAGCGAATCTTATTATTGGTATCCTTTCACCTTGAATCTGAATTCCTCTCTGGAACCATTCTTTTATTTCCGTCATTGTTTCTTCGACGAATAGATTGAGCAGTGCCGGCCGGTGTGGCCGTGCGGTTCTAAGCGCGTCAGTTTGGAACCGCGTGACCGCTACGGTCGCAGGTTCGAATCCTGCCTCGGGCATGGATGTGTGTGATGTCCTTATGTTAGTTAGGTTTAAGTAGTTCTAAGTTCTAGGGGACTGATGACCTCAGTAGTTAAGTCCCATAGTGCTCAGAGCCATTTGAACCATTTGATTGAGCAGTAGGGTCTTACACCCTTTTCAATCCGAGCATTCGTTGGTCTTTCAATCTTATGGTTCCCTCTAGGTTCTTGTATACATTGTCTGTCACGCGTCTTTCCGTCTTTCCCTATAGCTTAACCCTACTTTTCTCAGAATTTCGAGCGTGATGTTTTCTCAGTCTTGCTTCCATTATCAGCCGCAGCGTCAGAATTGCCTCTCTGGTGCGTTTACCTTTCCTAAAACTAAACTATTAGTCGACAAACAAATCCTCAGTTTTCTTTTCCATTCCTCTGTATATTGTTCTTGTCAGCAACTTGGATGCATGAGCAATTAAGGTGATAGTACGATCATCCTCGCACTTGTCAGCTGTTCCAGTCTTCGGAATCTTGTGGATGATGTTCTTCTGAGAGTCTGATGCCATATCGCTAGTCTCATATATTCTACACACCAACTTGAATAGCAGTTTTATTGCCATTTTCCCAATGATTTTAGAAATTCAAATCGAGTGTTATCCATGCATTCTGCTTTATTTGATCTTAAGTCGGCCTAAACGCTTTTAAATTCTGATTCTAATATCGGATCTCCCTGACGACTGCTATTTGTTCTTCTGTCACCTCATGAGATAAGTCCTTCGCCTCATAGAGACCTTCAGTGTACTCTTTCCACCTATCCGCCCTTTCTTTTGGGTTTGACAGTAGAATTATCATTGCACGCCATTCGTATGATGATTGAAATTTCTGACCGCGATTTAATTTTAATGGAAGCTATTAAGTACATACCTGAAATTCGTTGTAATCTGGAAAAGGTTACGAAGTAATACAACAGAAAATCACAGTGTCTGTCTTCTCTCTGCAAGGTGAAAATTAATGCAGGAACTACACAGATAAACAACTCAGAAAGACGGGAAAATCAGAGTCCATCTGGGTGCTTCGTTTGTGGCGCGAAGAGTATTCATCGGCGTCTGACGGCCTCCGAGACTTGCTCGATAGTGGCAGAGTGCAGAACTGCCGGTACAGCGCAGCAGTTATATCTCCGGTAAGGAACGTGAGAGGTGAGTGGCGTAAAGTGAATTACCCATTAGTAGATGTCCGGATAATTTTGATCGGATAGTGAGTGTGTGCAGTATAGCTTCAGATAATTATTTTAGGAAACAGTTCTGCAGTGTGGAATTGCAGTTCGGATTGGTACTCGTTTTACCGAAACGGCAGTTTTTCATTTGACGCTGATAGCGGTTGCGCGGGATCTGGCGAAAGCAGTGGTGCACATTCGCTGAGTTGAACCCAACAGTACTGTTTCACTGTAAGTACAAAGAAAATGTTAATTAGGTAACTTTTTTAAACTGAAAATTAAAACTACATCAAGCCTTTGCCTTAATCACCATTAAGAATTTACAGCCATAGATATCGCACGTGCAGGCATGCCTATTGGTGTCTACACTGTATTCTCTGTTACTTTGTTCGAACTGTGTGTGCGCTGCACGGCGGCCGACACGACAAATCGCGCCCGCCGCCTGTCGAGAGGAGTTTACCTCCGAACCCGCCAGAGGTGCGTTTCTTGCCTCGCTTCGCCTCGGCTCTCCGGACGGCCGGCGGGAGCCAGATTAATTTAGCGGCCAGGCCAGCCGTCCGCAGCTGGCGGCGAGAGCCAGCCCTTAAAAGGGCCGGCCGGCCAATCCCTCGCAGCTTCTTTCGCCGAAGAAGAGGCGGAAAGAACACTGGGATGTGGAAAGGAGGAGGGGGGGGGGTGGTGGAGGAGAGGGGGGGGGGGGGCGGTCGGCGGCCCTGCAGATGCCGCGCCCTAAACCGCAACAAACTTGCCGCTCACGCCTCGCCTTTTATCGTTACATAAAATCTCTCGAGGGAAATCAGTCTTCTCTTTGGCAGCTTCTTTAAAACTCGGCGCCGACCCCTCCTTCCCCCGTCCTCGCAACACTTTGCGCGCACTCGCCAGCCGCCAGCCGGCACTCCGCACCGGGTCCTCTGGATACATTCCGCCGCAAGTTCACGGCGACTCGGGTCGATATAGCGGCGGGCCGGCGCGCGCTACCACGAGCCGAGACACAAACTTCCTTCGATATTCGCCGCCTTTTGTGTCTCACAGCGGCGTAAAGATCGTAGCCCCGTGGCCCCTCCCCGCGCGCCACGGCCTGTCCGGGGAGCGGAACGCCACGCGCCCGCAGGATAATTCCCTTTTCCGTGACTCACCTCCCGTCTTCCATACCAGAGACTTAGCAGCTGGGCTGTGTAGGCATTTCTCCGCTCTGTCACTCTCGAGGAATTCTCGAAAGGCCCTCGGACAGCTCTGAATACTCTTCGCTTCGCAAAGGAAGCATCCAGCTGGATTCTGATTTTCCTCCCTCTCTGAACTTCTCCGTGTAATTTCTGTATTAATTTTCTACCTTGCAGAGAGAAGACAGAGACTGCGATTCTCTATTCAGTTACATTCTCAGTGTTTCCAGATCACAACCATTTCAGGTATGTACTTAATTACTTACATTAAAATTAGCTCACGGGCGAAAATTTCCATACTTTCCTACTTTCAAGTTGCTCATGACCAAAGGCTTACAGAAAACATATACTTCTGACATCTTCGGCGTCGGGGAGATTGTGGTATTAACACTAAATAAATTTTCTGTTTCCAAGATCGGTAAAATCATTTACTGACATTGATCCGAAGACTGCAACAGAGAATTTTGACCCCGATATTGAATAAATAGTTTTAGCGATCCTGGCAGTTGAAAATTTATACAGTTTCATGTTACAAAAAGGTATTCATATAGATCGGAAAAGATGGCAAACAAAGAACTGCATAAGTCGCAAACCTGTATGAATAAAGGATATTAGCGATCTTGGCAACTGAAAATTTATTCAGCATTCATGTTATAAAAAATGCACGAACATCCAGTAAGAGCTTGGTAAGAAATACAAGATTTTCTACGCATTTTTAAAACCTTCAGAAGTGGCGCGGCAACTTACTGCAGACTCATACAATGTAGGCTTTCACGGCCGGCGTTGTCTTCAGTTGAAACTTCCGGGCTGAGGGGCCGTGGTCGATGTATAAAATTTCCACCGGACGTTTCGTCTCAATCTGCGGGAGACATCTTATTAGGTCGTCCGGTTACTGTCACTGAGGCTCCAGGTACTCTCGCATTTATAGAGCACATAGAGGGCACCAGCATTCGTCACGTGATGCCGACGGTATGCCTATCTTTGGAAGGCGTCATCATTCTCTATTAAGAGTAATCGATTGTCATTGTGCCGGCGCAACGTCGACATCCATATTTTATCCAACTTTAAAACTTCCTCTTTTCTATTAAAATTGTTATTGTGTTTGCGAATTTCTATTGCTTCTCTAAACATGTGCGCATGATAATGGAATGTTCGTGCTAGAACGCTTGTCTCATTAAATTTAATTTCGTGATTCCCATCTCGAAAACCATGCTCAGCTACGGCCGATTTTTCGATGTGTCGTAAGCGATAGTTTCCTTTATGTTCGGCTAAGCGGGTGTTTACACTTCTTTTCGTTATCCAGTATATACTTGTCCACAACTGCATAGAATTTTGTATACCCCAGGTATTGCTAGGGCGCGTCGGGCGTCTTTGCAGTTCTTAAATATTCCTTAATCTTCTTGGTGGGTCTGAAGATTTTTACGACTTTATTTAAACACTGCCTGACGATAACTTATTTCCAGTATAACAACTAGTTTTACGAACAGATCGACGGGGTGGCGATGGGAAGCCCTCTCAGCCCAGCTGTTGCCAATTTATTTATGGAGATCTTCGAACAGCGAGCGCTGCAGACTGCCAGTAAAAAATAGCCTGCTAAATGGTACTCCTATGTTGATGACACATTTGTAGTGTGGACTCATGGTGAAGAAGAGTTGGATGTCTTCTTGGTGCACCTGAACGGCATTAACCCGAAGATACAGGTTACGATGGAGAAAGAGAGCAACGGTCGACTCCATTTCCTGGATGTGTCGGTAATTAAACGGGTGGATAGGACGCTGGGCCACAAGGTATATAGAAAGAACACTCACACGCATCGATACCTCCACAAGAAATCTAACCATCATCCTAGGCAAAAATCTGCGAGCCGGCTTACTTACAAGATGCGGCTTACTTACAAGATGAACTTAATCACCTACCGTCAGCCTTCAAGAAAAACGGGTATACCAGGAAAGAAATTGATCGAGCCCTCCATCAAAGAAGAAAAGAAGCCAGAAGCCCAGAGCAACAACGGTCACCTACTGGAAAAGTTTTCCTACCGGTCATTAATAAGGTCACGGACCGTACCGGGAAAGTGCTGGCCAAGTATGGGATCGAAACAATCTTCAGACCCACCAAGAAGATTAAGGAATATTTAAGAACTGCAAAAGACGTCCGGCATC
This sequence comes from Schistocerca piceifrons, assembly GCF_021461385.2. Classification (NCBI taxonomy): domain Eukaryota; kingdom Metazoa; phylum Arthropoda; class Insecta; order Orthoptera; family Acrididae; genus Schistocerca; species Schistocerca piceifrons. The sequence goes on from NC_060140.1 coordinate 603,943,214, forward strand.
CCCTAGCAATACCTGGGGTATACAAAATTCCATGCAGTTGTGGACAAGTATATATTGGAACAACGAAAAGAAGTGTAAACACCCGCTTAGCCGAACATAAAAGAAACTGTCGAAAAATCGGCCGTAGCTGAGCATGGTTTTCGAGATGGGAATCACGAAATTAAATTTAATGAGACAAGCGTTCTAGCACGAACATTCCATTATCATGCGCACATGTTTAGAGAAGCAATAGAAATTCACAAACATCATAACAATTTTAACAGAAAAGAGGAATTTTTAAATTTGGACAAAATGTGGATGTCGACGTTGCGCCGGCAGAATGACAATCGATTACTCTTAATCGAGAATGATGACGCCTTCCAACGATAGGCATACCGTCGTCATCACGTGACGAATGGTGGTGCCCTCTACGTGCTCTATAAATGCGAGAGTACCCGGAGCCACAGTGACAGTAGCCGGACGACCTCATAAGATGTCTCCCGCAGATGGAGACGAAACGTCAGGTGGAAATTTTATACATCGACCACAGCCTTTCAGCCCGGAAGTTTCAACTTACTGCAGACTGTAAACGAAAGTACGAGCAAACGGAATAGGTTCCCAGATATGTGAGCGGCTTGAAGACTTCTTAAGTAATAGGACCCAATACGTTGTCCTCGATGGCGAGTGTTCATCGAGTGTATAGTCGGGAGCGTTGTTATTCACTATGATGCGACGGCGAGATGCTGTGTTGTGAAAGAAGGTGGTGTTGAGTGACAAGGAGGATACGAGATGACTTAGACAAAATTTCTAGTTGGTGTTATGAACGGCAGCCAGATCCAGTTGTAGAAAAAAGGAAGTTAATACTTATGTGTAGTAAAAGCAATCCCCTAATGTTAGAATTCAGCGTTAGCGTGCTGCTTGACACAGTAAGGTCGATTAAACATCTAGGCGTAACACTGCGAAGCTATATTAAATGAAACGAGGCTGCGAGGATTGCAGCAGGAAAAGTGAATGGTCGAATTTGCTTTATGGGGAGAAAAATACTTTAGAAAAGCCTGGTTCATCTGTAAAAGAGACATCATATAGAACACTACTGATACTCATTCTTGAATACTAGTCGAGTGTTTCGGGTAGCCATCATATCGGATTAAGGAAAACATGACGGCAGTTCAGTGGTGAGCTGCTAGGCTAGTCACCGGTAGGTTCGATCAAAACGCAGGTGTTACAGACATGCTTCGTGAATTCAAATGGAAATCACAGCCTGGAGGCGCCGTTCTTTTCAGGAGACGCTACTGACAAAGTTTAGAGAACTGATATTTAAAGCTGACTACAGAACATTCACATCCAAAAGAATTACTCTCACGCGGTATCCATACACTTCCGAAGAGGTGGAAGTGAGCCAGCGTGGTACCTTTTTGAGTGTGATTGATCGAATGTGGTTATTTCTGCACGGTTGCGCGCTCGATTACATGGCGTGGCGATGGCGCTGGGATGATATCAGGACTCCGTGTCAACAGGCTAGCGACTCTTTGGGAGTCTAACAAGGAACCCGTTGCGTGCGAGGTCGCAAAAGGCCAATGATGTTTACGGCATTCGATACCTTCCATATTGTCTACCATGCAGCCACAATGTTGGCTTCTATAGGCAACACGGGACGGAAGTGGAGGTACCCAGTAGTGGGAACTGCACGAGGGTACGGAGCGTAATTTAACTCCTTAGTCGACGAGTAACTTACAACAATGCTACAGTACAACTGGTGTTGATTCAAAGCAGAGCAATGGCAGCGAATATTGCATTATATCTACAACAACACTTTCCGAAGTTGACATTTCGTCAGAAAGGAACCCAGGAATTTCGCAGAGTGAGGAAGAAGTGGCAGATGAAATATTAACGTTTCTGAAAGATGAGTCAGTGTAATGTGTGGTGTCGTATACGTTCGACTGTGCGGACAATGTTCGTGAGTAGTACAGTGATGACGATGCGCACTTAACAAGTGAAAGTGACATTGAAACAAGTGTCGAGCCCTGTAGTAGAACAGGGAGCCACAAATCCCCTTTCCAGTGGAACTTAGTAGAGGGCAATTATTGTCCAAGAAGTGGGTGCTAAACACAGTCACGTACATGGAAGATCATCCACAGCATAGTAAGAAATTGTCATGAACTAATTTCGAATAAGTCCGCAGCAATATGACCGTGTACTACACAAGAAGAACTATGGATTATCAATGGAGGGCAAGGCGCACTTGTTATTGAGAATGGCGTTTGCGCGTTTCAAGGGTTCTCGAAACATTTTACAGGATGTGCATAAAAGTGACCTAATACGTTGTGCACATCAAATTCCGTGGGACGTAGATTACAGTGGTTTCAAGGCATGCAGTGAGTGGTTGCATGACTTCAAATAGTGCTACAGTGGAAGACGTAAAATAACGAAATTCCGGACAAAGCGTCAACTTGACGATCACAGCAAACTGCGAAATCACCCCAAAAATTTGTAGGTAAGATAAACAAACTTATCCCATCCTTCAGTAAAGAATTTGTTTCCATCTCGGACCGTCCCATAGAGCTCAGAGCCATTTGAACCATTTTGAACCACCTCCGACCAATCAGGACTCGAAGCGGAAATGGGTGTGAACTGAAACCTGGCAATTAGAGGTACCAAGAGAGTAGTATCGAGATCTGCTAAAATCAGTGCCTTAACCGTATACAGCTATGATGGATATTGATCTGGTTGGTAAACTGGCTGGAAAGTTATTTATTGTGCTACAAGAAGTTGGAGACGCTCTCCCACTTACGATTTTTTACTGCGTGCGTGATACTGCAAGGGCAGTAGGGAAAACTGACGTCCCAGCATGCAAGAGTGGGAAAATGGGCGTAAGAGAACTATAGCTATGGTATGAGCACTGCTTTTGGCCAATAACTGGTCAAAATGTCTTGCTGCTTGACTCGTGGTAGGCGTATAAAAATCATTCTCCTTTACAGCAAAAACGTTTGTGACACTGTAGTTCATACCACATGGAACCACCGTACGAATTCCGCCCCTGGATGTTTGTTTTTTGCGTTACTATAAAACATGTTATCGCACTATATGCAGATACGCCTTAAAGGATAGCCAGTTTCACGATAAGCTTCACAACACCCTGTTTCGCATTCGGTTGCTTGCCATCACATTATGTCAATTCTCATCACTTCCTTACATCAATATGGTACTATACGCCTTCTTCAAGAGTGGATACCTAGCTGAACAGTCTGCGCGGTTATAACTCCCAAGGAGTTCGCCTTCGGTCTTGATGGTACGAATCCTTATGGCTCGAGTGGGGCTGCATTTTTCATTCGATATTCATGGCACAAGTTAATGGTTTGTTTTGAACATTTCTTGACTGTCGGCGATGTCCATTTTGTGAAGTGTTATACATATATCTAATAGAAAGTTGAACATTGCACCTGGCGGACACTCAGTTTCTGTCACCCCCTGATGCATATGGTGACTCATTAGCGGCTAATATTTCTCCTGTCATAATTGTTAACACAACACTTTCAAATGAGCCTTACTAAATACTGAACTTACGACGTCGCACTCCAGAGGTTCTTTGTAGCGGACAGTCTGTCAGATGCCTCAGTCCCAGCGACTTAAGACTGATATTCAGAGCGTCAGCGTCTGGATGGCGGTTGCGCAGTTACATCGCACGTCTGCAAGTTGTGCAGTGACGATTTTGATTTGATTCGCCACACGCCGGTGAGATGTGGAGGGCAAGTTCTGCAGACTACTAGCTTCAGAGGATCAAACTGTTCTAATCACAATATAGATCCGCGTATCCGGTTTCCTTGGCCGGCCGGGGTGGCCGAGCGGTTCTAGGCGCTACAGTCTGGAACCGCGCGACCGCTACGGTCACAGGTTCGAATCCTGCCTCGGGCATGGATGTGTGTGATGTCCTTAGTTTAGTTAGGTTTAAGTAGTTCTGAGTTCTAGGGGACTGATGACCTCAGAAGTTAAGTCCCATAGTGCTCAGAGTCATTTGAATTTTGAACCGGTTTCCTTTGATGATTGATGTGATACAACTGAACGAAGCGATCTGATAGCATTTACATTCTGCAGCATGTTGGCCGTCTGGGACAGGTTTCGGAACAAATTTAAGCATGTTGGAGAAAACACTCTGCTGTACTCATAAAAGTGAGCATAGCATATGTTCGATGCACGGATTAATAGTATAGCTAAAGGTTAATTCTTTAGCTAAGCCAGATTCTGCTAGATAAAATTGTATTAAGAATTTTTAAAATGGAGTTTATTTAATCGTCAGTCATGTTATCATGATTTCTCTTGCAAATGGTTATAAGGAATTACAAATTTATGTTAACAGTGTATTGCGCAGTCATTCTTTGCCTTTACACTACCTGTTGCTCTCCCTGTTGCGCTAATGTAAGAAGAAGACGTTTATAAAATAGTCCTGTACGCTGAACAATGTGCATTAGCTGATCAGTTAAAGTCTTACTAGTGTTATTACAAATGCATTTAATATTTCTGCTAAAGAATTGAAATAGTTTTAATATTTTAATGCTTTACGCTATTTGTTTAAGCGCTTATGGTTAGTCACACGATGTTTAGGCGAGATACATTAAAATGAAATAATTTTTCTGCTTGGCTAATCACTCTATACTCAACAGATTAATTTGGTGGCAGGAATGTTTTTGCTGCATGCTCACTTGCGTTAATAAGTTGTATCTTGTAACTATTTTAGAGTGTAAATTCTTCTCTGTTCTAGTTGTATTACCAAATTGTGTATAACCATTTGAAAAACTGTGCCCATGAGCAGAGGCGAAGACTGAACTGGCCTCCGAACTGATGTGATGAAAATTTTTTTTCATAATTGTGACTCACAAATTCAACGCTGTGCAAGAATTCAAAATAACGCCTTTCCTGTTATGCTTATTGATATCAAGTTTTCAAGATAGCTGAGTCAAGTTCAATCAATTTGTGTAAATGATTAAGTTTAACGATCTCTGCTATTACTTGTATACTTACTAAATCAAAAACTGAAATAAAGGTATGTGAATTTTTTTTAAGTTTTTGTAGTCTGGTATTTTCCTCTAGCAGTTTCATACACATCATTTTCAGTAAGTCGATGATAACACAGCTGCAACATTCCTATGTGTTACCTCATTTGGATATCAATAAATAAAGAATGTTTTCATTCGAATCGCCTTCGTACGTGGCAGTCTGATGCTTCATCAAACAGTGGAAGACAACGATAACATCATGTTTGCAACCAAACCCTCGGCGGCACAAGGAGTTAAATCGTCAACTCGAAGAGTTCTACACCTGAATGATCAGCTATATTTCGCAACCCTCATTACAATGTGTGGTGAAAGGTACTTGCAATACCACAGCTATTGGCGCCTTTCCCAATCCTATTCGCAAACGATCTACCGCAAAGGCCACCTTCGGTAACCCTCCGTGTGGGCTCTAACTCCCCTAAGTTTATTGCCGTGTTAATTTCACGAGGCTTACATATAAGGAGTAATATCGTGTCCGACTCATCTTTCAGCATAAGTGCTAGGAATTTTTAACAGTAAGGCTCTCCCCAGCCAATAGGGTTTGTTGCACAACTTTGAAACACTTTCGCGATTGGCAAACGAACCCTTTCTCTCTCTCTCTCTCTCTCTCTCTCTCTCTCTCGCTCTCTTTCTCTCTCTCTCTCTCTCTTATAATAATCTGGTAAGTGTCCGAGACTGACGACTAATGCTAGAAAATCGATCTAATGAATGTTTTATAAGCCACTCTTTTTTTAGATGAATTGCATTTCCGTATAATTATTCCACTGAATCAATGCCTGAGATTTGTTTTTCCTTAGTCCTATGTGGTCATCCAACATTATGCAGCTATGGACGTATGGTGTTTGTATTAAATTCAAGGGATTTATTTTCGATAATGTGGACACAAAGAGCAACGTCACAACGTTGTGGGCGAAGCTGTGTGGTCCGTTAAGATGGTGAGAAAAAGATGGCATAATCCCATGACTTTCCCAAGAGTGCAGGGAAGAACTCAACTGTCACCGCGGACGATTATCTTCGGTCCACTGTTTACACAAACGCGCACACACACACACACACACACACACACACACACACACACACACACATATATATATATATATATATATATATATATATATATATATATATATATATATATATACCGGGTGATCAAAAAGTCAGTATAAATTTGAAAACTTAATAAACCACGGAATAATGTAGATAGAGAGGTAAAAATTGACACACATGCTTGGAATGACATGGCGTTTTATTAGAACCAAAATGTAGGATGACGTTCCACCCCATATTGCTAGACGCGTGAAAGATCTCTTGCGCGCGTCGTTTGGTGATGATCGTGTGCTCAGCAGCCACTTTCGTCATGTTTGGCCTCCCAGGTCCCCAGACCTCAGTCCGTGCGATTACTGGCTTCGGGGTTACCTGAAGTCGCAAGTGTATCGTGATCGACCGACATCTCTAGGTATGCTGAAACACAACATCCGACGCCAATGCATCACCATAACTCCGGACATGCATTACAGTGCTGTTCACAAAATTTTTCCTCGACTACAGCTATTGTTGAGGAATGATGGAGGACATATTGAGCATTTCCTGTAAGGAACATCACCTTTGCTTTGTCTTACTTTGTTATGCTAATTATTACTATTCTGATCAGATGAAACGCCATCTGTCGGGACGTTTTTTGAACCTTTTTCCTTTTAGGTTCTTATAAAACCCCATGTCATTCCAGGCATGTGTGTCAATTTGTACCTCTCTGTCTACATTATTCCGTGATTTATTCAGTTTTCAAATTTATACTGACTTTTTGATCACACAGTATATTACGTACCCATTCGAAAGAGCGGTCTAAACTTAGCTTAAGCGATATTTCTTTTATCCATGTGTGTTAATATGGGCAGTAAAACACGAAGCCTAGTCAGTACTACAACAGCGGCTGAGCAACGCTGCTGAGTGGCGGTTGGCCGTCCGAGGTGGCCGAGCGGTTCTAGGCGCTACAGTCTGGAACCGCGCGACCACTACGGTCGCAGGTTCGAATCCTGCCTCGGGCATGGATGTGTGTGATGTCCTTAGGTTAGTTAGGTTTAAGTAGTTCTAAGTTCTAGGGGACTGATGACCTCAGAAGTTAAGTCCCATAGTGCTCAGAGCCATTTGAACCATTTTTTGAGTGGCGGTTGGAGTCAGCTCCGGCCAGATTATTGCTGTTGCTGCTTGAATACTGAACATTCTTCGTGTTTTTCGGTCCGTATTCTGACACACCTATAACTGATTTGAGACCACACTATCGAATGAACACACAAAATTGTGCTTTAAAAACAATTTTGTTTGTAACGGGAAATGAAATGAAAATTCCCGTCGACAACAGACGTCGCATGAGAGATTTGATAAGCATCATTTGTTTGGATTGACTCACTCCAAACATTATAGAAACAAAATTACAGATATCTGCCGAAGCATCAGGGAAAATGCGCCTTACGGCTCTTAGGTCGGACAACTTATATACACGTTCGTTATAAGCCATATATTGGCAGCAGTGTTATGGAAAGACATATCCACCTGTCAGATCGTTGCGCCCCTTCCGAAATCATGTGCGTCCTGACATTGCGCAATGTTAGTTCGTTGAGGCCTACTGCTAATTGCTTTCGCGAAGGAGTGAACAGGCTAAGTCCAAAGAGAAAATATAAGACTGCTACGAAGCGGAGCAACTGCCTCATTTCTTGATATAACATGAAACACGCATGGATTTTTTTAAAAAAGGGGAAGCGATAATTAGAATCGGAATTTAACTGAGCATTGGCTATGTGGCCGACCGGTTCTAGGCGCTTCAGTCCGGAACCGCGCTGCTGCTATGGTCGCAGGTTCGAATCCTGCCTCGGGCATGGATGCGTGTGATGTCCTTAGGCTAGTTATGTTGAAGTAGTTCTAAGTCTAGGTGACTGATGACCTCAGATGTTAACTCCCGCCGGCCGCTGTGGCCGAGCAGTTCTAGGCGCTTCAGTCTGGAACCATGTGACCACTACGGTCACAGGTTCGAATCCTGCCTCGGGCTTGGATGTGTGTGATGTCTTTAGGTTAGTTAGGTTTAAGTAGTTCTAAGTTCTATGGGACTGATGACCTCAGATGTTAAGTCCCATAGTGCTCAGAGCTATTTGAACCCTTTTTGTTAAGTCCCGTAGTGCTTGGAGCCATTTCAATTTTTGAGCATTGGAAAACTTCCTATCGAACAAGGTAGAAGGCACAGATAACATTCAATCAGAATTTCTAATGTCAATGACGGAAGTGTCAACCATACGGTTATTGAAGTGGCTGTAGTTGTAAATGGAAATGGAAATGCCGTGTGGCTAGGGTCTCCCGTCGGGTAGACCGTTCGCCTTGTGCAAGTCTTTCGAGTTGACGCCACTTCGGCGACTTGCGTGTCCATGGGGATGAAATGACGATGATAAGGACAACACAACACCCAGGCCCTGAGCGGAGAAAATCTCCGATCCAGCCGGGAATCAAACCGGGGCGTTAGGTATGACATTCCGTCGCTCTGACCACTCAGCTATCAGGGGCGGACGCGGTAGTTGTAGTTGTTATTGTCTTCAGTCTGAAAGCTAATCTGATGCAGCTCCCAGTTCTAATTTACCCTGTGAAATCCTCTTCGTCTCTGCATTGCTACCTCAACATACGTTTTAAAGCCTAAGCATCCCACTGCAGTTGTAAACCCCCTTCACTTCCTTCCGTTACCACACTGACGATTGCTTGATGACTCAGAATGTGTCTTAACAATCGATCTCGACTTATAGTCTAGTTCTGCCCTGAATTCCTTTTCTTCCCCAGTTCTATTCAGTACCATTTTACCTTTTGATCCACCCATCTTATCTTCAGCATTCTTGTGTCTAACCATTCTTCTGTCTCACCACATTTCAAAAGATTCTATGCTCTTCTTGTCTGAACTGCTAATCGTCAAACGTTCACATCCGTGCAATGGTACATTCAATGTAAGATCCTCCGCAAAAGAGAGAATGCGTTATGAACTATTAGCTGTTTATTATAAACCTTTAATTCTAGTGGTCGAGCGGTTCTAGGCGCTTCAGTCTGGAACCGCGCGACCGCTACGGTCGCAAGTTCGAATCCTGCCTCGGGCATGGATGTGTGTGATGTCCTTAGGTTAGTTAGGTTTAAGTAGTTCTAAGTTCTAGGTGACTGATGACCTCAGATGTTAAGTCCCATAGTGCTCAGAGCCATTTTTGAACTTTAATTCTACCGATTTCCGTCATAGACCATAATCTAAGGATAAGAAATGGTTCAAACGGCTCTGAGCTGATGGTTAATAATACTCAAGTACTTAACGGATGTTGGTTGTCACTTAACCAATTCCTTGAACTCCAAAATATACTTCCTTGCACTTACATTTATATTAGGTGTTAAGAAATTCCTCTTTTTTATAAATGCTTGTTCGTATCCTCTCTACTTCGGACATCGTCAGTTATCTTGCTGCCCAAATGGCAAAACTCGTTGATTACTTTTAGAGTCTCATTTTCTGATCTAATCCTGTCAGCATCGCTTGCTTTAATTCGACTACAATTCATTATCTTGTTTTACTTTAGCTGATTTTTATCTTATAGTAGATTTTCAAGACACTATTCAATCTGTTAGACGCCTCTTGCTCTCCCCTTCCCATCTCGGACAAAATTGCAATGTCATCGGCAAATCATATAGTTTTTTATTCCGTTTCCCAAATTCTCCTAGGTTTCCTCTACTGATTTCTCGACGGTCATACTGATAAACGTTTCATATTCTCCGATTCCTATGAGTGCGTTCTAGTTTCTTTACAAATTATAGATACAGTACCTTTCGCTCCCTGTATTTTATCATTCATACCTTCACAATTTCAAAGAGCGTGGTACCATCGATATGGTCAAAAACTGTCTCTAACTGTACAAATTCTATAAATGTAAGTTTTTGTTTCCTCACTAGGTCTTCTGTCATTAGACATAGGGTCAGTATCCCTTCGTGTGTTCCTGCATTTCTCCGGATCCAATCTATCCCGATGTCTGCTTCTACCAGTTTTTCATTCTTCTATTAATAATTCACCAATTGTTGGCTATCACAGCTTCCTGATGGTTCGGAAGCATTAACACCTGTCACCATCTGTCTTCTTTGGAACTGGAATTGTTACATTCTTCCTCATCTCTCAGGGTAATTCACCTGTCTCATATACACTGGCTAGTCACATTAACGTGACCAGCTATCAGAAGCGATGGAACTGAGTCAGCGAGATTTAGAAGATACCGACAGGAACGTGGAGCCATAACGGCTTCAGTGCTGTGGACAGCTGCGCTATGTTTCTCGATTTAGTATCTATGGTGGAAACAGTCCGATAGAAGTGGATCCATATATTCTCAATTAGCTTTAAATCCAGGGAGTTTGGTGGCCAGTGGATTATGGTAAGCTCACCCTGGTGCTATTCTAACCACTCACTTACACTTCGAGACCTGTGACACGTTGCATTATCCTGCTGGTAGGAGCCATCGTGCCGAGAAAAAACAAACTTAATGTACTGGATGACATGGACCCCAAGGATAGATGCGTAATACTGTTGACCCATTGTGCCGTCCAGAATGACCAGATCTGCTTTCAGACACTTAACGCTGTACGCGCAAGCGGCCATCTTTTCTATGGAGCATAAAACGTGACTCATCTGAAAACGCCACCTGTCGATATCCAGTGGACGTCCAGTTGCGATACTGAGTGCAAATTACAGCCTTCATTATTGATGAACAGCAGTCATCATGGGTACATGAACCAGGTACATGCTGCGGAGGTCCATGCGCAACAACATTAGCTGAACGCTCATTAAGGAAATACTGTTGGTACACTCTTGGATCATCTGGGCCTTCAGTTGCTGAAGAGTTGCACGCCTGCTTACCTATACACATCTCCGAAGCCGTTGTTTACCCCTAGCTATGGGCATTGGTGCACCACTGTTGCCTCAGTGACGGTTTTGAAGTGGGCAACTTTGCCATGTGTGGTATACTTTACCCACGGAGCTGTGCAAACAGTTTACAAATTTGGCAGCTTCGGAAATGCTTCCACCCTTGTCCCGAAAGCCAATGACCTTGCTCTTTTGGACATCCGATTTAACGCTGCGTTTCCGCATTATGACAACGACTATACTGTTTTCTGCTCCCCTCCACCGCTCCTGAAACGTTTCAGAAGCGCTCCGCTGTTAATGCTGCCATCTTCGTCTGCGAGTAGTTATTGCACTGGGACGTCGAACAGAGGCGGTAGTCACATTATTGTAACTAGACCGTGTACCTTGCACACCTAGTGGAAAATCTTTGCCACGATTGGCTCTCCCAATAATTTCAGTAATTCTTCTCACTGTGTTAAATCTCCACTTTCTATAACATTGTCCACAATTTTTTTCTGCTTATGTAGACCCTATGTATATTCCTTCCACCCTTCAGTTTTCCCTTCTTTAATTAGTACTCGTTTACCATCTCTGTTGTTGATATTTCCAACTTGCTTCAATTTTCACTGAAGGCCTCTTTAAGTTTCCTATAGAGGGCTTCAATTTTTCCCCAAGTTATGCATGCTTCTGCAGCTTTGTATTGTCCTCTAGCCTTTCCCACATATTTTCACTTCCTGTGAGTCTCATGTTTTAAATTCCTGTATTCTCTCTCGCCTGATTCATTTGCTGAAATTTTATATTTTCTCCTTGAGTTAATTATATTCAATATCGTCTGTATTATCCAGATATTTGACTTTTTCTTTATATTTGTGTTCATGTTTCACGTCTCAAAGCTGCCCATTAGCCTTCTGTTATATTTCTTCCCCTATTTTAGGCAACGTTGCCGAATGCTGTCCCCGAATCTTTCAACGACCTCTGTTTCCTTCAGTTTATCTAGGCCTCACCTTCTTAATTTCGTATCATTTTGAAATTTGGTCAGTTTTAATTCGCAGTTCATAACCAATAAATTAGGGTCTCAGATCTCTTCTACGTATACAGCCTTCTTTTATGATTTCTAAAACAAGTGTTAGCGATGATTAAATTACATTCAGTGCAGAATTCCACCAGGTGGCTTCGTCTTTCCACCTTCCCCAGTCCACGTTCTAATATAATTCAAGTTGTGTGTTGAACCTATAAGACTGGAGACATGCAGTTCTTATTTCGGCAGAATATGATTCTCACAATCCCAAAAGTGTCGAAAGCAGATAAATGTGAAATCTATCGTGTAATGAGCTCGAAAGCTCTTGCTCCCAAGTTACTGTTAAGTATAATACACAGAAGAATGGAAAAGAAAACTAAGGTTCACTTGGTTGGTGAAGGCAGCTAGCATGACACGTGGGGTGCAGTCTGTCAGTTTGTAGCATCGTACTCAGGGCCGGTTGTGGTCCATAGGTTTGTATTTTAGTCGAAGATCTAAAACAGTGGCTTAAGTGGAACAATAACATAAAACAAATAGCAGGAAAAGCAGATGCCAGAATGCGATTCGTAGGAAAACTCTTAAGGAAATGTAACCCATCCACGAAGGAAGTGGCTTATAAGGCGCTTGTTCGACCGATTGTTGCGTATTGTTTGGAACATGGAACCCTTACCACGTAGGACTGAAGAAAGGGCAGCGCGATTCGCAATGGGATCGTTTGTCGGCGTTATCGAGATTCTCTACAAACTCCATGACAGACGTTACAAGAGAGGCGTTGTGCATCACGGAGATGTTTATTATTTCGCGAGAGCACTTTCTGGAAAGAGTCAGACAACATAGTAAATCCTCCCACACACATCTGGCATAATGATCACGACGAAAAAATTCAAGAATTTAGAGCCAATAAAGAAGACTACTTCCAATGCACCTTTACGAATGGAACAGGGAAGAGGATCAGTTAGTGGAACCAGATGTACCCTCCGCCGCAAACCAGTCGGTGGCTTGCGGCGTCTTATGTAAATATAGAAGATGATCAGTTTGGAATATCAAAGATAAAGTCACCACTAGGCTGTCATCACGTCATTTTTGACAATGGAAGGGATACTTAACCAAACACAAGACATTTATGTGACTTATTGATCTAGGAATAGCGATTAGAAATGTAAATTGGGATGAAATATTTGATCATTAAAAGAACAAGTAAAATCTATAAAAATGTAAATGTTAGTTTGTTTACAATATTAAATCTCCGAAAGTTCTTCACCAACTACTTCGAAATTTTGACAAAACGTTGCATTCGAACACGCGTGTATTTTATATATCTACTGAAGAGCCATTTCATAATATTAAATACATATATAACATATAAATGGGTGACATTGGTACCAAAAATCTCGAAAAGTACTTTACCGATTTATTTCAAATTTTTACACGTCAGCCTAATAAAAGTTCCGATGGACTCACGCTACATACCTTTTAACATATATAAAGTATAAATGTACCCACATCAAAGAAAGTTTTGCATAAACACGGTTCCTACAGTTCCGGAACTTGTACAGAAAATTAGTATAGAGATCAACATAAACATCATTTCCGCCCTATTTATTGCTCATGAAAACCACGCATTGCATGTTGTACCACCGTACAGCAAGACCTTCAGAGGTGATGGTCCAGATTGCTGTATACACCGGTACGTCTAACTCCCAGTAGCACATCCTCTTGCATTGATGCATGCTTGTATTCGTTGTGGCAAACTATCCAAAAGTTCACCAAGGCACTGTTGGTCCAGATTGTCCCACTACTCAACGGCAGTTCGGCGTAGATCCCTGAGAGTGGTTGGTGGATCACGTCGTCCATAAACAGCCCTTTTCCACCTGTCCGAGACATGTTAGATAGGGTTCATGTCTTGAGAACATACTGGCCGCTCTAGTCGAGCGATGTTGTTATCCTAAAGAAAGTCATTCACAAGATGTGCACGATGGGGGTAAGAATTGTCGTCCATGAAGACGAATGCCTCGCCAATATGCTGTCCATATTGTTGTAATATTTGTCGGAGGATTGCATATCGTATCGTACAGGCGTTACGGCGCCTTGCATGACCACCAGCGGCGTACGTCTGTCCCACATAACCCCACCCAAAACCAGCAAGGAATCTCCACCTTCCTGCACTCGCCGGACAGTGTGTCTAAGGCGTTTATCCTGACTGGGTTGACTCCAAACATGGCTCCGACGACTGTCTGGTTGAAGGTATATACGACACTCATCGGTGAAGAGAATGTGATGCCAAACCTGAGCGGTACATTCCGCATGTTGATGGGCCCATCTGTACCGCGTTGCGTGGTGTCGTTGTTGCAGAGATGCACCTCGCCATGGACGTCGGGAGTGAAGTTGCGCATCATGCAGACTATTGCCCACAGTTTGAGCCGTAACACGACGTACTGTGGCTGCACGAAAAGCATTATTCAACATGGCGGTGTTGCTGTCAGGGTTCCTCCGAGCCATAATCCGTAGGTAGCGGTCATCCACTGCAGTAGTAGCCCTTGGAAGGTCTGAGCGAGGCATGTCATCGACAGTTCCTGTCTCTCTGTATCTCCTCTATGTCCGAACAACATCGCTTTGATTCACTGCGAGACGCCTGGACACTCACCTTGTTGAGAGCCCTTCCTGCCACAAAGTAACAATGCAGACGCGATCGAGCCGTGGTATTGACCGTCTAGCCATGTTTGAACTACAGACGACATGAGCCGTGTACCTCCTTCCTGGAATGACTGGAACTGACTGAGTGTCGGACCCCCTCCGTCTAATAGGCGGTGCTCATGCATGGTTGTTTACATCTTTGGGCTGGTTTAGTGACATCTCTGAACAGTCAAAGGGACTTTGTCTGTGATACAATATCCACAGTCAATATCTAGCCTCAGGAGTTCTTGTAACCGGGGTGATGCAAAATTTTTTTTTTTTATGTATGTATATACACTACTGGCCATTAAGATTGCTACACCAAGAAGAAATACAGACGATATACGGGTATTCATTGAACAAATATATTATACTAGAACTGACATGTGATTACATTTTAACGC
Source organism: Schistocerca piceifrons (assembly GCF_021461385.2). NCBI lineage: Eukaryota > Metazoa > Arthropoda > Insecta > Orthoptera > Acrididae > Schistocerca > Schistocerca piceifrons. Next base: position 603,958,229 of record NC_060140.1, read on the forward strand.
ACTTTGGGTGCATAGATCCTGAGAAATCAAGACCCAGAACAACCACCCCTGGCCCTAATAACGCCCTTGATACGCCTGGGCATTGAGTCAAACTGAGCTTGGATGGAGTGTACAGGTACAGCTGCCCAAGCAGCTTCAGCACGATACCACAGTTCATCAAGAGTAGTGACTGGCGTATTGTGGCGAGCCAGTTGCTCGGCCACCATTTACCAGACGTTTTCAATTGGTGAGAGATCAGGAGAATGTGCTGGCCAGGGCAGCAGTCGAACACTTTCTGTATCCAGAAAGGCCCGTACAGGACCTGCAACATGCGGTCGTGCATTATCCTGCTGAAATGTAGAGTTTCGCAGGGATCGTAACACATCTGAAATGTAACGTCCACTGTTCAATGTGCCATCAATGCCAACAAGAGGTGACCGAGACGTGTAACCAATGGCACCCCATATCATCACGCCGGGTGATAGGCCAGTATGGCGATGACGAATACATTCGTCCAATGTGCATTCACCGCGATGTCGCCAAACACGGATGCGACCATCATGATGCAGTAAACAGAACCTGGATTCATCCGAAAAAATGACGTTTTGCCATTCGTGCACCCAGGTTCGTCGTTGAGTAAACCATCGCAGGCGCTCCTGTCTGTGATGCAGCGTCAAGGGTAACCGCAGCCATGGTCTCCGAGCTGATAGTCCATGCTGCTGCAAACGTCGTCGAACTGTTCGTGCAGATGGTTGTTGTCTTGCAAACGTCCCCGTCTGTTGACTCAGGTATCGAGACGTGGCTGCACGATCCGTTACAGCCATGCGGATAAGATGCCTGTCGTCTCGACCGCTAGTGATACGAGGCCGTTGGGACCCAGCACGGCGTTCCGTATTACCCTCCTGAACTCACCGATTCCATATTCTGCCAACAGTCATTGGATCTCCACCAACAGGAGCAGCAATGTTGCAATACGATAAACCGCAATCTCGATAGGCTACAATCCGACCTTTATCAAAGTCGGAAACGTGATGGTCCGCATTTCTCCTCCTTACATATATCACATCAACGTTTCACAGGCAACGCCGGTCAACTGCTGTTTGTGTATGAAAAATCGGTTGGAATCTTTCCTCGTGTCAGCACGTTGTAGATGTCGCCACCTGCGCCAAACTTGTGTGAATGCTCTGGAAAGCTTATCATTTGCATATCACAGCATCGTCTTCCTGTCGGTTAAGTTTCGCGTCTGTAGCACGTTATCTTCGTGGTGTAGCAATTTTAATGGCCAGTAGTGTACAATATGCAATAGGGAAACTTTGTTAGCAAAAATCTCGAAACAGAAAATGTCGCAAAGTTCTTTACCAACTTTCTTCAATTTATTATAGGCACTCTAATAATTACTTATATGGACATAGACGACGCATTTTTTTAAACAATTTATACAGTTCCCGAAAGATATAACCGCCATTTGACTGTACAATAGCCGGCCGGTGTGGCCAAACGTTTTTAGGTGCTTCAGTCTGGAACCGCGCGACCGCTACGGTAAAAGGTTCGAATCCTGCCTCGGGCATAGATGGGTGTGGTGTCCTTAGGTTGGTTAGGTTTAAGTAGTTCTAAGTTCTAGGGGACTGATGACCTCAGATGTTAAGTCCCATAGTGCTCAGAGCCATTTGAACCATTGACTGTACGGCAGGTATTATTTCACCATCTAGATTTCGGTCTTAGCCCATTATTAAGTGTTACAGGTATTACAAATCATTAGAACAAATCAGACTTCAGTAGAACCAAGGTCATCGTAAAGTCTAATCTACTTAAGTCTAATGATTTGTAACACTTGATAACGGTCTAAGACCGATATCTAGATTGTGAAATAAAACCTGTTGACTAGTCAAATGGCACTTACGTCTGCCAGAAAGTTTTATATGACTGTGGCTCCACACAAAAGTAAACTCATTAACTATGAATAGGTTTTGAGTTAAAACGGACTGCGGTAAATAAAACGCTGTGCTTTGCTCTGCTGTGAATATGTGCGATCTTGTTTTATTTGTTTGCAATTAGTTTTAACTATGATAGTAGGGGATTTAAACCATTATAAAAATTATTTGTCCTATATGTAATCCTTCTCATTGCAATTATTTTTAAACAAAAATGGTATACTCAACAATGTGGCGTTTCATTCTCTTTCTTAGTTTCCACTCCCGGGAAACAAAAGTTCTATTTATGGCTTACCAGCTTTTTATTAGAACTCTAATATCTGATCTCACTTTGTAGTAACACTCAACAACGCTCAAGATCAGAGAGTGTGGGCTAGGAATAGGTGGACAGAAGCTGGGGAGGAAGTGGACACACAGAGAGGGCAGCAGGATATGGACAGAGAGAGAGTGACAAGGAGGTGAAGAGAGAGGGAAGAGGAGGAGGTCGACAGAGAGACAGGGGGAGGAGGGCAGAGAGGTGGGTGAAAGAGGAGATGGATTGAGAGCTGGCGGAGAAGGATACTAGGACATATACTAAATTGCCACACATATTTAGCAGTTGCGAAACATTGCAGACTTTGCTAGAATGTGAGACTAATGTGAACCACGTATATGGAACCACGAATGAGAAATTCACGAATTAAAAAGACATAAGGCGTGTATCATGCCTTTCTGCTTTACTGTTGACCTGTACAACGCAGAAGCAATGCAGGAAGTAGAAGCAAAGTTTGGATGTAGGTTTAAGATTCAGGATGTGACGATACGAATGATAAGATTTGCTGACGACATTACTGTCCTCTGTCATAATAAAGAACTCAATACGCACTGTTATAATGAACACACACTGTCCATGGTATATGAATTGAGAGTAAATGGGAACTTATTGTATCGAGGAGCACCAGAAATGAGATTGTTGACATCCTTCACTGAAAACTGTGGACCACTTTGTAGATACAATGAAGGCATTCTGCTACCTTCGAAAAAATGTAATGCATGAAAGGCGAAGCAAGGAGGATCAAGGAAGCAGACTAGCGTAGGCAAAGAGGATATTCCTAACAAACGTGTCTCTTAATTTGACAAAGAATTATCTAAAAATGTACCTTTTGAGTAAAACTTTGGATGGAAGTGAATCATGTACTTTAGGAAAAATGAAAGAGGGAGAATCGAAGCGTTTAGACGAAGTTTTATGGAAGAGTAGTAAAAGTGGACTGATAATAATGAGGGAAGAATAATGTTAAAATCATTAAATAGATGAGGGGTAGAGCTCTATAACATCTCTTAAAGTATCAAAGAATACTTTCATAGTTGCAGGGGAAACTTTAGAGGGAAAAATAGTAGAGCAAGCGGAGATTAGAAACTATAAAATAATTGAGGATATTGTGTCTGGGTGCTATTCTGAGATTAAGAGATCGGAATTAGTGACCGGTCGCGAACCGGTATGAAGATTGATGACCGGAAAATATCAATTACTAAAGCCTTCATTTTTCGATTTGTAGTGGCCACTTTTTCTGTGTGCTGCTACTTCTATAAAAGTAGGGGAAGAAATGTGGCAGAATGAGGCCAGTACCTCATTGTGTTTTGATGTGGTGCGCGATAAGAATGCCTTAACCAGTGTCAGCTGTCCTGCTCTAGGACAAAGTAAGGAAGGGGAAACGGTGGCCTAGTTGTGGGTACTGGGGGCGCGGCCTTATCGGCGCGCCTCGGCCGCCGTTGCCTTGGCCGCCTTCCGCCGCTAAATGAGACCAGAGAACGATAGGGGGGAGAGGGGTGACGGGCTCTGAAAGGCGACTGAGGAAAATTCCGGCTCCAGAGAACGTAGATATCCTGACATGAAATCTTAGGCTATCCTGTAGGCCAGTTTAAAACACGTGCCGGCCGTAAAACTTGTAACACTGTGAACATGGCATACATGAAGCGTACAAGTATTAAAAGACTATCCTAGGTTGCAGGGTGAAATACATCGTTATTGATCCACGAAGAGCGTTCTGCAACCTATTACTGTTTTTCAATATTAAACACAATAGAAGGTTGCTGTATAACTGCACCACAATGGATTGGAATAAATTTTATGAAGCTTACTACATACTTCTACACACAAATGATTAGCGTTTCAGTGCAACAGAGCAGATTCGGTGGGAGTAAGACCTTCTACCTTCTGTATATAAGGACAGATTAAGCATCGGGTGTCTTCTTGAGAAATCGCATATGATTGTTTGAGAGCAGATCGTGTGGCATGCTTCTCTAAGGACGAGAAACATCTAAGTACTGGAACGTGTCAGAATTCGGCAGCAGCATGGTCGTCGCCATTCGAAACCGTAGTTCATTCTTCAGTGACATTGCTCCACGCGTTGATCGGGATCGAGCGACTGCCACGCGATTTTGGAATCAGTGGGTTCATGAGGACCATTCTCAACGTCATGCCCGATATCGAGAGCCCAGCGTGACTAGTCGCTGAGAGAACGCAGTGAGCAGCCGGTTCAGCTGATTTGGCTGTATGGTTTTCAGGTCAAAAGCCAACGGGAAACGATGACCAATACCAGAGAACTAACTGTGGCAGCGATAGCTTACAGTATTCAAAGTCAATGACTACGGGCAAAAAGTTAGATGCACCACATAGAATGGATAAGGAAGAACTGAAATGAAACTAAGTTTCTGGCTTCTCAGACATAGACATAAAGGACGTAAATGTCTGGCTGCGAAACGGCGCTAGTTATGACATGATTTCCTGATAACGAAACTACCGCCATTTGCTCCTTTCCAGACCATGTCATTAGTGATGATAGATCAGCTGATGAAACTGCACTTAATTTAAAAAATATGACACATTAAGAGGTAACAACAGTTGCACAAAATAATAGTTTACTTAGAATGACAGACGGAAGGTACTTCGGCCGCCTTTTGTTGGTGAAACGCCCACGTAACAATACTGCACGAAACGAGATACCAGAATGGCTCAAAAGAAACTTACTGATTATGTCAGTATCTAAAATTCACTGTTTCCTTTTCAATGATTTTCAACATTCATGTGAAAATAATGTGGAAATGAAAATCCATACAACCTATGTGTTTATATCATTTAACCCAAATAGAACTATATGGTTTCACAGACCTTTCCAAGCCTCAAACATGTATGATATATACACTACTGGAAATGGAAAAAAGAACACATTGACACCGGTGTGTCAGACCCACCATACTTGCTCCGGACACTGCGAGAGGGCTGTACAAGCAATGATCACACGCACGGCACAGCGGACACACCAGGAACCGCGGTGTTGGCCGTCGAATGGCGCTAGCTGCGCAGCATATGTGCACCGCCGCCGTCAGTGTCAGCCAGTTTGCCGTGGCATACGGAGCTCCATCGCAGTCTTTAACACTGGTAGCATGCCGCGACAGCGTGGACGTGAACCGTATGTGCAGTTGACGGACTTTGAGCGAGGGCGTATAGTGGGCATGCGGGAGGCCGGGTGGACGTACCGCCGAATTGCTCAACACGTGGGGCGTGAGGTCTCCACAGTACATCGATGTTGTCGCCAGTGGTCGGCGGAAGGTGCACGTGCCCGTCGACCTGGGACCGGACCGCAGCGACGCACGGATGCACGCCAAGACCGTAGGATCCTACGCAGTGCCGTAGGGGACCGCACCGCCACTTCCCAGCGAATTAGGGACACTGTTGCTCCTGGGGTATCGGCGAGGACCATTCGCAACCGTCTCCATGAAGCTGGGCTACGGTCCCGCACACCGTTAGGCCGTCTTCCGCTCACGCCCCAACATCGTGCAGCCCGCCTCCAGTGGTGTCGCGACAGGCGTGAATGGAGGGACGAATGGAGACGTGTCGTCTTCAGCGATGGGAGTCGCTTCTGCCTTGGTGCCAATGATGGTCGTATGCGTGTTTGGCGCCGTGCAGGTGAGCGCCACAATCAGGACTGCATACGACCGAGGCACACAGGGCCAACACCCGGCATCATGGTGTGGGGAGCGATCTCCTACACTGGCCGTACACCACTGGTGATCGTCGAGGGGACACTGAATAATGCACGGTACATCCAAACCGTCATCGAACCCATCGTTCTACCATTCCTAGACCGGCAAGGGAACTTGCTGTTCCAACAGGACAAAGCACGTCCGCATGTATCCCGTGCCACCCAACGTGCTCTAGAAGGTGTAAGTCAACTACCCTGGCCAGCAAGATCTCCGGATCTGTCCCCCATTGAGCATGTTTGGGACTGGATGAAGCGTCGTCTCACGCGGTCTGCACGTCCAGCACGAACGCTGGTCCAACTGAGGCGCCAGGTGGAAATGGCATGGCAAGCCGTTCCACAGGACTACATCCAGCATCTCTACGATCGTCTCCATGGGAGAATAGCAGCCTGCATTGCTGCGAAAGGTGGATATACACTGTACTAGTGCCGACATTGTGCATGCTCTGTTGCCTGTGTCTATGTGCCTGTGGTTCTGTCAGTGTGATCATGTGATGTATCTGACCCCAGGAATGTGTCAATAAAGTTTCCCCTTCCTGGGACAATGAATTCACGGTGTTCTTATTTCAATTTCCAGGAGTGTATATGCAAAATAAAGTGACGAATGAGAATTTGTACCAAGGCTGGGCATCGAACCCTGACACAGTGTTTTTATAGAACTACACAGACTACCCTAGCACGCCCCCCTCCTCAATCCAAATTACGATTCATGCCTCAGCCCACTTGCTATTCCACCTAAACTGGAGCAGCATTGCAGAGGCTCGCCAAAAGTATGGAATAGCATACCAGCATCGAATAAAACAGGGGGTTCCTGGTCTGAAACACAGCCATAGGCACTTTCATCAAACGAGATTGTGTAATTCCCGAAACCTACGCAAGTCCCAAACCTCTAAGAACATATTCAGACTGAAAAGACGCACGAAAATTTGTAGCAAGGCGCGGATTCGGACCCAGGTCTCCTGTTCACCAAGCAGACGGGCTAACCACTACGCCACCATGACACAGTGGCTTTGCACAACTCCTCGGACTACTCTAGCACATCTCCCTCTTCACACCTGAGCAGGAGATCCGTGTTCGAATGTCAGTCTTGGTATAAATTTTCATTCGTCGCTTCAGTCTGCAAATATACACCATGTCCCTTTTTTTAATATCTTGGGATTATACAGGTTTCTATTATCCGGTTGACCTTCGGCTCCACCTAGGCAGGTTGGATGAGATTCCACTGTAAAAACCTGCAGTTATTTTATACAATGAAATCTCCGCCCCACATCGCCAGAGGAACTACGCTCTGCATTCCAAACTTTCCTAGGGTTATTTTCTTTCTGACCTATAAGCACCGTCTGCTCAGAAATTAAGGCACCAGATTGAACTAACAAGTGTAAACAATATGTGTTCATTAGTCCACCTGTTTATGATAAGGCAGTGTAAAATAATGGACGTACGACAGTAGAGGATCAGCGTTGTTGTGTCAAAAATCGCAGTGCTGCAACATCTGCAAATCAAGTGTTGAATATAGTCTCCATAATGTTTTGAAGAAGAGAAAAGCGTGTGAAAAGTTTGTCCCGCACACCTCGACTCCCGGACAAACACAGCGAAGCGTGGACGCCTGCCGCGGCTTGATTGAAATGCAAAACATGGACAGTAATGTTCGGGAAAAAACAACAACGGGTGATGAAATTTGGTGTTATCACTACCCATCTCAAAAGGACAAACTGCAGAAATTCACATGAAGGGTCAACGTTTTGGCGATAAAACCGTGAATCAAACCAATTTGATGCTTAATTTGAACAGCATCCGAAAGAAAATTCTTTTTAGTAGTTTCACTTGGTTCTGTCAACTTTCGGTGCTTATTATACTCAAGTGGAGGGAAACCGTGTACTACACCTGAACACTTAAAACATTCATATTAACTTTTCTTTATTTCTTGTTAATCCAGTTTTGAATCATTTTTGCACTGGCGTGGTAAAGAAAATGGCACATGCCATCTCTACTTTACCATTGGGCTGCGACGTTTCTACAGCTTGCTACGTTACTATGGAGAGCAGATGCACATGTCAGCGTGTATCATGATTGTAGACTGTTATAGCAAGCCGACAAAAATTAATTACGCATTTTTTCTATGTGATTATTAAACATTTGTGATTACACATAATATATTGAAGTGTAATCAAAACCAGTGTAAACTTTAGCTGACGTTCTACTCACGTTGTTGTGCAACGTTTACTAGCATACTAAAACCAAAACTTTCATTGACGTCAATACCATGACTGTGCCCTACAGTTACTTATCATGCTGCCATGATTTTCTCCACTATTTTCAAAGAAGAACACTGTTTGCAAGTCTATAGCCGATAAAATCTTTGTTAAGGAATTAGAGGTTTTACACCGACACCTAACAATTCTTATATTATCAAAATATCCACAGGTGTACTGACGGTCTACAGTGTCCAACGGGCACAATATTTCGGCGATCATACATGTCGCCATGATCAGGTGAACTGACGGACTGAGCTCCTGTGAACGTGCCGGCACGGAGATCCGCACGGAACCGTACGGATCTCCGTGCCGGCACGTTCACAGGAGCTCAGTCCGTCAATTCACCTGATCATGGCGACACGTATGATCGCCGAAATACTGTGCCCGTTGGACACTGTAGACCGGCAGTACACCCGTGGATATTTTGATTATCAAATACGCCGGGAGAAACTCAAAAATCACAATTATTATATTATTTGCCTTGCATTTCTTTTCGAGAAGTTTGGGGGTCGCAGCTTGAGAATGAACTAGATGCAAGAAATGAAATGTAAGTATAGTAAACTCTCACTAATTCAGACTTCACCAACTGGGAATTCTCAATAATTCGGACTGGTTTTCTTACAGCAAAGTCAGTCGCCTCCCTATTGTAACGGACATCATTCGTGCCAAACTCATTTACTGCCGAATGTTGAAAGCAATCCCCTCCCCATTTTTTTCGCATCACCCGTGACCGATAATTCTTAGCAGTCACATGCATTCCACAAAGAATAAAGCCGGTGCTTTTGCCCGGAATATTATGACAGAGTTTGCCATTGCTATGTTAAATTTTTAAGACGTTAAGATAAAACGGAGTAAAATAAGATGAGCTAACCAAAAAATGAGAACAGGAAATTGTACTAAAATTGATCATCATTTATGATGCTGTGAATACCTTTAAACCATGATCAGTCGATATTTGGGATGATAATATTGCTGTTGTCGACTGTATCATTGTAGACCCAGATGACAGCTTCAGGTAGCTAGGAATGAATGTATCTTTCTATAATTAATGTAGTCAATAAATTTGAGTGACAACGTGGTTTTTAATTTTTGAACAAATACAAAATGTATATATGCAGTAGAGTATATACCAAGCATGTTTAATGTAACCCTAGAATACGTATAGGAACTTTAATTTGTTTAATTCACTTGTTAATTACTGTAAAAAGTCACAAGTGAGTGAAAAAAAGTACAGGTAACTGATGTATAATATCACAAATGTAAATGAACGGACCCGCAAATTACCGACCAGTATTATGAACAATGAATAAATTTTCAGCTCCAAGATTGCTAAAACCATTTATTCATACAAATTAGCGGTTTCGTCAATTTTTTGTTACCATATTCAGATCTGTACTGTAGGAGAAGATTGTATAATGATGTAAACACAGATCTGAATAAGACAACAGAGAACAGCCGAAATCGGGAATCTATACGAATAAATGATTTTACCAACATTGACAGCTGAAAATTTATTTATTTTTCATAATATTACAAATCGCCCCCACGCTGACGGTGTCAGAAGAATACACAGACCAGTATCCTTAACATCGATTTGCTACAGTACTCTTGAGCATATTCTAAATTCGATAAAATAAATTTCCTTGGGAGAGAAAATCTCCTGCCAAGTCAGCACGGATATAGAAAGCTAAGAATTATCGGTCACGGGTGAAGCTCAGCTCAGGTTTGCTCTTGATCTGTGAACCATGAATGAAAGGCAACACGCAGGTTCCATGTTCAGAATTTCCGGAAAGCGTTCGACACAGTCACCTACTGCAGACTTTTAACGGATCTCCGAGCCTACGAGATACGTTTCCAGATAAGTGAGTGGCTCGAAGACTTCCTAAATAACAGACTCCAGTACGTATTTCTGGACGGTTAGTGTTCATCAGGGACGAGGGTATCATCAGGAGTACCTCAGGGAAGAGTGACAGGGCCGCTCTTGTTCTCTATACAATCAAAAGGTCTGACGGACTGGGCGAGCAACTATCTGCGATTGTTTGCTGATGACGCTGTATTGTATGGGAAAATATTGTCGTTGAGTGACTGCAGAAGCATACAGGATGATTTAAACAGAATGTCTGTCTGGTATGATCAACGGCAACTTTCTTTAATTGTCGAAAAATATAACATAATGCGTATGAGTAGCATAAAGCATTTCTGTAATGCTTGAATACAGTGTTAGTGGTGTGTTGCTTGACACAGGCGTAAAGTTACAAAGCGAGGACGTATGTTCGGTAGTAGCGTAGTCGGCGCCGCGCGGGATTAGCCGAGCGGTCTACGGCGCTGCAGTCATGGACTGTGCGGCTGGTCCTGGCGGAGGTTCGAGTCCTCCCTCGGGCATGGGTGTGTGTGTGTGTGTGTTGTTCTTAGGATAATTTAGGTTAAGTAGTGTGTAAGCTTAGGGACTGATGACCTCACATAAGATTTCACACACATTTAAACGTTTGAAGGGAAGTCGACTTCAGTTTACTGGAGAGTACTAAGAAAGTTTAGCTCATCTATAAACCAGGTAGGGTCTAAGGAAGATGTTGAAGCAATACAAAAGCGTGCTGGTAGATCTCTTATCGAAGGGTTCGATCAACACGCAATTACAACGGAGATGCTTCGTGAACTCAATTGAGAATCGCTGCAGAGAAGATGTTCTTTTCGCCAAATATTGATAAAATTTAGAGATCCAGTATTTGCGGCTGAATGTAGAACGATTCTACTGCTGCGGTTCCACTGTACATCGCACTAAGGACCACGAGGATAAGATAAAAGAAGTTAGATCGTGTACGGAAGCGTATAGGTTATGGTTCATCCCTCGCTTCATTTGCGAATAGAACAGAAAAGTTAATGACTAGTAGTTTTTCAAGGTATCCTCCGCTCTTGGTCCATATGGTGGCTTGCGGAATACGTACAGATGTAGATGTAGACGTAATATAGTGTTGTCTTAAATTAAGAACACTGTTGAGCATTGCACACATTTAGGTTTTACTTAACCAGTACACTAACTGCGTGATTTATTCCTAATCAAGGTTTCAGGAATATCAGAAGACATTTCTACAATTCGGGCTTTCAAAAATTGGAAGCGGGACTCACCCCAGTTGGTCCGAAGTAAATAAATACAATTGTGTAACCTGGGAACTTATATTTGCACAACTAAACTTCATCAGCGTGCCCTATTACTTCGCAACACGGTGTAATAACTTGACTGTCACCGCAGATCTGTGTTTAAGTAAGTGAACGCTGAGAATTTTACCGCTTTCATTTGCGGAACGTTTAGACAGTTTTGTTACAACTCGAGTCACGTTGGGCTACGGACAGAAAGTTCAGACGCCGCAGCGCAACCGGGGGCGGTAATTGGCGCCCACCACTCCACGCGAGTGGCGGTGGGACCAGAAGCTCGCTACCAAAGCAGCAGCAGCAGAGCCCTGGGAGGCAGCAGCTAATCGCATTGCCGCCCAGGAAGCCCCAGAGCCTGCCGCACGCGCCGCGCCAGAGCGCTGCGGGCTGCCGAATGCGCCGGCGCTGGGGAGGCTTAGACGGCGAAATACTGTCGCGACACAGGCAACTTGCCAGCGCGCAAGTTTGGCTCGCCTGCAGCACGTATAAGCTGGAGCGCACCATGCTCACACAGCAACACCGGCACCGGGTTTCCCGTAGAGTCTGTTTAATAGTCATCAGCTTTTAATGTACTTGTCATCTCACCTTGCAATCCTAAATAAGTGACCAAATTAGCCATATCGCAAACGTCTCATCTCGTTTCCTTCTCTATTCACTTTTACAAAACGTTTTGCTGACCACTGGAAAAGTGAGTCGGATCTATCCACAATTTATCCTTCAGCGAAGAAGGAATCGTTTTGCTTGCCTCCAGATGGACTTAATATCTACATCTGTTCTCCGCAAGCTACTGACCGTATATAGCAGTGGGTACTTCGTATAGCGCTATTTCCCCCTTTCCTGTTCCAGTTGTCGTGAATGGTGCACAGTAAGAAACATTGTTGGCAAACTTTAGGTGATGTCGAATATCTTTCTAATTTTAACTTCATGGTATTTTCGCGATTTATTGGTTGACTCCTCTAACAGCATACACCATTTACATCTGCACCACTACTATGCCGTTCAAAATTAAGTGTCTTACCTAGGGTTCATCGAACACCTTCAAGCAATTTACTATCATTCCACTCTCGAATAGCGCACAGCAGAAACCAACAATTAAATCTTTCCGTGTGAGCTCTGATTTCTCTTGCTTTATTACAGTAATTATTTATCCCTCTGTAGGTGACCGCCAACAAAATATAAGGATCCACCAAAAAGTTTTCATTCAATGGCCGTACAGTCTAGAATTGGTACGCCAATAAGGAAAAATCGCCGTGAGCATTGACGCAATCGTCCAACAAATGCGCCAGATTGAAGATACCTGTTTGGTTATATACCGTGTTCTGCTGTTGAAGTACTAACTGCTTGCTGTACATCCTCGTCCGACGTGAACAGTCGACCTTAAAGGCCTTTTGAAGGGACCAAAGGCGGGATCGTCGCATTTGGAGGGATCAGGAGTATAGGGTAAGAGCTCTAGTGTCTCCTGCTTCAATCAGCGTAACCTCTGCTGGCCTCACACATCGACTGGGCATCCTGTGCCGAATCGCGAACAGCATGGATCTTTGCGCACTTTCCACAACGGTGGTTTCCGATAAACATGCTACCCCATACCCATTCTGCATCCTCCGATGGCTGCCTACCGGTTTTTGTCCTTGGGCAGCCAAGGAAAGAAAAATAGTTCGTTGTTGCTGTTTGGATGCATTTGGTAACAACGTACTATAGTTCACGGTTCCGCATATACCGCACGTAAGTCGGAAAGACACGAATGCCATACTAATCCCTTACCTACATGTCGGCCCTCGAATACCCGCATCGGAGTCACCCTATGTTGCATACACGCTGCAGCAACGCCCTCAGACTGAAACTTTTTGATCACACCTTATATTTCCTCATTCAGAAGAGAAAGTTGTTCGAAATATCGGAAAAATTCTGTGACGTCGAAAAACACCGTTTCTTAATGATTGTCACCCAATTCGTTTATCATATCCATGACACTCTTTTCCCTATTCCGTAATGATGCAAAATGAACTGCCTTTCTTTGATCTTTTTCCATGTCCTCCGTCAGTCCTATCCCCATACCGCGGAGTAATGCTCAACACGAGGATTATTCTGTTTTCCACTATTTTATGACATAAACGCCGGGCGCTGTGGCCGAGCGATTGTAGGCGCTTCAGTCCTTAACCGCGCTGCTGCTACGGTCGCAGGTTCGAATCCTGCCTCGGGCATGGATGTGTGTGATGTCCTTAGGTTAGTTAGGTTTAAGTAGTTCTAAGTCTAAGGGACTAATAACGTCATATGTTAAGTCCCATAGTGCTTAGATGCATTTGAGCCATGACATAAACAATAACAGCCTTCAGTCACAATCGTGGTTTTATCTCAATGAACGATGCATTTTGAGCCGTTCATTTTTCTCAGATCTAGGTTAATTATGGTTCTGGTAAGACTACAGTGGTATATTACAAAGTGGCACATTGTGAAAGAAAATTTACAAAACTAAGACAAGTCGATAAGTAATTAATATTCCCAATAGTATGACTACAAATGTTTATCTACTTTCCTATTTTACGGTTTCGGCTTCTATGCCATTTTCAGCGGAAACTTGACGTGCGTGACGAAAAGCCACCAAGTTGTCGAGCCACCAGGACATGCCTGGACAAACATAAACTTATGATAAGTAGGGAAGTGTGCAAGTGGTATAACAACAGTTCAAAAGTAATATCAGAAATGATAATGTCCAGAGCGAAGAAACTGCAGTAAAATAAACTGTCAGAACTCAGACAATCGTCCAGAACATAGTGTCAGCAGCCGAGTGCACGTTGAGAAGTGGGTGGCTGTGCAAGTCGGTTCGCTGTCGTCATTCACATCACGTTTCGCTGAAAATAGCGTAGTAGCCGAAACTGGGCAATAGTGGAAAAAAATAATCTCTAAGATTGGCTATCTTTTGCAGAAGCTCGAAATTTAGCGCGAACATCAAAGCGAGATACTTATAATAGTTTCCACAACGAAACTTTATCTCGAAACCCGGCAGAAAATTCAAGAGATTCTGGTCGTATGTAAAGTATGCTAACGGGAAGACACAGTCAGTGCCCTGTGTGTGCGATAGCAATGGAAAGCAGTTACTAAACACAGCCTTTCAAATTACTTCACCAAAGAAGACGATGTAAATATTCCAGAAATCGAAGCAAGAACAGCTGCCAACATGAGTAACTTAGAGGTATATATCGTAGTGAAGCAACTTAAATCACTCAATAAAAGCAAGTCTTCTGGTCCAGACTGTATACTAATTAGGTTCCTGTCAGAGTATGCTGATGCAAGAGCTCCATACGTAACAACCATACATACAACTGCTCCCTACACGAAAGACCGGTACAGAAAGACTGGAAAGTAGGATACGACACACCAACAATCAAGAAAGTTAGTAGGAGTAATCTACTAATCTACTAAATTACAGGCCCATATCATTATAGTCGGTATGTAGCAGGTTTCTGAAACGTATATTGTGTTCGAACATCACGAATTACCTCGAAGAGAACGGTCTATTGACACACACTCAACACAGATTTAGAAAACAACGTTCTTGTCAAACACAACTACCTCTTTACACACAGGAAGCGTTGAGTGCTATTGACAAGGGTTTTCATATTGATTCCGTATTTCTAGATTTCCAGAAGTCTTTTGACGCTGTACCACACAAGCTGCTTGTAGTGAAATTGCGTGCTTATGGAACACCGTCTCAATTATGTGACTGGATTCTTTACTTTCTGTCAAAGAGGTCACAGTTCGTAGTAACTGATGGAAAGTGATCGAGTAAAACAGATGAGATTTCTGGCGTTTCCCAAGGTAGTGTTATAGACCCTTTGATGTTCCTTATCTATATAAATGATTTGGGAGACAATCTGCGCAGTTGTTTGGAGATGATGCTGTCGTTAATGTCTAGGAAAGTTCTCAGAAGATGAAAACAAATTGAAAACCGATTTAGAAAAGATATCTGTATGGTGAGAAAGTTGGCAACCGACCCTAAATAATAAAAAGTGTGAGGTCATCCACATGAGTGCTAAAAGAAAGATGTTAAACTACCGTTCCTTGATAGAGCAGTCAAATCTAAAAGTCCTGCTGCGCGGTCTGAGATCCTTACCATATAGGATTAACGAAGTACATCGAGAAAGTTCAAAGAAGACCAGCATGTTATGTATTATCGAGATAAAGAGGGGGGAGGGAGGGGGTGTCGCGGACATGGTACAGGATTGCGGATGGACACCATTAAAACAAAGGCGGCTTTTGTTGCGCAGAATCTTCTCACGTAATTTCAATCACCAACATTCTTTTCCGAATGCGAAAATATTTTTTTGGCGCCGACCTACATAGGGAGAAACGATGATCATAATAAAATAATGGAAATCAGAGCTTGCACCAAAACATATGTATATTCGTTTCTTCCGCGCGCTGTTCGAGAGTGGAATAATGGAGAATTATTGTGAAGGTGGTTCGAAGAACCCTCTGCCAGCCCTTAAGTGTGATTTTCGCAGTATCCATGTAGATGTAGATGTAGAATTACAATCGATGGCGGAAATGTTGACATTTCGGAAATCATGTGAGACCGTGGGAACTGCCAGATGGAAAGTAGAGTTAACCGGTTCTCCGAGCTCTGTTACTTACTTGTGGATGACAGCATGGGCAGTGAAACCTTCCAGCGCTGCCACCCTATCTTACAAATCATGCGCATTTCTTGGCATTTAAATCTCAAACCGGGATGCACAGCATAGCATAGCATAGTTTCAAATCTTTGGTTGCCTGTGCTATAGTAGGAAGGATAATTAATTTGTGGGTACACAACGTGTGAATTTTTGTACACCGAACTGCCGCCTCTGATAGTAGCAATGCTTCTAATCTTGTTGAGCATCGAGTTGAACTCGTCTTGAATTACAAATTTTGGTACGTCATACCACGCTGCTTCGACTGTATGCGACAGTTAAAAGCCGGGAGGTTATGGACAGCGGAAGACAAGTCATATAAAAGGAAGGCCTCAGACACGGCCAAGGGATTAAGATCACACGAATGCTGTTCGTTTATTAAGCTTCTATCGGTCGCGGAATGGAAACCACTGTGAAATTCTAAGTTTATACTTGCAACAATTAGCTACAGCTTCCAACTGCTTTTCTCCATAGTCGCCACTTCGACTTAAATATTTGTCGTAGCGATGGACCAGCTTTCCAATACCCTCGGAATAGCAGGCAGCCGCCTGTGTTTCCTGCCAATTCTCTACTCTGGTCTGCAGCTCATCTGTCTCAAAATGCTGTATTCGTATCTAGCTGTTCATTTGAGCAGAGACGACACTCAGAGGGAGCAAGTCCGGGCTGTATGGTGAGTGATCAAATTTTTCCCATTAAAACAGCTGTTCTAGCGTCTTCATTGTCCCTCCATTGCCCGAGTATTAACATGGAGGACATGCATCGCAGCTACTTTATGTGGGTTGCATGAAACCAGGCAAAATCCATTAGCACGTACTCATACTTAGCTGGAGACACTGTTTGCAGGCCCCTTACCTTGCTCACTGTGCGCTCAGAACTGAAAAGAGCGACGTGACGCGATTGACGTCGCCAAAACATCTGTGCAAAGCTTCGTTCTATTTTCGCTGTGTTTTCCATTTCGCGATCGGTCAGACATTAATAAACGAACAAATCTCGCATTTGAAAAGTGGCTTATGCACAACATAAAATATTTTTTAGGAAATTACCCTTAAAGTTCATGACGCGCAATTGACACAGAATTGA
Source organism: Schistocerca piceifrons (assembly GCF_021461385.2). NCBI lineage: Eukaryota > Metazoa > Arthropoda > Insecta > Orthoptera > Acrididae > Schistocerca > Schistocerca piceifrons. The sequence continues at coordinate 603,975,307 of NC_060140.1, forward strand.
TCGAATTGTCAGATAATCAAAAAAAGAGCATTTTTCAGCAACTTGTATGTACATTCAAAGAAATTTCTAGCTTGCAGCCGGTCGTCGTTTAATACATCCCACGATACTTGAACTGCGCATCTGTTAGTCATTTTCAGATGAGGAATCGAAAATATTCTCCGTTCAGCAAGTAAAACTACGCAAACTTATAGTTTCCTATAAATCGAGGAATGAAACTTTTTCGACTGCCACTTATGATCTACTAAGGTAAGAACTGTTCAAGAAAAGTGCCGCTGGTGTTGCGACCAAGGCGTTTGACTGCGTAGCAGAGAACCTGTGTTCGATTCCCAGTCGGATTTTCAAAGATTATTTAATTTGTATTTTCTCCGTTTCGAAATTAGTAGGCATGGGAGGGTTAATCAAGTAAGGTAAGTAATAGGGAATAAGAACAAGGCAGTAATCAAATTTCTCAAGCCACTTTGGTTATTAAAGAATTAAAAATTTAATCCTTGTCGCTTTACAAAAATTCTTTCACTAAGTTTGCTACATGTCCTCAGTTTCCTATGAACAACTAGAAGGATGGTACTTGTCATATAAACATTCGAAGCGAATATACTCGTGGGAGCAAGAACACCAAACGAATACAGTCTTCGCGCAACTACATCGTTCCTTCCGAAGATTCGAAGGAAAACAAACTTGACTTGCATTTTAAAATATTTCGTTCCCTCTAATTAATTTCGATGCATACCACGCAAACGATAACACTGAGAAATCGGTGCTGAAAGTAGATCATGAATTGTGAATCCTTATCACATCCTCTCTGTTGGGCAATTCCCGCTGGGCTGCAGAAGCAGGCTGTAATTTTGAAACCTCGAAATAAAGTTTTTAATTTGGCAATAAAAATAAAAATCACATGGCTAGTATATAGGAATACAGTTTGGCCATGGTACCTCTATAGTGCAAGTTGGTTGACCTTCGCATCTATAAACATACTATCATACATGCCGGTGTTAATTTGTTCACGACACGAATTCAACAGCGGGTAAAACTTGTTACCAGTAATGTACTGTTTCAAATTGAATTCTTCAGTTTCCTGGATTTGGAAGACGTGAAGTAAATATTTTTTAACTATCTGGTTGAACGATGGATCTCTCCAATACCCTAAGGTCCAAATTAAACATTAGTTAATTAAGCACTGAAAAAAATAAGGGAACAATTTTCCAGACGTTGTGATGGAATATTGCGCCATACAGAAATGCGTTATGTTGTGTATAATATAATACAACGCTCTAACGTGCGCCAAATGCTCGTCTTTGCAGTAATCTTACTCGGATTTGTTTTCATACAAGGCTTAAAATTTTAATTCATTACTAATCTAAGTCATTTGAGAAATTTATTCGCCTACTTCATTTATTCCTTATTTGTTTAATTGCCTTATTAACCCTCAGTTCCTACCAGTTTCGATGCGAAAAAAATATATACGAAGAAAGTATCGCGGAGTAGAACTGGAAATCGAGCACACGTTCTCTGCTTCCAAGCTAGATGCCTGTGTAGGTAGTCCAGTGGCGCTTTCGTTTGCGTGCGTACTTTATGGGTTCACGAGCGGATAACGAAGAAACTTATTTCTTCGAATTATAGGTACATGTGAGTTTGTGGACCCCATACACGTTGATGAAAAATGGTCTGTTTTCTATTATCTATTGATGCCGTCAATTCTGAGTCAATTGCCCGATATGAACTTTAGCGATAGGTTTGTCAAGAACGAGACCTGGGAGGGGATTGGGGAGTGTTGAACCAAAATATTTGGTCTCTCATTTTAGGTTGTACACAAGGAGAAAGCCACTTATGAACCAAACAGGCTGACCGTCTCTGAAGCTTTCTCCTTGTTAGTGTCTGACGCTTCGTAGTCCGTGACACACTGACCAGGTTTCTTCGTGTCCTATCGTGGATGGTCCAGGGAAAAGGACGGGGCAGCCGCCGGTCATTATCTGGTGGTGAGGGGGAGGGGGGGGGGGGGACACGGTGAGCTCTCAAACACGCGATATCGTTCCGGTCTGGAGCAGCGGACGGTGCTTTGCTTTGTGGTTCCTGGGAACGAAGCTTTCCTACCAGCAAAGCTGTGTTTCAGCCACGACTGTTAAAGGCAATTGTGCCAATTGTAATCAAAGCAGATCAGTGCGTCTGGGTTAGGCACATTAAATTACCAACACACCACGGCTTTCGACTACAGAGAGGTCGCTGTAGGGCTTAGTCTAACAAAGTTGGAAAATTTTATATTATCGTTGCGTTCTAGTCTGTCGTAGAGATACAATAAATCACTTGGCAAAAGTATTTACTTCCTGCCTGCACTATGCTTCAATCCCACTATCGTGGAACAAGGCTAAGATTATTTTGATACACAAGAAAGGAAGTATTCACAATATTAAAAACTACCGTCCTATCAGCTTGCTCTCAACTTTGTACAAAATTTTCGCAAAGATCTTGTTAAACCGAATTAGATCCATCCTAGACTCAGCCCAGCCTACAGAACAAGCAGGATTCCGAAGCAATTTTCGCACTATTGACCACATTCTGATCGTTAGTGAAGTGATAAGCAGAGCGAATGAATACCAACTGCCCCTCTGCATTGCCTTTGTTGACTTTGAAAAGGCATTTGACTCCGTTAGCCATGTAACTGTCCTCCAAGCTTTGAGTGAGCAAGGAGTGGGAGCAGCATACATTGAAGTGCTCAGGAAAATCTACGAGAATTCTACAGCTTATGTTAACATCAGCGAATCAACTCAATAATTCCGCATCATGAGGAGTGTGAAGCAAGGCGATCCCATCTCTCCAAAACTGTTCTCCGCTGTATTGGAAATGGCTATGTCAAAGCTTAGCTGGAAAGGTAAGGGAACTAGAATTAATGGAAGAAGGTTTACCATTTGAGATTTGCTGATGATATTGCCTTACTGGCCAAAGACTTCGCAGAGCTCCAAAACGTAGTTACAGATCTTGCATCGGAATGTCAGCTGCTTGGCTTGAACATGAACCTTTCCAAAACAAAAGTAATGTCCAACAAATGGGTCCCAGCTGGAGATGTGAAAGTCAAGGACAGTCTATTAGAAGAGGTCAGTGAATACGTCTACCTTGGCCAGATTATAAATATGAAGGGAGACATAAGGCCAGAAATCTATCGACGCATCAAGCTTGGCTGGCAAGCATTTGGGACGAATTCAACAGTATTCAGATCAAAAATGCCAGTAAATCTGAAGAAAGCAGTATTTGATCAATGCATTCTTCCTGTGATGACGCATGGCTGCGAGACATGGACACTGAACTCATTTACAAAATGGAAACTTAGGACAGCATAGAGAAGCATGGGGAGATCGATACTTGGCTATACAAGAAAGGATAGGAAAAAGACAGATGACATCCGGTCTGTGAGGAAGGTTAACGACGTCTTAGAGACAGTATGTTCCTTGAAATGGCAGTGGGCTGGGACTTCGCAAGAAGAAAAGACAACAGATGGACGAAGCTAGTACTGGAGTGGAGTGCGAGAAAGCACCGGAGACCTAGAGGAAGACCACCAGACAGATGGGACAAAGACATCAAGAAGATCGCTGGTAACACCTGGCATAGAACTGCCCAAGACCGTCCCACTTGAGGAAGACTGCTGAAAGCCTACCTGAATCCACGACTCGAAGAGGCAACAACATTTAATGACTGAATTGGCTGATGATGATGATGATGATGATGATGATGATCGTTGCGTTCAGTGAAATTCTAGTCTCTCCTTGTTTCTTGCATTTAATATTTTGTTGTTCTCATTTATTGTGCTCATTTTTGCTTTCGTTATTTGCGTGTTTGGCGTTAGTTTGGGTGCCGTCGCTTGGCTCAGTATATTGAGGGTTCTTGTAGACTGGGCTAGAATTCACTACCGTATTTTTTGCTTGTGCTTCTTCTACTGATGTATTATCACTTTTGGCATAATATTTCTTGCCCAGCTTTATTGAATAAAGTTGGTGAACAGCGATGGGGCGCGTTATTTAATCACGTGCACTATTGTGTTAAATACTAAGTTTTACATTTCGGTAAATTGAACACTGAATACAATACTTGTGTCATCTTGTGTATGCATTCGGTGTTGCTGAACTTGATTGACAAATATAATTAAAGGTTGTTAAAAATTTGCACCTATACAAACCACAGCCACCTTCCACTCAACCTGTTTCCTGAACCACAGCCACAACATCAAAAAAGCCACAATAGGGGTCTCCATGTTGTTATATCTTGGTGCTGAGTGGCAGCCCCCAAGACTTTCATTATGAACACACCATTTTAAAGGTAATAAATAAAAACATAAAATAATAATGCATATCTAAAGCTTTACCTACTGCTCCTGTGTCGACCGGCCGCCGTGTCATCCTCTGCCATATGGTGTCATTCGAAAGCGGTACGGAAGGCCATTGGTCAGTACACCGCTCTCGTGACCGTTGTCGGCTCCCCAGACCTTGGAGCCGCTACTTCCCACTCAAGTTGCCTAGCAACTGCCATAGCGAGGCAGCGTGCACACCGTTCCAGTTCTCATACGAAAGAAAAATCCCTGATATTAGCAGGAATCTCACCCAGATCTTTTGCATAATAGTCAGTCACACCGACGTCTGAGCTACTTTTACCTGTCTCTTTTTGTTTTCAATTTGTTTCTCGTGAGTGTTTCTGTGCGGATTACGCATGACGCCTTTGAGATTCCTTCGACGAGAGCTTCATTTAGTTTTCTTTATTACAGAGGGTTGACAAGTCGCTGTCCGAATACGTTGAACTGCTCTGCCGGTATTCTACGAAGTCAGGCAATTTCTGACTATGAAGATGCCAAATGGGTTGCTGGTGGAAAAAATCTTCGTGAGAGGACGTTCCAAAGGCCTTATTTGGAAAATTAATTGAAGATTATAGATGCAATACGACGCAGCATTACAGCGGATAGAAACAACTCAATCACAACAACGTGTTGGTAACGATAAGAGTACACTGAACTAATGTAAAGACAGTTTTGTCTGCAGAATTGGTGGAGAAAGCGGAAATGATAGTATTTTTGTGGATCGCAGGGTTTCATCATAATCGATTATTTTTAAAAGGGAGAACCCATCTCTACTACTTATGACTGTTTCCTTAGTGCCTTAAATCAACGATTAACACATAAAGCGTAAAACTGTACTACAAAAGTATAGCTACTCATCCATTGGATACTGTGACGACAAACGGCTTAGATACTGGCTCCAAAATAGGGTTCCACATTTTCTTCAATGCGACGTCTGCTACACTCGCAGGAGATTATGAGAGAACAAATTTCATTGACTGAAAAAGTTGTCCCTCCTGAAATCGATTGTGTTTGGCGTAAAATTATTTCCCTGAGGCACTTCGAATACCGTAATATCGTTAAACGTTATACATTGAAGTGAATACAGATCGCACTGAGAAATAAATCATTATCTTCTGAAAGTGTTTATTACTGCTGCATTAACGACCACATTAATATACGTTCGTATTTCGGAAAACTTGTGACTAATGTGTGAATTTAATTCTAAGAATATATTTCCAAGTCATTTGGTTAACGTACCTCTATTTTAATGAATTACGATCGCCAGAACTGTGCAATAGTGACAACGCTAAATACTATCACCGGAAACGCCTGAAAGAGTCCTGGGATCTCGGTTACTATACGTTGACATAGTCTTTCTAGGCGTGCCTTACAATCAACACTACGCTTAAACCTTCTCTTCCTTAACGAGCTATTTCCTGTTTGCTGCATCCACTACACTGAGGCACTCAGTCAGGATTCAACAGACTCGTTAGGCGACAATGGGGAAGATATAGGAGCTGGAATATGGTTCTCTCGGCAACAGATTCTTACCACCCGTGTACGGGCGAAAGCGAACCTGTGGCGGCTGAAATCAAGTAACGTGAAGTTATATATCAAATTTTGATAGGAGGAGACCCAAAGTTTCTTCAGTGTATTTGCAAGTACAATTGAAAATGGCGTCTCAGTTATTCAACGTGCATTTTTTGTCTGTCTTTTAATTCGTCTGATACGACCCACCACGATTTCCTCGTCTGCACCAGCCTCTTCATCTCAGAGAAGTAAATACGCCCAAAGTCGTAAACACACTGAAAAGCCAAAAAAAGTGGGACACCTGCCTAATATCCTCGAGAGCACGCAGAAGTGCCGCAACACGACGTGGCATGGACTCGACTAATGTCTGAAGTAGTGCTGAAGGGAACTGACACCATGAATCCTGTAGCGCTGTCCATAAATCCGTAATACGAAGGGGTGGAGATATGAACAGCACGTTGCAAGGCATCCAAGATACGCTCAATAATGTTTATGTCTGGAGAGTTTGGTGGGCAGTGGAAGTGTTTAAACCCAGTAAAGTATTCCTGGAACCACTCTGTAGCAATTATGGACGTGTGGGGTGTCGCATTGTCCTGCTGGAATTACCCTAGTCCATCGGAATGCACAATTGACATGAATGGTTGCAGCTGATCAGACAGGACGCTTACGTACGTGTCACCCGTCAGAGTCGTATCCAGACGTATCAGGGGTCCCATATCACTCCAATTGCACACGCCCCACAGCATTACAGAGTCTCCAACAACTTGAGCAGTCCCCTGCTAACACGCAGGGTCCACGGATACACGAGGCTGTCTCCATACACGCACACGTCCATCCGCTCAACAGTACAGTGTCAGTGTTGACAGGACAAGGCGAGGGGTAAAGCCTTGTGTCTTGCAGTCACGAAGGGTACACTAGTGGGCCTTCGTTTCCGAAAGCCCATATCGATGATGTTTCGTTGAATGGTTCGTACGCTCACACTTGTTGACGGTTAGAGTTGAAATCTGAAGAAAGTTTTGGAAGGGTTGCACGTTGAACGATTATCTTCAGTTGTCGTTGGTTCCGTTCTTGAAGGATATTTTCCCGCCCGCAACTATGTCGGAGATTTGATGTTTTACGGGGTTCCTGATATTCACAGTACACTCGTGAAATGGTCGTATGGGAAAATCCCCACGTCATCGTTACCTCGGAGATGCTGTGTCCCATGGCTCGTGCGCCGTCCATAAAATCATGTTCAAACTCACTTGAGGGGGTAAGAAGTGAAAAAAGCCGACTTGGAGCAGGAGAGGTACCACAGGACAAATAAATTCATAAAACTTTGTCAGCATGATCAGAAGGGATTCAGGATTCACACTCATAGCAGTGGAATTTCAAAAACGTAACAAAATAATTTTTTTATATGTGAAATTTCATCGTTTTTTCACGTACTACTGGCTGAATTTGTTGCTATAGGTACACTTTCCTTCATAAGTAAAACAGATTCTTCGATGAATTTTCTTCAGGTGTATGAAACTTTAGAATTTATTTAATTTATGGAAAAATGAATGAGCTATTACATTTTAAACTTCATGTTTAGCAGAAACTCAAATTCTGTAGTTAATTATCCCAATTTTTATCACAGTTTTAATACATTTGGAAAATTTTATAGTTTTGCATTAAGGAGTTTGTTTTTAATAAGCATACGAAGTTTGAAAGTAATAGGATATTTAATTTGGATGTTACATGTACCTAAGTACAGAAATTTGTGTTTTGCAGAAAATGGCAGTTAAAGTTTCTGCTTGTATCTGGTATTCTTTTAGAACTGTCCAGCACCATAAGCAGGTTCATTTTCATTTTATAAATCTTTTTATTCTTTGATTCACTCTTCTTTATTTTATAATCTCCAAAAATGATTTATGGACTTTCCCTACACGCTCTCTGTCCATCGCATACAAAGCTTTGATGCAGTTCGCTCAGGGCTTAGTTCTCATTTTCTCTAAATCATATTTCCTTCTTTGCACACCATCATTAAAACATGAAACTGCATCATAAACACAAATAGAAAGTGCATTTCTTCCCACAAAAATAGTTTTTAGCAGTCTTTCTCATACACATTGGCTAAAAGTGTTATTTGGGTACTGCTATGAAGACATTTCTTCAATGAGTTTTCATTTGCAAGGTCCATGAATATAGGTTTGATGGCTTCCATTACAGCAGTTGGTTGACAATTCCTGTGTTGATATTCTTCACCACTAGCAATTGACTTTTGGTAGCCACACCACGATTCAGTTCCTTTTGGGCACAGGCTGTGGATACGTTTATTGCCTGTGGACATTTTGTGGAAGTATAAGCCCCAAATCGCCTTCTTTATATTTTTCAAGTCCCCTGTGTTCCTTATTATTGTCAAGCCTAATATGCCAAATGAAAGTCGTTTAGAAATTCACAAAACCACTCTGCAAGCCTTTCAGAACAGAGAATGAACAAAATCAGCGATCAAAACAATGCACATCGATAGCAGCGGAGAAAATATCGAAATGAATAGTTCTTTGTTTCACATATGACAATGACTGGCGCAAATGTAAACATTCGAAATCTACAGAGCTAAATACACTTACGTATGACTCACGAATGCTGAGCAAAGAGGTGTGGCGCTGCATCGTGGTACACTAAAGACCAAATAACGTGCTATATAATCTCTCAATTGTATGTGTTTTATACGTCAATTTATTCAAGCAGATGTGCGCTAGAAAATAGGCATAAGTTTTAAAAATCGGATTTTTTTTTAATTTATGACGTCCTATCCCCCTTAAATCTTGATAACCTCCCATTGTTGCACCATAACCGATTTAATAACTGCCCCAGATACTTGTTTGTCAGCCGGCCGCTGTGGCCGAGCGGTTCTAGGAGCTTCAGTCCGGAGCCGCGCTGCTGCTACGGTCGTAGGTTCGAATCCTGCCTCGGGCATGGATGTGCGTGATGTCCTTAGGTTAGTTGGGTTTAATTAATTGTAAGTTCTAGGGGATTGATGACCTCACATGTTAAGTCCCATAGTGCTTAGAGCCATCTGAACCATTTGAACTTGTTTATCTTATACAGGCACTGACGACCGCAACGCCGTATTCTGCTTGTTTTCATATCTCTGCATTTGAATACGCATGGCTATACCAGTTTCTTCACTGTAGTGCTTAGAATCTATTGAACTCTCTGAGCTCTGGCTTCCCAACAGGCATTGTTGTTTACGGCTACCACAAGTGCCATGAAAGTTAACAGATTCTGTCTCTTTTTCCCCTTTTGGGTCTTTTCTACGGATTCCTACCTTCAGCGAGTATTCGGAGAACCTCCACGTTTCTTATCTTATCGGTCCAACTAATTTTAACGTCCTTCTTTAACACATCTCAAACTGATTTTTTCTTTTCCGATTTTTCCACAGTCCATGATTCACTTCCATAGAGTGATCTTTTCCAGATGTAGGCCTACGTTTTCAGAAATTCGTTTCTCAAATTTAGTCCTACGTTTAATACCAGTAGAATTCCTGGAGAGAGTAAGTCTCTCTCTGTCTCTCCCCGTACTAGGTCGCTACTCATGTCGTTCTTGTTTCGTCGATTTTGCTTCCATGTTAGCGCAAATCCTTCACTTCGTCAATTACACGGTCCCAAATGTTGATATCGGTCTTGTTTCTCCTACTTCTCATTACTTTTGTCTTTCTTTGGTTTATTCTCCGTCCATATTCTGTGGTCAGTGGCCTATTCCATTCAACAAGTCCTCCAATTATTCCCCACTTTCACTGAAGATAGCGATGTCACCAGCGAATCTTATCAGTGACATCCTGTCATCCTGAATTTTAAATTTGGAAATTTGTAATAAGGTCTTATGGGACCAAACTGCTGAAGTCATCGGTCCCTAAACCTACGCACTACTTAATCTAACTTAAACTAACTTACGGTAAGGACACACACCCATGCCCGAGGGGTGACCCGAACCTCCGACGGGGGGAGCCGCACGGACCGCGATGTGGCGCCTCAGACCGCGCGGCTACCCCACGCGGCCTGAATTTTAATGCCACTTCTGACTCTTCCTTTCGTCGTAGTCATTTCTTTTCTAAGGTACGGGTTGAACTGCAGGGGACGGACGAATTATGGATCTATATCTTACGCTCTTTTTAATCCGAGAAATTCTCTCTTCCTCCAGCTTGATGTAGTTAATGATGCTCTGAAGTCTTTCTGTATACGGCGTCAAAGATACAATTTCTGGTCGTGAATATAAGTTTTATGCTTTATTCTTATTTTTATCTTACATGACGGTGGGGTTTTGTGAACCATTTTAACCATTACACAAGAAAAATATTTTATTCATATCTTTCCCAATACCAAACTTGTCTACCTCGTCGCTTTGTGAAAATCTGTGTCATTCCACTTTGGTTGAGATGCTCGATATTTCACTCTGTAAAGGGTACTGGTAACATTCGTGCTAATACATTGTAACCTGTACTCCTTACACGTCACTGCTTTCTTGGAGTTTATGCAGGTGAGCGCGCTTTCTTCCGGCGCGGACATTCTCTTGCTACTAAAGTCTACAACGGTCAAGCGCTGCTAGTCGCCCGAATGTAGCCGGTCAGAGCCGTGGTCGTTGTTCACGTTTCGTAAGGATCCCTCACTGGCAGTCAAGTAATGCATAAATTTCCTGAAGAGCAAAAGTGATTGTTATGAGTTTGAAGCTGTTACATCGGTTGGTAGGGTAAAAAATACTTAATGATTCGGCTTATTCCCGGAAAGATGCGCGTAATTATTAGTAAAATCTGTGGACCACGCAATGTCGTCGTTGTTGCTTAGCAACTTCAGCCGGCGGAACGTATTTCTGTTCGAACAGTTGTGGCAAGGCTTCCGTCAACAGTGATAACCCGACAGTTTTATTCGGAAACGCAATGCAGGAATGGCAACTTCATCATGAAAGTGGAAAAGATTAGCTGTTAATATAAGTGTGATTGAGCCTAGTCATTGTTAGAAAGTGTGATAGGTGGCTAAAGGTCAATAAAACGAAGTTATATGATTTGTACTGTTATTCTTTTAAAGTGACACTTTTCAACTTGTGATTGATGGTTCATAATATTCTTAAATTAGAAAGGACACGTGTTCGTATTAGGCAACAAGATTATGTTCATTTAGCAACAAAGTGTGTTCTCTCTGTAAAGCGTCTCGTTTCTCGCGTCGATACTCGCCAAAAATTAATACATAGGGAAGGACAAGAGATTTAGACGTCACCCAAGAAATAGAAATGCACACACACATTTTCAGAGCAGGAAACTGAAATCCATATCCGCTTAGACCATGTATCAGAAATCAACGGAATGTTTGGTACGTCATGCGCTAACGCCGTACAATGATCAAATGTGAGGAAAGATTGTTCATTGTTTGTGGAATTCAAAACAACTTAACACCTTGCTCTCTCAGTCTCTATTCACAATAATTGACGCGTGGTAATGTGTTCTTAGAAGAGGGTACTGCTTGACACTCGCAAAGCATTTTGGATAAGTACTACAGGTTTGGAATAATTAATTACCAAAAACCTTAGTCACATGAAACTGTACCTCACATATATCTCTCTCGCTCACACGCACACACACACACACACACACACACACACACACATATATATATATATATATATATATATATTGTCTTGGAAAATGGACGGCATTGTCACAGAATTAAAGTAAAAGTAGTTCTAACTTCCTGGTTGTGACTACGGTTTTCGGAAGATTTCACTTGGTTGTAAAGCAATTAACGCCAATTCCCATCTGGAAATATCTATGCTCCCCTACCAGCTCGCCTGGTATTTGGTTGATAAGAACTAAAGCTATACAAAATCTCAACTGTAAACAACGGAAAGAGACAATCAGTGAGGAACAATGTTACTGCATGTAAAACATGGTGCATGATGTGCTTTACTCACATTAACTGATAGTTCCGCTACAGACCGAGGAATGGCATCTCTAACTTTAATTGTAGATTCTCACTAATGGTAACTTTGTCAGGATGTGTCCATGTAAACAGTAGTGAATACCATAAAGGTGGTTACTACTAACAGTAACGTGTGCAGTGTTCGTGCCAGAAAAATGCTTCTCACGGAGAATTTGCTGAAATCCAAGGATGATGTGGATAACTACGACTCAGATAAAAATCCTTTACGTATTCCTGAACGCAAATGCGCTTCAAAAGTTGTTGCTTATCTGGTAAATGTGAATCATTCTTTAAAAAAGTAAATAATGTTATGTTGTGCACCTCACCGTAATTTGTGTGAATTTATGTGACAATGTGATTGCAGAAATGTTAAGGGACATCGTTAATATCATAGATTACCTTTCAGAGTTTTTATACTTCATTAATTAAAAACTTGGCAGTGCAAATATTAGTAACATAAACCGAAATAAATCCGACCTTTTACATTTATGTTTTTAGAGGTTTCACAGAAATTGATAATTTTTATATTGGATGGAGCCACAGTAATGGGAAATTTTCATGTTAAGTGCACTCAGTCTGCAAGTAAAAAATGTTTACCCACTGTCAAACATTTGAGAGGAAAATTTTGAGTAGAATTTACTTCTTTAAAAATATTCGTTACTCTAGAAATTTTTGAAAACAATGGCTTATCTTAATAAAAGTCACGGAGGATGTGCTTAAAATATCTTACTTGTGAGATATTTTGGAACCTTTACCGTGCAATTTCTCAAAACAAACAACTTGTCCCTTATCATTATTTACAGCCGACAGCTAATAGTCGAGATCTAATGCAGGCCACTTGCTTCTTAGAACCGAGCATAAATTGTACAAAAGTAAATAAACAAAAAATGAAATAAATCGAACATAAAATCGTGAAAAGTGTGGATCAGTTCTCTACCTCTCCCAATAGAACAAACTTTATTATGGAATATTTGGAACATCGCCAGTACCAAATAAACCAAGACAAAAAATGAGCCGGCTGGAGTGGCCGAGCGGTTCTAAGCGCTACAGTCTGGAACCGTGCGACCGCTACGGTCGCTGGTTCGAATCCTGGCTCGGGCATGGATGTGTGTGCTGTCCTTAGGTTAGTTAGGTTTAAGTAGTTCTAAGTTCTAGGGGACTGATGACCAGAGCAGTTAAGTCCCGGTCGTGCGGTAGAGTTCTCGCTTCCCACGCCCGGGTTCCCGGGTTCGATTCCCGGCGGGGTCAGGAATTTTCTCTGCCTCGTGATGGCTGGGTGTTGTGTGATGTCCTTAGGTTAGTTAGGTTTAAGTAGTTCTAAGTTCTAGGGGACTGATGACCATAGATGTTAAGTCCCATAGTGCTCAGAGCCATTTGAACCATTTTTTGCACAAAAAATGACTGACGCAAGTGGAGAAAATGAAGTTAGGTATTACAGGGAAGAAAAATAGGGTATACAGAAGATAATGTAAAACTGGAATGAGAGTGTTGTCATTGCCCCTGCGGTGTGGCAGGCAAGGCCAGGTAAACTGTGGGGCTGGTCCTCTGTTACGAAACTCCTCAACGCGCTTTGCCTTTGCAGGTTTCACTGGTCGCCGGATTACGGTTGTCTCCTTGACTGGCTGCTGCGTGGCTTTGTCTGGCTACACACCGTGGTAATTTAGTGTACTTGAGGGTAATGTATCACCCCGTGAGACTTCGAGGGGTGTGCTACAGTTTAGATATTCAATCAACAGTGGACGATGAGTACATCATCAATTCCTATGTCAAATTTGTGAAGAAAAATGCTGTCATCTTGTTCATCAGTTCGCCTAATATTCCTCTCTGCAATGTTATTTTTCGTAACAAAAGAGTAAATGGGGCCTTACTGGTCACTTCTTAATTACTATTTTTATGTTGTTGTTAGCACAACACAAGCGTAAAATTTGCTCTCAGCAACAAGTGATTCATGGATGCAGAGTCGGTATCTATAGGCTGCTTATGCGTCTGTTACGAGAGTGGTACTATATTTTGTTCAAACTAAATTTATCCATATTGCATGGAACTGCTTGAGGTCTGCGAATGTATTACAAAACTTACAAAGTAACTCTTTCCATCCTCAGCCCCGTTCAGTCTTCAATATTTTTTAGTATGAAGTGTTGCGGCAGCCTTCCCCCATTATCAGGTGCCTGACTGTTGCCTGAACATTAGTTGTTAGTTACAGGATGCGAAAGATGTTATGAGTGTGCCTGTGAAGTTGTGTTCCAAAATACGAGGGTTGGAACTTAAATAGTGGCACCTATTTATTCACAACCGATACAAAAGAGTTATATGTTTGCACCTGTTACTGTCCTTCAAAGTAGTCACCAGCGTTGTGCAGAACCCGTTGCCAGCGATGTGGAAGGCGCAGTATTTCGTTTGCAGAGCCTGTTCTGTTGATGTTGCGAATGGAGCGGTCTACTGCCCGTCGAATCCCTGGAACAGTTCTAAAGCGAATGCCACGAAGTGGTTCCTTCATTTTCGGAATCAAATCAAAGTCACAAGCACTTAAGTCCGGGAGTATGGTGGATAGTACAGTACTTCTCAGTTCCACCGACCGAACAGAGCAGCCTCAGCTTGCGCTGTATGCGCCCGCGCAATGTGGTGCAAAATGATGGGTGTATTGCGCAGAAAGTGTCCCGCTTCTTTCGCAAAGCTGGTCGCAGGTAATGCTGCAAAAACGAACAGTAATAGCGTGCGTTGTCGGTCTGCTATGGAGGAACGTAATGCGTTAGGATAACACCATCACAGTCGTACACAAGAATCACCATGACATTCACCATACTGCGACTCTGACGCACTTTCGACTTTCGTGGCAACCAATACTGCTTTGCGAAAGAAGCGGCGACACTTTCTGCGCAACTCACCCATCATTTTGCACGATAATGCGCTAAACAAACTTTCGCGAGGAAAAAAGATTATAGGGAAATATCGCAAAACCCAAAATATAAGTGTACACTGGTAAATAAAAAGGGTGTACTTGTTACATAGCACGTGGATTTTTTCCATCTGCTATGTTTCTCTACTCCAAAAAATAACAAAAATTTTTCGCTATTTTATTAACACATTCTTCCGTTGGCATATAACACCCATAGAAAAATCTCAAGTTCATATTTAGAACAGATTTCACTGTAAGTTATTATTCACAATATTATTTTGCCTGTTCTAATTCCATGCATGTAACTATTTTTGATTATGGCACTGTTAATTAAAAGTTACAGTTAATTGAAGTTAAAATTACAGTTCGTTACGCGAAAAAAGCTATGAGCTAATGCTTATTTGTTCAAGGTGATGTACACCATCTGAAAGTTAAGTATTCTCAAATTTGCAGTAAAGTACTTTAAATTGCATAAAAACTAACTATCTTCCGCAATAATTAACATCAAATCTCAAAGCCGATACCATAGCTTGTCGCAGATTCCGTCAGAGCTGCTGTTAGATTCCGAACTGTGACTGTATACCTTCGTCACTTAATATTTTCTGAGTAATCTTACACACAGTACTAATTAATTACTTCATTAACTAAAAAATTGGTTAGATGTACTATAATTTAAAATGTGGTGCTCATTCGTGTAAACGAGGGGAATCACAATGCAGAAGAAAAATAGTCTCAACCTAAAGTTATAAAACTGTAGCAAGTAATGTTCTTGTAATCCAAAACACTGTTGGTCCTTGTAGTTCATCAAAAACAGTAAATTCCAACCTAGCAAAATTTCAACCATTACGTAGTTTTTAGAATAACACCTTTTCCCTTCGACAGTATGAACAGACTTTCTCAGTCATGGAATTGTCCTCGGTTTGAGAACTAACACCGTCTTATTGGCGACTCACGTCACAGTTGCGTGCATCCTATACGTAAAAATAGGCGCACCTTCAACTGCGAAACTCAAAAACTTAAATGTGTAGATATTTCTGGGTGAATTCTGTTACCAAAAGGAAAGAAAATTTTGTCTGATTTCTGTTGTAATTAACAAGATTGTGTAGTATTACTGCCATCGAAATCAGTTGCTAATGGTGAATTTGAGTTGGGACGGACTGGATTCAACTTCCATAGTCTGATCTTCTCTCACAAACTAATGTAGCACAATGGGGAGTACGAACAGTGACTATTTCATGTAATGTGAACTGTTTCTTTTGTACCACCACAGAACAATTAAATTCGCCACTGTATTGTGCGTGCCGTAAGACTTGCGATAATTACTGTTCATAGTGTACAAACTGGTCACTGTATAATTAATTAATGAACTTCGCAACGAATAAAATAAGTGTATGTCAACGTCGAAAATATACGGTTCGGGTACATCAATGACAAACACAATCCCACATAAAATTAATTTCTGACTTGATGTGATCGAGGTACTATGAAATCCAGGTCACATCTGTGAGATATTACACCAGCAGCACACCGCAAGGCCCAATGTAGGAAAGGAAACGCGGTTAAAACATACGCAAGGTGGAATCAGGCTACTTATAGTTATTTTCGTGAAGTCAAATTTCAACCTAATCTGCAGCTCATCTGAGGACGCATATTAGACACTCACCGTGACCACATTTAAAAAAATGATAATGAAACAAAATAACACTAGAGAAAATTTAATAGGCGATGTCGCTTTCAATACTATTTATTACTGATTACCGGTTAAACCGTCAGTCACATTCTGAGATTCAAAAAGCTTGTTGTTATCCATCCAGTTCCATTTTGTCTGTATCAACATACCATGTTGACATTCTAGTAGATATTACGTAGGAGGTTTCGCACATGTTTGTTAAGATGAAAGAAAGTTAAACTCTTTATGAATCCACATTCTTTGAAGAACACAGTGCGTCTCGAACTGAACTGTGTACTTCAAAGACTGCGGATCCATTATGTATTTAACTCGTCATACAAAAGGTAAAAATATGCACAAATGTGCACTGTTACGCAATTCAACATCTGACAAACATCAATGGAATGTTATGTGTGGGGACATTCCTAGTTACACAAGGCGCTTTTTAACTATAATGTTTTTCTTTATGAGAAACTGGATTTTATTTTTTATTTTTAAGGAACCTGTGTGAAATGTCCTATGTAACATCTACTAGAATGTCAACACGGTATGTGTGATACAGTCATAATTAAACAGGACGGCCAACAACAAGTCTTTTAAATCTCAGAATATGACAGTCTTAACGGCTGAAACTGATAATCAGGAATAAATAGTGCTGAATGCTATCTTGGCTACTGAATTTTCTCCGTAACATGTACGAATCGCAGGCTTTTATCTCTAATTGCGAGAAATTTCAATTGAAGCAAAATAATTTTTTTCTGTCTCTTTTTATACGTGCATGACGTCACACGCCGCTTCATTCGGTCGAGTTTCAAATCATACGTCCGATATCTTTCGGTTCAACAAGTAAGTCAGTTACCAGAACATAAGGGTATACATGTATTAGAAATTTACGAGTATATATCCATAAGAAGTATATTGTATCATAGACATGAAGTTTTATTTCGGTATCATGACCGCTGCAAATGTTTCGCACCTATCACTGACATGGCCACGGCATTCTGGATCCTGCGACACGGTGGGCCTGGAATGCTCTCATCGTGTTCCAGGGGCGTGTCGTCGGGGTCTCGGATGGGAGCCGTTAGCGGTACACCAAATGAAGCCCGCGATGCTTACTTGGAGGAAAATGGCCACTGTAAGGGGGCAAGGAATGCGGAGCCTGACAGTAACGCTGGCCATAAAGCTCAAACCCGGAACCGAAAAAAAAGCGAGAAAGAAAACGCGCAGCGCAGAACTGGGTGGCAAAAGGGCAGACGAAGAAGCGGGCAGGAGGAAGAAGGGGCGTTGAAGGGAGAAGAAGGAGACGTGCTCGGCCAAGAGGGCATCGTGCGCGAAGAAGTCGCGTCGGGCCGGCCAGGGAGCGGCCAGAATAAATACTGTTGGGGAGGGAGGGGGGGAGGGAGGGGGGGGAGGGGGAGCAGCGTTCATGAAATACGTGACGCGAAAGTCGAGGACGCGCCATTCGATAGCAGGAGGCGGGGGCGGGGCGACGCAGCGAGATTCACGCGCCCGCGAGCAGCCGCCAGCTGGCGGGAGGTCACGCCTCTGAGACAGCTGCTCAACGCTCCACGTGGCCGCCACGTGGGCTGATCCGCGAGCAGTAGCCGCAGCCGCAACTTGCTCATTCTACTGTGCTTCGCTTCCTTCTTAGACAGGAAAGCATCATGTTCCTTACGAGCCATGTGTCTTTCAGCTGCTTCCTTTACCATTACACAGTCCAGTCACATTAACGCGGCCACCTATCAGAAGCGCCTTTCGCAGCGCGGATCGCTGCGAGACTGCAGCAGACGAGCCCGCGAGGTTCTGCGAGGTACTGAAAGGGATGTGGAGCCATGCCAACTCCAGTTCCATCACCAGCAGGCTGTTTCTCAGTTCAGTGCCTGCGGCACGAAGAGCCTCGAAGTGGTCCGACAGATTTTCGATTGGGTTTAAATCCGAGGAGTTTGGTGGCAAGGAAGTACGGTAAACTCAACATGGTGCACCTTGAACCACGCACGTTCCCTGCGAGCTGTGTGACACATTGCATTGTCCTGTAGGTAATACTATCGTACGGAGGAAATAACAAACTGCGTGTAGAAGTAGACACCGTGCGTAGGTTAGATGTATACTTGTGTTGACGCATTGTGCCTTCCAAGATGACAACATCACCCGCGGAATGCCAAGAAATCATTACCCAGACCATAACGCTCGCTTCTCCAGCCGTAACCCTAAGAGTCTGGCAGGGGCATACACGCTAATGGCCATCTATCCTATGGAGCATAAAACGTGATTCATCTGAAAAGATCACGTAGCGTGTGTCCGTCTGCGATATTAGCATACAAATTCCAGGCTTCGTCTATGATGAACAGCAATCAGCACGTGTGCATGAACCAGGCGCCTGCTGCAGAGGTCCACACGCAGCAATGTTCGCTGAACGGTCGTTCAGGAGATACTGTTAGGTGCCCTTTGATTTATCTGGCCAGTCAACTGCTCAACAGTAGCACGTTTATTTGCTCCTACACTTTTCCACAACTGTCGTTAACCCCCGCCATCTGCGGCCTGTGATGCACCCTGTCGTTAGCCCCCATCATCTGTGGCCCGTGGTGTACCACAGCTGCATCGGCATAGATTTTGGATAGTGCCATTTTGGCAATCACGGTATGCTTTAACCATGGTATCAAGAGATAAGTTTACAAACTTATCCGTCTCAGAAATGCTTCAACCTTTGGCCCAAAAGCCAATGATGATTATGCCCCTTTGGACGTCAGATAAATCATTCTGTTTCCGCATTACAACGACTGTGCTGTTCATCTACGTGCTCCCCTCCCCTTCCCACTCCCCCTCCACCCCGCCCTATAACTCGCTTTACTCGGATATACCTACTCTGCTAGTGCTGTCACCTGTTGTCTGTGACTGGTTATTGCACATTGACGTTGAATGTAGGGGTGCTCCAAGTAATCAAACTTCGCCCTGTATTTACAGTGTGTTCAAGGGTCCACCCTAATTTCGGAAACACCCAAACGAGCAGAGAAAAGGTGAGCAGCCACCCAGGATCACAGTAGATATTTGCTTGCGAATCCTAATTGTTCCTTCTGTGTAGGAAAGGAATACTAAGTGCTGTGAATAGCGGAGTAACTGAAAGGTGAACACTAATATTGCATGAGACCTTTCATGTTTGAGTCTCTGTCCGTTCATAGTGAGCACAGTGCAGAGTGGTGAAGTTGACGACGTAGTGCCAAAAAGACACCATTTGAACCCTCTCTGTAGCGTCGAATACTTTAACGCCTGGAGGCAGGCAAGACACAGACCGCGGTCTCAGTATCTTTGAATGTGCCATAATGTGTCATTTAGAGGCTTTGGCGACGGTTTCGAAACGCAGGAAATGTTCGTCGTAGGCCAGGGCAAGGTCTACCAGGAACGATATCTGGCCGTAAATGACCGACCAAACTGGAGTACCCCAGCAAGAAAATTGGCTGCAAAGATTACAGCTGCCTCAGGAATTGCTGTTTCCCGGATGTATATTGTACAGCTAGAATAGCAGAGCTGATGGCTAGACGTCCGGCCGTGTGCATCCCTCTCACTCCGCCACTGAGGTGGGTCCGTATCTTCTGGCGTCGGCACAGTGGAGGGATGAGCTCTGCACAGATGAATCCCACTTCACAGGACTCCCACTTCACTTTGCAAAATTGTTCTCGTCGAACATTACTCTGTAGAGTACCTAGTAGCCGGAACAGCCCCAAGAATATCGTGGGAACAGACCGGTTTGTTGCGATGGCGTAATTGTAGTGATGTTGAATGGCTGTACGGACTTGCACATCTTCATTTATGGTCGGAGGAATACTGCAGACTCTCAGAGATGTAGAAATAAAGTACTGCAATACATGTTCACCTTTTCAGAGCTGCATTTATTCCACATTTCTTATTCATGGACGATAAGGTCCATTCGCATATAGCTGCTCTGGTGGATGAATTTCTCGACGCTGAAGATATTCGTGCATGGGCTGGCCAGCGAGGTCCCCATATCCTATAGAGTATTCCTCGGATGAAAGAAGACAAAGATTCCTGGTCAGACAAGTGTAGGATAATATCAAAACGAGGTCCCCATATCTGAATCCTATAGAGTGTTCCTCGGATGGAAGAAGAAAAAGATTTCTGGTCGGACAAGTATAGGATAATATCAAAATCAGCAGAAAATGGTACAACGGGAGAAGGATTCGCTTAGGGAGGAAGGGCGGAGAGTGCGTTACTGTGAATAGTTCAGTGACAGCAAACCAGCACCGACAACGACAGTACAGGTATACATGCTGACGCCAAAGCTGAACATGAAGAGACAGAGAAAGTATATGAGGATATTGAAAGGCCAATAGCAGAACGTAAACAGAGATTAAAATCTAATGGTTATGTTGGACTGGAATGCAGCTGCAGGGGGAGAAGTAGAACAAAAGCTTGCAGGAGGATATGGGCTTGAGACATGGAGTGAACGGAATGAGAGATGAGAAAGACTGGGTTCGGTAATAAACTAGATTCGTGATTTCCTCTGAGAGAGATCACAGTTCGTAGTGACAGACGGTAAATCATAGACTAGAACAGAAGTAATATCTGGCGTTCCACAAGATAGTGTCATAGGCCCTCTGCTGTTCCTGATTTACATAAATGATCTAGGTGGTAATCTGAGCAGCTCCCTTAGATTGTTTGCAGATGACGCTGTAATTTACCGTCTAGTAAAATCGTCAAACGATCAATTCCAATTACAAAATAATCCAGAGAGAATTTCTGTATGGTGCGAAAAGTGGTAAGTGGCACTAAAGAAACAAAAGTGCGACGTCATCCACATGGGTACTAAAGGAAATCCGATAAATTATGGGTATACGATAAATCTAAAAAATCTAAAGGCTGTCAGTTCGATTAAATACCTATAAATTACAATTACGAGCAACTTAAATTGGAAAGACCACATAGATAATATTGTGGGGAGGGCGAAACAAAGACTGCGCTTTGTAGCCTACATTACACTTGTCTGTCCTCTGCTGGAATATTGCTGCGCGGCGTGGGATCCTTACCAGGTGGGATTGACAGAGGACATCGAAGAAGTGCAAAGAGGAGCAACCCGTTTCGTGTTATCGCGCGAAAGGAATGAGAGTGTCACTGATATGATACGTGAGTTTCTAGTGGCAGTCACTGAAACAAAGGCGGTTTTCTCTGTGGTAAGATCTATTTACGAAATTTCAATCACCAACTTTCTCTTCCGAATGAGTAAATATTTTGTTGAGACCCACCTACGTAGGGAGAAATGATCATCATAATAAAATAAGAGAAATTAGAGCTCGAACGGAAAGATTAGGTGCTCCTTTTTCCCACGAGCTATTCTAGAGTGGAATGGTAGAGAAGTAGTACGAAAATGGTTCGTTGAACCCTCTGCCAGGCACTTAAGTGTGAATTCCAGAGTAACCATGTAGTTGTAGATGTAGAAATTTCAGCTAGTACCAGCGAATACTCTGTTCACGTCTACCTGGAAAAGGCCAGGTGATACGGGAAGATTTCAGTTAGATTACATCATAGTCAGACACGAGATTTCGAAATCAGATACTGGATTGTAAGGCGTACCCAGGAGCAGATGTGTACTCAGTTCACAATGCATTAGTGATGAAGAGCAGACTGATGCATAAGAGATTAATCAGGAAAAATCGATACACAAAGAAGTGGGGTACGGAAGGAATGACGAGATACGCTTGAAGTCATCTAAGGCTATATATACAGCATTAAACAATAGCTTAGTAGGCAGTACAGTTCAAGAGGAACGGACGTCTCTAAAAAGGGCACTCACCGAAATTAGAAAGGAAAACATAGGTACAAAGAAAGTAAGTGCGTAGGAACGATGGGTAATACTTCAGTTGAGCGATGAAAGAAGGAAGTACAAAAATGTGCATGGGTATTCAGGAGTAATGAAATAAATAGGAAGCGCAAGGAAGCTAAGTGAAATGGCTGCATGAAAAATGAGAAGAAATCGAAAAAGAAGTGATTGTTGGAGACTGACACAGCATATAGGAAAGTCAAGACATCTTTTCGTGAAATGAAAAGCAAGCGTGGTAACATTAAGGGTGAAACGTGATTTCCATTGTTAAATGCAGAGGACAGAGCGGATTGGCGGAAAGAGTATATTGAAAGCCTCTATGAGTGGAAAGATTTGTCTGATGTGATAAAAGAAGAAACATGAGTCGATTTAGAAGAGGTAGGGGATCCAGTATTAGATTCAGAATTTGAGGGCTTTAGAGGACTAAAGATTAAATAAGACAGAAGATATACTTAACATTCCATCAGCATTTCTAAAAGCATTGGGGAAGTGGCGATAAAACGATATTCACGTTGGTGTGTACAATGTATGAGTCTGGTGACATACCACCTGACTTTCGGGAAAATATCAACCACACTATTCCAAAGACAGGAAGAGCTGACAAGCGCGAGAATTGCCGTACAATCAGCTTAACAGCTCATGGAACCAAATTTCTGACAAGAATGATATACATAAGAATGAAAAAGAAAATTGAGGATGTGTTACACGACAATCAGTTCGACTTTAGGAAAGGCTAAAGCATTAGAGTGGCAGTTCTGACGTTACGGTTGATAATGGAAGCAAGATTAAATAAAAATCAAGACTCGTTCATAGGATTTGTCAACATGGAAAAAGCGTTCGACAATGTAAAATGGTGCAAGATGAACGAAATTCTGCGAAAAATAGGGGTAAGCTATAGGAAAAGAAGGGTAATATTCAGTATCTACAAGAGCCTAGAGACGGTAATAAGAGTGGATGACCAAGACAGAAGTGTTCAGATTAAAAAGGGTGTAAGACAGGGATGAAGTCTTTCACCCCTACTGTTCAATCTGCATATCTAAGAAGCAATGATGACAATAAAAGAAAGTTTCAAGAATGGAATTAAAATTCGAGGCGATAGGATATCAATGATACCATTCGCTGATGACGTTGCTATCCTGAGTGAAAATGAAGAAGAATTACATGATCTGGTGAATGAAATGAAAAAATACGAAAGTAATGAGAAGTAGCAGAAATGAGAACAGCGGGAAACTTAAGGTCATGATTGATGGTGACGAAGCATATGAATCAAAATAATTCTCCCACCCAGGCAGCAAATAACTAACGACGGACGGAGCAAGGAGGACACCAAAAGCAGACTAGCACTGGCAAAAAAGGCATTGTTGGCCAAGAGAAGTACCAAACATAGGCCTTAATTTGAGGAAGAATTTTTCTGAGCACTCTATGGTGGTGAAACATGGACTGTGGGAAAACCGGAACAGAAAAGAATCGAGTTATTTGAGATGTGGTGCTATAGGCGAATACTGAAAATTAGCTGGCATGATAAGGTAAGGAATGAGGAGGTTCTGTGCAGAATCAAGGAGGAAAGGAATGTGTGGAAATCACTGACAAGGACAAGAGACAGGATGATAGGACATCTGTTTACACATCGGGGAATGACCGTCATGGTAGTAGAGGGAGCTGCAGAGAGCGAAAATTGTAGAGGAAGATAGAGATTGGATTACATGCAGCAAATAATTGAGGACATAGGTTGCAAGTGTTACTCTGAGATTAAGAGTTTTGTCACAGGAGAGGAATTCGAGCGGACCGCATCAAATCAGTCAGAAGACTGATACTAAAAAAAAAAAAAAAAAAAAAAAATAGGAGGCGAACTGCGTCCCATCAGCCTCCACCAAGGACACTTCCAGACCTCCGCACCTCTCTTGCTGCGGAATGGTGTCGACTGCCAAGATGGCCCTTGAACTGTCTCACAGGGAGCAGACCTGTTTGCTTTGCACCATGTGCGGCTGTTAGGGGTAACCATAACCCCTATTCAGAAAGAGATTTTCACTCTGCAGCGGAGTGTGCGATGATATGAAACTTCCTGGCAGATTAAAACTGTGTACCGGACCGAGACTCGAACTCGGAACCTTTGCTCAGTTGGTAGAGCACTTGCCCGCGAAAGGCAAAGGTCCCGAGTTCGAGTCTCGGTCTGGCACACAGTTTTAATCTGCCAGGAAGTTTCGTAACCCCTGTTAACATATTCGTTTGTTGTGGAAGAGACTTTCCAGTTTATTATTGTCTTACATATGTGTATCTAAGCAGAAAGGGCTTTTCTAACAGTATGGTTCGGGCACTATTGTGTTTTCTGATTGAGCTGCGGTTTGTTCAGTAATATTCAATAATCCTTCCGACATCCTGATTACACAATATCTCCCCTTTTAGTCGTTATGCTTAACTTCTGGATACTGGTGAATACCAGCGGAAAACTGTTTCTATCGGAGCGCAGAAAATGCGAATGTGTGTCTGTTTATTCAAAACATTTTTCCTGAAAAGCAGGGTATCAGCTACCTCATTGTATTTTCCTCAGCACCATTAAGATTTTCCCAAAAAGTTAGGCATGAAAACATATCCGCACTTTTTTTAACACGCAACGCACCTCAAACTCCGAGAAGTTCCACTAACTGTAACTCCCTGACAACCACTAGTCCATCGCATTGGACCGATGGCCCTTGTATTCTGGTCCCATCAATCCCACACCATCCATTGCATTAAGTCGCTCATACCCATCTACTCCCAGTTGTCCTTTCTCACTCAGTCATTCAGACCAACTCATTGTCATTCTCTCTTTGTGTCTCTTTGTTATTGTCTCCTGTGATACAGCTACAGTTCCCTACGTTCTGTTCTACTACTAGTCTCCTGTCGCTGTCATTTTATCCCTCTTGCTCTCTCTTACTGCTAATATTACTTCCCTGCTACTGCTACTTTCTCTCCTCACTATCACTCTCTATCTCGTCGTAGACCCTGTCTCTATCATTTGCGCTCACCCACTTCCACGTTTTCCTACTCTTTAGGCCTCTTCCACTGCGGTTGTCTCCTTCACTCTTTGCCTAGCACTGCTCTCTCACTGTCTACCGGGTTCCACTGCCACTGCGTCCTTCTCTTTCCTTCACACTGTCATTGTCTCCTTCATTATTTCTATACCACAAACACTGTCTACTATTTTCCAGCATTTATTACTTTTCCATTTCCATAACACTGCTACTGTCTTCTTCTCTCTCAGCATAAAAAGGCGCAAACATTTTCGCAAGCCAAAATTTTGGGAAAAGTGAGGATTGTAGAATGCAGCAGCTGGTTCCCCACCTTCCAGTTAGAATCTTTTAAATAAACGTGAACACATTCGCATTTTTGTGCTCCAGTACGAGAATTTTTCCGCTGTTGCCTCCTTTTTCCTGCTGAAGCAGGGCACGTAACTCACATGAAAAGAAGTATATTGGTTAGTAAAATTGAGATAACTTACCTACGTGACACTGAAGTAACACGAAACACATTTTATACCCCAGACCGAATTTTATGTGCAAAAATAATTTTGCAGGTGCTTTAGTACTACAACATGGGATTCCCAGATGATAACGGAGATACTTTACAGCACATTTCTCCATGCTACGTCACTTTATAAATTACGTTTTCGCCTCACACCGGATTTTACGTGTGTATTTACCGTGTAAGAGTAGAGCAAATTGGAACGTCTTAAACGGGTAAAGACATGAAGAAACTTTTCATGATGTTTCGAGATAGGGATCTTACAATTAAATGGTGAAAACGTCACCCGTTTGCTGTGTGTCCTCGACTAGGTTTTCGTCCGCTGGTGATGGCGAAAATATAGTAAAAAAACCTCTTTCTTGAGGTATTTCGAGAAACTGTCCATGAGCTAATGGTGCCTCGAAGCTCCTTAAGACTCGCAATAGATCACACAAAATTCGAATGAACCATCCGATTTAATGCATTTGTCTAAGCAGGGAGAAGTGCATAATATTCAAACTTTCACCCTGTATTGTAGCATAGTGACACTAAAACGTTCCTTCCGTTGGATACACAAATGTTCCCAATCCCCAAGGCTACTCAAAACACTTGACCCTATCTTTTTATCACCAATAGAACCCGAGATATAAGGCATTTTTCTCGTTTTTAAGCGCTTCGCATGCATACTGATTCCATTATTTTACGGGACAACAGTATTTCTTGCTCCGATCTAGAGCCATCTTCGAGATGAGTCGCTGTCAATATTTAAACCGCCTGACACAACACTTGGGAGCAAAGGCACGTTTGTCAGAAGAGATTGGCGAGGTTCCGTGAAAGTCGTAGACACAGTAATTGTATATTCGACTGAATTACTCGGTGCCAAGCTGATATGAATTAAGTCATCATTCACCACTCAAGCCCGGCGCTCCCTAGTGGCAGATTCCCAGTGGCGTCTTGTAAGTCATGTGACATTTCAGATGAGAAAATCGCCAAGACTTTTAAAAGAATGGTTAACGGAATTTTGGAGTTTGAAGCGATTTCGAGTTCTCAGAACGCCGTTGGCAGATGTAGATTCTTAAGTTGGCGAAAGCTATTATCAAGTAACTTTATCCGGTAATGAGATTTTGTAGCAAACAATTGAATTTGACTTTAACGCAAATAAACTTTCTTTGGTGTGGCTATAGCTTCGGCTGTCTTAGTTATTTGTGCTGAATACCTTAGTGATTTGACTTCTACTCATTTTCTTTGCTACCTCATTGAGTCGTAAACTGTATAGAAACATTTTATGTAATTATGTAATTAACCTTAAGTGTAGTGTTACAAAATTACAGAAAATTTCCACGAAATACAAAATGGTGGAGGCCTTAATGGTCATTAGTTGACGTATTGCCCTTAGTCTTCCGTCCTTGTTTCTTAGGTTAACGTTTGCTTGATGATTTCCTCACGTTTCGCCAGCACGAGTGGCTGGAATTTTCAGGTCGCACCAGAGATGAGCAGGCAGCCGGAGGTTTTATGTAGCTGTAGCGCCTGCGTCTGAGGCCCACCTGCCACTCGCTCCTGGTGGAGAAATGTTTTGCTGATTGGCTAAAATTCAAGAAGTCATAAGAAGTGCAAAGTCTGTAACAGCGCTGCCTAGTGACTTGGCCTGAAAGGAGCTTTACTGACATTTAAGCCATCCTCTTAGGTTCCTGCCTAACTACATCCACGGATATCGCGATATGTATTAAAAAAAGACAAATACTTGTGGCAAGTCAGACTACAAATGCCATTGTTGGTAGTTTGTTTCGCGGAAACTTTGTCTTTCGTTTTTTAAGTAGACTGAAGTTATAAAATCGTAGAAACTGAATCCTAAGGGAGTGCGCCCTTATACGTGGATAAAATCCGATTACTGCCGAAGATAGTTGCATTGCTTAATTTTATCCATTGCTGTCACTATTTATTCCGTAACTGTATTACTACTTATTCTATAACTGCATTACTTTTGTAAAGTAAAGAACATCCGCCTTCACTCACAGATCTTGATTTTATGTCACCGTAAAATGCATTTAGAGCCATGGGGGCCCGTCTTCTTCTGGTACATTGGCAGTCTATATGAGTTTTTCCCATATTTAGGTTAGTTCTGGTCTTGGCAAGATTACAGTGTTGTATTACGAAGTAGCACATTGTGAATATAAGTTTAAAAAAACTAAGACAAATTGAACAATAACTTACAAGAAATGTATCGTGTATTGAAATAAAATCATGATTTTTGACTGAAGGCGGTTGTTTTAACTTTTCATTACATGAATTAAAATGACCTAGAATCTGTTACAGACGTGAAGATAAATTAAAAAAAAGTAGTACCATACGCAACGACTCGAACCTAGAACCTACTTCCATCCACTCTAACGGTATGCAGTTCGTTAAGTCATGATACAAATACTAAGAAACTACATCATAACAGTAAACAGTGAACGAATGTTAATTCCGACAATATCTTTCGTCTGACCACATCCTGAAGGCTTTCATCATCAAAATTTCATTAAAGGACATTTAATTATAAAAATTCGGACAAACAGTGATGTGTTTGTGATAAATGAGCAATGCGCTGTTGACTTACAACGACGTATTGTCATAATATACACTGCAATACGAACACAAGAAATATGATGAATCCAGTACAGCGTCCGACTGCTGTAGAGTTCCTTGATGACATTGAATTACACTATGACGTCATCAATGTTAGCCAACCAGCAAACCCAGTGCCTTGGTATCCTCGAGCTGTAGTACAGAGGTCTTGTTCCTGGCCATTACCGACATGGTTTTGTCTCCTTCCTACATGCAACAGTAGTTTGTTGCACCACAGGAATCCAGGATCTGTTCATCTTGGGGCCTTCCTCTTTCCTGTTGAAGCTCTTATCACATTTGTGGGCTTCTGATGCTTCGCTGAACAAGGGAATCGTAACTCTTCTCCACAGCGAGAACTTCCGTGTCGGTGAATTTCATTAAGTGGTCGGTCTCACAGACAGCGCATGCCTCGCCACGGCCAATTTTTCCGCCTGTCCCAACTTGCAGTGCTGTTTATGGTCCGTGATCCTCGTGTTGATGAATCTTTCAGTCATTCTCACATAGATTTTTCCTCAAGTACACGGTATGCGGTATATTCCCAATATTGTTAGGAATCCATGAATCGTGCATATCTCCTGCAGCGAACGACCGTTGTAAGTAGCAAGGGGAGAACCACAGCTGTAATGTCCAGGAAAAAGCTCTCAGACGTTGGCGCGACAGATACTTAAACAATCTCCAGAAGCGAGCTGGACTCCAGTACGCCATCAGCAAAGGAGGGTTAAACGGACAATTCCAGACACTAGTGCGGGCGAAACGTCAGAAAAATCATGAAAAAAAGGTTGGACGAAGAACTTGAGACAGATTCCAGCAAGAAAAACTTCTTGTGGTGCTGTTTTTATGGGTTAGGTATCACAGAATTTCCGTTGGTAGCAACCCGCACTACAGGTTCAGCCTTGATTTCTGTATGTCCTCAGTAATGCCCGGCACATCAGGTTCCGTTAAAAAACTTTTGTATGGAATCTGACATTTGAAATCACATCATGCGATATGGTTTGAAAGTACATTTTGATTTGTAACTGATCGCATTTGTTCGACTTATGAAAGTTTACGGGTCTCGACTCCAATTACTCTGCATCAGAACTAAAGATATAGAAATGCAATAATGGAAACATTCTGTTACATATAACAAGTGATAAAAATATTGAAAAGTGCAGGAGAAAGAGGAACAATACAAATATACGCAGTCTCCTTTTATTGCCAAATAGTCGTCTGGCGCCCATCGCGATCAGTTGAAGTCAACTGTCGTGCCGGCTCGTGTGTCGTAATTATAAAAAAGAACAGGAATATTCATAAAGGGCGCGTGAGCTTGCACTTTTGTCTTTTCTGGATGTTGTGTTATGTTGACCCATGAGCAGTAAACGAAGTCCACCAAATGTGATTGAGACAACTGTGAATAAAAAATTAATTGATTGAATTTATCTAAAATCACCAGTGACAAGTTTCTGGCATCTTGTTCAGTTCTAAAAGATTCAGTAGCATGTCTTTCTACATTTAGGAGCATCGTATAATGTCATTAGGTAGAAATACCGTTTTTACCATTAAGTTACAAAAGTATTTGAACTAAATGGCATAATATCCTTAAGGGAGGGCACCGATACAGGAAAGGTTTTGCTAGGTGGAAAAATACCCCTCGATAACCCAGGCACTTTTCGCCTGATGACATTCCATGAACACAACCAGCACTGAAAATTAAAGCATTTTCTTACCAGCATCTTAGGCAGTAATTCACATGCACCTTAAACTGTGGATCATAGATGTGTTTACGTGAAGTGAGGGAACAACTCTCCTGAATGTGAACAACACTGCTGGCAATTAAAATAACAAAACAAAGAAGGATATCAAATAACTAAAATGTTCTTATACTGTGTACACCTAATACGGAGAACGTGCACTTAAATTTTAAGGTTCTTTGGTGATATAAGGGTGGTAAATTTAGTACACAGAGCTGCCACCACTGGTAGAAATAATGACAAATGGACTACACATCGAACTGAGCTTGAATGACCGATACGTTTATATGATTTCATGCTCTAACACCTTGTCAGAGATCATCAATTGGTAGTACTTGATTAGCGATGGTATGACAGTCTCTCGGTAACCAATGACCAAATGAAACTTTTATTTGCCTAGATCGAGAATTTGTAAAATGATATGACCGGCTTCAGTTGTGCTAACAGTTAAAATAGGCTGAAATAATACACTGACGAAAAAGACAAAAAGTACAACAACACCAACAAAGAGTTGTGCGACATAGGTAGGTGTGTTTCATCGTCTGAAATATGTCTCTTCAAATTTCACGCCAGTCGCATAAGAGTGATGTTAGTTGCTGGACTATGAGGATGCAAGTCACATTTGCTTTAAATAAACGCCGTAATTGATTTCCCACTTTTTACGAGGAGTTACCTTAACGGTTACGGGTATCTGAGCATGCTTCCGTCCAACCCAAACTGCCAAATGTCACACACTGAATACATAGCCTCCCCTGTACATTACCTTCGCTTGATTCGTGCAATAGGTGCCTCCGCACTGTAAGTATTATTATTTGCAATCAAGGCGCACATATTTACACGTGTTGTACATTTTATCTTTCGTCTAGTTTCATTTCGTTTCCTCCTCGGCTTCTGGACGCTGACATTCTTTCAAGCAGTGTAAGTAGGGTGAATGCAGCGTGTTATATTGGATGGTGCGCTTATTCATCCTGACCTTGAAAATACTTCAAAGTGGTGTAAAGGTTGCGAACGTGCTTTAAATGTTCAACAATGTAAAGTTTACAAAACCAAAGAAACGTAGTAATCCATGACTAAAATAATATATTATAGTACTTTAAAATTCACTAAACGAAAAAATCATAATAATCTATCACAGAAATATGAATGAGCATCATCTGGAATCAGTGAAGCTATACAAATGTCTGAGTGTAACAATTTGTCGTAATATGAAACGTAACGAGCACATAGGCTCAGTCGCATGTAAAGCACTGGACATTCTACAAAGGAGACTGCTGACACAGTACTCGTGCGATCCACTCTAGAATATTGCTAACAAGGATTAACACAGTGTACTGAACATACAGAAAGCAGGACAGGACGTATGGTTCCAGATTTGTTTGACCCATCGGAGACCTCCAATGAGATGCTTAAAAACATGAGTTTGCGGCTGATCCTGTGATCCGCAGAATACGAGTGGACTACCTCGGTACACCTCAGAGACGACCCACACTCCCACAGAGCGCCACCTGTCCTCATTTCCTGTCCATTTAATCCACGGTCGCTAATCGGAGATTCCCGCGGCAGATCGGACGTACTTGTGTATCTGCAGTGAAGAAGGTGGAACCATTGCCTATCTAGGTGAATCAATTATATGAATGCATGGCGTTGGTTATTTCTGACATGTGCGAAAGAATAGATACCACGCATTCATGCAACTGATTCACCTAGATGGACAATGGATCTACATTCTTCAGTGCAGATGCGCAAGTACGTGCGATCTCCTGCGGGTATCTCCGAGTAACAAGCATGGAGGGAATGGGCAGGGACTGCGGATGGATGGTGCTCGGTAGGAGTGTGGGTCGGCTGTGAGGCTTATCGACATAGTCCACGCGGTTGCGACAGTCGATGTGTCGCGAGTGGCACCGTGGTTAACGCAAGTACCTAGTAAGCGGGAGATTTTCCTGGTTCGAGTCCCAGTCTGATACATAATTTCACTCGTTGCGGCGGTTTCGGTGTAATCTCCCGATACAGCTGACATCAATCTTCCCATATCTTTCATTTCTCCCCCAGAAAAATGTTCAAATGTGTGTGAAATCTTATGGGAGTTAACTGCTAAAGTCATCAGTCCCTAAGTTTACACACTAATTAACCTAAATTATCCTAAGGACAAACACACACACCCATGCCCGAGGGAGGATTCGAACCTCCGCCGGGACCAGCCGCACAGTAAATGACTGCAGCGCCCGAGACCGCTCGGCTAATCCCGCGCGGCATTTCTCCCCCCTCCACCTTCATTTTATATGTACAGTTTCAGAAAACAGTGTTAAATGAGGAGTCTAGGAATATACTACAACCTCCCACATACCACTCCTGTAGGAACCGTGGTGACTAGTTTACAATAATTACGAGGTTGAGTCAAATGAAAACCTTAAATTTGTAATAACAAATCGAAATTTCGCGCCGTTATCCTATAAGCTGGTAAGCGTGCTACAAACAGCGTGCAGAATGGCCTTTAGGTGGCAGCATAGTGCAGATGCACACATACCCTCACAGTATCAGTATAAAAATGGCCGCCCCACTTGCGACTTGCAACACCACACTCCCCATAAACTCTTCCAAGTATTGGTCGTCTTTCCACCGCCTTACTGGGAACGCCCCCCCCCCCCCGCCCCCAGTACCATCTCCTCTTTAATGACCGTCCCTCTCCTGACAACCTCAGTAAGGCCAACCACTTTGCCTCTCACACCTCCGATGTTTTTTCCATCCCAGATGATCCCCACTTTGATTATTCCCTCTTCCCTGACGTCATGGACCGTGCGAATACCTCTGTTCCTACCCTTGCTCCTAGCTTCCAGTACTTGGGCCACACACCACCATTTGAACTTAACACTCCCATCACTACACAGGACATCAGCCTCACACTCCGCACGAAACGCAACACTGCTCCCAGCCACGACTGCATTACCTACCGCCACCTCAAACACTGCCCTCCCTCCTTCCTTTCAGTCCTTGCCACCCTCTACAATGTCATCCTTGCCACTGGCTTCAATCCTGACCTGTGGAAAACCTCCCATATCCTGATGTTCTCCAAACCCAACAAGCTTCCATCTGATGCCTCTTCCTATCGTCCTATCTGTCTCACATTGGTGTTCAGCAAGCTCTTGGAATCAATGCTTTCCCGGCGCATCCATCACCACCTCCGCCAAAACCACCTCCTCCCCAACACCCAATGTGGCTTTCCACCTTCCTTCTCTGCTGACGACCAACTCCTCCTCCTCACTCATCTCCTCTCCCTCCAGCTTAACTCCCGTCGCTCCGCCATTTTTGTCTCCCTCGACCTCGAAAAGGCCTACGACCATGTCTGGCATCCCGGTCTCCTGTTTAAACTCCAAACCTATGCCCTTCCTATCAACTACATCCGTCTGATGGCCTCCTTCCTCTCCCACCGCCCCTCCTATATTAGCATACATAATGCCAATTTGCACACCTTCTACCCCTCTGCAGGTGTGCCCGAGGGCTCTGTCCTCTCCCCTCTCCTCTACCTCCTGTACACGGCAGATATGCCCCGACCCCCCCCCCCCCCCTCCAGTACACCTCTTGCAATATGCTGATGACACCGCATTCCTCGCCCTCGCTCCTACCCTCCAATGGTCCCAACGCCTTCTCCAGAATCACCTTGACCTTTTTGCTGCATGGTGTAACCAGTGGCTCCTGAAAATCAATCCTTCCAAGACCCAGGCAATCATCATAGGTCATACCACTCGCTCCTTCTGGCTCCTGGATTTCTCCCTTACTGTCTGCGCCCGTCCTGTCCGCCTCACCCCCACCCTCACCTACTTTGGCCTCACCATTGACCGTCACCTCACCTGGATTCCTCATCTCTGCTCCATCCAATCCAAAGCCCACAACTGCCTCCGACTCCTCAAACTCCTCTCTGGCCGGACATGGGGGTTGCACCCCTCTACCATCCTCCACACCTAGGAATCCTTAATCCATCCCATCCTCTGTTATGCCAGTCATGCCTGGATATCTGCCCCCACCCCCAAATTCTATACGTCCCTCCAGATCCTTGAGCATCATGCACTCCGCCTCGCCTTCCGTATACACCTCCCATCCCCCACCTGGATCCTCTATGATCTCATTCCTTTCCCCCATCCGCTCCTATTCCTCGAACATATCTGCATCCTCTACACCTCCCACCGTCTTGATCCCCCTCACCCCCTGGTTGCTCCACTCCTCTCCCATCCCCGCCCCCTGCCACGTCTTCACTGTTGTGTCCCCCCTACCCTCCATCTCTACACCCTTCATCTCGTTTCCCATGGTGGCTTCCATCAACTCCCCCTTCCAGATGATGCCCTCTCTCCCTCCATTAATCCCTCCTATCAACTATGATCCTCACTCCCCCTCCTTTCCTCTGTCCTTTTCCCAGGTTACCTCTCCCCCCTTCCATCCTCTTTTTTCCCCACCTCCCCTCTCTCTGCCCCCTTCTCTCCCCCGAGTCCTTTTGTATTTCCCCCCTCTGCCACTTCTCATTCCCTCTCGTGTCTGCCCTGCCCCTCTCCCCCTTTATGAGTCCTCTCCCTCCTTGGTTCCCCCCACTATTCGTTTTTTCCTTCCTCCCTCCTTGTTCTTCCCCCTCCCCCAGGTCCTCCTCCCCCATCTGCCTTTGGCTTGGGAGTGTCATCTTTGTGCCGCCATTTTTCGTACAGTGTTTTACAGTGAATGTTTTACAGTGAGTGTTCCGTGTTGTGTTCTTTTTCGGGAAGTGTTGCGAACGGCCATCATACTGTCGCTGGGTGTGCTTTTTATCTCTTGCGTACAGAAACCAGACTCTCGCCATGTTTTTTAATTGTGTGTGTACTACGTTACTTGTCTGATCCCTGTGTCTTTTATTAACATTGCCAACCCCTTTTGCTTTCTGTTTTAACTTTCCGCATTTTCCCACCATTTTGCACTTTAAGTCATCGTTTTATCGCCTGTTTTTCTTGTTTCTTTTCTTCTTCCGTTTTTTTAAAGTCTGTAGGCTGTAGAGCAGCGTACTAAGCTGCTGCCAGCCTGCCCCCTTCGGGGGAACTGAAAATCAATAAAGAAAAAGAAAAAAAATAGCGACTTGCACCAGGGAAGAACAGCATTCTGTTATTCGGTTTTTGCGTAGTGAAGGTGTGAAACCTATTGAAATTCATCGACGAATGAAGGTTCAGTACGGTGATGCATGCTTGTCACAGCAGCAAGTCTACGAATGGAGTAGGAAGTTCGCAAATGGTGTGACTTCAGTGGAAGATGCTCCTCGTCCAGGTCAGGCACAACGAGTTGTGACTCCACAGAACATTGAAGCAGTTGAACCCACAGTGAAGGAAAACAGCCGAGTGACACTGAATGACATTGTAGCATGTTTACAGATTAGTCATGGGTCAGCACACCACATTGTGCGTGATGTTCTCCAGTTTCACAAAGTGTCTGCAAGATGGGTGCCACGGCAGCTGACTTCTAAAATGAGAGAACGACGTGTTGATGTTTGTGAAGAACTTCTTCGGCGCTCTGAACGAGAAGGTGATAGCTTCCTTGCAAGATTCGTTACTGGGGACGAAACCTGGGTTCACTTACAGTAACCGGAAACGAAGAGAGCGGGCAAGGAATGGTGCCATTCCTCATCACCAAAACCAAAGAAGTTTCGAACAGAACCATCAGCAGGGAAGGTTATGCTGACTCTCTTTTGGGACGGAAAAGGCGTCATTTTGGAGCATTACATGCCTAGAGGGACCACTGTCACCAGTGCAACATACACAGATCTCCTAAAAAATCATCTGCGACCTGAAATCAATTCAAAGCTGTCAGCAGGTGTCCTTTTGCAACATGACAATGCAAAGCCCCACACTGTCCATACAACAGTTGCAACAATCACAGACCTGCATTTTGAGTCTCTTCCTCATCCACCATACTCACCAGACCTTGCCCCAAGTGATTTCCATATGTTTGGACCACTCAAAGACGCAATGGGAGGAAAGAAGTTCAGTTCTGATGAAGAGGTACGCCACGCCGTACACGAGTGGTTGCACGGACTACCAAAAGAATTTTTTTCTAAAGGAATTTATGCACTTTGTAAGCGCTGGAGGACTTGCATTGAGCGTGAAGGAGATTATGTTGAAAAGTGATACTGCTTTGTACCACTTCTGCACAATTAACAACATTTTAAAAAATATTTAAGGTTTTCATTTGATTCACTCGTACATCGTCCATAGAGACATTTAAGCAATCATTCTTCGCGAGAATTAAACAGGAAGGAATACGTGTGTAATGGGGAATACTCTTTGCCATACACTTTGCGCTGGCTAGCAGATTAGCGATGTAAATGTAGAAAGCTGTGACTTATTTATGGCGCCATGGGACTTAATTTCTGATGAGCACAGTGCTCCTTTGACATTAAGCACTTCATTTTTAAGTACGGTGCCGTATTCTCACGTAGGAGGAAGTGTTTGCCTAGAGCAGATCGCTGTTGGAAGGGAGTTGGGCGAATAGCCGACTATGAAGTGCCGAAAGTTGCCGTTAGAAAATGTCTCCGAGGAATTTATTTCACTATCGCGTGGCGGAAGAGGAGGAATTCCGGAAAGCGTGCCCAGTTCTTTTATAGATAGGTGGAAGTTGGGCGACGCGACGCCGCGCTGTTACGGCCCGCCGTGTCCGTGCCGCGCCGCGCGCGGAATTACCTGCAGGCTGGTAATAACGACGCAGAAGTTGGCCGGCGCCGGACGACCCAGCGAACGATGAGGGTGGGATGAGGGGGGAAGGGGTTGAGGGGGCAGGCGAGGGAATGGAGGAAGGAGAGGGGCAGATGCGAAGAAGAGGCAATTGCAGTTTCACAGCCCGTCTGCTCCGGCTGAATATCAGCTCGCAACAATTTCAGAGTCCAGACGGTTATCATCATAATATCATACAACAAAGTCGTAACATTGCTGTGGACTCCTTAACATGACTGGTTCAGATCGCTCCACGTTTCTGCAGCAGTTCATTTACATTTTATTTCTTTATTATAGAGGGTACCACAATGAGCTGAGTGGTCGCTGAAAAGTTCTCAGGGAAGAAAGTGAATTCCGGGACAACTTGTGATTTTTGTTGAGATGCGGCAGAAAACGTGGTCGCAAGTTGGATTACAGGCCTGGGAAGTTTCCCAGGGGCTGCTCAGCATATCCTGAAGTTTTAGATTTTGTGTGTAATCCCTGATGGGTGGCCACAACGGTGCCAAAGCTCACAAGTGTCCAATTGAGGTGTAGCAAGTATAGCTAAAGGGGAATGTCAACAACAGTAAAATTTAAAAGATGCAAATCATATCAAACATTGATTCAATACTTCGTCGTGCTTTTATGAAACATGTTCCTGTTATTGCTAAGCAACTTTCACACTTATCAGTTATAACAGGAAACTCTTCTCTTTGATAATGATAAACAACGTTCTATTAATTACAAAATAACAACAATAATAATACAGCTTTTGTGTTTGTGCACGTAAACTGTATTCGCATAAAATATAATTGTTTTGGTTACATAAAAGCGCGGAAGTTACGCGAGCAGCTACACTATGTGATGACGTTCTTCATATTAGGTGCATTGTGCTGCCACCCACTGCCAGGTACTCCAAATTAGACATCGCGAGAGAGCAGAATGGGGCCCTCCGTGGAACTCACGGACTTCGAACGTGGTCAGGTGACTGGGTGTCACTTGTGTCACACGTCGGTACGCGAGATTTTAACACTCCTAAACTTCCCTAAGTCCACGGTTCCCAATGTGATATTGAAGTGGAATCATGAAGGGACACGTACAGGACAAAGGCGTACAGACCGTCTCCGTCTGTTGACTGACAGAGACCACCGACAGTTGAAGAGGGTCGTAATGTGTAATAGGCAGACATCTATCCAGACCACCACACAGGAATTCCGAACTGCATCAGGATCCACTGCAAGAATTATGACAGTTAGGAGGTAGGTCAGAAAACTTGGATTTCATGGTCGAGCAGTTGCTCATAAGCCACCAGTGACGCCGGTAAATGCCAAACGACACCTCGCTTGGTGTAAGGAGCGTAAACACTCCAAACGTTGTGTGGAGTGACGAATCACAGTACGCAATGTGGCGTCCGATGGAAGGGTGTATATATGGCGAATGCCCGGTGAACGTCATTTGCCAGCGTATATAGTGCCAACGGTAAAACCCGGAGGCGGTGGTGTTGTGGTGTGGTCGTGTTTTTCATGGAGGGGGCTAGCACAGCTTGTTGTTTTGCGTGTTTCTATCACAGCACAGGCCTTGATTGATGTTTTAAGCGCCTTATTCCTTCCCCCTGTTGAAGAGCAACTCGGGAATGGCGATCGCATCTTTCAGCACGATCAAGCACCTGTCCATAAAGCACGGCCAGTGGCGGAGTGGTTACACGACAGAACATCCCTGTAATAAACTGGCCTGCATAGAGTCCTCACCTGTATCTTAGAGAACACCTTTGGGATGTTTTGGAACGCCGATTTCGTTCCACTCCTCACCGACCAACATCGATACCACTCCTCAGGGCTGCACTCCGTGAAGAATGAGTTGCCATTTCCCAAGAAACCTTCGAGCACTTGATAGAACGTATTCCTGCTAGAGGGGAAGCTGTCATCAAGGCTATGGGTGGGCCAGCACCATACTGAATTCCAGCATTACCGATGGATGGCGCCACAAACTTGTAAGTCATTTTCAGCCAGGTGTAAGGATACTTTTGATCACATAGTTATTTTTTTTACTTATAAAATGCGATTTACGTTTTGTAAGGATGCGTAATGAACTAACACTGAAGTATGTGCGATTCGAATTGCATGCAAAAAAACAAACGAAGAACAAAGGCAAGTCGTTGACTCCTAGTTCCTCTCTCACGCATACATTTACGTTTATTTCTCGACCTGTGCTACCAGCACTGCCGTTAATCCTATCATTTATTACGTCAGTTACGTATTGTACCAAAACTACCGGAACTACGGTGAGAGTGCAGCTTTGAGCACGTATGTATTCAGCTTGGACGTCTACAGGAATTGTGCCTTTCCGTTCTCGTGAAATGTGAGAAATTTAGAACCTTCTCAATAATATGTTCTATTCGGTCAAGACAGTGTATTGCTTTCCCTTCCATACACTCTGTATTCATCGCCACCCAATAGTTTAAGATCGCTCAGACTCGGTACCAACACTAGAAACAGTCTGTTCGTAATTCTATGCCATATCAGGGAAACTGTCCATTAACCCCCTCTATTTTCATGCTTCGAGGCACTTTCACGTTCTTCATATTGGTTACAAGCATGCTATAGCCCATTCAAAGTAAGTCAGGTTGAGAACAATGAATTCTGAATGCTTATCATTTGTCTTCTTGGGATTCTGATCATTCGCTTGCCGGCTCTTGTGTCGTGTTGACGGTGAAGTTTGAAGATACAAGTATCGCTTTCCGCAATAGCAGGTGGTTCCATACAACAGAATTCATACTCCGAACAGCTCGAATTTATCTGGATGTTCGTGCATCTCAGATGCGGAGTTCATGCAGCTTAGTTTCAACTCTTCTGATAATCGACACATCAGCATAGTATCAGTTCTATGTATTAACATTTTCTCTTGTTAATTTGGAAATACGGGTTGCACAGATGAGGAACTCTGATTCTGTTCTTGTTTCAGTCTTCATAACGATGTCAATCGAAATCCTATGTAATTAACTTCAGAATTTCTTGTTGGTATTCTATGTTTTTGTTGGTTCTTTTTTTGTTTTCCATAAGTCAAATTGCAATAAGGTTCCATGTAGGTTTTGAATTTGAATAAATATTTGGCATCATGATATCAGGTTTCACTTATGGGCGCTGCTTTCTACAGCTTACCCCAAGATTAGTGAATCCTTATTTCACAAATATAATCAGAAATGGCTCTAGACACTATGGGACTTAACATCTGAGGTCATCAGTCCCCTAGACTTAGAACTACTTAAACCTAACTAA
Organism: Schistocerca piceifrons; assembly: GCF_021461385.2. NCBI lineage: Eukaryota > Metazoa > Arthropoda > Insecta > Orthoptera > Acrididae > Schistocerca > Schistocerca piceifrons. The sequence goes on from NC_060140.1 coordinate 604,015,267, forward strand.
CCTAAGGACATCACACTCATCCATGCCCGAGGTAGGATTCGGACCTGCAACCGTAGCAGCAGCGCGGTTCTGGTTTGAAGCGCCTAGAACCGCTCGGTTACAACGGCCGGGGTGGGCAAGCTTAGGCAGTAGGTTATTAAAAGTGGATCACGAAGAAGGCCCCTTTGCAAAAGGATTATTGCTATTCGTAGCGGTAGAGTCATCTTTATACACTGATGAGACAAAAAGTTATGACCACCTGCTTAATAGCTTGTTTGTCCGTCTCTGGAACGAAATATATCACTGGTACTGCATATTTTGGATCCGTCGGTTAGTTGGAAGGTTTGTGGAGGTATTGTAAGTAGGTTTTCTTATTGGTAACGCCACGTAGCGCTCTATGTGAAAATCACTGGCTGTGCTGTGTGCAGTCTGTGGCTAGTTTGCATTGTTGTCTGCCATTGTAGTGTTGGGCAGCTGGATGTTAACAGCGCGTAGCGTTGCGCAGTTGGAGGTGAGCCGCCAGCAGTGGTGGATGTGGGGAGAGAGATGGCGGAATTTTGAGAGCGGACGATCTGGACATGTCTCATTAAGAAAGAGTAAATTTGTAAGACTGGATGTCTTGAACTGATATATATAATATGACTTTTGAACAATATTAAGGTAAATACATTGTTTGTTCTCTATCAAAATCTTTCTTTTGCTAACTGTGCCTATCAGTAGTTAGTGCCTTCAGTAGTTTGAATCTTTTATTTAGCTGGCAGTAGTGGCGCTCGCTGTATTGCAGTAATTCGAGTAACGAAGATTTTTGTGAGGTACGTGATTTGTGAAACGTATAGGTTAATGTTAGTCAGGGCCATTTTTTTGTAGGGATTTTTGAAAGTCAGATTGCGTTGCGCTAAAAATATTGTGTGTCGGTTTAAGCACAGTCATGTATAATTGTTCAAAGGGGATGTTTCAGTATGTGGCATTAGATGTTTACACACAGGTCATGCAATTCGCGTAAATAACGGACGGCTGATTTGTGTACGTTGTTATGGCGCCCAATAGCAACCCAGATGGGTTCTATAGGTTTTACATCAGGGGAGCTGAGTTGACTATAATGCTCCTCAAATCACTGTAGTGCGTTTGTGGCTCCGAGACGCGGATCATTATGCTGCTGAAAGATGACATCGCCGTCGAAGGGGACATGAAGCTTGAAGGGGAGCAAGTGGTTCGCAGCTGTCAGCGTGTCTTTGATTCCTAACAAAGGTCCCATGCAAGAGCAGGAGAATGTCTCCCATAACATAATAATGCCCCCACCAGTGCGTCCACGACGCGACGCACGTTTCGAGCTGCCCTTCATCCCGATGACGGCGTTCGTGGAGACGACCATCGACCTATTGTAGCAAAAATGTGATTCACCTGTAGGCCTGACACGTTGTCATTGATCGATGGTCGAATCCCTGTGGTCCCGTGCCCACTACAACCGTAATCGACTACGTTATTGGGTTAACATGTCGAGACGTAGGGGTGGTCTGCTACGGAGCTCCGTGTTCAGCAATGTACGGCATTGTGCCCTTTCCGCAGAGATGCCACAGGTCACCAGTTATCCTACTTTACAGAGCAGACAAGCTTCCACACCTCACATTCTGTGAAGAGTCGCGGACGTCCAACCACTTAGCGCCTAGTGGTAGTTTCACTGTCCTTCAATCTCTTTCCGTAGACGCCCAAGACAGTAACAAGTGAACATTCGACCAGCCTCGCAGTTTTCGACATACACGTTTACAGGTTCTGTGTAATAGTAAACTGTTCACTGTCAAAGTCGCTTGTCTCAATGGATTTCCGAATTTGCAGCCCATATCTTAGCTAGGGTGGTCCCTCATCCGTTTCTGCTCCGCTTAAGAGTTTTGTTACCGTGTCAGGTGACACCGAAGCTACAAGGCGGTATCCAGCGTCGCCGTGGGAATTGGTCAAAATGTTTTGGCTTATCGGTGCATGTTCGACTATAAATGACGAGCCGTTTTGTTGCCTTCTCGAAACGGAAGTTTCGGCGTCCATTTGTCGTGAGTGGTGTAAACACCCAGAATTTTCTGGCTGGGCTGAGTCTCAGAACTGGCCATTTCCGCAGAGACGCTGATTTTCGGAACAGTTTATGAGTCTTTCTGATGACTCTGCGAGGACACTCTTTTTTTAGTGAAGGTGGAACATAGTTTGTTTTTGTCAGCCTTTATAGGTTCTGACTTCATCTTTCAGGTTGGGTTAGTCCCTTAATGCCGTGAGAGAAAGTTTTAGTTTGAGTCTGCACGGCAGAAAGTCCCTGAGATTTGTAAATACGTGCTGATTCGAAGGCCAGAGGGTCGAAATGAAGTTGGTATTTCAGTCGATACCGATGTTCCGATTTAAGGATATGCAGACAGATTAGGTGAAGTTAAAGGAGCAGAGTATAAAATTGAATTAACGGACAATATTCCTGTAAGGTATCGCGCATACAGGTGTTGCTCCTAGAATACTTTAAGTCCTGTGAAACAGAGACAATGTGTAAAGAGAAAAACTGGTGCGTCGCTACACGGAGCACCATGTCCAACAAAGTGCGGTGGGCGAATGGTGTGTTCCAAAACAATAGGCTGTTTCCTGTGCTAAAAATATGGTTTGGATGATTGTTATTATAATATTCAAACAGTATTTACGTCAATATTCTCACTAAACATCTGTTATTTTTATGTAATTATACTTAAAAATAATTAAATATCAAGATTTGGTCACATGATTGAAAACGCTCTGTTACTGGCTGAAGCTATGGTGACGTCACAGACTAGGAGTAAGGCGACGCTGTACGTGTATTATATGAGTGTTGGCCGAAGTTATGAGGTTTTCACGTACTTTTTCTGCAAAAAGTTTAACTATTTTGTGATGGAAAACGCTACAACTCAAAAGGAATTTTGTGAACGCTGATATTGGAAACCTATCGGAATTTGATGCCTTAATGCACCACCCATTTAGGGCTGCGATATGGGAAACTACGGACATTCTTTGCTCTGCTCTCTGAAACGTCATTAAACTCGCTTAAAAATAAGGAATTCTAGGACTTTTACAAATCGGTACTTATATTGTAACTTTATTGTCGGCTGTCACTCATGAGTTACGACCCACAGCACAATAAAATTGTTCTTAGCAGTTCTTAGTGCTGATTTCCTTTATAGAAGACACGCAGCCGAAATACAACTGTGAGCAGATGCTCGGTGGAACAACGGGTAGCGCATCTGACGGAGAATAAAGTGATCACATGTTCGAATCATGAAAGAATCACATATTTTTGAAAGCTTTACACGAAATACGAAAATAATGTTAGCAACAACTGATTGTAGTAGTTGTTTCGATGGTGCGATGTATTATACATAGCTTCACATTAACCTTAGTCTTAGAAATGTACAACAGAGGATAAATGCATTTACTGGGCGAACAAACAATTCGCTTTTTTGGAAAGCATTTCTACTAATGAAGATATCGCCATACGCCCACAGCACAACGAGATGTAGGGCGATGAGGTTCTCTATACGGAAAGATTTAAGGCATGTACAACATGCGGGTAACGGCTGTGGTGTTTGTTAGTAAATTAACCTCAGTGTCTGAAGCAGACTTACTTCATCTTTATGCAAGAGCACGAAACTTCAAAAGTATAAACAATAAGGATCCTAGGTGGACAGACAAAGAGAAAAATTACATTGTTTGTAATAAAGTAAAAATTGTGTGGTCACATTAACTGTAAAATCTCTTTTTGAACGTGACGTGTGTGAAGAGCGATTGCAAATGAAAGCGCATGTAAACAGCAACACAGCAACATTCTGTTTCCTATCGGTGTGGTGAAGTTTTGTAGTTGTGACTTGGTTTTCATACCAGAGGACTGTCAAGTCCTTTTACAAATAAGTTAAAATAGTCTTTGTAGTTGGATTCGAACCACCGATCTATTGACATCACATTACAAAGTTCGAGAGTCTACCGCTCTAACAACTTTTTTGTTGTTGATCTCATTTTGTTAGTTATTGTTCGTTGCATTTGTTCGGGGTGGACGTCCCATGACACCCGTTCAAATTCATCGTTGAGCAATTTACTCAGTTTTTTAAATTACAGATAGCAGCTAACCCTCTGACCGAACACGCTGGCCTACCGTGCCAGTATCGAAGTTGGGTAAAACAACAATTTTCACTAAGAAATTAATTTCGTTGGATGATGCTATACTTTCTTGTAACAGTGGGAATGCATATCTCGGAGGTAAATTATTATTAACTTCACAGTGCAACGTGTATTTTAATTAAGGTAATGAATTTGTGCGTCAATATGGTGGCAATTTGCCGGTACAGTGTAACCACTTTTTACGCATCTTCTCATTCTCTGGAACACTCGAAAACAACTTTTCGGAGTTTTTGTAGATGTGTTTGTACAGTATGTTACTACACACTACTTGTAACCAATTTTCCGAAACGTAAATTCCAAAACATAGCACCACTATGAATTAGCATTATGACAGAAGGAGCAGTTAGCTATCCAGTGACGTCACAGGTATCACATGAGTCGAAAGGAGCGTTTTAGCGGGCGTTCAGATTATTTGAATTTCATTTCCCTTTTTATAAAAATGGTTCAAATGGCTCTGAGCACTATGGGACTCAACTGCTGAGGTCATTAGTCCCCTAGAACTTAGAACTAGTTAAACCTAACTAACCTAAGGACATCACAAACATCCATGCCCGGGGCAGGATTCGAACCTGCGACCGTAGCGGTCTTGCGGTTCCAGACTGCAGCGCCTTTAACCGCACGGCCACTTCGGCCGGCTTTTTTATAAAAGAACACTGAAAATCAAGAGGGAAGAAAGCATGTTAGGAGCATAAAATGACATAATTAATCATTTAAGACAATTTTCAGAAAAAGTCAAATACCCTATGAGCCACCAACGTATTGTAATATGTCGGAAGATCTGCCACAGATCGCCATAATCGCTGTCTCATGTTCTGTGACGTGGACGTGATGTAGACGTCCAACACCTTGTCGCCTACTCGTGATTTCACTGTTCTTCAACCACTTTCCAGGGATGCTCACGACGGCAGCACGCCACCGCCCAGCTATGCTGTTCTCTAGATGTTAGTCTCCGGGTTCCAGTCCGCAATACTTTGGCGTTTCCCAAAGTGCTTGTGCCAGTGACACCATTTGCTGCCCCATACAGTTACTATTTAGACCCCCTATTCATCTCTGTTCCGTTTATTTATATGGTTTACTTGCCGTGTTATGAGCCCGCAGTACCATCGAGCGCTTTTGTATCACAGTGGGCGGCGGCCATAATGTTCTGGTTGATCATTATATTTCGGATGCTATGATACCAGAAATTTTTGCACCGAACTCACTTGACCCCCATATTGTCTTTGTGCCGCTGAGTACGGCCGTGTAGCATTACTGTGGTGTTATGCAAGGATTGTTTGTATAATTATTCCTTGTTGGCAAGGCTGAGTGAGTTTATCATTTCAATCTTCCTGATCTGTAACTGTGGCAAGAGGTTCAGTTGCGTTCGCAGTCATAATGTAATTGATGTGTTAAAACTATAGCCGAAGGAGTCTTGTTCAAGTAAAAAAATAATGGTTTCATTCATTACACTACTTATAGTTAATCCTAACGGTTGTTACGTCCATTTTATGCCTTGAGTGATGTGCCAAATTAGAGGCGATCTAACAGTGAGTGATCTGTCCCATCGAATTAGGGAAGGATGCAGAAGGAAGTCGGCCGTGCCTGTTCAAAGGAACCATCCCCGCACTTACGTGAAGTGATTTAGGGAAATCACGGGAAATCTAAATCAGGATGGCCAGACACGGATTTGAACCGTCGTCCTCCCGAATGCGAGTCCAATGCGTTAACCACTGCGCCACCTTGGTCGGCAGGGTAGATATTTTTTATTTAAGTTTGTCATGGATCTTCCAAGGAGAGGTATCGTAGAGTAATTAATGTTTAAATGAGTTTTGGAGAACTAATTTGGTCATAAAAATCTTTAGCACTCAACCTTGAACTTCCATGCGTGGTCCATGGATAATAAGTTGCTTTTATTGACTTGAGCTTTTGTATAATAGCTGTTATTTTGTTTTAATTGCATGAAACTTTTATGAAATAGGAATGTCCAAGTACAACGTTCGCTCACGCCTCAATCCAGCCTGCCACTTTCCTGTCCCACTATAATCATGTTCCCTCATTGTTTAAAAACTCATTCTATTTTATGGCGTATAAGTTATCTTTGCGTTCATCTCGGTAACGAGTGATCTTGCTTGCAAATACTTAGTCTGGTAATTAGTTCCGTAATTTTGATCCAGTTAAATTTATGTTTCACATCATTCAGAGAGTAGCTGTTTGGACCTTCGCCTCGAGTGATCGTGGACTTTGTCTGCTACAACTCAGCAGTTGGCGGACTTTGAGTTTTTGTAAATACCATCAAACCTGTGCGACGAAACAAAACAGTGTAAATGAGAATGGTATAATTTTCACTCGACTTTGGCTACAAAAATGGAAATGTCGTGTGGCTAGGGCCTCCCGTCGGGTAGACCGTTCGCCTGGTGCAGGTCTTTCGATTTGACGCCACTTCGGCGACTTGCGCGTCGATGGGGATGAAATGATGATGATTAGGACAACACAACACCCAGTCCCTGAGCAGAGGAAATCTCCGACCCAGCCGGGAATCGAACCCGGGCCCTTAGGATTGACAGTCTGTCACGCTGACCACTCAGCTACCGGGGCGGACACTCTGGCTACAGAAGACCATATATCCAAACGACCAAAGAGCTTAAGTCCATTATCTTGTAATCTTTCTTGTTTTAATGACACAGAACTGAACTTCTTTTTTGATGCGTCTTTTAGCAAATGGGTAAGTAATTTTTTCAGCATGGAAAAGGAATCCTTGCAGAGATACTGTGGAAACTATTGGGCAAACTTTTAAAGTCTAAGGTCTAAACTAACGAGCTACTCATTTTTTTGTCTGAATTGAAGCTAGTATGGATCTCCTTCACAGTCACGATGACGTGTTAAAGGTAACTGGCGGAAGTGGTAACTGCAGGAACCTATAAAGTAGTTGGGTATTGAGGATCATTTATTCGATATACTGGTACATTTCACGAGCACATGGTTACCAAATCTAAAAACAGTCATATTCTAATACCTTGAAGGTATTTTTGTTCTGTCGTTGCAACTACAAAAATGCGTCATTTTTATCACCAGACGCGTTTCGCTTTATTGAAGTAAAGCATCATCATTTGCCTGTAGTTAAGTCATTTACATTTTGATTTGCTTTTAGATCGGTTTAATGTCGCCTTGTCAAGGTTGTAATATGCCTTGTAAGGGAACGGTTTTTGCGACAGGGATAATTTATTTCGTAAACCAAATGGCGAACTGCTCGTTGTTTGCTTAAGAGACATTTGAGGGTGTAACCATGGTCAAAAGTCTAATCTTATGGAATATAAGGGGCTAAAAGCACGGTGTGTATCACTAGGCACAGTTGTCAGTCTTGCTTGGTTGGTTGGTTGGTTTGGGGAAGGAGACCAGACTGCGTGGTCATCGGTCTCATCGGATGAGGGAAGGATGGGGTAGGAAGTCGGCCGTGCCCTTTCAGAGGAACCATCCCGGCATTTGCCTGGAGTGATTTAGGGAAATCACGGTAAACCTAAATCAGGATGGCCGGACGCGGGATTGAACCGTCGTCCTTCCGAATGCGAGTCCAGTGTCTAACCACTGCGCCACCTCGGTCAGTCTTGCAACCGGCACAATGTTCTATTGTAGGTCCCTTGCTTTTACTTGATATATACCAAAAACCTGCACATAAACATGGCAGACGACTGAAAAGAAATTCTCTTTGGAAGTAGCACAAATGTTATCGTGAAAGATAAGTAACGTAATATAAGTGATGTAGATAATAGGGTAGTGAGTAATATTAGCACGTGGCTTTCAGAGAAAAGATTATCGCATGACTACAACCAGACACAGTACATGCAGTTTCTGACTCGGAATCTTGTGAAAGAGAAATTTTATTATCTCAATATGGGTCAAATAGTGATTATAGTCGATAATTTTAGATGTTTTGTAGTGAGGGTAGATGGAAGACTCTCTTGTAACTGCAACGTCCAAGATCTTGTATAGAAACTGAGTGATACTATCTTCGATAAGAATTACGTCCACTGTCTCTGAGATTGAAACGCGAAGACTTGTGTTTCGCTTACTTTATTATGTCTCATGGCGTTACATTTTGCGGCAGCCAAAAATATTTTTACTCCAGTAAAGGGCGATCAGATCTGTGATGTCACTCCACGAACGTCGTACAGGCCATTGTACAGAAGTCTCTGAATACTATGCCATCTCTGTACGTATATTTCATAACGGAATTTGTTGTAGACAATACTGACTCATTCATCAGGAACTAGAACTTGACGGCCTAGCAATCGAAACCGGAGCGGTCGCCTTAATCGCTTCGGCTATCCAAGCACGCTTCCCGTCTAACCCAAATTCCCAACTTGTCTCACACGACATACCTATCGTACGGTCCATTACTCTCATTTTTGCACGCATCCTCACGCTGATACCCCCGAAAGGTCCGACGAAGAGTGCTTCTGCACTGAATGATCATTAATTGTCATGAAGGTAGTCTCTGTTCGTCCTGACATGTGTATATGCACGGATATCGCCTTGATGGCAATTAATGATCATTCAATGCAGATGTGCTCTTCGTCCTGCCTCTTGCGGCGATCAGCATGAAGTTGTGAGCGATGAGGGTAATGGACAGGCGAAGCTTCGTATGTAGTGTGGGATAAGTTGAAAATTTGGGGTAGACGCGAAGCACGGTCGGATACCTGAAGCGGTTAAGGTGACAGCCCGCTTAAATCGGGAAATCCGGGTTCGAGTCCAGATCAAGCACAAATTTTCACTTTTTGCCATTAAAAGTACTGTAAGAGGTCCATGACTAAGGAATTTATTGCTCGCGCACTCGAGCAGATGTAATTTCGATGGATTGCTCACGTGCTGCATGCGATATGTAAGCTATAAGAGAATCTCTGACCAGAGAGCAGTGTTGGGTGCAGTAAGAGCAGTGTCAGTAGGAGTAAGTAGTAGCTAGCAGTCTGGTGTATGGAGTTGGCTGGGCCGGTCGTGGGGAGCGATGGCGGCGCCTGAGCGATATAATGCAAGGTAAAAGCAGCCGCGCGCATGTGTATTTTGTTACAACAAAATTTCTACTATTGTTATATCAAGTCCCATGTAAATGTTTTAAAAAATCTTTTAATAATAATCTTTTTTATTAAATTAACTTTTGACAATCATTCACCTGAATTTAAAGAATTTACTAATTTCTGCAATCCATGGTCATCCTGATTATCGTAAAGAAAAATCAGTTGTTTCTTTTAATACATGAAAAATCTAGCGGCCAGCATTGCACTGGGCTGTGCCAGAAAAATTTCTTATAGGAGCAGACATACAGGGTGAAAAGTATTTAAACCGACAAACTCTGGGAGGTTGTAGGGGACATCAAAACAAATATTTTTCCTAATATCATTTTTTCCTATGAGGATTATTTAAACCGGTGGAGGCCATATTACGCTCTTCAGGTGTTAGAGGGTGTATTACGCTCTTCAGTTGTAGGCAACTGCTGTCCAGCAGTGTAGTAGTGCATTGTCTCTGTTTACTAATGGAGCGATACACCTGGAGTGAGTACACTGATATGGTTGGTGCGTACTACGTAGCGCACCACAACGGGCGATCTGCACAGCGGGTTTATCAACAACGATATCCTAATCGCCGAATCCCGCATCATACGACCTTTGCTGCTGTGTACCAACGTCTGCGTGAGACCGGATCATTTAGCAGATTACCTGGACAGGGACACGGTCGCGCTGTAAGAAAGCCGCAATTTGAGGAAGCTATCTTGCAGCATGTGGAGCGGCATCCTTCAATTGGCACTCGTGCAATTGCACGTTAAGATGAGGACGAATCAGACGAATTTAAGAACAGTCCTTCGAGAGCAATTGTTACGTCCATTTCACTTATAGCGTGTCCAAAACCTGGAACCAGTTGATTATCCACTCAGAACACAGTTTTCGCAGTGGTACCTGGAACAGTGTGAAACGTATCCTACATTTCCATCCTTTGTTTTGTTTACCGATGAAGCAACGTTCTGGCGCCATGGAGTCTTCAACATGCACAGTTCGCATGTTTGGAGTGAGGATAACCCACATGCCACAGTTACTAGCGCTCAACAAGTGCGGTTCTTCGTTAATGTGTCGGTCGGTGTTGTTGGGGGACTGTTTAATTGGGCCGTACCTGCTACCTAGGCCATTAAACGGCAGGCACTATTACAAGTTTCTGGCCAGGGCATTGCCAGAATTGCTGGAAGACATCCCGCTCCCTACAAGACAACGCATGTGGTTCCAACATTACGGGCGCCGGCATATTTCAGTCGTCGTGTGCGCCTATTCCTGGACCGACGGTTCCCAGAAACGTGGATTGGCAGAGGTGGTCCTGTACCATGGCCTGCTCGATCCCCAATATGTCCCCTCTGGACATTTTTGCGTGGGGAGAGATGCGCAACCTTGTTTACGCAACCTCTGTTGTATCAGAAGAGGATCTGGTTGCTTGGATAGTAGCAGCAGCAGGAACAATTCAGGATACTCCTGGGGTTTTTGCCCGTGTCAGACAGAACATGATCCGACGGTGTAATCTTTGTTTATGTGTCAATGGAGGAATTTTAAAAAATCTACTGTAAATGAAATTGGGTTGTGTTAATGTGTTGTCTCTTGGTCATAAAAAATTGGAAAAGTGTTTGTTGGTTTAACTAATCTGCCGCCAGAGAAATCTTCCTCTGCCGGTTTAAATACTCCTCATAGAAAATAATGACATTAGGGAAAAATATTTGTTTTGATGTCCGCTACAACCTCCCAGAGTTTGTCGGTTTAAATACTTTTCACCCTGTATACGCGTTATCCGGCGACTTCATTGAGGTAATAATTTTCAATTTATTCAGTATGATCTTTCAGGGCCTTGACGCAGCTCTCCTGACGTCCAAATTTATCAGTGTAGATTCAAAATTAGTTAATTATTGAAAGCTTATATATGAGCCCCTTTTTATTGGGAGGTTAGTTACATTTTTATTGCGAGATTACGGAATAGTAAACTGTTGGGAGGTTACACTGAATGTGAATGATATACATAATTTTTTTCTCATGGGAGGTTACAGTACTTAAATGTCCGATTAAACACTTGTATAAATACGTAAGGCTTTCAGTGTGGGCTTATAGATGTCTACACAAAACACGAATCATTTCTAACAGGAGGAGTTCAGCAACCACCGTGAATGAGACGCAGAGGTGACGTAGGCGTGCAGTGGACCTACCGGTGAGCAGGGCGACGGTGAAGGCGATCACGAGCGAGAGCAGCGCGGCGGGCCCGCTCCAGTCCTCGGCGGCCAACCCCAGCAGCAGCAGCACGCCCAGCGCCCAGTGCGAGCCCACGCCTGCGCACGCGCCCCACACCTGCCGCGCCTCCATCCTGCAACACGGCCGCCGTCACCACTCAGCACGCACGCAGCAGCAAAAATTATCTCGTGTCTCCGGCCGCGTCATGCGGCTTAAAAACAACGAGCTTTCGACCGACCGCCATCATCAAGTAGCGACTGTAGTCTGGTTGCTGCTGCAGTACTCCCATAGCGGCGCTACCACTTGTGACGTCACTGATGACGATTCCTATAAGGTACAGTTGCTTATCTATAAAGACGGCGGTCTTCAGCAAGGCACACCTTTGGACACGGGCATTGGAAGCTTGAAATGGAGAAGACGGTCTCGTGACCAAAACATTACCTTATACGGCGCTGGACTGGGCACTAGTGACGTCACAGCCGGTCACGGTGCTATATAAGGGCGACAGTAGCAACAATACAGCAGTCACTATTTGACAATGGCTCGTAGATTTTAAACAACTTCAAGTGGCGCTAAGTCAGAGACAATTTGAACACTATAAACCTACGTTGGCGAGGGAAAAAACTGTAGGAGAAGAAAGAGATATATGTTGTTGTGGTCTTCAGTCCTGAGACTGGTTTGATGCAGCTCTCCATGCTACTCTATCCTGTGCATGCTTCTTCATCTCCCAGTACCTACTGCAACCTACATCCTTCTGAATCTTCTTGGAGTATTCATCTCTTGGTCTCCCTCTACAATTTTTACCCGCCACGCTGCCCTCCAGTACTAAATTGGTGATCCCTTGATGCCACGGAACATGTCCTACCTATCGATCCCTTCTTCTAGTCAATTTGTGCCACAAACTTCTCTTCTCCCCAATCCCATTCAATACCTCCTCATTAGTTATGTGATCTACCCATCTAATTTTCAGCGTTCTTCTGTAACACCACATTTCGAAAGCTTCTATTCTCTTCTTGTATAAGCTACGTATCGTCCATGTTTCACTTCCATACATGGCTACACTCCAAACAAATACTTTCAGAAACGACTTCCTGACGCTTTAATCTATAGTCGATGTTAACAAATTTCTCTTCTTCAGAAACGCTTTCCTTGCCATTGCCAGTCTACGTTTCATATCCTCTCTACTTCGACCATCAACAGTTATTTTGCTCCCCAAATAGCAAAACTCCTTTACTACTTTAAGTGTCTCATTTCCTAATTTAATTCCCTCAGCATCACCCGACTTAATTCGACTACATTCGACTATTCACGTTTTGCTTTTGTTGATGTTCATCTTATATCCTCCTTTGAAGGCACTATCCATTCCGTTCAACTGCTCTTCCAAGTTCTTTGCTGTCTCTGACAGAATTACAATGTCATCGGCGAACCTCAAAGTTTTTATTTCTTCTCCACGGATTTTAATACCTACTCAGAATTTTTCTTTTGTTTCCTTTACTGCTTGTTCAATATACAGATTGAATAACATTGGGGAGAGGCAACAACCCTGTCTCACTCCCTTCGCAACCACTGCTTCCCTTTCCTGTCCCCCGACTCTTATAACTGCCATATGGTTTCTGTACAAATTGTAAATAGCCTTTCGCTCCCTGTATTTTACCCCTGCCACCTTCAGAATTTGAAAGAGAGTATTCCAGTCAACATTGTCAAAAGCTTTGTCTAAGTCTACAAATTCTAGAAATGTAGGTTTGCCTTTCCTTAATCTAGCTTCTAAAATAAGTCTTAAGGTCAGTATTGCATCACGCGTTTCAATATTTCTACGGAATCCAAACTGATCTTCCCCGAGGTCGGCTTCTACTAGTTTTTCCATTCGTCTGTAAAGAATTCGCGTTAGTATTTTGCAGCCGTGACTTATTAAACTGACAGTTCGGTAATTTTTACGTCTCTCAACACCTGCTTTCTTTGGTATTGGAATTATTATATTCTTCTTGAAGTTTGAGGGTATTTCACCTGTCTCATACATCTTGCTCACCAGATGGTAGAGTTTTGTCGGGACTGGCTCTCCCAAGGCTGTCAGAGACAGAGACATATATGCGGCAAATATTTGAGGAGGTAAGATGTAAGTGCTACTCTGAGCTGATTCTCTTAACGCAGGAGAAGAATTCAGGGCAGACCGCATCAAACCAGTTAGAAGACTGCCGATAAAAAGATAAGAAAAGAAAAAAGAAATCATTAAACTTAACTGTACTGTGAGACAGAAGGATAAACTTGTTATTTACGAAAATGACGAGTTTATCCTTCTGTCTGGCAGCACATGTGACTCCCGCGTTGAGAGCGACCGTGTCGAGGCACTTTCGTAAGCAGGCTGGCGCTAGCAGTCAATTGAGCTTCGTGTCTCTATCAGGGGTGCTTATCAACAACTGAAACCCTATCGCTGGCTTCCTTCAACGAAGGAGAATATGCACGTTAGCGTTGCAGACACAGTGAGAAGTATGGCGTCACCAAACTGAGTCATGATGTTAAAAAGTTCTTGAATATTTGTATCACGTCATTCTTGAGGAATTTTCTGATCCGACGGTTCTGCCGTCTTACTGAGACCTCTTTTCGGGAAGTGACTGCACAGTAAGCATGGACCCCTTCCCGGAAGGATGGCCAAGACGAAGACCGAAAGATCGGATCAGAAGATTCCGCAATTATAACACTATACCAATAGCCCAGAAGTTTCCAACAACAGCGGCCCAGGAATGGTGTCACAATCATAGTTCTCATACGGTGTCTCTCGTCTGAAATCCATCCCACACTGTCGCCTCTTGCCAGCAGCAATCGCATACGCCCCCTGATGTGTACCTCGTCCTCAGATCTGCCTCAATCTATGTTTTCGACCTAAAGATTATGTTGATCCCGTGGTTTGCCGCCACCTGTTCCACGCCGTCGATAATGCTTATCCTGGTTCAGAAGTGAATACGCTGGGAGCCTTACGGTCGACAGACGAACCAGTTTGGCCCACACACTGCATGGGGGCTTCACTAAATATAATGCAAATAATTTTTAATTTTAGTAGCTGACTGTCCGGTTACGCAGTCTCGTAACCGGTTGGCCCTGACTAGTATTACTCCGCAATCTGACTGCATAGAATAACAACAAAGAATGAAAGAAAATTTCCGTTAACACAATTAATTAATTAAGTCCCCAGCAACTATAAAACCTAGGAAACATCAAAACACAAGTGTAGCTGTTCTGTGTGTGGAAGTGTGATTCAACGTACACATCTGGCACGGTTCTTCCTCAATAAGACCAGATATTTTAAACACCATTTATACTGAAGTAATTAAAAAACCAGAAATACTATAATTGTATATAGAAACCAGAAATACAATCTAATACAAGAACATGAGCCAGATGCTTTGTTGACTGAACCTGTGACCAAGAGGCATTATTGTTTAAGACATTGAAATAATAGAAAAAAAGGAATTTTTTACCTTCATATATATTGACGAAAAGCACACTCTGATCATTACAGCATCCCCAATCCAACAATATCTGGTGTCTAGCCCATCAAAACAATATGACAACATCTGAACAAGCACTCTCCATGGGAACTTCTCAACAACGACTCACCACTGCTACATCTCAACAAGCACTGCCTACTGCTATTTCTCAATAAGCACTGCCAGTGGAGGCAGCGGAGTAATACTCTTTGGCGCAATCTCTGGCGCTGTGGCTCAGTGTAGCCACCTTTCATATGCCCCTCCTCCACGGGCCAGAATTTGATGGTATTTTTGCCAGCATTGGTGGTGAAAATACCACCAAATTCGTCCAAAAAAAACCACAGACAAAAATAAAAGTTAATATTAATAATTAAATATCACATAACTAGATAAAATTTTGTCTTTGCACTGACCGTTCCATATCCTAATATATAAAATACAGTAAGGAATACAAATGCTTGCATACATGTGATTTTACATAATAGTTTACACAAGTATCATGTGGTTAAACAATTCAATCAATAGCGTCAGCAATGACGAATATGTGCAGGTAAGAGTCTCATAACATTTCATAAACAGTAAATACACAAAAAATCAGTTTATACAAATATTCACATAAAATCTTGTCAATATATCAATAAACAAGTAGTTGACAGTTCCAGCAGTAGCACCCAGCAATGGTCAACAGGTGCAGACACCAACGAGTGACATTATTTTAGTAGAAACAGTTCCATCAGTGGCACCCAGCAATGTTGAACAGGTGTAGACAGCAACAAGTGACATAATTTCAGTAGAAGCAGTTCCATTAGTGGCACTCAGCAATGTTGAACAGGTGCAGACACCTACAAGTGACATCATTTCAGTAGAAGCAGTTCCATTAGTGGCACTCAGAAATGTTGAACAGGTGCAGACACCAACAACTGACATCTTCTCAGTAGAAGCAATTCCATCAGTGGCACCCAGCAATGCTGAGCAGGTGCAGACACCAACAAGTGACATCTTCGGTAGAAGTAATTCCATCAGTGGCACCCAGCAATGTTGAGCAGGTGCAGACACCAATAAGTGACATCATTTCAGTAGAAGCAGTCCATCAGTGGCACCCAGCAATGTTAAACAGGTGCAGACACCAACAAGTGACATCATGTCAGTAGAAGCAGTTCCATCAGTGGCACCCAGCAATGTTGAACAGGTGCAGACACCAACAAGTAACATCATTTCAGTAGAAGCAGTCCATCAGTGGCACCCAGTAATGTTGAGCAGGTGCAGACAGCAACAAGTGACATTTCAGTAGAAGCAGTTCCATCAATGGCACCCAGCAATGTTGAACAGGTGCAGACACCAACAAGTGACATCATTTCAGTAGAATCAGTTCCATTAGTGGCACCCAGCAATGTTGAACAGGTGCAGACTGCAGTCCATAATATTCACTATCACTAATCGTCGGACACACACAGAATTTATCTGAAGGTCTTAAATATTTTATACAACCGTATCCTGAAAAATACTGAACGTTAATAACATAATTTATCAAGTCACTATAGCTTTATACCGAATTTAATCAGAGAAATTAGACTGTGTGTTTGTTTACGGCTGTCAGTGCATTCGCACTGAGCGCTCGATCAGCTGTAGGCGCGTGACGGAAGTGATTGTTTGCGGTCAACGACTGCCTTGTGCGGCGCGCGGCTTGACTGTTGCTCTGAGTATGTGCCGCCGCCGGAACACGGCACGGTATCCTTGCATTCTCCGTGTGTTTACGTATAACTGTTGGTCATAAATTGGTAGTGGCAGCAGAAGACAACACAGCTGATGGTCAGAAGCACTAGTTCGCGCAGACTTGACTGTTGCTTTGAGTATGTGCCGCCGCCGGAACACGGCGCGGTATCTTTGCATTCTCCGTGTGTTTACGTATAACTGTTAGTTTCTCAAAAGTATGTCATTCCACAAAAATTTTAACGTTAGATATATGATGTATTCCCTTAGAGCGTCGAGATTTAAGAGTTTCTACTTCAATAGTGTTATCATGAATAATTTTGCGAACTCTATATGGACCGTTATAAAGCAGAAAAAATTTGCGACGCAAGCCTTTTCCTTTGTGAGACAAACGGTGAGACTTAATTAACACCTTTTGACCAACTGACAAGGTTTTTCAACGACGGCAGGACGTTTAGCTGATTTCTCTGTTCTAGCAGCCACAGATGCAATATTTCGTAGAGCCAGGTTGACAACTTCAGAATGCCGCAGTTTCCGTGTAGGCGGAAAAGGAACGATTTCAGAAATGCGATTTGTCGGTGCTTTATTTTTTAATATCAATGTAGGTGGTAAAGAACTAGAATCATTAGGGAGTTCATTCAGAATGTTTTGAAAAATATGAAGGTACTGATCCCATGTTCTGTGATTCCGATGACAATAAAGTCGACACAATTTATTGATTTCCTTCATCCATCTCTCTGAAGCGTTAGATTGAGGGTGAAAAAGTGAAATGAAAATTGGTTTAATCTTACAACGCCATAGAGTACGAAGCCAAATTTTAGAACGAAACTGTGATCCATTATCTGATATAGCCTTATCAACATGACCCACTTCTTTAAGAAAATGTTTGATGAAAGCATTAGATACTGAACGAGCTGTTGCTTTGCGTAAAGGTGTAAAACACACATATTTTGATGTCAATTCCACTACTACCAAAATGTACGCGATACCATTAGTAGAACGAACCACTGGACCGAACAAATCGACTGCAGCCATGTCCTTTAATTTCGCTGGAATGATAGGAAACAACGGTGCTCTGTGAGAAATAGTTGGCGGCTTAGCCTTTTGACATAATCTGCATTTGGCAAGAACAGATCGAATACGTTTTTCCATATTACTGAAGTAGCAATTTTCTCGTAATTTATGAAAGCATTTTCTGGGACCAAAGTGTGCATAACTGAAATGTGTGTACCAAATCAATTTATTAACCCACTCATCAGGAATGCAAACTAACCAAACAGAGTTGTCGACCGATTTTCGTTTAAAAAGAATATCATTGCGAACTAAATAGTACTGTCTAATCGCTACGCTTTCCTTTCTCCTCCACTTCTCCTTAATGTCCTTCCAGATTGGATCCTTATTTTACTCCTTAGCGATGTCCTGGAACGAAGACGAAATAAAATTCTCAAACGCAACACCTTGAGTATACATCAAACAATAATTGTTTTCTTTGCAGTCCTCCTCAGCACTTTGTTTCAAACCCATCGGTGCACGTGATAAAGCATCAGCAATAATATTTGAAGATCCCTGTATGTAAACAATACTAAAATCAAATTCCTGTAGATACAGCGCCCATCGTGACAATCTTCCATGAGTTAATTTTGTTGACATAAGAAATTCCAGAGCTCGATGATCGGTGTAAACCTTAGTATGCCTGCCATACAAAAATATGCGAAATTTTGTGAAAGCCCATACAACAGCCAAAGTTTCAAGTTCAGTAATTGAATAATTCGTTTCTGATTTAGAGAGAACACGACTTCCAAATGCAATAGTTTTCTGTACTACAACGCCGTTTTCTTCTATCTCTTGAAATAAATGTGCACCTAGGCCTTTGTATGATGAGTCCGTCGCCAAACAAAAATCTTTAGATAAATCCGGATGTGAAAGAAGTGGAGCAGCAACTAAAGCATCACGAAGTTGTTCAAATTCTGACTGAGCTTCCTCATCCCAACACCATTTAGAATTCTTTCCAGATAGTTCACATAAACGAGGTGTGGCCAAATCGTCCAATCTAACGAAGCGTCTAAGAAAATTACAGACACCAAGGAAACTACGAACATCACGTTTTGTAGTAGGAACAGCATAATTACGAATAGCGTCTAGTTTCTCTGGATCAGGAAGAATACCTTCTGTAGAAATAATGTGACCAAGAAACTTCACCTGAGAACGACCAAATTCAGATTTTTCCAAGTTCACTGTAATGCCAACTCTTGCAAAACTACGTAATAATGAATCCAAAATTTTGTTATGCTCACTCCAAGAACGTTTAGCGATAAGAATATCGTCAACATATGAAGTAATATTGTCACGAAGATAAACAGGTAAAATTTCGTTTAAACTACGAATGAATGCTGCTGAAGATACAGTAAGTCCAAATGGTTATTTCCGAAATCACTTTTGGGTAAAATAGTCATATCCGGTTATTCTTTACCTACTCTCTAGATAAATTGATAGTTGAAGAGTTGTTTTTATAGATACAAAGAATAGTAAAAGGGTAGGCAGCGGTGCAGAAAACTAAAAGGGAAATAGCACCACTGCAGCTAGGGGCCCTGTGCACGCTACGGCACATATTCACTTAGTGTAGCGAATCCCCTGAGGACCTTTACATCTTCCGGCTAAAGCAATCTGTCTTATCGATTGTGGCAGCTTAGTTAAACAAATGCGAATTAATTCAGTCGGGCTATAAAGGTTGGACGGGAATTGATTCTTTCGAATCATGTCTTCAAAGTATTCTGCCGGCGTGCGGAACTCAGACTGTTTAAAATTACGCTGCATAATAAGACTATGTTTGAATCTGTCTTGCGTGTTTTCGGACCATTATGCCGATAGAAATGCATGATAAAAATCATTTAGATTATTACAATCTCTAATAAGTGCGCGCATGCGCGTGGCCGGTTCGTTTTCTAAATATCCACACATAAATTCCAATTTGTGACTTAGTGGCCAATTTGGTGGAAGTGCGTACATAAATTGATCTAACCATGAACATGGATGTATGTCATTCTTAGAATTGCGAAAGATCTTAAATTTCCGAACAAAAAGTGTTTATAGTCAAAGTTTTCGCCTCGTGGCGACAAAGACCTACCGCGTCTGTCCCAGTCCGAATGTCGATTATTGTCAAGTTCGCGTGCCAGGCGCTCTCTTGTTGCATCCCGTAAATGAAACAAATTATTTTCTTCAAACCCTTCTGCTATCTGTGATTCTAAATTTCTCTGCTGTCTTTTCTTACGATTTCGCCTTCAATTCGTTTGACTTGCTTTTGTAATGCCTCAAATTCCCTTTTAACGCGTTCATTAAATTTTCCCTGTTTTTCAACATGCTTATTTATGTTGTGGTACTCTTCGGTTTCTGCAAATAGTAATGGAGCTGTATCATCCGAATCTCTGTCCCCATTTAAAATAAGATTTGTCAATTTATCTGAAATCTCCTCAACTCTTTCCGATAAGTCACCTATTTTTTCTTTCTGTTTATTTACGTCTTCCGTAAGTGTCGCGACTCGGGTTTCAGTATTGACACATTTAGTAGTTAACTGTTCATACTGTTGTGTTAGGTTATTTATTCTGTCATTTGGTACGGATTCCTCGATTCTCTCAAATATTTCTTCCTTATCGTGTGCACGTTGTAAATTTAACTCTGAAAACTTTTGTACTATCACGCGATCTCTTTCTTCCTGTTCTCTATCCTGTTCCTTTTGTCTGATTTCTATTGAAATTAATCTATTATTGTGTGCATTCAAAATCGGTTGTACTTCTTCTCTAACTTCTTTCTTTAATTCATCTTTCATGTTTTTGAAACATGTCCCTATTTGTGAGTCTAACCGTGTTTCCATTGTTTCCATCTCGGTTTTAATTGTTCCTATCTCTGTTTTAATTGTTCCTATTTGTGATCCCACTGTTTTTAATTCAGATCCCAATTGTGATCCCAGTGAGTCTAACCGTGTTTCCATTGTTCCCATATTAGTTTTAATTGTTCCTATCTCTGTTTTAATTTCAGATCGTAACTGTGATCCCACTGTTTTTAATTCAGATCCCAAACTTAATATTGCACTCATCAACTGCTCCACATTGACTGGTTCGAAATTCTTTTCGCCCCTAACATTTCCCGGAAAACCAGTTTCCTTTGTCATAGCTGTAAAGCTATCTGTGTTCGATACTATTCCAGAATCTTCTGTCGTTAATCTCGTATTCTGAAAATTTTTTGATTGTGAAAAGTTTTGAAATGGTTCCGGACTATTTTTCCTGCTTATTAAATTATTTTCTTCTTCATTATTCATCATACTGTTCTCCTGTGTTGGCGAGTTCGCCATGTTAACAATTTCGTCATTCTCACTATTCATCATTTTCGCCTTTTTCATCGATCCCGTAATCATTTACAAAACATACAAAACTCGTCACTATACGAAAATTACACACGATATAACGCTTTATCACCAACAATACCATTCACACGAAATGCTTCCCTCAAACACGATTAACGAACAGTTGAAATATTCATAATTGCACAAAATTGTCAGACCTGTATACAAGACAACAAAAATTAAATTCTGCCAAAATACCATTAAAAGAATGACAAGACAACTACAAATGTTCAGTTACCAACTCTACACATGCAGTATAGACTACAATTACTAAACTACAAATTACTACAACAATACCAACAATACTACAGTCTGCTATTTTTACAATCAGAAGAATTCCAAGGGACGATCCGAAGCAACGGTCGCCACGTGCATGGGGGCTTAATTAAATATAATGCAAATAATTTTTAATTTTAGTAGCTGACTGTCCGGTTAGGCAGTCTCGTTACCGGTTGGCCCTGACTAGTATTACTTCGCAATCTGACTGCATAGAATAACAACAAAGAATGAAAGAAAATTTCCGTTAACACAATTAATTAATTAAGTCCCCAGCAACTATAAAACCTAGGAAACAACAAAACATAAGTGTAGCTGTTCTGTGTGTGGAAGTGTAATTCAACATACATATCTGGCACGGTTCTTCCTCAATAAGACCAGATATTTTAAACACCATTTATACTGAAGTAATTAAAAAAACCAGAAATACTATAATTGCACATAGAAACCAGAAATACAATCTAATACAAGAACACGAGCCAGATGCTTTGTTGACTGAATCTGTGACCAAGAGGCATTATTGTTTAAGACATTGAAATAATAGAAAAAAAGGAAATTTTTACCTTCATATATATTGACGAAAAGCACACTCTGATCATTACAGCATCCCCAATCCAACAATATCTGGTGTCTAGCCCATCAAAACAATATGACAACATCTGAACAAGCACTCTCCATGGGAACTTCTCAACAACGACTCACCACTGCTACATCTCAACAAGCACTGCCTACTGCTATTTCTCAATAAGCACTGCCAGTGGAGGCGGCGGAATAATACTCTTTGGCGCAATCTCTGGCGCTGTGGCTCTGTGTAGCCACCTTTCAACACATGCAGGATACAGTGGACTTTGCTCCCTACCGACTGGATTCAGTATATTCTTTGCAAAAATGGTGGCCATCGCTCGTGCATTCTGTTCCGTTCGTTTTGCATCAGCCAGACATTCTCAATCGTCAGTGACTCTGTGAACAGTCTTCAGGCTATCGACCAGTGCGACCCTTGATACACATTGCTCTCTGACCTCCATCAAGCTGAACAGTCCGTCATCTTCGTCTGTGCCCCAGGTCACGTTGGAATCCCTGGGAACGAACGTGCTGCCATTGTTTCCGAAAGGAGAAGTTCTGGGATCCAGAACGTGTTCGACACGCAGTAGTAACATGCCGGGAAGATTCAAAATCGCTTCTGGAACCACCCGACCTCTACGGTCGCAGGTTCGAATCCTGCCTCGGGCATGGATGTGTGTGGTGTCCTTAGGTTAGTTAGGTTTAAGTAGTTCTTAGTTCTAGGGGACTGATGACCTCAGATGTTAAGTCCCGTAGTGCTCAGAGCCATTTGAACCATTTTTTTTTTCAAAACCGCTCACATTTTGCTGCGAGGTTCATTCTCGAATCTCATCCATTTATTTTTTTCCGGGTCCCTCCCACATGACTCTGTCTCTCGCTGACCAACATTCAGTTTTTTAATGGTATTCCCAACAAGACGTCCACGTCACACGGTTAAATCCCGAAGCTGCTAATACGCACTGTATCAGACTTTTCGTTTCTGACACACTAGACCAAAAATACTCCAGACCACTTTTACCCTTCCTCCGAAAAAAAATGGTTCAAATGGCTCTGAGCACTACGGGACTTAACATCTGAGGTCATCTGTCCCCTAGAACTTAGAACTAATTAAACCTAACTAACCTAAGGACATCACACACATCCATGCCCGAGGCAGGATTCGAACCTGCGACCGTAGCGTTAACGCGGTTTCAGCCTGAAACGCCTAGAACCACTCGGCCACACCGGCCGGCACTCTTCTTCTGACATCTTCCTGTGCATCCAACAGCCGTTTGCAACTGCCCCAAACACGAAAACCAGTATTTCACTGTAAACTGGTGTTAACTGATATAGGGAAAACATTTTTAAAAATTTCCATATACATTAGTAGTTAAATTCTTAGTAAACTATATTCATTGTTATTAAATTTAAGCCACCATGTAACAATACTCAGGTAAGTCATACATTCACAGACTGTAAACTGACTCGTTCCTCGTCATTTCGACAAAAATAGCACGAATAATCTGAGGAAAATATAATTGCTTAATGCAAGTGGTTTGGCATCGCGACATCCAATAAAGTTTCTTAAAAAAGTATCCTCAGATTGAGCGAGATAAAGTAGTGTTTGTTCTTCGAGTGCAATAATGATGAAATTGAAGACCAGGAATCTGACGCAAGCTTCTAACAAGTAATGGTACGGCTTCTGGAATCTGTTATATCACTTAAATATGTAAGAGAAATGGTACAGAACGTCATTACATAGAAAGAAAGACGTGCACTAGAGTTACAGATGATTAATGGAAGACCTACAGCAGTTAGAAGCGATCTGAGAAAGTGCGGTGTATTTTTAAAGGAAACCGTACAAATGCGCTACTTCCACCAACTGCTCCTTCGTTCGGGTTCCTCACAGAACACATGTGATGGTAACTAATTCAGAGACATGTCAATACCATCGAAACAGTTCGGTACAGTTCATATTACATGTAACGGAGAAGTTCGACGAACTTAAATGGGAATGTCTGCAAGACAGTATTCTCATGAAGTTCAGTTAGGTAGCTACAGAGAATGAATATTCGACGGAGATTTTGCAACTATCCTGTTGCTATTGCCTTACATACTTCATAGACACCACGATTCCGATGCTAGTGTCCTCTGTATATCATAGGAACCACGAGAATAAGGCGAGAAAGATTAAGGCTGATATTTACCTCTTCGTTTCAGATGAGCACCTCCTAACCTACGTACTCAATTATTACTCATATTACATGGCGGACACACTATCCATCTGAGCCACCGAGGACACAGAGGATAATGCCACTGCAGGGACTTATCTCTGGCACGCCTCCCGTGAGACCCACATTCCCAACTTATTGTCCCGAACTATATTCATAGCGCCCCTGCCCATTATACTCATTACTCGGGGCTTTTTGCCGATTCCCGTAAGAGTTCGGGCACTGTGTGTGCATCCACACAGAAGAAGATGGTCAAATGGCACGCAACTGAACGTCGGAGGTTTCAAGCGTCAACTTTCGGTTTCAATATCTCCGGATGTAATTAACATTTTACAATGCAACAAACGGCACTGATTACGTATTTGTTTATATGTTCAGATGTGCTAACAAAACTAACAGGGTTCCATTTAAAAAACGTAGGTTTGTGTTAAAAAACATACTTCCGTGCATTTTTTTATGGTTGTATTAACCAATTACACTAGCCCCACTCCTCTCGTTCGGTCTGTGGAATCTATTCGTCAGTATTTGATGTGGTTTACGAAATATATCCAGCGGTAATGTTAGGTGACTCACCCTATATATATATATATATATATATATATATATATATATATATATATATATATATATATATATATATGGTATCTGTTATTTCGGACATGTCCGAAAGAAGAGATACCATCTTCATACACAATTAAAAATAATCCTGCGTTCCCAATACACTTCAATATTGCAGGCTGCATATCGAACCGTGAACGCTGCTTCTGTATGCCACTCTGTCGGTTCAACATTCACTTGCGTGAATCGTCACTTTACACCAAGAAGTACAGTCAACATAGAAAGTCTCCCGCAATCTGGCCTACATCACAGCGTCACCATTTGAACGTGCAACCCCTATCGTGAGTCACATATCAATTAAACACTGCCCTGTAGTGGTCATCCCGTGGTTAGAAACACAAGCTGACGATCGCTACGTACAAATTATAATTTGTGTGTGCCCTGAAGACTTTGAAATGCAACTGCGCGCTGCCGTTCTATTGCATCTCGGCTCTGTCGACACAAGCAGAGTGTAACCGTCCACACACGATGAGTTAGGCCTCCAGATGTTCATTCTAAGGTCTGAAAAAAGGTCCAAACATAGTTGTGTGCGAAAAACATGAGCAAGAAAACACACTGAAAGGAACAGGGATCAATAATATCGAACCGAGTTCCCTGGCAAGTGCATGATTTGCCTGACTCCTCACGACTGCCGTGGAAATGGGTGGGTGCGGCAGGTACACGTCAGAAACATCGGTTCCACGGGTTCAGGAGGGAGGAGGGTCAGGCATGAACTGGACGTATATCGTTTACGGATGGCAGACTCGAGTGCAATTTGAGTGCTGTGCAGTTTTAGGATGTCCCAGTATGTTGTCCAGCCATATGGTCTGCATTTAATTTTCTCACTATGTTTTTGATCTAAGTCCGCCATCCATGTTACTCTTGTCCACGTTAGTTCACTACTGAATTCTTTTTGGTCTTTGCTAGCCTTACATTTTCGGCTTGTAGCTGCACAAATTCCACCATCGGGAGTGTAACCTACATTTCCCGTAGGCGTTCTTTGTGTCCAAAGTTTTCTGACATGTTTTAACAAGCCCGGAGCCAAGAGTTGTAACGTACCAGGGCACAAAAACATAACACCTCCCACAGAAAATACTTTATTTAATAACTTGTAAATAATTGTTTTTTCTTTTAAACGCCCGAAGCTTAGCAACCCAAAATGGATGTAAGAACACAAGCAAAACAGATTTAACATTTGCAAATTGAGAAACTTTCAGTTGAGATTTATCATATTAACATTACATAGAGATTCTACCTCAGATACATTGAATAAGGCTCAAATGAAGTGGTTAGATACAGGTCTTACTAAAGTAGAGAGAAAGGACTTCAGTTAACACATGATCTGAAGGAAAAAGCACAATCCTCACTAAACGTTTAGTCAGCTAATTCTAACAACTGTAGCCCAGAAAATCATAAAAACCAACGATCAGTTACAAAATAATGTGAAAAATAAGCTTTAGAGAAATATTACTTGATCTTTTTAAGTTGGATGGAATTGACCCGAGATAGTTCCATAAAACATTGTGTGAATGAAATTTAATCAGTAGCCCCCACAAGGCTCAACTAAAACACCAAGCATTAAAAAGAATACAAAAACATTAAAGCAGGAGGGCACAAGTAATATCCATAAATTACAAACCCTGCTCAAATCCGATTCACAGGGACACTGTTACTGTAATACAAACAGAAAAAAACCTTCAGCAATGTAGCAATACTGGAACCGGTAAACTCCTTGAATAAAATCAGGATCGGCTCAAACCTAAAATGCATAGCATAAAAGCCGCGCGGAGTGGCCGTGCGGTTAGAGACGCCATGTCATGGATTGCGCGGCCCCTCCCGCCGGAGGTAAGTGTCCTCCCTTGGGCATTAGTGTGTGTGTGTTGTTCTTCGCATAAGTCAGTTTTAATTTGTTTAAGTAGTATACAAGTCAAGGGACCGATGACCTCAGCAGTTTGGTCCCTTAGGAATTCACTCTTTTTTTTTTTTTTTTGTTTTTCGTAAAATAAAGGACCTTCCACTCCGATAATGCTGGATCACGAGCATCAAAATCTGTTTCTTCAAACATCCGCCATAATTCATCAGCGAAACCAGCCGTTTTTCGACTTTAACAGTGTCGTGCCGTCCAACTGGTTGACGGTAAGGTATCGTATTATGCGATGAAGCAATACTCACTGTTAACACCAAATAATTTAGGAGCCAAGTTTATAGTGAATGAAGAGCAATGACGAAAATGCTAAGAATTAGTAATAAAAACTGTGCTGAACAGAAAGCCGCATAAAATAAAATAAAATCCTTCAACGAGATATTGTACTTAGTTTCCTGTACACCGACGTCAACTCAATAAAGAGTACAAATTAACGCACGCTATACAACAGTAAACGGAATGGAGCTTTTGGCCGCCGCCGGGTACATGGCGTGAACCTTTACTATGGTCACCGGTGACCTCTTGGCATCCAGCGTGTTAACTGAACTGCAATTGCGGTCATTCAGACTCTAACACTTCATCGGCTATCAGGAATGGTTATCTGAATTTGATTACTTATGTTTGCAACATGCTCTTTTGTTGTGAGGGCTCGACGTAATAGTTAGCCTCGGATTCGCCAATTTACTGGCCCTGAGAGAGCCTGTGATCTACAGTAGAGTCCTGAGTGACCGAGTAAGCGAGCATAAAATACTAGATGGGGCGAGCACACCCTAACTGGATAGGCTGCCCGCACTAGTTCTAGTGACCGAGCATAGAAGCCATGACCGAATACGTGGCACGTAACTTCAAACACATTACATGTGTCATTATCCGTGTGAGACTACAGCCAGTACGGGCTTCTCATTTGTGGTGTGTCTATCTCTGTAATCATGCAGCGCTAGGAAGCCAGTGCAGTAAGACGTAAGATTGAAACCAATGTTTACACATTGAAAAAACGGGATGGTCTAAAAAGGCAAGTATGGAGTACATTTCTGTTGGTTGTAGACGAAAACTGTACGTCTACTGAGTACGTATCGTGCATAAACTACTCCACATTATTGTTTTCCAGTCGAGAACCACACATTTAAAGAAACATAGTTGTAAGAAACCTCACAAAGATACAGCTCCTTCAGGGATACCGGAAGTAATAAAAAATAGTACTACAGCAACGCGTGTTGCAATGTGTGCTAAAGATATGACACCTTTTAATGCTGTTTCCAGTGAAGGTTTCAGAGAACTAGGCCAAGAATTAATACATCTAGGTGCGCATAATGGAGACGTTAACGTGGCAGATGTCATGCCACATCCCTCTACTATAAGTAGACATGTCAACGAACAAGCTGATGCAATACGAAAAGCATAATGCCTTCTGTTATTGCGGAAGTTATTAATAAAACGTGTGCTGCGACAGTTGATATGTGGACTGATTCGCATAATTAGGTGCACTATTTGGCGTTTACAACACATTACATTAACACAGATTAGTCTCTTGTGAATATTGTTTTATTTACAAAAATATTCCCGGACGTTAAGAAGACGGGAGTAAATATTATGAAAGAAATTGAAGAGAGGACGGCTGATTGGGACATTTCGCCTGACGTATTGCACAGTTTTGTTTTGGTCTCCAACCAGGGTGCCAATCTAGTAAAGGCTTTGGAAAATCACGAAAGGATTGGTTGTGCTGCTCATTGTATAAACGCAGCCATTAGCCATACTTTCGATGAGGATAACTTCTTGTTAAATCATGCCCCGAACATCACATCACCAATAAATACTGCAAAATGCATTGTAAGGTATATTAAGAAAAGTGTCCTCTGCTCGTCTTTGAAATCATCGTTGAAACAAGAGGTCTGCACACGCTGGAACAGCTTTTACACTATGCTGGAATCCTTACACACTCAGTATAACGAAGTTGCTGCTTTGCTGACGGAAAAGGACTCCGCTTACAGATTGCAAGGATATGATAATGAGCCTGCAGCAAAAACTGCGCATATTCTGAGACTATTTAAAGAGGCCACAGGTGAATTAGAAGGCGAAAAAGAACCAACAATCCAGTTAGTTCTTCTTTGGTTTCACAAACTGCAACAAATTTGCAGTGTCAATGACACTGACTGTCAGGTGAGTAATTACTGCAGTTAAAACCACTGTTTCATTATGATACGCGATAGATTTATAATTAACTAGCGTAATTGATGTGCACTAACAGATACGTATTTTTTAAAAGGAGGTACAAAGGATTAAAAATCGAGCCTTCGCTTTCGTTTGTGAGAAGTTGTGATCACTTCCAGACATAAAATTGCTACGTTTCTTTGGCCGTCTTTCCGTGATCTTAATATGCTTGAAAGAAATGAAGAGCGGGAAATTCTTAGCAATTTGCGATAAATGTGTGCTACTTACGCAGGTTCAACATGCAATCATTAATATAATCGTTTTTGCATAGTTAGTGGCTAGTGTATTATAGAGAAACGGGAATGTTATAATTCGCATAATATTTCATTAACGTAAAACACCTCGTTTTTACGGGAACGTTTCGTTGATTTCGACATCAGTTCTGTATTATTTGTCTCTCTTGTTTACTATCATAGATCCTTCAAGTACTGTGTCATCACCACTCAGAAAGAGAGATCTTTTCAGGGAATGGAGGAATAACAGATCCTTCCGCAGCAGGTGAAGTAGATCTCTACATTTTAATACACCCCGGAGATGAAGATATCTTAAAATGGTGGAGCAGACATGAAATAGATCTGCCAGGCCTGGCTGCAGCTGTAAGACGTATTTTATGTATCCCAGCAACAAGCGCACCTGGTGAAAGATGCTTTAGTAAAGCCGGTATGTTACTAACAAATCGCCGCAGTCAATTAAATCCGGAACGCGTTAGTGATTTATCGCTGATCAACAATAACTGTAATTTTGTTTCTGTTGCAAACAAGTGAAAAGTATGACAAATGTTTATTGTTCTTTGTATGCCTTCTTTATGAAGATGGTTGTCTTCTAGATTACAGGGACAGCACTTATTTAATTTTCATATTAATGAAAGGAAAAATATATCTTCTGTTTGGAAATGAGACTCGTCTTCTATCAGCGATTGTACTGAAATATCATTTTACTTTCCAAGTGCTTTATGAATTTAGCCGTGTTATGTGCCCGTTCTTGGAAACGTTACTTTTGTATTAAGAGAGAGAGAGAGAGAGAGAGAGAGAGAGAGACAGAGACAGAGGCAGAGATAAATACATTGTGTGTGTGTGTGTGTGTGTGTGTGTGTGTGTGTGTGTGTGTGAGAGAGAGAGAGAGAGAGAGAGAGAGAGAGAGAGAGTGGGACAGAGAGAGAGAGAGAGAGAGAGAGAGAGAGAGTGGGACAGAGAGAGAGAGAGAGAGAGAGAGAGAGAGAGAGAGAGAGAGAGAGAGAGGCGTTGGATTTGTACAGTACAGTGCAGCGAGCCGGGGCGAGGCGAGGTGAGACGTCAACGGTGACCGGTCATGCTCTGTTATCCGCGTGTCCGGAATCCGGACAACAGACATGGAGCGAGTACGTGACCGAGCCGAGTCGTGTGGGGCCGCACACGAGGTGCACGGTCCCCCCGTCAACAGGCGAGCCGTTACCGGCCAAACATTGAGCGTTGCAGCACTCTAATCTACAGCATTCAGTAATATTCCCAATTAATGGCGGGATACGTAACTATATACACTCATGCCATAAAAATATACCTACACGAGACTTTTAATGGACTTGACGATTATATCGCTCACAGCTGCAAGTTGAAGTTTTAAAATCGTGAAGCGTGTTTGGTGGCGCGAGTGCCAGCAGAAACAGTGTTCGTGTCCCAGACAGGCACACTGTCTTGATGTCGACCGAATTTTACTTATCCGTTAATGAGTAAAAATACAATCGGCGTCACATTTTGTATCTCTTGCTTTCAAACTCTAATGTGGTAGTCACAAGTCAATAATTCAACAGCCTGAAAGAAAGCTGGTAATACATTTGGTTTTGTGTAAAGATGGTACAAATTGAAGGGTACTAGGAAACCGTTCAACACCGTCCACTCATTAATATGACCACCGTCTATGCTCGAAGTCAGCTTGTAATTACTACTCACATACTTTAGGTAGCAGCACCCACAGTCGAGGGTATATCAGGCGTATTAGGGGGACACAGATTTATCTCCTAAACGGCATGGCCATTGCCTTTCGGACAGAAGGTGCCTAAGCTTGTAAACTGTTCGCCTGCCGCCCTTGTTAAAGTGCATCGTGCGTGGAAAAGTGGTTCAATACAAATTCGGCCACTGTGGTCCACCACGGACCATAGATGACAGCGGTGAACGACGACTGCGGTCGAGTACACGTTCAGCTATTGAGCAAGTAACTGTCAAGATGAACCAACGATATACCAACAGCGTCTCGGCAACGACCGTACAGCGAACATTACTGAATATGGGACTTGGCAACAGTCGCCTCGTTCACGCACCCAAGCTGGCTGCTGTATATCGGCAATGAAGACTAGAATTTGCCAGCCAATACCGCAGCTGGGCACCACGACAGGTGGCCGTTTCAGAAGAATCGCGTTTTATACTCCATCGAATGGATGGGCATTGGTGTGTACGGCGTGAAACTCTGAAGGCAAAAAGGAGGGAGCTTAATGGTCTGGGGAATCTTTTAGTGGCATTCCCTGGGTGACCTCGTCGTTCTGGAGGACACAAGTATGCATCTATCCTTGGGGGTCATGTCCAACCGCACATGTAGTTAGATTTTCCTTGGCGCAATGGCTTATACCAGCAGGACAATGCAACGTGTCACACAGCTCGCAGCGTACGTGCACGGTTCGAACAGTACCAGGATGAATTTAAGGTACTCCCCTGGCCAAGAGACTCCCGGGTTTAAACCCAGTCGAGTACGTGTGAGAGCGCCACGGCAGTGGAGTCGGCACGGCCCGACGGCCCCGTCGGTACTTCCCACAACCTCACTGTTCCTCTTTCTGGACGCCTTGCGGCAGTCCGTGCACAAAAGGTGGTTATTCACACTAACTTGCCCCTACAGTGTATGTATAATTTGTGAATGGAACGTCATTCCCATCGGTACAGAGGTTTTTCACGTGGATGATTGGCTAAATAAAACTTGCGAGTGAGTCCGCCACGCAAGCCATCGTCGCAAGGAGAGAGTAAGATGGTTTAATCCGCGCGTGCCTGGCTAGTGCTTAAACGGCTCAGCAACACAGGGGCTTCAGCTGTCTCAGCTCGCAGTGAAGATAGATCACTCCGTGTAGCGAACGAGGGCGTTCACACGTGGACCTGTATCGGGCTACACATGGATAAAGAAAGTGAACGTTGCAAACTTCTTCCCTTCTTTGATATATTTCTATGGTTATCAGCGGTCATAAATTAAGTTAAAAGCAACCGTATATGATATGCTTGAAGATGAAGAACACGAATATAGGTAAACAAGGGAAGTTCATGTGTTGTTACCGTGAGCCCAGTGCCATCCTAATGTCACTGTTTCGATTTTAATACAACCCCTACTGTAATTTCATACTGATAGGATGCACATGACTTATATTCACTAATACTGATGAACGAGAGATGCAATTACAGTCAATATTTACTAGACAACAATTTCAACTTAACAGCGCATCAGCCAGCACACGCACTCACCATTACCTTTACAGTACCATTTCACTAGCTGTATTTACATTCTGCAAATTTCCTCATGAAAAACGCTGAAGTTCACATGAATCCTCCTGAAGGACAGTTACTGTTTCTCATCATGCACGCGCGATTGTTAATCTTAAGCACGTCAGCCATTTTCTTTCCCAAAACCACAGGAAACTCCTTTGATAACTTGTAATTGCTATATTTTCCCTGAATTAATTAATACTTTGCCTCTTATCACAGTTTAATTTTTTCCTCCCGTCGATAATTAACTGACGTTTTAATAAGCGAAATTACCGAATACTATTTTGTTCTGCAGAAGTATCGGCCCACTGGCACACGCGACGCCATAGTGGCTGCCTTCCATATCCGACTCGTGATTCTCTACAGACTCGAATCGTAGAACTCGGATTTTTCAGCAGGGCAATGTCTAATGAATGCGCGTCTCCCAACTAGCTTGGCCCCTGGTACCCTGACCATGCAACTCAATTTAAACGGCGCTAATAATGTGATTGTTGCGTAAGCAGTGAATTCGATCTTCCGAAAATTGTTTCACCGCGGAAGATCGTAACGCGGTCCCTCCTTTCAATCGTAGTACGAACGTCAAAATTTCGGATATTAAGGTAACCGATCGCAAAATATAAAAACTACTACAATCGCTTAGTAGTGAAAAGGCTCCAGGACCACATGAGATACCTATAAAATTCTACAAAGATAATGCAAAAGAACCTGCTCCCCTTGTAGCAGCAATTTATCGTAGATCGCTTGAGCTACGAAGGGTACCTAGCGTCTGGAAGAAAACACAGGTCATTCCCGTTTTTAAGAAGGGCCGTAGGACAGATTAACTTAATTGTAGACCCATATCGTTGACGTCAGTCTGTTGTAGAATTATAGAGCATGTTTTATGCTCGAGAATTATGACGTTCTTGGAGAAGGAAAATCTCTATAAAAATCAACGTGGATTCCGCAAACAGAGATC
Source organism: Schistocerca piceifrons (assembly GCF_021461385.2). NCBI lineage: Eukaryota > Metazoa > Arthropoda > Insecta > Orthoptera > Acrididae > Schistocerca > Schistocerca piceifrons. Next base: position 604,048,455 of record NC_060140.1, read on the forward strand.
CTGCAAAACACAGCTCTCTCTGTTTCTCCATGAGATCCACTGTGCCGTAGACAAGGGCGCTCAGGTTAACGCCGTGATCCTTGACTTCAGGGAGGTATTTGACACCGTCCCGCACTTCCATTAGTGAAAAGAAAATACGTGCTTAACGAGTATCGGAGTAGATTCGCGACTGTACTCAAGGCTTCCTGGCAGACAAAACTCAGCACGTCGCTCTTAACGGAACAAAATCGACGGATGTAAAGGTAATTTCCAGTGCAGTTCAAAGAAGTGTGACAGGACCGTTACTGTTTACAATATGTACAAATGATCTAGAAGAAAATTTCGGATGCTTTCTAAGACTGCTCGCAGATGATACGGTTGTCTACAACGAAGTAGCAACACCAAAAGGCAGTAACGATTTGCAGAACGATCTGCAGAGGATTGGGGAATAGTGTGGGCGCTGGCAGTCGACCCTGAACGTAAGTAAGTGTACCATATTGCGCATACACAGGAAAAGAAATCAACTACTGTATAACAACCCATTCTCGAGCATTTTTCATCTATCTGGGATACCTACTAGATAGCACTGATAGAAGATGTAGAGAAGATTCAACGAAAAGTGGCGAGTTTCATCACAGGATCGTTTAGTCGGTACGAAAGCGTTACGGAAGTGCTCAAGAAACTTCATTGTCAGGCTTACAAGAGAGGCGTTGTGCATGACGGAGAGATTTACTATCGAAATTTCGAGAGAGCACTTTCCGGCAGGAGTCGGACAACATATTACTTCGCCCTACATACGTCTCGTGTAAGGACCATGAGGAGAAGATTTGAGAAATCATGGCCAATACAGAGGCTTACCGACAATCATTTTTCCCACACGCTTTTCGCGAGTGGAACAGGGTTGGAGGGCTCAACTAGTGGTACAAAAAGTGCCCTTCACTACACACCATGGGTGGCTTGCGGAGTATGACGTTGATGCAGATGTAGATGTATGACCTTCAACGTCCAAAACCGCAAGGAAATATTCTTCGAATAGCAATCACTCATCGCAAAAACAGCGGTGTGGTCTATTAGCATGCAAAACTGCGCGTCTTAGAACGATAGACATTTGAAACGATCACCCATTTAAATTCTTATTGTAAGAGAGGAACATTGGTAACGAAACTAAACAGAATATCAATGTCGTAGGACCAAAAACACACATGTTCGAATGTCGTGACTTGTTGCAGTATTCCCCTCCGTTGAAAATAATAACATTGTCTCAACAAGAAGTTTCTCTACTAACCGGACATTATTGCACTGTTATTCAGTCATCAAAACGTATGGGATTTCAATGAAATAGCCAAACTAAGTCAAACAGAAATACTGTATATGCACATCTCGTTAAAGACACTTTTTCGCATTCAACTCCACTTCTGCACTAAAAGTGTTCAATATTAAACGCACATACTTTCAAACGATGATACGGGTATGTCTGTGTCATAACCTGGACCTTTTGCCGAGTATATTATAATATATGCCTGTAATTCGATGCAGGAAGTTGACTGTATAGCACAGAGTGAATGCTGATGCTGCAATGACGATTGTGTAATTTTACTTGTGGGTTTCACACTGCAGCCTTACAAAATCAACGAACCTTCATCGTTCAGATACAGTAATTAGTTTAATCATAAGTAAATACGGTAATAAGTCAGGACATTGAATTATTTGTGTTTTAGGTCGTATTATATCTATATTTCGTTTCTTCGCGTTATAAAATTAGATTTCTTACACTTTTAATAGCTGATAATTCAAATGTCTCCCGTGGTAAGAGGTGCAATTTTGCACGCGAATGGCCGTTAGCGCTGTTTTTGGTACCCGGATTTGACGGTATCGACAGATAATTGAAAACTGAGCATTTTACGAAAACGTATATGGGGTCCGCAAACTCCTATTTTCCTAGAACTCCAGCAGAGAAAGTTTTTTCGTCTTCGGCTTATGTAAGAATTGTTCAACGAAAGCTGCGCTGGAGTAGCGACCAAAGCGTCTGGCTGCGGAGAGGAGAACCTGTGTTCGATCTTCAGTTGCATTCTGCAGACTTTTGATTTCTTTATATTTTTTCCGTTTCGAAGTTGTTACGCATGCTAGATTTAATATGGTAAGTAAGCAACAGGGTAGAATAGCAACACATTTTCAGAAGGTGATGTCCCACAGTTCGTATACGTTCGAGAAAATGTCGTATTACCACCTTGAGCTGCGAGTAAAATACTTTACTTACCTAACCAGTTTCAGTCGATGTAATTTATGTTACGATACGATAAGCAGTGTCTGATTCATGGTTTTACCATTTGATGACAATCATTTTGTATTTCGCCTGACATGAAGCTGTGAATGCTTTCATGAACATAATGGTCAGTCGACAGGAACTGGTTGTGTAAATAAAGAATTTTACCAGCAGCTCAGGATCGTAATCTGACATTTTTTGGATAATAATAAGGTAGAAAATAAATTTCTCAAACGGCTTGGATTAGCAGATAATTAAAAACGTAAGCCTGGTGGCTTTGCAATGACTCACACTCATTGTGTTACACGTCTTCAATTTCATTCGAACAACTAGATGAATGGTGTTTGTCATACAAATATGCGAAGCAAATGTACTCGCGGCACCAAAAACATTTAACCAATACAATCTTTGCACAACAACATCGTTTCTTCCGATGAATCGGAGAGAAAAAAGTTAGGTTTACTCTTACAAATGTGAATTGTTATGACATCAACTCGGCTGTTCAATTTCCACTGGGTTTCCAAAAGCAGGCTGTTATTTTGAAGCCTCGAAATAAGTTTTTTAGCTCGATAATAAAAATAAGAGTCACATGGCTAGCACACGGGAGTGCAGTTTGTCTGTATTACTTCCACCGCCCAAGTCGGTTGACGCTCTTCATGTATAAATATGCTGGCAGCTTGTCCTTTCCAGGAATCCAAAATCAGAGAAAACTTGTTATCAGCAACGTATGGTTTTAAAATGTTTTCAAGATATCTTTTATAAATCGATTTGTTCTATTTTGCGGATCTACAGCAAGTGAATTAAACATTTCCTAATGAGTGAGTTAAGCGATTGGCCTCCTCTATATCCCGAGAACCAAATTAACAATTATTTTCTTATAAGTACAGGGAAACTTTAAGCAACAATTTAGCAGACGCACTGATGAAATATTGCGTCGTGTAGGAATGCCTTAATTTATGCACTCTATCAGCTGCGACAAGTGTTAGTCCTTCTCCCTTATGTGATAACGTGCACCGAATGCTCGTCTTCGCAGCAATCATTCGGAATGGTTTTCATGCAACGAGGCTTAAAATGTTATCTCTTTCGTTTGAGAAATTTACTTGCCTTATTTGTTATAATCCCTTATTCATTTACTTACCTCATTAATTCCCCTACTCCTAATAATTTAGATGCCAAATCGCTTGAGCCCAATGCCGGGACGGTTCCTTTGCAAGAGCACGGCCGTATTCCTTTCCCATCCTTCAGTAACCCGAGTTTGTGGTCCGTCTCTAATGAACTCGTCGTCGACCGGACGTTAAACTTTAATCTCCTCCACCTCCTGCTCGTTGCGGAAAAAGAAACTGAAAAACTCAGCTGGGAATCTAACATTGGAACACGGGATCTCTGCTTACTAGCCAGATGTCTTAGTCTCTACGCCAGCCGCTCTTTCGTTTAAGAGCGCATACCTTATTGGTAGATAAGCGGAAGACGGAAAAGTTTCGTTACTCGAATTCTTGGAAAAGATGAGTTTACAGAGATCATATATGTAGATGAAAAATGATCAGTTCTCAATTATCTATCGATCCCCTAAATTCTGAGTCGATTGCGCATCAGGAACTGTAATAGTAGTTTTCTGAAAAACGGGAGATACTGAACCAAAATAATTTAGTGTTTCATTCTAAGTTGTACACAAACAACTTCGCAGACATGAGCCGAATCGTTTGGTCATGACTCAGGCCTTCCCCTTGCCAGTATGGAGATCAGCAACACTCTTTCTGAGAATAGCGAGGAGATGCTCCATGTGTCTGAGTTAGACTCGGCCACTACGTGCTAAACTGTTTGCCGTTGATGAGATTCGTCCTCGAGACAGGTCTCATGTTGTCGACCTGCATGGATAATTGCACAAGTTCTCAGCTCCATAAAAGCGCCAAGGATATCATCTCTACCTAACTCCGCAGGTAAGATTTATACACCGAAGCGCCAAAGAAACAGGCAGAATACGGCGCTGCGGTCGGCGTCTCCTTTGTAAGATAATACAGTTGATAGATCGCTTACTGCTGCTACTATGGCAGATTATCAAGATTAAAATGAGTTTGAACGTGGTGTTATAGACGGCGTACGAGCGATGGGACACAGCATCTCTAAGGTAGCGATGAACTGGGGATTTTCCGTACGACCATTTCACAAGTGTACCGTGACTATCAGGAATCCAGCAAAACATCATATCTCCGACATTTCTGCGGCTGGAAAAAATTCCTGCACAAACAGGACCAACGATGACTGAAGAGAATCGTTCAACGTGACAGAAGTGCAACCCTTCCGCAAATTGCTGCAGATTTCAGTGCTGGGTCATCAACAAGTGCCAGCGTGCGAACCATTCAACGAAACAAGATCAATATGGGCTTTCGGAGCCAAAGGTCCACGTGTATACCCTTGATGACTGCACGACACAAAGCTTTACGTCTCGCCTGGGCCCATCAACACCGACATTGGACTGATGATGGCTGGAAACATGTTGCCTGGTCGGACGAGTCTCGTTTTAAATCGTATCGAGCGGATGGACGTGTACGGGTATGGAGACAGACTCAAGAAACCATGGACCCTGCATGTCAGCAGGGGACTGTTCAAGTTGGTGGAGGCTCTTAAATGGTGAGGGTCATGTGCAGTTGGAGTGACGTGTGACCCCTGATACGTCTCGACACGACTCTGACGGATGACACGTACATAAGCATCCTGTTTGATCACCTGCATCCATTCATGTCAACTGTGCATTCCGACGGACTTTGGCAATTCCAGCAGGACAATGCGACACACCACACGCCCGGAATTGCTATAGAGTTGTTCTTCAGAGTTCAAACACTTTTGCTGGCCACCAAAGTCCCCAGACATGAACATTATTGAGCGTATCTGGGATGCCTCGCAACGTGCTGTTCAGAAGAGATCTCTACCCCCTCGCACTATTACGGATTTATGGACAGACCTGCAGAATTCATGGTGTCAGTTCCCTCCAGCACTACTTCAGACCTAAGTCTAGTCCATCCCACGTCGTGCTACGGCACTTTTGCGAGCTCGCGGGGGCCCTACACTATATTACGCAGATGTACCAGTTTCTTCTGGTCTTCAGTGTAGATTTCTTAAACTCAGTGTAAGAGAATATCCTAATCATTCAAACGTACCTCATCACAGAGATCTGTGCATCCACCTACAGATAAAGCACGCTGCACACGCAGGCTGTCTCGTTGGACTGCATTCTTGTTTGACCGATGATAACGGATTCCGGTTCCATCGATATGAAAACACGTTCCCTGTTAATTGGCAAACTGTATTGCGTACTCATCTGGAAGTGATTGATTCTTCGACGAGTTGCAATCTAGGTTGTATGTGGACGTTAGCGCCGCTGCCTGTGACATGCTGGGAATAGATCTTGTACATATATTTGCACACAGCCTCCTGCACAAAGTATTCACTGAAATCTCCTGCAGCAGAAGACGACCATAACTGCGCTTAGATCGCGGCCCTGTCAGGAACATTAAACATTTATATTGAGCGACCTATTCAGTACCACCCACTGCTTGACCCGTTCAGTTGGATAAGAATTTTTTAAGCGTGCTATGAACACCAAAGCGGAGAAAATTTCACCACTGCTGTCTTTGTCGTATCTCCATTACTTCACGTGCCCATCCTGTTGGTGCTCTAAACGTCATCTCAGTTAGCCGAGAATATTCCGTGTTTTTACAAACTTTGAGAATATTTATAACTTACGGAAACGGTTGTCACGTATAAGGGACTAAATTAGGGAAACTCATGTTTTAACCTACTGGAAAGACTCTTCGTTACCATCTAACGAAACTTCAAAGCAACCACACTGCTCTTTAATCTTAACTACGTGCTTATCCAGCGGTCTTCAGAAGGACTTGGATAGAGGGGTAGGGCTGTTAATTTCTGTAGTCAAAGTGTTCCATAAAAGAAGTAGTGAATGTGCTGTAAACACAAAGATACAATGTAAAGAGAAGAGTGTTTCCGGTGGTCTGTGCTACGTTCACGCAACAACGGAACGGCCGAAAACAATACTGAATGCAGCTAGCTGCAAGAGACGAAATTAAAGAAATCATGAAACGACTACGGTTGTTAACGGGCTATAAGCGACCATAGATCCGACAGAGGTCTGCGTCCGTTGCTGCTAGATCTGCGCTGTCTTTTGCAGCATGAGGTGTGTATAAAACATAACCGGTGTGTGCAACATGTGTGTCTCGAATTTAGTCATTCGAGCGTCTTCAACTAGAGTCACTGTGCTTTAACGATTTTGCTTTCTTTTTGGCAAAGTTACTACACGCAAAATCTTTTTCGCTTCCGTCAAGGCCAGTGGCTTCCAATCCTTCCGAGACCATTACCCCTGAATGCAGCCAGATATTAGCTACTTGAATTTCTTTCCCACAATCATTATAATCATTAGCATCTAACTACATTTTAGAATTAAAAAGAACTTAAAATTATGAAAGATAACTGTTATTTAATTTTATAGGCGTTTATGAAACCACAGACTAATAAGTAAATGAGACAATTTCTTATTTCTCATTTCTAACAACCTGTTCTTGTAAAATGATTTAGAAATTCTTTGTTAATCGCGCTTTCTACCTAAAACTACTTCTAACAAAATAAAGGTAATTACACTAATTAACAAATTTAAACTTTTTTCTGCATCTCGTTTCTAAATGAGTGGATTTAACTTATTTTGGGGTGCTGAATACACTGATAAATTCAGTTTTTCTCTATGAAGCCACGTTTCCTAGATACACAGCAGAATAAAAAATGGTAACAACGAAAATTGACACAATTAAGTCAAACAAAAATACACGTCCAGAACGTGTGAAATCAATACTAATTTGTATGTATATATCGGCATCACGCCAATAAAAGGTCCACATTAGTCCAGAAGATATTGTCACCTTTAATCGTCTTTGGTTTCTGAAAAATGTGACGACGGAGCTCTTCTTACGTTTGCCGTTCATCACTCTCCCTAGCAAGACCCCAGCAATAGTCACCCATGATCGAAGGGTTCCCGTGGCTTTGGTAACGGTGTTCCATGGTATGAATGTCTTGGTGAAAGTGTTCACCACGCTCAAAGCTTACGGCTCCCTAATTTTCCACGGAGAAATCAAGGTGAGTATGTAAAAAGTGAATTTTAAGCGACATTCTACACCCCATGTTCTTATAGTTGTCCAACAGATCATTCACAACGGTAACTTAGTTTTTGTCTTTTCTGTTACCCAAAAAACCCTTCACAATTGTTTTAAAAGAAGACCAAGCAGTTAATTGGATATCTGTGAGTTTGGTATCAAAGGTTGGATCTTTCAGCAGTTTTCTTATTTGTGGTCCAACAAATATACCATCTTTCAGCTTTGCCTCATTTAATTTTGGAAACTTTTCTTTTAAGTTATTGAAGGCCTCACGTTCTTTATCCAGAGCTTTTAAAAAGTTCTTGATGAGGCCCAACTTGATATGAAGGGGAGGCAAAACTATTTTATCGAGCTCAAGCAATGGGGTATTGTTCACATTTACGTTTGTAGGAACATATGACTTCCATTCATGCCATTCCTTGACGTATAGTGTTTCTTGGTGTCACGGCTGTCCCAAAGGCACAAAAATCAGCAGTATTTCGTGAATCCATCCTGTAAACCTGTAAGGAGTGCAACAACTTTTAAACCGCAGCAAAGCTGCCATTCATGATCCTTATATTTGATTGCCTCTAGAAGCAAAGCCATAGTTTCATAATTTTCTTTCATGTCTACTGAGTAAGCCAAAGGTACAGATGGAAATGCATTGCAATTATGCAGTAGTACTGCTTCCAAGCTGTTTTTACTGGAGTCTGTAAATAGTAATCACTCCTGTGGATTATGTTGTACACCTAGCTGCGTCATCAGACCATTGACATCTCTACATACACACATTGAATTCTAGTTATCGAAGCACCTCTTGACCTGAAACAGGATTTTTTTGTCCCTGGAGCTAGAAGTTTCCGTTGTTGCAGTCTCGACCCCAAGAGTTCAGCTTGCTGTTTCGAAAGTTTTAGATCGCGAATCAAATCGTTCAGTTCCTTTTGATTAAAGAGCTGAGGCGAAGTGTCATGATATTGAGGGCAGTACTCTTCTGTATGTTCAATACTTTCTGATTCACTTGACATGGTGTCTGGTTCTGTAGCTTTCAAGTTACAGACAGAAACAGGCAGCCCCTCATAATGGGGCACAGGCAAATGCACTGAAGATACGTTTGTATACTTTATTTTGTGTCTAGTTTTGCTTGAATGTCCTGAAATATATGTAACACAGAAGTAACAGTCTAAATAATTGTCACTAGGCTCAACCACACCATCGGAACAGCGAATGACATGGCTCGGCGTTTTCTTTCAACCACTCGGTTAAGGTTGTAATACAGGTTATGCAGGCAATATGAGGTGCAAAACTTTTATCTTGATCGTCAACAGGACAATCAAACTACAATTTATATGCCTTATTAACCAAATCAGTGATTGGTTTTCTTTGGGCTTTTGGAGTGAATTTCCGATACATATAACAAAAGTTGGCGGGGTGGGTTAGACAGCAACGAGATTTACTAGTTGCCATTTTTCTTAGTGTAAGTTTTAAACACAAAAAGTTTGCAGCATATTTCACGGAAACACTCACTGAGTATCTCTTTCACACCAATGGACTACCACACCAACTATTTACTGACGATTTGTATATCTTCTAGCTCTCCTCTGCAGATCAAAAACAAACAATTAAACATCAAAACAGAAGAACAGCAAAAGCGAAATACTGAATACCAAAAATAAAAATACCTTCCAAATTTCAAAAATAGCACATGCTAGAACATTTTGAAAGGTATATTCGGCTTCTACACACCAAAATACATATTGGTTGACATATCACATCTCAGATGCAAAAAGGCTGTTGACTGGTGTTATCTACAGTAATAGTTGACACCTATTACGAAACGTACTTCCTCTGCAGCACTCCTCTCCCCAGCGACGCTGCATCGCCGACACTCTTGATTCCAATTTAAAAAGAAACAAAGTAAAACGTTTGCGCTATATTTAGGCCTACTGTTTGTAAATCACTTGATTGCTGATTTGCTTACTTCTGAACTGGAAGAAATTCTTCGTCTTCAGGCTAATAATGCTATTTGTCTGGCCACTACTACTTAAAAATTGTAGTAATAAGAAGAATAAGATCATAATAGTCATAACAGTACAGCTTAGATCCCACACTGTGTAGCAGCCATTACAAAGTCAATATTGAATCAGTTTCTGGACTATTGTGGGAACTACCTTCAACTCGGAGAAGACATATTCAGGAGATATTTAAGCACATGACGCAGTTATACAGTCATAAACGCATGGTCGAAAGTAAAAAGTGTGTTTGTACTGGAAGGACAATGTGAGAAAGATGTTGTTCATACATTCATTTCACAAGCTGTAGCCTCCACTGCTTTATGTATCACGTTGATGCTAACACGTAAAAAACAGTAATTTAACATATGTAATCAGTATTAAATTCTTAGATAACAGTGGTAATAGTAATGATCATTTAAAAATAATTTAGTTTCGTGACCGAAATACAATTGGAGCCCTTT